>NC_142714.1:47318773-47943773 GCF_055471065.1 Atractosteus spatula | reverse complement strand
TCTGAGCCTCAGAATATCAATAATATAACAAAGAAACCAGTTTTTGAAGATATATACTCACTAAGGGCTGCTGCCTTCGTCTTTGTAGCTGTTGAGCAGCAGCTTTTAATGAACTGCTCAGGAAGACAACATTCAATTGGACTCTGGTACAAAAAAAATGCCTGCTAATACATGACTTCTGCATTTAGTCTGTAAAGGAAATTCAAGTTCAGACCAAAGACTGTCCTCATCACCCCTGTGAACAACGAAACAATGCACAGCTTACTTCTGTTTTCATTTCCACAAAGCTCTTTCAAAGCCTCATGGGTCTCCTCTCACCGACGTTCATTCCTGATTGAACTGAGATCCAAGACTTTGGTCTTCGGGAAAAGGGCAAAAGCAAAAGCTAATCCACCCATCTTCTAACTGCTTCTTCCAGCTCAGGGTGGCAGGAGAGCTGTAGGGAAGCCAGTTAACCTACCACCGTCTTTTGACTGCAGGAGTAAACTGGAGCAACTGGAGGAAACACACGTGAACACAAACTCCACGCAGACAGCACCTCAGGTCCAGAATTGGACCCAGGGCCCCCACAGTGTGAGGCAGCAATTCTGACCACTGTGCCACTATGCCATCACGCTCTCCAGAGCCTGGTTATTGATCAAGAACATGTTTTTTTCAGGCCGGAAGCACTGGGAACATGTGTGTTTTCTGCAGTTTGAATAGCGAGTCGGCAGCTGCATTTCAATAAACGCGTAGCCTTATCAAAACCAAAAGCACAAAAAGCAAAGCATAGTTTTATGTCTGACTTACTTGGATCCGGGTGTTTCTGACTTCTGCGGTTGCAAAATAGGGCAGGTAAGACAAAAAAAGACGAAGATCGTGTAGATGAGAAGTCTAGTTCCCCAATCTAGTTGGTCTATTAGGTCATCACATTACCTGTTTTATTTAAGATTAGAAACATTTGTGAGTTATTGATCATCAAGGTTAGTAATCTGTTTAATTAAGGGAATCTTGTTCCATTGGGCCCAGAGGGTTTTCATCTTTTGTTTTAAATATTCACTAAATTACTTTAAACAATTTTCTTTTTAAGAGATTGCAGACCTGCTGAAGAAGCACAGCTGGAGACCCCAGCTCTCCAGAAGAGACCCCACTCCAGTCCTCTCAGGCCTGTGGGGAGCAGTGAACTTCAAGTCTTCCAAGTCTAGTATTAAACTGCCGTTGATGTGTGACCCACATGAATGCATCATCTGACTGTCCACGTTGGCCAGGCTGCAGAAGTCATGATACTCCTGCCCACATTTGGAGTGCAGCTCTCTCTCTCTCACTGGCACTGCAGAACATGTTCACAATAAAGAGGCAAATGTCTACATCCTGGAGAAGGGCAAGCACACCAGTTTTCCCAGGATTGGGAGTTGTGTTTCTCTCCTTGCACTCTCTTTCCACACTTACTCAGGCTGTGCATATCCAGTTCCATATTCCTTATAAATGTCTGGGATCGAGAGAGTCAGATGCCCCTTGATTTTTATCCAGCTGCACAAACCTGCCACATGTGAGCTAACAAACTCAGCATATTTAGCTTGCTTTGGATATACTGTGCGTTCAGAGAAAGACCAGCTAAGGGCTTCCATGGGCTCTCAGGGCTCTCAGGGAGAGCTGATGTGACCGACTGTAGGTTTGCAGACCATCCCTCTGCCCTGCTTCCCAAACAGCCTCTCTCATTTGCATTAGCTTATCCGGTTTGTGTTTTCAAACTCTAGTGTCCCTCTCAGCCTTGGTCTGTGCCAGAATGGTGTTGTCCCATCCTCCTGTCTCGCCCATCGGGCAGCACTGCTGCTCCCCCCCTCTCTCAGCCCTGGTGGGCCAGTGTCAGTGGGAGTGAGCACTGTGGACAGTGAGGAAAGGAGAGAAGCCAGCCAGCTCTGTCTGGAGTCATGCAACGCCTTCTATAAATAGCTCCTGTTATTGACAAGCCTTCAGATTAATTCCATTTTAAGGGGGCATTCAGCATGCCCTGCGGTTGTCCAGGCATCCCAAATGCTTCTAATAGCAAGTCAGATTATTTAATGAATTTCTCTCGTTACAGTTGGCAAAAGCTTTGACTGCATCCACAGCACAATAAGAGTCCCCAACATCAGGGCTCAGTGATGAGGTTCATGTGATTTCTAACACTTCTGAGCAGACCTCTCATTAAATACAACATACCCAGCCCTGGGTAACTTCATAAACATGTTTAGTGAAAGCGCTCTCTCAGGTTTAAACAGGACAAGCCTGATAATACTTATGTGGCAATTAGATTGACATTATTGGCAAACACTTTTACTGGCATCACATTGGCAAAATTGTTCATAAGAAGGGGCAAACTCAACACCTGTTAACTGTCTCGCAGACAATTCCAGACCTGGAGACTTTAACAGCTTTGACCTGGAAGTGGTTGGAGCCCTTGGTCCAGTTTGTTCCTCATGAGCAGGTGATAGATTCTGAATGGATGAGAGTGTGGGTGTGTCTGGCAGAGAAAGTGTAAATCAGTCTGTCTCTCTCCTCTCCTCCTAGGCCATCACCATTGAGACAGGAATGTGCTCTGCAGGCAGAGTCTGTCGTGGCAGAAAACGGTTCCCCTCAAGCCTGTTCTCAGAAACCTGGCCCCCCCATGCTGAAACGGCCCCATTATGTGCGCATATAAAGATGTCAGCGACAAAACTACCGTTGCTGACACTACGGACACCTTGGTTCCTTACACACTGTGCACGATGCACTCTGGGACCGACAGGAAGAGAGCTGTGATCTCCTCTTTGACTGAAGACAAACTTTCCTCTGTCTCCAAACTTTCCAAAATCTGCCCGTGAATGAGCCCTGCCCTCCAAGGTCAGCTTTCGGCGATGAGTAATTTGTCTTGCCGAACAGCTCCCAGAGACCGCTTCAGAGGAGCCTCGGCCAACGTGTCTGTCTTTGTTCGTCGTGTTATAGCTAGGGCAGGATCGTAGCTTCCACTCTCATAAACCGCGAGCTGCGGCATCCGCCTTCAGGAGTCGTGCTTGTGGCAAGAGAGGTTTTATGGAGGGGCTGCAGGTGAGGAGGGCATTGCTTTTTCCCTCTCACTCGCAGTAACGAGGGAATGTGGGAAAAAGGAGGAGCCAGGCATTTTGTCTTTGCGCTAGTGTCTTCACTAATCCTCAGGCTTTCCTTGCACTCAGATTTGGGATGGTGGTGGGGCGGGCCTCGTCTCATAGGCTTGTTCAGCACATGCCAGCATTTTCACTTCTCTTTGTGAAAGCAACAGGCCTCCTGCTCTCTCTCTCTCTCTCTCTCTCCCTCTCTCTCCCATCCCTTAAATCTGTTTCTGCCCTTTGTCCAGGACGGCCCATCAGTCTCCCCTCTGCTAAATTGAGAGAGATTTTTATAAGCTGACTGCACCATGGCAACCGCTGGCAGCCTACCCTGTGTGGGGAGAGGTTTCTCTGACATCTGACTTCTTGTTCTTATTCTGCCCCGCACCCCCTGCTTACTGCGCCCTTCTGCAATCGTGCGGGATGAGCGCCGTGCCCTTAAAGACTCCTGAGTCGTTTTTTTTTCCATGGCTCAGAGGAAGGATGACTTTCAAGGGCGTGCGGCTGTGTTGTTCGAAGGACTTCCTTAAAAAAAAAAAAAAGACTCCACGTATCGCCGCTTCGCTCACACGTCTGTCCTGCAGCGCTCGGTTACTGCGGGAGCAGATCAGCAGTTAAAATGTAGGCAACATAATTACCAGGCTAATTAAACAGCACCGAGAACACGGCACTTCAAAAACAACATCGCGTCCCATTACGGAGCACGGCGGAGTCTGGAGCGCCGCCTTTGAAGTGTAGCGCAGACGGGGGGGGTGGTGATGAGAGCCAGACGCGGTTCTGAGGAGACGCAGCCTCTCTCCCCCCCCAACGGGTTGTCATTTTCAGTTAGGATCCTCGTTGTGCGCTCATTTCTCACGGGAGGAATAGAACCCAGAGCAAAAAAAAAAGGGGGAGGGAAAAAATCCTTGAATTTCTTTTCCCCCCTCAAAATTCCTCTTCACTGACAATTCAAACAGAGAGGAAGGTTGTGGTAGAAATAGGTGGTAAAGACGACAGGCTGACAGTGCTGTTTCCATCCAGTTTCTAAACGCTTTATCAAAGACAGGGTCGCACGGGGAGCCTTGTCCTGTCCTGTCCTGTCACAGGGCAGGGCACACTCTGGACAGGAGCCCAGTCCATCACAGGGTACACACACAGACACAAACACACACACACACACACTCACACCAAGGCCAATTTTCCCAGAAGCCAGTTAACCTACCAGTATGTCTCTGGACTGTGAGAGGAAACTGGAGCACCTGAGGCAAACTCACGCAATCACAGGGAAAACACACAAACTCCACACAC
Organism: Atractosteus spatula; assembly: GCF_055471065.1. Taxonomy (NCBI): domain Eukaryota; kingdom Metazoa; phylum Chordata; class Actinopteri; order Semionotiformes; family Lepisosteidae; genus Atractosteus; species Atractosteus spatula. The sequence continues at coordinate 47,939,403 of NC_142714.1, read as the reverse complement.
ACACACACACACACACACACACAGCACCCCAAGAACGAGGCCCAGGGCCCCTGCACTGCAAGGCAGCCGTGCCAGCCACTGCACCTACAGTGCCACCCTGGTCTGTGCCAATCTGATTCAAATCCCAGTAGCTTTATTGGCACGACCCATACATTAGCCAAAACAATACCACAACAAAACACTTCCAAACATTTAGAATGATAGCAGAGTATTTAGCTCACTCTCCGGTCCCTGTGCTGAAAGCAGAGATAACATATGTATAAAACTCTTTCCGCAATGATTAGTAAGCACTGCTTGCCCAGATAGGAAACTCTCAGGAATAAAAATCCTTCAAACACCATTGGCACCCCAACCTCTCTACTCAATCCCTGAACAAGAAACTAAGGCGCACAGTGCTGCATTAAAGTCTCCTCCAGGGCACTTTACAGAGTCTTCCCCTGACACCAGCGCACTTCAAACAGGAAGACTGACAGCCGCACACGGACATCTAAGAACAATCCTCTGCTCATTTATTAATGCGTCTGTTTCTGTGTTTCGACACAAGTAAAGACAGTAGAGACCCTCTCAGTGAGATGGGTGTGTGTGTTTGGGGAAGGGGCATCTCTCGGGTGTGTACAATTCCCTGAAGGCCACTTTTCACTGCCTGAGCTTCTGCATGTGAAGAATGTTCAGAAGAATCTGAAGATTCTTCTTCTTGTGTTATTTCACAGTTTGTTCTCAATGTCAGGTGCTTGTACAGCTCAAGTGGTTGACACTGCACTGTCCGCTGCTGCTGCATGCACCCAGCTCTGATTCCCAGTGATTGCAAAGGCAGCAGGCCCCGTATTTTGAGCTATTGATCTCATCGGGTCAATGCATCGAGTGTCCCGGTCTTCAGCGGGTTCGTGTTTGTGGGAGAGCAGCAGGAACCCAGCTGTCTTGTGGGAGCGGTGCTGTGAAGCAGGAAGGGCAGCGAGGCTCTCTCCTGTGCAAGCACGTTCTCTGAGACAGCTGTCCTGCCTGCCTGACATCTGCCTAATTGGAGAGATTAAACCTCCGTGCCGGCGTCAAACTGCAGGAGCACACACTGAGGCAGGAGTGGCCAAGCCTGTGTATGGGTAACTGGAAGAGTGTGGGTTCAGATCCAAGGTGGGGTGCTTGAGCAAGGGAAATCGCTTAAATCGCCTACTGAAATTCTCTCCAGGTCATCACTGGGAATGAGAATGTGCTCTCTTGCATATCTGGATAAATGAAGATGTAATATTACTTGGGAACCGGACTACAAACCTTAGAGCCTTCTATACACGATCTCTGAGTCACGAACAGAGCTGATCTCACTTCACCCCGCCTCCCAGACGCTGGCACCTTCTCCGGAGAACCTGTTGGACTGAGAGGTGATCCTGACCCTCACAGACCATCGCCAGGCAGGCCCAGGAGACTCTCGAGCACAATCTCTCTGCATCAGCCGAGCTGTTTCTCGTCCTGCAGGCGCTGATTTCCCTCTGCAGGGCAATGAAGGCAGAAAATGGAAGAGTCTGAAAAGGAAGGTCAATTCCCCATCTGCCCATGAGCTTCATCGCAGGACTTCATGGCCTCGGCAGGACAGACGTGAATGGGGGTGAGGAGCTGAAGCACTGGGGTGCAGGCACCCCACTTCAGGGAAGACACCCCATTTGTTGCCAATGTGTCGGAAGAAGGGAAAGAGGTTTACGAAGGTGAGGGAACCATTGCGCTCATCTTGTCTTTCTCTCTTTGTTCTCTGCACGGAGAGATTCATTCAACCCCCTGACTGGTAATAAGACCCAGAAGAGGACCTCCTGTACTACACTGCGCAGTCCTGCAGGGGGCAGGCAAAGCAATGGCACAAGTAGGGCCCTGCACTGAAACAATAATGACGATGATGACATCCTCAATCTTGAACGCAGAGAGAGGACCTGAACCTCAAAAGCCCTTACAATCCACACAGCAGACGACTTTAGAATCAACTGTGAAACACAGACCAGTGGCCACATGTGGAAACTACACTGAAGCACATTCGTAACCAAGACCAGGAGGCACTTCTCTGCCCAGAGAGCTGGGGAAATACGGAGCATGCAACCCGGCTGTGTTCTTTAATTTCAATATCCTGGCCTCTTTCCTTGGATCAGTTAGCTACTGACTACCAGCCTCCCCTCGCTTCAAATTCTGATGGAGACACAGGATGTCTTTTCCAGCTTTGATCCATTTAAGGTCTTGCATGCAGCCAGTTTCCAGTCGAAAATGCACTGAGGGAAGAAGGAAAGTAAATATTATCTTAATCCCATCTGCTCGGAGGGCTCTGCAAACTTCCTCAAGATGAGGCAACAAGAACGAAACGTCTGTCGCGTGGTGATCGACGCGAAAGCCTGCAATCTCAGGGAAATTCCCAGATCCCAGCGTGTTTAGGCAAAGTCTGATGTTGCGCTGGCAATCCCCAAGTCTGCACAGCGGATATCAGCACAATCGGAACTGTAAATACTCTATTTCCGAAGCCTGTTAATTGGGAGTCTCTGAAGCGTGTAGGTGTGAGGAAGCATAGTGGTGCAGTGTGCTGGGAGTTAGTGGCTCAGCTCACCGGAGCCTCACAGCTCACTTCTCCCATGTCCTGCCCTTGATGCTCGCCTCACCGACCAGCCCAGTCAGGGGAGGCTGCAGCAATTACACACCGGCCTGGCCCAGCCCCCCCCCCACCACCACACCAGCACAGCAGCGCCTTGGGTTCCAGGAGGCGATTTCCTGCAAAATTTGACAAAATCAGCTTTTACGGCGGTCCACTACGGTCACTCGGTCCATGCACTCGCCACTCTTAGTGTCAAAGAAACACCTCTTTCTACTTTGTGTGCAGGGAACGTACGACAGGAAGCCGCGACGTTCATCGGCTCTTGCAAATGTTTCACCTTGAGAGCAGCCGCAGAAGAACTGGACGAGGAGTTCACAGCCTCTGTCAAAGCCAGTGAGCAGATCTGTCACTAATGGGGTGGTTGTCTTAATTCCGGCCTCAGACACAATTATCTACAGAGCAAGAGTTCTGCGCGGATATTTAGTGGCGCTGTGTTATAAATGATAATACACTTGAACTCCGCGTCACTTCTACTTTCTGTCCAATTATGATTCACAATCCAGCCCAGTGCAGTGATACAGACGCTAATGGGAGAGATTAAGTTTGCTGACAGATAGTCATTAGATCATTATTAGTCTTTCAAAGCCTGATAGTTTCTGTGCAGGGGCAGATCATCCAGCTACACGTGCTCACCCATGACCCACAAGCATATTGATAGGTGGAGGCCCTGCAATCCTGCAAGTGGTCAGCCAGTGCTTATTGATCCATTATTAACAGCTCTTTCAAAAGGCTGCTTCTTTGAGAAGCCTATCAGGAACCAGACAGGAGCAGAAACAGCATCTTATCTTCCTAGGGCTCCACGTTTGGGCTGAATCAATTGAACAAAGTCCTGCAGCAGAAGAAGTTAATGCGCAGTTCTCTCCTCGGTCACTGTATGTCCCTTTGCATGAAGGGGACAACTAAATTGACCGACCACAGGCCACAGTCCACAGTGTTATAGATGCTTTACAAGGAGAAAAGCTTTCCCACTCAAGAGCCTCTCTAGATTTCCACCTCTGGCTGCCATCAGCTTGTTAACTTCTTCCCCATCTCTTCTGCACATGATATTGAGCTGTTTATATAAAACTAGAGCTGTGGACACCCCCCATGTGGTAGTCTCCAGTGCCTCCTCCTGCTTACACAACAGCGATAGAGAAAAGACACTATATACGTGCAAGATAATGAATCCTTGCAAGAATAAGTCTTGTAAGAATAATTCTAGATTTCAGAATAAGAGAAGCCTGCAAAACAAACATTATTACTTTTTGCTGAAAGGGATAGTGTTAAGTAAATGTCTAAAACATGTCTAATTAATGAAAGGTTTATAACTGTATTAGTCACTTATTAGCTGTTTACTACCAGTAAAAGGTAATAAATAGCTAGGGAGCTCTCCTAATAGATTGTCCGTCTTGTTTTAGGGCTTGTATATCATTCATACTCAACTCACACATGTCTAACAGGTTTCTCCTAGTCCAAAGTGTTGCTATTATTTACTGTATACAACAAAAGGCGGTTTCTTTCAATTACTATGGTGCACTCCGACAGCAGAGTAAAGACTAGTTCTGCACACTGGATAGGCACAGAGAGATTTATCCAGAGCAACATAAATGTGTGATATTAGTACAATAAAGCCATGGAATAAATGCAAAACATTTGTGCAGATTTACAGTACCAGAAGGGTGATGCCCTCTCTTCGCTCAAAGCCTGTCTGTGTCAAAACTGGCTTATTGAGACGCAATATGAGTTAGTAGGAGTGTGCTTAGGTTAGAGGGAGGGGAGGGGGCTTCTTCATAGCAGTTCAATATTTGTGATGGTTCTATGGAGTGTCCGGACAAGTGCTTTCAGGTCTGTGTTCCAGGCAGCCAGGTCCACAGCCAGTGCTCATTAGAACTGAAGGTTCATTTCCGTTCTTTCTTTTATTCGAGGCGAGCTGACAAAATCATCCGTCACTGTCACAGCTTTAAAGCCAAACAGCAGGACAGCGGCCATGTGATGGAGGATTAATGAACACCTGCATGAAAAGGAGAAGTGTGGAATGTGGATGGATGAGTGAATGGGTGAAACAGACAGTTCAAGGTTAAAAGGTCTCTTAATTGCTGTGATATCTGCATCTGAAAGAAGCTGCTGACAGACAGCTCTTATCAGCCGGCACACTGTAGAATTCAGAAGCGGGTGTCAGTAGCACATTCATCTGTGACTCAATAAAAAAGTCAGAATTGCACAGCAATTTGAAATGGTGAGGTTCTGTGCAAGCCACAGCATCCCACTGAACACATTTAGCAAAAACAGGAAGGTAATCAGCGTAAATTGCTCTGCCTTTCAGAAACACACCTGTAGGCTCTTCAATTAGCCCTCCTGTCATTCAGCACTCTCCCCCCCTCCCCCTCTTCCTCCTTATCTCTGTCTTCCCCTCCTTCTCTCCTCAGCTTCAAGGACAGCGGGCAGGAAGACAGAACTGCCCTGAAAAACACTGCACATGTCCTGCAGGAGAGGTAGAGAGAATAACAGTGCTTGAATTTGCTGTCTTTCCAGAGTCTACAAAGGCCAGGCTTGTGCTCAGAGTGGAGATCCTGTGCGTTAAGGAGGCTGTGTAGTTTGTAGCCGCCTGTCACATCCTGAGGGTCAGAGAGTGATGCTGTTGGCCTACACAGCACAGACCGGGCACACTTCTAAACTGAGCTTTTTGTCTGGTTCACTCATTATAAAAGATTTTTATCATGCTTAACGCTGTATTTTTTAACTGTTAGCATGAGTTAGATTTAGTTTTTGGTTTCTTTCTTTTTGCTTGTTTCCTAGAACTAATGAAACTGTCAGTGAATTGGCAAATGCAGAATTGGGACAGGGGGAGGCCTCAGGGGCAGCGAGAGAGAGCAAGACAGAGAGAGATGAACGCAGCAGATAAGATAAGACGCAGGAAATGAAAGAACGAAGGTTCTGACAGACAGGGGATGAAAAGAGATGCACATGGAAAGCGCAAACGACAACAAAGCACTACGCACGTCAAAATGAAGAGACCCTTCAAATAAAGCTCCTCCAGTGCAGGAATTTTCTCTTGGTGTGGTGCACCACCCGGTGGCAAACGACAGTAACTGCAATGAGTTGAGATGCTTTTCTCTGCCGCTTTGGTCAGTGCAGATAATTGCTAATGGTCTTATTATTCCACTGTATGATCGTGCTTCATAAAGTAGATAAGTATTATAGAACTACTAATGAACTGACACGAAAGATAAAAAAAGGTCAGGTTACAAGCAAGAGGAAGTCATTTGTGCTAACATTCCAAATAAGGAGTTATCCAGTAAAGTGCCTGCTTCAGCAGCCAGGGAATGAAACAGATTGAAGTACAGGCTGAAATGCCACAAAAATCTTTCCACTCTTTCTCCTTATTAAACAGATTCTGACTAGATTGTACCCAGATATGGTTTCAGCCGGCCTAGCAACTACCCAACTAAAATCAGTAGCAGTGCATCTCCTGTAGGCAGGCATTTTAATACAGGTAAACTTCCCAGTGCAGGGTCTGTACAAACCAAGGTGATTTATCACCTCCTTCAATCAGGCTGTGCTTGGAAAGCAAATGCGCTGTGCTCACTCACGTCCAGGAATTGAAAAGCTGTCCAGTAGTAATTCTTATTATCAGTTTGTTTCTATGTTGATTGCCATTGTTGCGTCACATTTCTCTGCAATAACAATAAAATGTCCCGCTGCTGGTGTCTGGCCTTCAGACACTACTTTCTGTTTTGTAAGTATATTTAATTTCCGCATTCGCACGAATAAATGAATGAATTACAGATTTCCTTATTGTTCAGTAGCTCAATAAAGTCTGTCAGTCATGTTCAGACACAATTTCATTAGTGCCAGTCTTTATCCTCTCTAGGACCATGTTCTGAATGAATTCCTAGGAGACAATGCATCTCGTTGACTCAAACAACAGCTTATGAACGATTATATAGATGTTTACGGGAAGATAATGTTTACTAATTAATAATAATGATAATTGCTTACACTTATATAGCGCTTTTCTGGACACTCCACTCAAAGCGCTTTACAGGTAATGGGGATCCCCTCCACCACCACCAGTGTGCAGCCCCACCTGGATGATGCAATGGCATCCAGAGTGCACCAGAACGCTCACCACACATCAGCTATCGGTGGGTAGGAGAACACAGTGATTAAAACTATTATAAAAAATCTACAATATGAATATCTTTGGCAAAATAATGAAGCAACTCCAGCGATGACACACTTCCTGCTTCCATCTTTTTGCCCCAGGGCCTGCTATTCTCCAAAGCTCCAGCAGCGGGAGCAGATTCTGAGACCACTGCCTTGCCCATAAACCCCAAAGTTCCCTCTCCCTCACAGACCCACTGCCTTGAGCTCCACTGTTCACTGCAGTCCACAGAGGTAGTGCGTCTTTCACACTCTATCCCCAGAGCGGGAACCGGGGACGGAGACACTTCCCTGTGGCCCTGGCTGGCTGGCAGCACTCCTGCCTGCTCCACATTGCTTTCAGCCGGTGCTTATGGAATCCTGCTAGGAGAGACCTGCCCTCCAAAATGCCCCGAGCAGGAGAGAATCCAGATTCCAGCTCTGTGAATTCCAGAGCAAACTCCCTGGCACAGGGCACTGTGGGGAGGGGAGGGGAGGCGTGGGGCACAGCTGTGTCAGTGTCAGCTTGGCGGTCAATTTCATGGCTTGAGGAGCACCAGCCAAGAGACACAGTAATGGGTCTTATCTGTAGGGCCCTGCTCCCACTTCCTCCAGCACAGAGACCCGCGGGAGCTCTGAAACACCATTAAACATGCCAGTTATTTCACTGATGTCATGCCAGACTTCCTGTTATTGAAAAGCTCCATCTCTAACACGTTCTTTCACCTCCCCTTGAGAAGCTTCTCCTGGTTCTGGGGCACAGAAAGAATGCCTCAATGGTGCAGATGGAGGAAGTCGCGGTTTTACTTACACACTTTGCAATGCTGCTTCAGTATAGAGAGAGTGAACAAGATAGCGGGGAGGGGAGCCATGCACATCTGGCACATCTGTTCAAGCTCCAACGACCCCACCACCACCACCACCACCACCCTCTGCTCCTCTGTCCTGTTAGAGGCAGGCCCAGGGGTCTGAGCGCAGATAAATAACACAATAAACCAGCAAATATGGCAAAGCACAGAAGCCAAAACAGTCTCTGAAGCAGGAAGGCAAAAAAAAAACCCTAAAGCTCAGCTCTGTCACTGTTAAGAGTTTGAGCTTTCAAACAGAGGTACGTTTGATTTTGTTCAACACGTCTTCGCCCAGCTCCGGCTTCTGTTTTCACCATTAAAGTAAATGCGTCCCCTTGAACAGCAGATCTTACAGATCTCCCAACTGAGGCAACAGAAAAATAAACCACAGCAGAGTTTTTGAATCGAGGAGAATCACGATCTGAAGAAAGGTGGGGTAGGGCACAGCTGTGATCCACTGATCCACGGAATTAGAGCCTAATTCAACACCAAGCAATTTCAAATTAATTTTTCCCCCCCAGTAATCTGAAAACTGCATTAAGCTCTGCTTCCAGCGAAGGGCAAGCAAAAGACTAACCGCTTCACAAGGAGTAGTGCTGACAAAGGCTTTCTAATTGGGGCCGCTGAGAGTTTTTGTTAGGTTTTAAAAATGAAATTAAACATTCTCTTCAGACCGATTCGTCCTTCCTTTGATGCCTGCTGTTCCTTTGTCCTTTGTAGAGACATAGAGAGGCAGAAAGCCGTTTGAAGAGGCGCACAGCATTATCTACAGGACTGGCGAAGGCAGTCATCATGGTTAGAGACTCCCAGCCCCGATGTACATGCAGATAAGGAAACAGCTGAAAGCATGAACAGTTTGATTTGGATCAAGCTGGAGCAGAACACTGAGGTGGCACTTCTGTCCTTGCTAACATTTTCTTACGTGTTACTTTTATGAACACAGTTTTGAAACGTCTCGTCCTGGAGCAACTTTGCTCCTCTTTTTCCATTGAATTCTGGTGAAAGTTTTAAAACCGTGCAAATCTGGCAACATGCTGTGCAGGTATGGAATAGGTGTGAATTCCTCAGTTGAATGAAGATTCCTGGGAAATGAAATACCTTTCATCTGTGGTTAGAAAATGTTCCTGTGTCAGAAACTCTGAAACATCTTGTGTTTTACATTGCAATATGAGATATGCCAGATTCTGTTATCACAGCTTTCATCTGCCGTGCTAATGAGGAAAAATTCCAACGATCTTTTCCCATGCAGAGCGTTAGACCTCCGATTCTTAAGACAGCCACCAACGTGGAACAAGAGGAGAGAGCTGTTGTGGCAAGAACCACCCTCGGGACTCAGGAAACTCATCAACTTCATTCGCTGCAGCTGTTGCTGAGGCATCTTGGTCTGCGCCTCCCAGACTTTACTTGTACACATTATTACCCAGCAAGCTGCCTCCGCTCCTGACTCTACAATGTCTTAGAGCCACTGCAGTGCGATAGATGCAGAATACAAGGGTTCTGGCCTTTACCAGTCAATCCCCATCTCTGGACTGGCTTCATCACTCTGCTCTCCTCCCCACGGAGAGCTGGGGTCAGGGGAGTGTACTGGCACACTATGGCTGCCGTCGCATCATCCAGGTGGTGGGGGTTTCACAGTGGTGGTGAGGGGAGTCCCCATTACCTGTAAAGCTCTTTGACTTGAGTGTCCAGAAAAAACTCTATATACTGTAAGTGTAAGGATGATGATGATGATGATTAAAAGTATTAGTAGTATTAGTAGTAGTAGTATGTGTGTTTCTTGTTTAGCTCAATTTCTGCTAAAGCTGGATTTCTTAAGGTAAGTAAGGATATTCTTCCAGCTGCTCTGACCTTCTCAGGCCAGTGTTCTGATACTCAGGAAAGCTCACTTCTGCTATCAGTATGGGTCAGAAATTTGCACCTGGAAGATTATAATAATAATTATAACTGCTTACATTTATATAGCGCTTTTCTGGACACTCCACTCAAAGCGCTTTACAGGTAATGGGGACTCCCCTCCACCACCACCAGTGTGCAGCCCCCACCTGGATGTGTTTAACTCTCTGACTACCATTCCTTTTCTATACCGACAAGGCAGAGATCAGAGAACGAGCTCAGCTCAGCTGTTCCTCTGCAGGCTCCTTAGTGGAATGAGTCAAAACAGCAGAGGGGGAGGAAGCTAAGAGCCGTTTCCTGCAGCCTCTGCTCTTGTCAACGGGGTCCGCAGCTCAGACAGATGATTATGTCTCTGGGATTCAGAGCACAGTGTAAACAGTTGTCATCCTTTCCATAACAAGCAGGAGAGGAGGAGGAGGGGTGCAGTCCATCACTCTCCGCGCGGATCAGCAGACTAAACCTCTGCCTTGGACGGCTGCCATAAGTCTCCAGCTCAGACCGACAGGCAACTCTCTAGAAGAGCACGCTGTCTGCTCCGGCCCCCTCTCGAGCCGTTACCAGGTTTGCCCTGGGCTCGTGGTCTTTGACAGAAAGCCCAGGGTGAGGCGATAAAGATGATTTAAGAGACACTGCGGAAAATACACACGCCACTCAATGAGATTGGTGTACACCATTAGTGAACTCCATCTGCATTCTCGGAGCTGGGGGCTGTATTGAAACAGCAGACATAAGCTGTTGAAACACTGAAACGGCATTTATCTCTGGACACATCTAATCCACCTGAAAAGACAAGGAGTTTACAGACAACGTGTGCAAATATTAATCTCGGAATGAATCCTGTATGCAGCTCACCTAAAGCTCAGAGTCCTGGGAAATGCTGAGAGAATGGAATGCCTATGATTATCAAGACTATGAAATGAATGCCTGTAAAAATTCCAGATGATAGACACCTCATATAGACTTGATGACAGACTTGTACTGGACACTCCACTCAAGAGCTTTACAGGTAATGGGGACTCCCCTCCACCATCACCAGTATGTAGCCCCCACCTGGATGATGCAACAGCAGCCAAAATATGCACAAGTACGCTCCCCACACAGTAACTGTTAGGGTAAATTTACAGCCATTACAGAAAAGAGGACACATTTTGGCCAAAGGCCAAAGGTTTGAGGAGTCGGAAAGTAAGAATGTCCTGTGTTGATCTTGGTAACAGCAAATTGCCAAGCACAAATGCAGTGAAATTCGAGACCACTCTTGTAAAATCACAAAACATCAAGAAAAGGGGAAAGACACTGTGGGGTATAGAGTAAATCCAGAGTATCAGCACAGGAAAAGTGCTACAGTAATACTGTACAAATGTAATACAGTAGAACTTGATGTTAGAAGACTCACTGGAGTCCAGGAGCAGGGAGTGAAAAACGAAATCCTAATCCTAGAGAGACAAGAACCCCCTTCCAACTCCTTAATGGAAAAGCAGATTATCTGTGCAATCTGCCCCTCAATCCCTTCTCCAGAGCATTCCTCCACAGATCTCCCAGCAGCTCTCCAAAACAAACAGGGAGATTACACGAACAGACACAGATTATCATGCTGACTTTATACACCCCAGAACACGCTGATGCCACAATGTAATACTTTTGACACATGTCCACCAGTTAGAAACAGTCCTGGGAATGCTATTCAATATTCTGCACAGGCTCGGCTTTAGAAAACATGCCTATGCACAACAACCATGCCTGATCGGTTGGGATTTCAGAAGGTTTTCCAATAACAGGGAGGCTTTTCTAAACTTTTGGTGAACTTATCCCAGACAGTGTAATTAACACGTCAGTTAATTGGCGCACTAGCTCTGGATTGCAACACACCCAGCCTTGTTATCCATTATCTGTGAACTACTGGCACAGACATCATCTGCTCAAGGTAACAGAGAGCCTTACTATCACAGCGGTTCAGGGACACAGTTAGACCCCAGTGCGTGCCAGACAGCCCTGTCTGGGAACAAGGAGAAAGATCACAGCTTGCGAATCCCGCTGGTGATGAAAGTCCGACCCACAGTTTCCACTCCTGGGCACGGTGTCTGTACATCACTGTGGACGTGCATGAGATGCAAAAGGCGTCCTGTGGAAATTGGCATGTCCTTGCTGGTGAGCCTTCCGCTAAAGCCAAGCAGTATTTCAAGTTGTGCCACCACAGAAAGCTGTGACAAAATGGGAGTGGAAAATCAGGTGAGCAACCGATGGGGAGAGTCAGGGCACTTCATTAGCCAAAACAACATTGGCGATTTTGCGAGGCTGTTAAGGACACAAGCCTTCATACCTGGGCGGTCGGGATCAAGTCCAGAGACTGCTGGCAGAAGTTAGAAGAGCCTGTATGAAGAGCTGAGAGAGTAAATCTGTTACACAGAGGAAAGGGCGTCAGTGCTCTGCAGAGCAGTAGAAAATGCATCGGACGTTTAGTGAAATGACTGACTTCAGGAGTAATAAAGCTTCTGTTTATACCCTGCCGGACTCAGGTTCGAGGGAAGTGGTGTGAAAATTGCACAGCACACTGGCATAGCCTCATTTAGAATACCGTGTCCGCTACGTCGTAGAAAAGACATTGCTGGCCTCTCTTTCAGGGAGGAAGAATGAGATACCGTACAGTTCAGGGCTTAAAGGAACGTCCCACACTGACAGGCTGAAGAAACTGAATCTTCTTCGCCTCGAGCAGAGAAGATTATGAGCGGACCTGATACAAGTACTCGATATCCCTGAAAACATCGACAAAATCAACGCAGTAGATTGCCTCAGAATCTGCAGAGAACAATGAGCTACAGGACACCAGTAGAAACTATGGGAAATAATGCATTTAAAACTTTTTCACATAAAAGGCTGTGGCAGTATAAAAAAATAATACCATGTTGTTTCACAGAACAGCTGATTGAGTTCCAGCTATCGTTCAGCTAACCACTAACTGCCAAGGGCTATGTGAGCCAACTAGCCATAATTCATTTGCAATTTCATGTCACCTAGAAGTGCATCCTTCTGTCTTTTCAATTACTGAGACGCACACCTGCTTGTAAATTTATATAGCAGTGTTGTATAGCTGGGAACTGCTGTACTAGTTCCCAGCAGCTTACACTTCAACTTTTCTATTCTAGATACCCTATGGTAAACCAGGCTGAAATCATGCTAAAGCAGTCAATGTGCAATATGCACATTTAAAACCAATGAAAAGTTGCTGAATAGACTGGCTGCGCTCTCTGATATGAACTCGTGAACTCATCTCCCTCAGTCTTTCTCTGCTTTGCAGAGCCTTTATTGATACACAGCACTCAATCACTCTCTCCTGTTATCCATTATCCCTCCAGAAAGAAATAGACTCTGCTCTCAGGGTAGTAAATGTCAGCACTGGGGATAATCTGTGTGTTGATTTTTATACCAGGCTAGCAGGCTCTAATCAAAGCCAGCACATTCTGTACTGCCGCTGTTGTTGCAGATTTTTCTAAAAAAAAAAAAAAAATCCTCTGGCAGTGACGAACGACAGTAATTGCGGCGCAGCACGGGAGAATTCCAGAAAACGAAAAGGCTGAGACGTGGAAACCTGGGAAGAAAAAACAACACAGACTAAACAGCAGCAGCAGCGGAGCCAGATAAAAGGAGGCAGGTCCTACACGCACACACAAAAAACACAGCAAGTGCTGCTGCTGCTGTCCACACTGGAGCGGACCAATGGCTCGACACACCACTTCAAACCTGAGATACAGAAGCCCAGTCATCTGTTTTCCGGCTTCTTCTGTGCAAGACCTGACTCGTGAAAAATGGATCAACTCGCTATGGCTGTCTTATCAGTTGTCCTGGTCAAGATGAAGAGGCTTCCTCACCAGTTCAAAGGTTTGAAAGGTGTGGACTTGCACATACAGTACATACCAGTGAGACAAGGAATCTTCCTTCACAGCAGCACTTTTCTGAGCAGCAGCTACAGTCTGCAATCGGTTTTCTCCCAGGACACATTTAACGATTTATCACTGCAGCAGAGCCCAGCTGATGAATGTGCAGTATTGGAATGTCAGTGTTTTGGGGAGGGGACAGGAGGGGGGGGGGGAATCCAATCTGCTGGATTATCATTAAAGGGGGTGAAGAATTGTAGACCAGCAAGCACAGGGACCCCAGTGCCCGGATCAGCGGACAGATCAGGAACGCAGCCGGAATTTTGTTGCGTTCCATGAGTGCATGGCTCTGCTCTGGTGTTTAAATAATAATAATTGCTTACACTTATATAGCGCTTTTCTGGACACTCCACTCAAAGCGCTTTACAGGTAATGGGGACTCCCCTCCACCACCACCACCAATGTGCAGCATCCACCTGGATGACGCGACGCCAGAACGCTCACCACACACCAGCTCTCAGTGGGGAGGAGAGCAGAGAGTAATGAAGCCAATTCATAGAAGGGGATTATTGGGAGGCCATGATTGGTAAGGGCCTCCCCTACTCTTTTCAAGAAACACCCTGGGATTTTTAATGACCACAGAGAGTCAGGACCTCGGTTTTACATCTCATCTGAAGGACGGCACCTGTTTACAGTATAGTGTCCCCGTCACTATACTGGGGCATTAGGACCCATGTGGACCACAGGGTGAGCACCCCCTGCTGGCCCCACTAACACCTCTTCCAGCAGCAACCTTAGTTTTCCCCAGGAGGTCTCCCATCCAGGTACCGACCAGGCTCACACCTGCTGAGCTTCAGTGGGTTGCCAGTTGTGAGTTGCAGGGTGATACGGCTGCTGGAAAAAATAAGCTCTTCGCCACTCCTTTCACTAAAGCAGAAAGGAGAACCTTTGTCTGGCAGCCTGCTTTAGCTCCTGCTTGCTGGGAAGGTCACATACGTTAACCCCAAGACCACGATGGCATTCCCAACGTCATAGTGCCAAGCTTCTGACGCGATGCAGTTACCGGCATGTGTTGTAAAAGAACCTGTGCTCTGGGCAATGAAGAGAAAGTAAGATATAAGGTCATACAACACTCACCACCAGCTCTTATAAGAGAACAGCAAAGCTACTTTTATATTTTGGGGTTAGAAAGAATTGGCATTGATGAGTGCATTTCAAACCACAACGAAACTAAAATGTTAACACCTTAAATCTCCAATTTCCATTACAAAACAGACAACATTTTCCTGCATGGGCAACACCATAATTCTGTGGTTCAGAACCAGGCAACCAAACTTCCCGAGAGGTGAAGTGGCCCTGTTACACTGTGAACAAGCAGGCTTGGGAATCCAGCTCTTTTAATCCACTAGAAAGATTGTTGGCAAATACGTCTTGTTAACTCTGCATGCAGATCGTGTTGGAACATTTCTGAGGTGAAATATCTGCTGCACAACCTGTATTTATTCACTCGTCCATCACATCACATTAGTCATTACAGTGGCTAGTGAGCAGGAAGGGACAGTTTTTTTTACGTCACAGTTCTTGTGAACTCCCGGTCTCGCCTGTAGAGAGAGACCAGCGGTTTGTGACAACATGGCCACCGTACAGTCATTTCACAAAGGATTTTGTGAAATCATTTGGTCATGATGTTCATTATTTTGTGCTTGATATGGAATCTGTAAAAAAAACATCAATGAATTTATTTTGTTACCGAGATTTACTAACCGGTCTGAGAAATCAGAGCCGCAGTCTCCAGTGGGTTGGCGAGGGAGGCAGTAAAAGGCAACCTGTTCCCTACAATCAGTAGACACATGATCACGATCACCACCGCAGGACCAACAGTGGATGCCATCTCCTAGTGTGTGCTGCTTCAATTTTTGACAAAAAAAACAGTTGTGCAGTACTGTACAGTTCCCATAGGGAAAGCAGCCTGGCCCTTCTTTAAACATGGCTAGAAAAGCCAAGAAAACAAGCACTATTCAAGTTCCATTTTGTCTTGGATCACCACCTAAGAAAGCCTCTGATTCCTCTTATCTCTCCCTGCAGTTACAAGCCCTGCTCTAGCACAGAAAATACAGTTTTACAACAACGCACTCCTAGTGCACTTTTCGGTGCATTGAGAATGACTAGGCTAATCTCTGGTCAATAGAGCTGTGCACATCTCATCCATGGGACCTCAGCTACAGCCAGGGTAATGCTTTCCCACCAGATCTCTCCCAAAGGACAGCACCAACAGCTAAATGACACCGTCAGCACCAGTTCACATAAACCAGACAAAAACCACAGTCCATGCACGGTCCACTTGAAAGAAGCAAGCAAGCGAGTAAGAATCACGACTGGGCAAAATAATTGGACAGAGCAAAACTGCTGCAAGATATCCATAGGTTATGCAAAAGTAAGACAGGTCCTCACTCTGCGCCTTATTATACAAAATCCTGAGCCAAAGAAACTGTCGTGTTACAACATTGACACACACACCATCAATGTTTCCTTTGAAGTTCAAAAACATCCTCCTTTTTATGGTGTTAGATACCAATCTACTGGAGCTTATTTTTAATGGAAAGCTGGAGAGTGTTTGAAGTGCCAGACAAAACTTCTGTAATCCGCTCCCCTCCTCCAGATCACTGCCAGCCTGCTAATTGATTAAAAGCTGCTGCGCTGTCAGCGCTGGACAAATATTGATTATCTGTGATATCAGATTTACTGTGGATTCAGCACCCACTAGTTTAGAAAAAACAAGAATAAGTTGTGGCAGCGGCAAGTCTGTACTAATGGACCTGCAGTGTGTCTGTGCCAGACTCAGGCATTGGGGAGTGTGTGGGGGGGGGGAGATTTATTACTCTGTGGGGGTGCAGTTTGGGGACAATTTCTAAAATGGGCAAAATCCATCCTTCCCCCAGAGCCTCGTCACGTGCGTCTTGTCCAGGTGGACAGTACAATAGCATGACTGTTAACTCTACCGTCTGCAGGGTCCTGGACGCTGGACTGGGCTGTCTGTCTGTGTGGAGTCTGCATGATCTTCCCTCCTTTTGCCAGGCACTATGGCTGCCTCTTGCCTCTCAAAAATAAGGGGGTTAGGGTTGCTTGGCTACTTGAAACTGTCCCTATCAGTAGGAAGTGGATTTCACAACTGGCAGGTTTGTGGCCAGCATAACCAGTAGTGACTATGGGACTATAAGAACTCAGACCAAAATAACTCAATGGGCCAAATGTCCTCCTCTCACCCGTAGTCTTTCTGATAATCTGATCACTACTAACGGACGTCTGTAGAACTCACAGGATACCAGTAAAGTGGAGTCATGTACCCCTCAGGCATACAGTGATATATAATATCAGGCACCTTTCTCAAAGGAAACTCCTAAGTGTGCCATCCAGGAAAGGCTTCTCATCAGACAACTGAGAGATCACTGATTTGAATGCAGGCTTTTACTACATAGCAATCACTTGAGACCCACGAGGTGGCTGGGCTGCTCCACACTCAGTATGAGCCTTAAAGATGAGCCTGGAATGATCTTACAGCTTCCTTCCTCCTTGCACAACTCAAGAACAGGCACTTCCTTTTGCCCTCCTCAGCTAATCAGCACGCTTCAGCTACAGAGAAAAGACATCAGGAGCAAATTACACCATGAAGAGGAGCAGAGAGTCCTGGGGTTTCCTGCTCTCTGCTGGCATCAGCCCTGGGTTCATGTAGCCTGGCCGAGGGCCAGCTAATGCCCTGCTGCTCCCCTGTACATCTCTCCTGGCGCCCTGACTGCCAGCCCAGCCTGCCTGTTATTGCTATTAAGCAGTTGTGACATTATAATTGTGATGCAACCCAGTAAACACTCAGCCCTAATCATCTCTCATTCTTCACAGATATATAAATCAATACATCCTCCCCCCTCCCCACACGTTCGAACCCCAAGATGAAGCACGTGCTTCATCATTTTTCCGGACTTCGCTGTGATTAGAGCGTGTGTAGACCTAACGAGAGACAGAGGTGTGCAGCAGGTTATAAATGCCACCCCAGTGAGCTCTGTGGGCTCCCATGTTAACCTGTCACCTGTGGTGGCCAGCAGGGGAGACTACAGCAAACCAGACTCTAATGGTGCCTACAGTTCCAAGTTGGGATTGCCAATTGCCAATGTGGCACCATCCGCCACAATGACCTTTGAACCAACATGTGGGGGGGAATGAGGAGTATGAATATTGTCCTCCAAAATCGCACCCTTGTTCGAGGCTTACAGCTGATGAGTGGCTTCAGGTAGCTGACTGAGTGCCACGGCTCCCACTGACAACATCGCAAACCCCCAGCTGGTTAGGAAGTCGCAGGCGGTCGTTTTTCCTGGCAAGTCAGAAACACTCTGGCCAGCAGGAGCGGGACTGGACCAACTGTGCGCTGCCATTTCCTGTGGGCAGAAACCTGATCTCGGTCAAATAATGACTTAGCTTGGGCTCGACCCGGCGGCAGCGGCGAGCAGGAGCCCCAAATCCCCCTGCTCAGCCAGGAGGATCTGGGGGTGAAACCAGCTCGCGCAACACGAGCCGCCAGCCAATCTCTTCTCGAATTCGGTTTTCTCTGGCTCCACACACATCTCCCACGACTCGACCGTTTCCAGCCAGCGGGGAGGAAAAGGAGAGCAAAAAGAGGACGAAACGGACCTGATGGAGAAGAGGGGGCCGATGGGGGTGGGGCTGCAGAGAGGGGGAGTAAGCGAGCCGTGTGAGCGGCTCAGCTGCTGCTCCGGTAGTCCAGCCCTGCCTGTTGAGGCTCGCCCGCAAGTCAGCCGTGGGCCACGCTGAGAGGAAATGGGACCTGCTCTGAGAGAAGCGATTCCAGCGCAGGAATCCTATAGAACCCGACGAGAAAATCACACGCTAGCAGATGCGTGTGTGTGTGTGCATGCGTGGGTGGGTGGGTGGCGAAGTTTGTAAAGGACGCGCGAGGCACTCTCCCTCTCGCCGCTGATTGGAAACTGCAACACCAGAAACCACTCCTGCTCTGATTAGATGACGGAAAAGCCAAGAAGCAGAGCAGAGCAGAGCAGAGCCCTCCTGTTCAATTTGCTAACAACAGGGAGAATACCTTACATTACAGAAGAAAAGGATAGAAAGAAAGGACAGCTCTCTGAATAACTAAAAGACTTCTCTGGAGCGACTGATCTAGCCGGTTAATTCCTCTTTATGACCTTTTTTTCTGTCAGCAGTAACCCATGAAGTGCCAGCCCCCTCATTAATGGTAAACTAGTATTCTGCTATGGGGTTCTGATGAAATCCTGTGGTTGAAGTGTTTCAAGTGTTCTGTGTGTGTGTGAGCGTGACACTAAGCACTGTACAATGAGAGCACTATGGGATAACAGCCTTGGGTGAGCCTGTACACCAATGCAACACAGTGCTTAGTCTATATCCCCAACCCCTGGTGATGCCCATCTCCTCCTGCACCTCCTTCACCCCCCCCCACACTCTTCATCGTTCTGCAGGGTGGCATCAATTAAGCACTCCTCCCAGGAGGGCTCTGTCCTGGGCAGGATCTCTTTCGCTTTGAACAGAAGGGCAACTTCCCAGGGGCAGATCCGATGGTATTAATTAAAAGCCCCCCCTCCAACTTTTCGATAATAACTCTGCTCCGCCCCCCCACAGTGGCTGAATTCATTACCCTTCCCAGCCCAGCACTGCCAGCCTACCCACCCACTGTGTGCACAGTCTGGAGCTCCTGTTGCTATCTGCTCTCTGTCCCCCTCTCACTCCCCGCCCCATTCCCCCCCTCTTGACAGCCACTCCTCCTCACGCCCCTCTCTTAACAGGAGCCCCCACTTCTTTCCCTCCTCCTCCTTTCCAGATCACCCTCCGGCACATCCCCACTATGTATTCCACAACAGGAGCAGCGCGCTTATAAATATTGAATCGTCATTGCAGCTTTTGGACGAGGGATGAAAAAAAAGGCTGTTCGAAAAATGAGCACAACAGATCACCCTCCAGGAGTTTAATCAGAGCCGCACACTCTCGAAGGAGCTCTGATTACACTGCAGCAGCACACAACACACAGCAAGAACATCCATTAAGTTGCAGGACAGTTGCAGGACTGTTTCTGTAGCTCTGTGGGAATGGGCTCATACACTCAGCCTAGAGGGGCTATTGCATTAGTTGTCTGGCTTCTGCTCCGCCAGTCTGTCCCATTATGCACAGGCCACAGACTACTAGTTGAACAGGTTCTTTGCAGGGCAACACAATTTCATTGGCAGGTTCATTCCCTTTTTGGAAAGGTTAGATATAATAGTAGCTTTGGTTTAATAAATCAAACAGCATTGGTTCGTGCAAGTAAGCGGTACCACTCCCCAACCTTTTCTAAATACAAACTACCCCATACAATCATGTTGTCAATCCATATAATCCAGTAGTTAAATTCTAAGTATCATTTTCATCATTTTGCATGTGATAGAAATGTGATTTATTGGTTTATAATTGTTTGACTACATTTCAAGTCAATTGCAATTATCCCTGATTTGAGTGACTGTTAAATGCCTATAAATAACAGCTCTTAGTTTTCTTTAGTACCACTAGGAAAATACTGTTAGGCTCTAGAGTTTTGTTTTTCTTGAATGTTACTAATCTTTTTTATCATAGAACATTGTGTTCCATCAGACTGAGACAACTTGTCTTTTTCTTGCTTCGTAAACACTTGAGTACTTGAGTTAAGTATTCATTGTACACATAAGCCACTTCCTTTTCATCTTCTAAAAGTTTCACACCTGCAAACTTTACTTTTCTTTTGCTGCTGTTATACTGAAAAAATGTTTTATTATTTATTGTATCATCCACTGCAATATCCTTTTCTATTTCTGTATTATAGTCATTCTAATATCCTTTATAACTTGCTTGCAGTTCAGTACACACATCTTTTACCGGATCCTGTTCTTTTTTAGTCATTTTGTGAAGTGCTTTCTTTCTCCTTATATTTTTCTCTATTCATTTATTTAACTATGTGGAGCTTTGATTTCTAGCCTTGGATTTGCCAGCTCGTCCACTGCCCTCCATCTGTTTAGTGTATCAGTAGGACCACACCAGAGCATCACAGGAGTCTGTTCTTCATCATGAGCCCCAAAAATAGATTTTCAAATCATAGGAACAGTGGATCTCCATCAGACTATCTCTACCTGCTTTTATTTGCAGACATGAAAGCACTAGGAACTGATGTTTATGGTGCTTGCCTGCCTAGCTTTATTATTCTGCACAACGAGAAATCTGGTCTTCAACAGTCTTTGAGTTGCATTTTAAGGACCACATTGCTTGCAGTCAAATATCCACACATGAATCCTACCATCCACCTTTTTACACCCTCACACCGGAATTAAATGGCAAAGATCAGCTCTGACTCAGGGAAGTCACCTCCAGGTATTAAAAAAAATAGCTTCTACTCTCATTTCTTCTTTCTGAATTCATAATAGCAGTTGTTGTGTGGGTTAATACAATCTCATCTACATTTGTGCTGAAAAAAAAATCTATAGATCTGTACAGCCTATAATTATTTTAATCTGTGCTGATGACAAAGCGACTCCCTGGAGTAATTCACTCTGTAAGGCTTTTCGCTTGCTGGCTTGCTGACACGCTGAAATTTCTCTAGTTCACACTAGATTTGCAAAATCATCATGAGAGATCAGCAGCAAAGTCCACTAAAGTTATTATTCCATCCCAGCCCAGCAGGGGTAATGCACACAAGCCGAAGTTGCTGGTAGAATGTAATCTTCAGGTTACGAAATCATCTCTGCTGCCTCCCCTCCCACCTGCTACACTAATGCCTGTGAGGATGAGAATTATATTTCTCTTTTTCCATCCGTTGAGTCAGACATTTTTTCTCATTAGCGTAGCTTAATGCATTCTAACTTCTTTCAGCATGGTAATGAGACAGACACGCGTCTGCCCTTCCCAATCTGAAATACCATGATTATAGAACAGTACCGCCAGTCCATAAGGGCCTCAGCACACATCCGTTGCTGCTCATTGAGAGAGAGAGAGGAATGCCTACGTAGCTCTGCCAGTTGCTTAAACCACATTATAGCGTGAGTACCTGACAATTGGTCAAATGAGCTTCTTCTCCCTAGCCATGACAACTGCACAGTCACATGGCATCAACAAGAGATAGATACGCAACCTTAAAAAATACAGACACATGATGGGTAAATGCCTAGACCATAACTCACTGATAAGCACTGATTGGAAGGGCTGTGTTTACTGCGATCCTTAAGGAATGTTGACTCATTCAGGACAAAACCATGCAGAAATTTTTTTTTTCTTGTTGTGAGATCTGGTCCTGTGAAAGTTTTGCAAATCTGTCCCACAAATGAGATACATTCCTCTTTCCTGGGTGCTGTACTGCTGTATTTCAAATGTCTATACTTCAGTCCAAAGCTCCCCTTTTTCTGATATCTGTAATAATGATTCTGCAAAACGTCTTTTCCATCTGTGCATTCACTTCTGGGACCAAATGTTAGTCTCAAATGAAAATCTTTTAAAAGTCCCCTGTCTGGGTGTTTAATAAAAAAGAACTCCACAATAAGAAAATCGGTGGCTCTGCCCAGGTAGAATATCTGCAGGTGTTGTAAATGGGAAGGGGTCTTTGTCTTATCCAGCTTTCTTATCAGAGAAAACAATTGTGCCAATTGAGTCCAAGGCCACAGGACAACAGCAAAGGTCTGGCTCTCCATTAAATGTGCATCAGAGTGAGGTGATGGAGCTGTTTAAGATTCCTGCTCCAGCCAGGAGTGTTGCTTCCGCACTCTTCCCAAGCTCCGACTCACCCATCAGTGCCAGGTCGCCTGCTCGGGCCGCAGGAGTGGGATCAGGGGTCAGGGGACTCTCCCCGAGATCAAGATTGCAGCACGTCACATGCACCCATCTCTGCTGCATTTCCTGGGTGAACTGTGTGCAGAGCTGGTGCCTAAAGCTGGGCAACTTATCCCCAAAACCCTGTGGAAGGGGAGGATATCCACCAGCATCCCCTCTCTTCCACCTGCCTTAACCATCTCTGTGCGCCACTCTCCAGGTGTCCCAGCAGTGTAAGTGCCCTCTGCTATGTTTCCTTCAACCACATTCTTTTGAAGGGGAAATGGTTCCAAAGTGTAACTACTGTAAACTACACAGGTGTGATGTCAATGATCAATGCTGTGGTTGTGAAAAAGAGTTGTACTCGCAGGGTGTAGCGTAACACAGGGCCAAGAGTAACCTTCCCACTGACTGCTGAGGCAGCAGCCCCTGAGATAGCTTGGCCCTCTAATCAGCTGTGAGCAGAGGGGATCAGGGACTGAGTGGCTGGCAGATTACAGCTCAGAGCAGGGGAGGGCGGGGCTGGACACAGCACAGTGGTGAAGCAGATGTTCCCCAGAGTGATGAAGCAGGGTAACCCATGGCAACAGAACCTTGGGCTCTCTATCTTTCGTCTCCCCTCTCCTTCACTCTATCACTCCACACAAGGGGATCACTTGACTCACACATTACTGGATTAACGGATCCTTCTATCGCATCCTGAGCGCTCTCGTCAACCTGAGTTTGACAGGTTGCCATGGAGAGGGAGAGCTGCAGAACCTCCCAATTAAAAATGATAATCACCCAATTCAGCAGCCTCCCCCTCCACCCACCCAACCCCATTTAATAATCCTTCAGTCCAAGAACAATCCGGATTTGAGGCCTGGTACTTCCAGTCCACTCCACCGAAACACTTTGAGACAATCAGCTCCTTAGCTCTTCCATCAGATCCTCATAAATTATCAATAAAAATAATCTGTAGTAAAAGTCTGTCACGGAGCAGACTGGTTTAGGGTTTGCATCCCACTGAAAATATAAATCATCAATTTAGAATATGCACGCAGATTCACCACCTTGGCCAACAGCTTTTCATATACAGGGAAACTTCCACAGCCTTTCCCAGTCCGGACTCTCGATGCCACCCCACACTGGCCACAGCAACCGCAGACAGACACACGCCAACAACCGCAGCTTCACTGCTGTGCCAGGACAGGGAGACTCGCCCTTGGCAGAGATCCTTTCAGCACCCTGCATTACAGAATGGGTGAGAGGGTGAGAGCCCAGGGACGGACCCTGTGAACCGAGTCTTTCAGGCAGGCTGGAGGGCAGTACATCTTCCACCGGGGTGGGAATATTCAGCCAGACCCTGCAGATGAGGATGAGGAGAGCAGCAATGCAGTGGGACAGCTTCCCTCAACGTCACCTGGAATCAACCATCTTCAGGGCCCGAGCTCAAGTGCCTCCTCAGTCCTTAATAATTCCATCCACCAAAGTTAGCCATTTTGAACGAACCATGTTGCTTTGGGGGCTGAACTAGAATTCCTTTCAACGTTAAGAGTTTCACATTTGCGTTGCCCATCACACATCCACAGATACTGGACACTAGGCCAACAGAGGGTACAGCTTGAGTTATTGGATTTTGTGGGTCATTGTAGGAACATTTTAATCCCTTTTTAAAACGTTAATGGATTACTTCTGGACTATTTTGTCGTGCTTGGCCACAAAGCTGAACAACCCATTTCCCAATATAACACACTTATTTCATTTTCCGCGAGCTCAGCGGAATCAATAACAGATGAAGATCTTTCCATTGTTTTGTTTTTTTCATCCCCAAGGAGACCATTGAAAATTTAGGATTTCCCCATTTCGATTAGGATTGTTAAGATTAGTGCGAAGATTAAGATTACACAACGATGTCAATTAAGAAGGCCAAGGACACATATAGTGTGGAGATTAGCCTGCAGGGATATTGATACATTGCGTGAAGAAACTGCACTCTTCAGCACATAGGTGATTAACAGCCTGGGGGAGATAAGCAGAGGTGATCACCTTGCCAGGCACAGAGGGACTGCAAAACATAGGTTGACACTTTTAAGTGTTTAGCATGAGCCAGCGGAGGGAAGGCAAAGTAATACCTGTCAGGACAGGTGTAGAAATAAGACTGCAAATCCCAGTTTGAGAAACTTGAAAATGGATTGGAGCGCTGGGTCTTGCTTGTATCACTCCTGATGTGGCCGTCATGGCTCCAGCAGTGAGCTGGATAATAATAATAATAATTGCTTACACTTATATAGTGCTTTTCTGGACACTCCACTTTACAGGTAATGGGGACTCCCCTCCACCACCACCAGTGTGCAGCATCCACCTGGATGATGCGACGGCAGCCATAGTGCGCCAGAACGCTCACCACACACCAGCTCTCAGTGGGGAGGAGAGCAGAGTAATGTAGCCAATTCATAGATGGGGATTATTAGGAGGCCATGATTGGTAAGGGCCAATGGGAAATGTGGCCAGGGTGCCGGGGTTACACCCCTACTCTTTTTGAGAAACGCCCTGGGATTTTTAATGACCACAGAGAGTCAGGACCTCGGTTTTACGTCTCATCCGAAGGACGGCGCCTGTTTTTACAGTAGAGTGTCCCCGTCACTATACTGGGGCATTAGGACCCACATGGACCGCAGGGTGATATGGCTGCTGGCCTGATGGCTGCTGGATGGGCACAAGTGAAGGGAAAGAGACCTGCTTGTTGGGCCTGCCAGTCCGCAGGGCCCGGTCAGGTAGGTCAGGCAAGTGTGCCCACTCACATGGTCCCTTCAGGGTCCATAAGTAAATTGCACAAGCTTCAGGAGGGATAGGGTTCCCCTGCTGGCCAGACTGCTGTCATTTCCCATTGGCGTGTGTTCCCCAGTGCACCGTTACACCAAATCCCAGTGCTCCGCAGTGCAGTGAAGCTGTTTGAACAGGGCAGGTAGCTTTATGAGCACGAGCACTCTGTACCCAAACACGCTTGCCCACAAAACGTCATTCAACAGGGAAGAGCCTCAGCTGGTAAGACTGATGAACACTGAAGTGCCAGCAGGAAGGACAAACACCCCGATTCCCCCAGGCTCCTGCGGATAATCAGGCCTGCGTCAGGGATGCAATTGGACCTCTGCTGCCCACTTGGCAGACTGGAGAGGGATCTCAGCTCAAGCCCCCCAGGGATCATATTCCCACACTGCCCACACCAACCGGAGGCCGCGAGGGAGCGGAATAAATCACGCAGGCTGGGACAGCAGCAAGCAGAAAAAAAAAATGTGGACAGATGACATCTTGGCTAATCCAGTCTGACAATTTTCTACCACGCTTAGCAGTTTAATTTATATGTTGTTGTTTTTTTTCGGGAGAAGTTGCAGCCTGTCCTATCCCATTCCGTTCTGCAGGGTAAGCAAATGAAAATTGCACACGAATGGCATTTTCTGTTACTTGCTCGCACGCGAGCTCATCATCGGGATACAACAGGTAGCTCATTTCCTCCCTTGAACTGACCAGAAGCATTCGGCGGCAGCGCTGCATTCTAATCACAGAGCCGCAGCTCCTGGAATAAAATTAAAGCCAAACAAAGCCGGAGAGCGAGGACTAATGGGGATGACAATAGACAATTTCCCTGCGAATTCAGCGCATTTCTAATCACCTGCAATTATTCAAAGCAGGCCTTCCCTGTCAACGGGCTTGCATTTTAGCATTGGGGTGTAAAATCCGTCACAGTTTACCAATCAAAAATCAAGCTGTTGGACATTGGAATGAAAGGCACTATATGCTGCTGTGATTCTGATGTCTGAAGCTCTCCGCCTTCCCCACAGACTGAAGAACAAATGTGCTCTGCAGACACACTGCATTATTCCGCGCTGTGCAGCAATCACTCTGTTAGCTGTTCAGCAGGCCGTGCTGTCGGAATGCAGGAGCCTTCTCGGGTGCTTTCAGGGCTGATCAATCGTCTTTTGCTCCTTTGCCTCTCTTCTCCCTCCCTCATACAGCACTGGGTCTGGCTTCTTCACATGTCTGGCTGACCGGCCGGGGAACACTGGTTTGTATGGGTATCGCATCAGATACCAGGGGGAGGTAAAAACGGTACTCTTGCTGTTGATTAATTATGTGTGCACCCAGTTTGGAATCGCCAGCAGTTGTGCTTGTTTGCTGGTTTTTATCAGCCAGGCTTCTCAGCCCACATTCAGCTGGGCTAGTTAGTAGCCGGCAGTGGGCAGGAGACAGGGGGCAGGAGCGGTGTTCCACGCAGACAGATATCGAGGCTGGCGTACGAGTAGGAGGACAACCCCTCTTATGTTCTTATGAACCATGAAACACGAAGCAGGGCGCACACGTGGAACGTACATGGGAAGGGCATTTAAAACTCAGATCGGGAGGCAGATCTTTTCTGGAAGGGTGGTTGGTGGGAGTGGGACACAAGCTGCCCAGACGTGATGCCGAAACCGATACCTTGGTTCCTTTTAGGAAACAGCTGGAAGAGATCCTGAGATCAATTAAGTAACTACTAAGTACTAAACAGGCAGAATGGGGGGGAACAGCCCACACTGGCTTGTAACCTTCCTTATGTTAACATGCAAGCCAATGACTAGAGCTGGAGCTGTGCTCCAATGAGGTGATTGACTCTGCTCCTGCACCCACTACCGACACGGCCCTGACCGCCCCCTTTCTCCCTTTCCGCCAGGCCCATCTGGAAAGCGTCCCGCAGTGATCCAGAGCAAATAAGACCGGGGATGTTTTTCCAAGCAGACACACCTCTCTTCTATGTCTCAGACTGAATATAACATGTATTTATCAGGGCACTTTTGCAGACACTAATTTAGTGTGTACGAGGCACGTAGTGTGTGAACCAGTGCCTCTGCCAGGTATGATCTCCACACAATGGAGATTACTGTGCCTTTGCGGCTTCGGAGAACAAAAGCAAGCCGATTCGCACACTAACGCCATCCCTCTTCCACACCAAGATTGGATCACGAACAAGGTTAATAGCCACATAAAGACATGCACCTTCTAAGACCTGCTTAGAGAAGCACATTTTCTTCTTTCATGGGTCTTTAACAAAAGAGCTTAGCTGGAGCAGCTCAGAGACAGCCCGTTGAGACAGAAGCAGCTGAGTCAATTTAAGCAATCCCTGTGTGTCATTATTAACGCGGGGTTTGGGGGTCAGCGCAGAGGGTGCAGAATTGCATAAGAGGAAACGTGGGCAATAAATTACTTAAAAACTGGTGTTTGCACACATTTTCAGATTTTGACAATAATACACATGTATGCATCCCTAGCCGAAGGCCGTATCCTATGCTGCAAGGCAGGACATACACACAACATGCGTTTAGGAAGTGGGAGGAAACTGGAGCACCTTGTGAAAATCAACAGAAACGCAGGGAGAAAGTGCAGGTGCCGCACCCCAGAATCGAACCCAGGACCTAAGAGCTGTGAGCATGAAACACACTACATATGCTGCAGCACATCAGAGGTGGAAATAAGTTTCCAATAGCAGTTTGTAGTGTTGTAGGTTTTGCAAGTTCCTATCTGCTAGTGCCATTTGACCTAGAGATCAGACTGCTGGGATACTGCTAGCTGTCAGGCTCTGCTACCAAATGCTGCCATTCTAGGGAGGCAGATTGCTGTTACACTGCCTCCTGAAACAGGACTCTTTGATGTTAATGATCAAATATTATCAATCTTGGAAATTTGTATTTATACATTTTCTAGCTTAATAACATTTGGCTTTTGGCTCCTTTGAATCTCTCTTCTGAGCTTGCCAGTGAGTTGAGAACTAGCCTTGAAGGACACACTTTTGGAAAAGCAGGTCAGATCTCTTCACGGTGTCAAAAGCAATGATGTTAATACAGCAGGGTCTCTTGGCTGCCAGTGGAACACATCCTGTGAAACCTAAACCTGCAGTCAGGAATCATAAATAAAAAAAGCTCAGGGTTCCAGTGGGGTCTTCAGACTGAGATTGCATGCAAGAGCCTTGATAATAATTTACAGACTCATATGATCAGCTGTTGTTCTCAAATACAGCGGGTCTCAGTACCAGTTCTGAGGGACCCTTGTGTCTGCTGATCTCTATTCCAAATGGGCTAAATTCTACTTGATGTTTCAATTTCTGGAAATGCTGAATGAGATTTGCAATTGGCATGCTTCCTGTGCTCATTAGCGAGTTTCAGGATGGCCCTCACTCAGGTGCGTGAAAGTGAAATTCATCCAGACGAATTTGAGCAGAAAGAAAAATACTGACTCCCGGTAGGCGTGTCTGACACAGCGTCATTCCCATCTCTGTCTGTTCATCTTCAATTTGTCACTCATCAAGAACTGTTTCGGCAGAAATAAGGGAGCAAACTCCCAATGAGCAAGTTGAGAAGAGAATACACAGAGTTCTGTGTGCAATTGATCATATTTTTGAAACGGAGGACTGGGCGATCGAGCAGATCAGTAACACTCGACACTTTTCCCTGGTGATTAAGGGCCCAGTTGAAACAGTATCCAGGAGAGTCACGGTTCTCCAAAGACCAGGCCTGAGAATCTCTTTTCTCATCTAACACCTGTTCTCCCAGCTCATTTAATGCACTTGATTGTGAAAAAGATCAATGATGCAGGAAATTGACTGTTCTGCTGCAGAAACAGAGCCACAGAAGAACAAAGGGGAACAGGTATATTGTAAATTAAGAATTAATAACTGTGGGGGGATTCTTTACAATAAAAATGATTGCTTATAGACAGAGGGTCAGGTAGCTGTCTCAGACTGAGGGCGAACTCACAAGCGGTCATCCATACTACAAGTGACAGAATTCATTTAGTCTGAGTTCAATTTGACTTTTTTTTTTCCCTGCAGTCTCGTAAAAATAGCTGGAATTCCAAACAAAGCCCTTGCATTCTGGCTGTCTGACATCGGGAAGAGGACTCCCGTGCTCCTGATCCGAGAGACAACAGTTGTGTTCAGCAGAGGCCGTATTCCAGGCCTGAGCAAGCCCTGGGGGGAGGGGGCTCAGTCAGGAACGGTGCATCTGAGCCCTGCGAGGTCAGGAAGCTGGCAAACACATGAAGCTACCAGTGAACCAGGGAGTTTCTCTCCCCGGCAGGCACATCAGGAACAGCCTTGGTCAGCCTGTTTGCTCATTCCCTGTCCAGCCAGGACAACCAGTCGTCTCTTCCTGCTTTAAACAGGGACATTTAGCACGTCTGCACGGTGCTCTTCTGGAGCTGCGATCACAACACCTTTGCCAGGCCAAAACCAGAACACAACCATAGGTAAAGATAAGATCTTCTCCTCCTTCAAATTAAAAAACAATATCCTAATAACTTCATGAGTGGCAGCATCATAGCTAGTTCTTGGATTTCTGCAAACGTATGTTCCGACAGTGCTGTGTGGCGACTTGAAATTGCTTTAATAGCAGCACTAGAATTAATCATGTGTACGGAAATTGAGTTTTTGTAAGCATGAATGTCAGCACAAGCCATTTCTCCTCCCCACCAGCAAGGCGCCTTTTTCAGAACATGTACTAGCTTAACTGAAGAGCCCCAGCTCCTCTGGGATGAGATGAATAAAAACATCAGAGGAGACTCCTGGATTTCTTCTAATCAGCAGTCCCTAATCAGCTTGGCAGCTCTGCAAGCCCAGCACAATGTACATCTACTGGCTAAGGCGGATGTACAGTGAAGTTGCCAATTGCTTGGTGGATATGAAGATTAGCGGGTTCGTACCAGTGAAATACAGAATTCTTTGTAAAAGTCTCTCCAACCATGATTCCTGCTTCATGCTCAGGAGGCAGTAAAGGACAGGACCATGCCCCTCGGCCACGCCCACCTGAAGAGTCATTGGTCAGCTGACACATGGCAGAGGTCCATGGTGCAGCATGTCTTTCTCTGCTGCCACTGTGAGAGCCCGGCCTGGTGGTGCCCTCACAGACTGCGGAGGGGTCACAGAAGCCCACTGGATCACACAGCTAAATGTGTGCTCTGACAGTTGCGTGAAAAACCAGCATCAGGCCGTGGTTTCTGCAAATCTGCACAGTATAATAAGGCATCGTGACAACAAGAGTTATTTTTGAAAGCACTTTTCACGACACATCCATTGAACACGGCAAAAATCGGCACTTGGATCGCCAGCGCATCTCTCCCGGCCTGAACGGGCTCAACACCGTTCCAACTCCGAGCTCTTGTCAGCGCTCTGCAGACTGCTGGGCCTGTTGTTTGCTGGAGTAATAAAAGATTACAGTGGCTTTAGCGGTGTTAACGCAGGCTGGGGGAGCTGTAAGCAGCTTTAGTCATCCCTCCAGGCAGTGTGCTGGCACTGGAATGTTCCGATGACAAGAGCCACAACAATGACGCGCGCGGCCGTATCTGCACAATGCGGGAAGGGGCTTGTGCAGCTGTTAATAATCCACTAATCGCCCGCTTCAAAAATATCTTCACAGCTTCAGCTTTCCCACTCCTTGACGGTGTCCCTTCAAGAAATCTTCAGGTTATTAATACTCTGAATTTTCAGTCCACTGAGAAATTACAGCGGCTACTTGCAAAAGGGAGAGAGGGGCGAGGTCTCGTACATTTATTACAGCGGTGTGATTGTGACTCATGAACTGTTATGGCACTGTGTGCCAGCATTTACTGCATTACTGTGAATTTGAATTACTCTTGCAATAAATTATGTATTGCAGTCTCCGCATCGGACTCCGAAAGACAGTTTGGAATTCCATCCCAAATTCTGAGCAAGGCTGATATCGCCCGATGCTCCGACTCCCGAGGAAATGAAAAGGCAGGCTGCAAGCCATGATGCATGGCCATGCACCTTTGTCTCATTTAGTAATCCTCAGGGCAGGTAGTGGACTTGTCGAAGACAGGCAGGGGAGAGACTGCGGGTCATGCCACATGTACAGGAGAGCCACTGCTCATCACAGCCTGTGCACAGCAGCGCCAACATTGCTGCTCTTGGAAGTGAACGCCCCCATCTACCAATCTGATAAGAGGGAGCATAAGGCCTCCCCTTCTGTTCTCCGTTTCCTCTGATGCAATGCTTTCCCCAGAAGGGCCCCAGACTGATTCCAGGGCCACGACACAGAAAGCCTTCAGCAGCAGCATGATTTCGATTTGAAGTGCTTCGTGGTTTGAGCAGACCTGAAATGACATACTGTACTACACTCTGCAAGGGCCAGAACTGAGGCACCCTAGTTGACACTTCTCGGCATTGCCCCGGTCCATCTCCCTCTAAGAGGCCATGTCTCAGTCCTGCTGGTGGTGTAGTCGTAGCCCTCAGCTCACAGATGTCCACGCTGTGCAGCTGGCCTCGTTCATGGAAACCAGCAGCTGCATGGTTTGTGCGTTTGCTGCATGCACAATTTGTGTCCTGAAAGATTTATGAAGGATTCCCAGCCAGGCTTTCTGTCCTAATTGCTTTTCATCACATGCCTAAAGGGGGCTAACGAGCGACAGGGGCTGACAGCGGAGAAGGGGCTGTCTCTCTCCCTCTCTCGGACAGCAGCCTGATCCAGCAGGTCCAGGACCTGCGCAGGAGCCACAGTATAATCACTGTGATTTTCCCCTGGAAGGCTCTCCAGCATCACATGGTGCTGGAGAGGAACAAATAACCGCTCACGTGCTTCACTTCCAATTATACCTCCAGCACATCCAAGAACAGGATTTGCATAATGAGAGATGGGCCTGTTGTTCTCTGCTTGCTGTGCGTCTCTGAAGTGCAGCCCTGTAGCCTGGAGACGGCCCGCAGGCATCATCTCCAACTAACTCCTGATCCCCTTGTTGCGTCCATCTGTAAATCAGATCTAAAGACCTCTTTAACGCAGGTAGGACCGAGTAAAGCAGTTGGTCATGTGGAGATTGAAAGGGTAATGAAGTAGTGTAAAAGCAGAATAAAAGCAAGGTAGCATTCAGGAGGCACAGGAAGTAAAGAGCAAAGTGAATGTATGACAACAGCAAGGGTACAAGATCACCGGGTCCCACCCAGGTCACACAGGTGAACCTAACCAGCTCCAAACCCAGTGCAATTAAAGACAAGGGGAAAGCTTAGCGTTCCCATCCGTCAACCTCCTGATACACAGTTCAGGCAGCCAGTCAGCAGGGTAGGGTATGTGTGCCCTGCTCAAACCAGGGACCGTCTAGTTCTTTCATTGACTACCAAATGCAAGAAGGTGCAGCGCGGCACCCAGAGACAGAAAATCATACAAGCAGAGAACAGTACGTGCACAGATTTTAAAAAAATGATGGCGGAGTGCACATTTGAAGTGTGAAAATGCACACAGTACCCTCAATCTGGATTCCTGATGGGCACAGTGCCAGGCGACCCCCGACCTCTGCAGACAGGAGAAATTAAAGAGCTGGCAGCAAGAAAGGATGCAACACAGAGAGAGAGAGACAGAGAGGCAGGAGAAGAGTAAAAGATCAAAACCCTGCAACGGGCTCCCCCCCCAGTGACTCCAGACCACTGGCAGACCTGAGGATCCAGAGCCCTGCTGGAGATCACTGCTGGGCATCCAGTGACACTTACACACCTCTTACGGATGGGCCTTCGGCCCGCTGGGTATTAAGACGGCACACTGCCTGCCCAAGAACACAAGCAGCAAAGAGTAAGTGCAGTTCAGCTGGCGAGCAGACCCGCCATGCAGAGCTGTGTGCCAGCGGACCCGCGCTGGGATTGGGCTCACCAACTCCAGGACACCAGACCTCCTAGCCATCCGAGACCGTTCCCAGGTCACCCTGAAGCACCAGCTACAGAGGAGGCCTGTCACAACCCAGAGTCCATTACTCGGGGGGAAAAAGCAGAGGGGGTACTTTAAGCGTTAAATAACTACATCCTACAAAGAGCACCCCACAAAGGAGGGTGGGAAATAAACTGCAAAGCAAATGTAGGATTGGTCTGGACAGCTTTTCTCAACCGGAGTCTTTCAGAAGAAACAGCCCAGTTCCTATCAACTCCATCACAGGGAGCGCCTGAGAGAAATTAATTCTTATAACCCTAGTGATAAGAACGGACAAGACAGGTTACACATGAGAGGGGGCTGCTTGGACCATCTAAGAAATGAGCCACATTTCTTTCCAATTTCCCAATACAAGAAAACAGATTTTCAGTCCTCAAACTGGTAACTCAATGAGTGAATGACCCGTTTCCATTCGCTCTGTCCAGCTCCGTATCTGGGCCTCGAACTGTCGTAAGAGAGCCGTTTTACCTCAGCTGGCCCCTGGCCTGGCGCTACAGAGCCAGTTAACCTCATCTCTGCTCTCTTTCCTCCAAGAGCTCCTTCTGAATAAACAGCTTTTAAATGACACCACACTGCCAGCTCACTGACACATGCGACAGGCTCTCGGATGATTGCGGGGAACAAAGAGAAGCTGTTGAAGTGCCTCTTGGAATAGAGGATGGGGGGGAGGATGGTTAGTAAGTGGTTTTGCAGCAGAAAGATTAATAGGCGTCTTCATGCAACATCAGTGGTTTCCAGCTGTAATTAAGCACACAACTGTTGCAAGCACTCCCCTACCCCCTACGTGCCCCTGGGCACTGGTGGGAGAACAGGGCCGTTAATGACTTGTGAAGGGGACGTCTATGCAGAATAAGACCACAGATGCTTTCACCATCCCGCAGGCAGCAGCTGTGTTTTCCAAGCCAGCTCCTCATCAGAATCGCAGTCTTAATAGGAGAAATGAGCATGTCATCCAGTTCCACAGGGGACCTCTGCTCTAGGCTTGGTGCAGAATGTAGGCGGTGTAGCGGTTGTTGATCTTGAAGGGTTAACCGTGGTACAGAGATGGAGAGAGAGGCCAGGGCACAGCAGCGGCTCACTCAGTAATGAAAGCCGCTTGGTGATCTGTGCAGAACCGTCACAGAGTCGCAGAGCAGCTCGGTGAAGCTTGCTAGAAAGATGTAGAGGGTCTGCTCTTTTATGAAACTCCACTGTTTTCAATGGCCTTTTATAATCCAAGCATGGTCCCGATCAACCTCTTGTGTTACCCTAAATGTTACGTTTAAGACAGGGAAGTAGCATGTAAAAAGACACACAGGTATGGGAATATTTTAAAACGCCAACACCTGTATTCTGATGTCCAGCTGTCCAGGAAAATCACACACTTTCCAGTCTGTCCCTGCCAGAGTCAAACAATAGGTATGCTGCCTGCTTTAGCAAAGTAATGTACTAAGCTTAACATAATTCGACAGCAGAACGGTACACCACTGCTAACCCTCACCTGGGCAAAGCAGCAAAGAGTGCTGCTCAGAGAGGTCATGTTGAGTCTGTGGAAGAGAGGTCAGGATTTTTCCATCTTACAACTGCTAGCTGAGGGTGAGGGTGCCCACTGTTTCATCTGTGCCCCAGGCAGCGAAAAGAATCAATAAGTCACTTTAGCAGGGTCTAGCCTTACAGAGAGAGACGGATCCAACAATGTCCTGTACAAAACCACAGGAAATGCATGGTAAAAGATGCAATAGTATGCTTATTTACTGCAGTAAACCTTTGAAACGGTACAGCACAGAGGTCTATTGGAAGGTAGAGAGATCTATTTTGTCTAGATCTGAAGATGACGGTCCTATCGTTATCAAAGGGTGAACAGAAACTGCCCACAAGGACTTTGAAATTAACACTGAAATATTTGCGAATATAAACCCAGGCCTGGTTTAGAATCTAGTATAAAAGGCAAAGGGAGAAATCAAAGCAGTCTGGGTTCACACTTCAGAGTTTAATAGCCTGTCAAGGTGATGGATACAGCAGACCTCGTTGCACCTGGGGGCTCAGGAGTTCTGAAACACTGAGGAGCCAACAAGCCTGCGTGCTGGAGCTGCGAGCACTACAGACTGCTAGCAAAGAGAACATCGAGACGGCAACAAAACAACAAAATGCTTCTCCAACGGCATCCTGTTTGTCTTGGGTCTGACAGGTCTGATCTGATCTGGGCAGAGAGCGCGCACCGGGGGAAGAAGCCGCAGTGCCGCTAATTGGGCTGTGAAGCCCAGGCAGAGGTGGGACTGTTTATTCTGCAAAAAGAGCTGCAAAACACCTGTCAGGTTCAATAAGGCAGCCCGCGACTCTCCTCAGCTCAACGCACTGCAGGAGCTCTGCACCTTAACGCGGAAAATGAAACAGATCATGTAAGCGATCTGGCAGCAGGACGCCAAACTCCCGAACGAGCAGCGACTTCCTGGCTAATCAACTCAGTGTCTGCGCTCATTAAGACCGGCGCCAACCGTAGAACTTTTCTGCGAGCTGGGGTAATTGGGGTGGCTCGTTTTCTGGTTTGAAGCAAATGCTCATCCCACACTCAATCCCATGGTGCACCAGAGCCTTACAGAGCCTGGCTGCGGACTGCAGTTCCTGCTCCCTCGTCTGCTTGTTGCCGGTGTGAGAGTACAGTCCATTGGAAACACTGGAAGTCTAGTGAACGCATCTGGACCTCTTCTCCTCTGGCCCTGTAATGCTGGCCTGCAGCGGGAGGCCTCTGAAATACCAGAATCGGTCCAGAAAGCAGCAGCAGCACAGCTAGACAGTGAAATCACATGAATGGTTGCAGCCAAGAGCTGGAGACAGCTGCACGTACCTGGATTCCACCAAGCTACAGATCCCTGGAAATCTACCCCACCTCCGTGTGGATTTCCGGCCAGTGTCCCATGTCCTGGGAGTTTTGCATGCAACTGGACAGAATCATTGAGGGTCTGCACACCTCTCACGGGCATCTTGGAAGTCCCCCTGTATCTCCCCCAGGAAGCTCGTACTTTTGAGTCGCCATTCGAAAAAGTACTGATCTCCCTTCTCCACCTCTCTACCAGGGTGTCAAACCACCAGGGAAGAAAAAAACAAATGTTTTCAAGTCGAGATATTTTTAGAAAAGGCTCCATTTTTCCTTTATCAAGCCTGTCCTCTACGTCACTACCCTCTCGTTAAGCCACTATGACAGAGGAATGGGACTCACGCCACCCCCTCAGGGGCACAAACAAATTGGAGAGAAAAGCCGGGTACCAGTCACGAGGCACACAGAAGCACCGTAAGAACACAGCTACAAAGGAGAGGAGGTCTGTCCAATCAGGCTCAAGCAGTTAACTGCTTTTTGAACCCAGAACTTCACTTCAGTCAGTTCTTAATGATCGCAGCCGGCCAACAGCAGTAGCAAAGGTAGGTTTATTGCAGACCTGCTCGAGTTTGAAAGCGAAGAAACGCATCTTGTTCTCAGTACTGCATGTGCCTGCTCCTAATTTCCACTTGTGCCACAAGATGCACGTTTCATCACTGAGCCTGAGGCAGACCCTGGGAGACTGCTGCCACGAGCTGTAGACACGAGGAGGGTCTCGAATCAATAAGCTACTAAGCTTTCAGCCCTTCAGTCTTTACATTAAGAAAAGTGTCATGTCTCAGCTCCAGCACGATTAACTTTCAAATAGATGCCTGCTTGCTTATAAACACTGCTACACTGTGACCCAGAGCATTATTTTCTAAAGGCAATATGGTAAACAGACCTACGTGGTTTTTTGACTCCAGATGTCAAAAATTTTAATCAAGTCAGTAAAGCACATTTATACTGGCATGTGAGTGCACACAGACACATAGACCTGTGCTTAACTGCTTCCATATCCCTGCCAACTCAGCCTTCTAAAGATCCGTGCTTCAGCAGAGACAGGCCCCTGGGTTTCTGCCATGGCAGGGCTCAGTTAGCCTGCAGGGCTGTTAGTTAAAGTGCCAGAGGGCTCAGAAGCTTGCTCCCCATCTCAGCCTTGCTGATAATCAGCTGAGGCTCAGTGTGATGAAACAGGCTGCTGCGCTTGTGAAGAATGAGCCTGAAGACCTTTCTCGCAGGGAGGAGAGAGCAGCTCCCCCAGCCCTAGGCCAGCTAAACTTCAGTCGCCAGCCTCAGAGCAGTGAAA
Organism: Atractosteus spatula; assembly: GCF_055471065.1. NCBI lineage: Eukaryota > Metazoa > Chordata > Actinopteri > Semionotiformes > Lepisosteidae > Atractosteus > Atractosteus spatula. The sequence goes on along the minus strand of NC_142714.1, from coordinate 47,902,362 downwards.
GCAGAAGAAAGGGGTCAGCCTGGGGAATCGAAGATCAAGAACCGAGGGAGAACAGAAGAGAAGCAAGAAAGCAGCACAGAAAGCCCAGTTCTGTAATGTTTCAGCAACACTGCTAGCAAAGCAATCAATGGGGGAAAAAAAAGGAAAAACGCTTCATAATACTTAAAGCATTAGTCACATAGATTTAAAGGTCATATAAATCTTCCTGTGATATTAATCCATTGATTTTGTGCTGTTGCCAGAACCAATGAAGCCATAAATATATTAAAAATAACAGCTCTCCAGTCAAACAGTGTCGAGCCCAGCAAAGCTTCCTGATGTGGCAATGCAACACACCCTAGACTGCAACGACCCTAGCAAAACAGTCCAGAGGACGCCGCAGGCCCTACTGAAGCACACAGGGGCCTAGGGGCAGAAGCAGGAGACTTAACTGAAAGGCTAAGTAGGAATACACATGGCTTAAAGCATGGGCAGTTCATTTCATTTCACTGAAGGTCAAGCTCGTCAATGATGATCTAAGCCACGTTCCACAGCAGGGCAAGGAAAATGAAAAACATACATTTTGTGTGGCTTGGTAATGCAAGATTAGCTGCCTGTTCTGTCAAGTGAAAGGACCAAGGTGAGAAAGGGGGCATCCTACTTAAAACATGGTCCTTCCTCCTTTCTGTGCATACTACTGCCCCCCCAGATTTTCCACTGCTGGAGCTAAGACACCTTTACGAGACCCCCCTAAAGGCCACCATCTCCAAGGCCACTAAATTTACACTCAAGCCAGCAGGGAACAGCAATTCACAATAGAGGCTTTAAAGCTCAAAACAATAGCTAATAAATTAGAAGTTCTCTGTTGCCATCTGCTGGGAAAAGAAAGCATTACAATGACCGGTTCACAGCTCAGCTGTTTATAAAACCAAAGATACCCTCTAATTTGCCTGTCTTTTCCCTATTACAGCCAGACCATAGCAGGTACAGCAAAAATCATGTGGAAAAAAATCTTTATTATCTTTTGTAAGCAAAGACTTTACACAAAAAAGTCTGACAAACGGGTGCGGCGGTGACACGCCTCACGTGATGAGCGGAGCAACGCTCGACTGCGCACACGGGAAAGGTGAACTGGTCCATAGGCTCCGACCAGCTTCACCGGGGGCGCCTCAACAGAGTCTCGGCCCCACTTGTCCACAGCCTCCAAATCAGTCTTTATCCTCCTCCGTGAGGCTGTGTAACTCAAACCCCACAGATAAAGGTGCTTTACAATAGCAGGATGACGTCGCGGTGAAGTCTTGGGGTCTCCGGTGGACCCCAAACAGAATCCCACAGACTGTTCCATAAGGAGGACTGCCTGGAAAGGTAAATGCTCGCAATGGAGAAAAGCACAGAGAAGACTGACCAGATGGGTGCAGAAAGGAAGGTTTTACGCAGGTAGACAAGAGAAATTCCAGACCCTGAAAGGGACTGGGAAAGCTAAGCCACTGCATGATCGTGGGATCAGTAAAGCACAAGGCCATGAAAGATCCACACCGGAAGTATTCCAATGGCTTCCTCTGGCTAGATGGAAATGTATCTGTCCAGCACCTGGCAGTACGGGAGGCTACGTCATGAGTGCTGCTCGGCACAGCCCAGACCACCACCGAAGAGGCTGGACGAAAGGCAGATGAAATGCACCCCCAGTTGTCCAGAAATTTGGGGGCTCTCCCTAGGTATCGGAGTCCATGTCGCTGTCCCCCCCAATGGAACGGAAGTCCTCGCTGTCGTCCTCGTCTTCACTCAGATGGACCTGCGAGAGCACGCAGGGCCCGTGCCGCCGCCCCGCCTCTTCTTCCTCCTCTTCCTCGTCCTCCTCCTCCTCCTCACTCAGCCCGTAGCCCGCGCTGCTTCCCAGGCTGGCGGGGTGCCGGCGGGTGCGTCCCTCCCCCTCCTCGTAGCTGCCGTAGCTAAGACGAACAGGAAGCGTGCAGGAGAAGGGGACGTGAGTATTTCACCCATGAGAGCAAATCCACAGCTTTCAACTGATCACTACAGCTCCCTTAGAGACCATCAGTAACACTTAAATCAACCAGGAAGAGGGTGGCTGTGGAACAAGGGAGTCACGGAGAGAGAGAGACCGCAGGCCCACCTGACGTTGCTGTCCTCCAGCTGCGAGTGCTCAGCGCCGTCCCCCTCGAAAGACATCATGCTCTCGTCCTGGTCCAGCCCCAGCCGCGCCGTCTCCTGGTGGACCCGCGGCTGCTGGGGACGCATCCCCCCCTCCGGCTCCGAGTCGCTGCCGCTCTCGCTCAGGTGGAACGCTGAGGGGACAAGCAAGAGGTCATCAGCACCGGCAGACATGCTGCATTACCCACTCGGGCCCAGGGGGGAACTTCCCCCTGTGGGCAATCGACCCATCAAGAACCAAGCAGATTGCCCACATGGGCAATGAGGACCTCACTCTCCACCACAGAATCTCAAATGTTATTTCACACACATTCCCAGGCGCGCACACACACACACATTCCCAGGCACACACACTGCATGCCCACTGGCCACTGGGGCTCTGACTTACAGGAGAAAGGGTTGTCACCCTCTTCCTCGCTGGCCTCATCATCCTCGCCGTCCGACATCAGCAAGTCCTGGTACAGCACGCTGGCCTGCGCAGGCCGCGACGAGCCTTCGTCGTCGTCCTCATCCTCGCACCGCCGCTGGGACAGATCCTCGTCCTCCTCTTCCAGGTCCCCATCTCCATCGTCCGCCTGGGGGAAGACAGGGAAGAAGAGGGGTGCGGAGGAAGATTAAAACATATTTTTCTTCCACTCCTTGCTACACTGTTCATCTTGTATGTAGCTTGTCAGACCAACACATTCCCTGACCTGACAGAGGCAGAGACTGTGCAGGAGAAAGAGAAAAATCAGCCCTGATTTCAGATCACAACCTTTCGCTTTAACCAGGAGAGAATGCAGGGCAATCTGTAGGGGCTTGGAGCCCAAACTGGGCTTTAGGGGCTTAGTTTTTCTAGCATGACCAGAGGAAGGACAGAGAGGGACACCCAGCCCCTCTAACACACCAGTCTCTAAATGCTCTGTCAGTCTCGGTCATCATTCTGAAAGACCACCACAGTAACCCAACAAGACCCCTTACAATCAGACAATTCATCATTATGTCTGCCACTTCCAGATCTTTGATCTATGTAAGGATATTGAGCTCCCTCTCACACCCGGTCCTGGGGAGCTGCAATCCTGTGAGGAGCACAGAGGGAGAGGGTGCCCGGCCACCTCATCACAAGCAAACACGACAAGCAGCCCAGGAGTAAGAGACAGGACAGAGGAATGAGGTGTCAGCCCTTCTCTCCTTCATCTCCATCCCCCCCCACCCCAAGGGAGGCACAAGTCTTACAGGAGTTGGGGTCTTGGGCTTGCCATCATCCTCTTCTTCAAATCCTTCTATGTCCACATCCGACTCTTCCTCACCGAGTCGGCCTCGCCCATGACGCGCCTGGAAGACGGGGGAGAGACGACGAGGGGTCCAGGAGCGAGGGAGAGAGAGGAGCCAACAGCGGGAGACGCAGAAGGGAAGAGAGAAACAGGCGACAAAGAGAGACGGAAGAGTGGCGGCAGGGGACAGAGGCCAGCGGGATGCCAACAGAGGAGGGAGGGAGGCAGAGCGGACAGAAATAAAACAAGAGGGAAAAGACGAGATCATTCACCAGCAGAAACAAAAGGCATTCAGCCATGCTTCATCACTCTCCCCGCCCTCTCCCTCATTCCAAGACTCGGATTATTCTCGACTTCTAATTTGCCCTGCCAGCCTGTCAGCTCACCTGCCCGCCCCTCTTCTCGGGCGTGGTGGTGGGCGTGGCATCAGCGTACAGACTGGGATCCCGTGGGAGGCTCATGGATGTGCTGGAGTCGTACAGGTCAGGAGGCTGGGGACAGAGAAGGCGGTGAGGTCACAAGGTTGGGGAAGAAGACACAAAATTAGCTCCGTCCACGTCTCCGTTTTTTGGACAAATTATGGTAGCAATACGTTTCGGGGGTTACCTGCGGGGTGTAGGGCCCAGGTGTCATGGGGTCAAGGCTCTCCAGGTCAGCCGCATCCAGAGCTGCCTCCTTGGCTGTAGAGATATCCTTCTCCAGCTGAGTCAGGTGTTCATCATACTGAGGACAGACAGCACATTCATATATTGAAGAGGGGCAGCGACACACTGATCGCAAGAAGATAGTGCCATCGCACAATGAGAACTGAGAAGTTGCATGCTGGGACAGTGACCGAAGACAGAGGGAGCAGGGAGCACGACAGAAAGGCAGCCATTTCCTCACCTCAGCTAGCGTCTGCTTGCAGACATTGACAATCTCCTGAGCGGTCTTGGTGTAGGGGCTGTCGGGGCCTGAAACAGACAGAGGCCCATGGTGAGAATGCATTCCCAAGACTTCAAAAAGGTGCCTTTCTTATATAGTTGACTACAGCGCCCACACCAACCCCTCCACAAAGCACCGATATCCCCCCTTCACACACTTACAGTCCAGCTCACCATTATACTTCACACTGTTGGTATAGATAAGATTGACATCATCGAGAAAAGCCTCTCTGTTCTGGTACTTGTGCTTCGAGATGTTCTGCAAGGATACAAAAACACAGACCCCATCAGCATCAGATCAAACCAATGAACAGAGACCTGAAGAGAAAGAAAGGCTGCCCTCACCTTGCGGATGTTTTCCAGGTCCATGGGGTTGATGATCACCTTGTAATAGTCTGGAACAAACTTCTTATTGACCGGGTGATGGAATGGCCAGGACTGCAGAGAGAGAAAGGACTTGAGCTGGACAACAGTAGAGTACCAATAATACTTCGCTTCGAAACTGTCAGTACAGACAGGGGTGTAAACACTCTCACAACTCTATCTTGACTTCATAAAGCCATAACTAGAAGGAGTAAAGATGTTCACAATGGCTCCTCTATTTCCCCCCCCCCCTCCAAGAGCAGATCAAAACTTAAGAGATTAGAAGACTCACGTCCGGCACAGCCATCATCTTCTGCGTGACGATGTTGTCAAGGATGAAGGAGAAGGCCACCTGGTCGTCGTCATCCAGCAGGGGGTTTATGGCCTTCTCTAGCCTCACCAGCCTGTCCTCCTTCTAGAGGGAAACAGGAGGGGAGCAAGAGGAACGCCATGTTACAGGGGAGACTGACACCGGATATCACTAGATATCACTAAGAGCCACCCTGTGAAGACACTGACCTCCTTCAGCTTCTCGTCACACAGATCCAGCATGGACTGCGCAACCTGGGTCAGAGGATGCTTTGCACCTGCAGCGAAATAAGAGTGGTCAGGACTTGAGTGCGAATCTCACTGCTTTAACGCCTTTACCATGCGCTGCTTATGCATGGAAAGTGGACCAAGCTGCCCAGACATGCTGCTGACACACACGCTTCTTTCAAAAGAGAAGCCGGATAAGATCCCTGGAGCAACTAGCACCAAACCTCCCATTGGCCTCCCCATGGCCTCCTCATGCCTGTACCCTTTCTTGTTGTAAAGTTTGGGAAGCGATTACGATTACACCGTGATGGGTAAAGGGGTTAAATCGGCACATTTATTCCCCCCTGCTGCCTGTCCCCCTGTTCCGCACCGTTGTAGGTGATGCTGTTCTTGACGATGAGCTCCACGCTCTCGCGGAACTCCTCTCGCGACGGGTACATGCGCTTGCGGACGTTCTCCCGCAGAGTCTGCAGGTCCATCGGCCGGGTGATGATCTTGTAGTAATCCTTCACCACCTTGGCGTTGACTGGAGTGTGGAAGGGGTAGGTCTGAAGAAAAGAGATCGCCATTTTATGACAGCTGCTTTAAAAGATCTTAATTTTTCCTTCGGTCATTCCGATTATCTTATAGACCGATTTTTTATTCTTCTGGATCGATACATTCCCCCCACCTTACACTTTGTATTTCTTTTGGTCACCAGTGGCTTGGAATGTATAGTGTACACTGCTCTGGCAAATTGCTAACTTCACACAAGCAAAGCGACTTTGAACAGAACAGAACAGGAAGAGAAGAGGGAGGTGTAAGAGAGCAGACAGAAGGGCAAAAGGACACTTATTCCAGGGACGTGACAGATTCATAGTACAGGGTGGAGTCAGAAGAAAGACTAGGGGTGAAGGAGCTGAGGTTCACAGAAGGATGAAAGAAGAGGAACAGGGATGCAGGGGCACTCACGTTGGGGTGGTCTCGCATGTCGTTGATGATGCCCTCGAGGACCGAGGACAGGGTGACCATGGGGTCTGTGCGCCGGCGGTGGATCGACTTGTGTGGGCGCTGTTGGGAGAGAAACCCGCGGCAGGTGAGAGTCGGGAACGGATGTTGCAACGCAATGCCACCGAACTCTACTCTGAAGCAGGGCGGGACCGGAAGGAGGCTCACGTTGAGGTAGTCGCAGTGCACGGTCGTGCCCACGCGCCGCTTCTTCTTCGGAGGCAGCTGCTGCTTCGGGAACTTCAGGACCAGGGACTTCCTCCGCACCTCGTCCGCGCTGGAAGGTGAGGTGGGGTAAAGACAGAACAGGGTGACATGATATTCAACAATAAATAATTTCTTACACTTAAAAAAGTGTAAGCTTATGTAGTGTAATTATATAGTGCTTTTCTGGATTTTCAAAGTGCTGTCAACAGGTGATGGGGATCCCCTCCACCACCACCAATGTGTGGCCCCACCTGGATGATGTCTCATCTGAAGTACAGAGCCTCTTTTTACAGTCTAGTGTCCCCGTCACTTTACTGGGGCATTAGGACCCACACAGACTACAGGGTGAGCGCCCCCTGCAGGTCCCACTAACACCTCTTCCAGCAGCAACCCCAGCTTTCCCAAGAGGTCTCCCCTCCAGGTACTGACCAGGCTCACACCTGCTGAGCTTCAGTGCGTTACCAGCTGTGAGCTGCAGAGTGATACAGCTGTGGGCAGTAGGTTGTACAGTGCTGTTCAGTACGAGGGTGTTACACAGTCATCGTGTTCAGTATAAGAGCCAGCCCGTTACTGTACCTCTCAATGAGCTGCTTGCCCAGCACAATCTTAGTGCCCTCCACCTTGATGAGCTCCTCGTTGTCATTGTGGATGACCGTCTTCTCCAGCTCCTCCTCCTGCTCCTCCGTCATGGCGACCGGGTTGGAGGGCGGGGCATTGGTCTGGTAGTACAGCGGGCAGAACTTGTTGGTCCTCATGTGACCAATCGCACCGCAGGCGCCACACTTCAGCTGGAGTGGAGAGAGAGAGAGAGAGAGGACATAACAGCAAGACCATCAACGCCAAGTCCGACAAGGCGAGCCTGCAATGTTCAAAGACCAGCAGCTCATTTAAATCTAAATAGGGGAGAATCACACTGTAGTAAAGGCAATACAAATTAGAAAACCTAAATAAATCACAAAGAAGGAGCACATGCGCAGCTGAAAAGCCTGAGATCATAATATATAGAGAGAATATAGTCTATATTCTAGTCTATAATCTATATAGAGAATATAGAGAGTCACAACTATCACTAGTTTCACTAGTAGTGACCTACTGACAGTGTCAAGTATGAGGGCCCGGGGTGGGTACCTTGAGATCGGGGCGCTCCTTTATCTTCTTGGGCTTCTTCTCGGGCGGGCCCTTGATCTTCTCCTTCTCCTGGTTGCGCTTGAGGCGCCGCAGCTGCTCCTGGATGCGCCGCCGCTCCTTCCGCATCTCCTCGCGGTGCTGCTCGTCGAACAGGGCGAACTTCCGGCTGCGGGCCAGAGGGGGGAGCCGGTGAGCTCGCACGCGCACGCGGGTGCGCCAACGCACTACAGCGGACCACGGGGGAGGCTCGCGAGGAGGAAGGGGGACGGGCCGCGTGCAGGCCAGACTCACATGAACTCGTCGTCCTTGGTGGTGCGGATGCGCGTGTAGGCGTCGATGACGGACGGCTTCCTGACGGTCTCGCAGCGGACATACTCCTTGCCGTCCTCGTCGCGGAAAGTGCGGTAGATCTTAAGGCGCCGCCCGGTGGCCGAGGAGTTAAGGCTGGTGACGGAGGAGGCGTCGTCATCCTTGTGGGAGCTGGTGGACAGGGCGCTGGCTGCACGACACACCAGAATGACACTCCCATCAAACCTTGCACCTGGACTGGACCGATGCGTTTCCTGTCATACCTTACTGGCATCTGTGCCTTTCTCTTTCTCTCTGTCTAGCTATGATCCAATCGAACCGTACTTGGTTAATATTATTGGTTAAAAACCCAAATGGATCTTGACAACCTCTGTTGCCAGGTCTGTCACTCAGGATGACGTGCCCCCTACAAAACCAGACAGGTTTCAGGTCGGGAAACGGCTGCGTGAAATTCTGTAGGACTGAGCTGCTGCAAGCACTGTACCGTGAACAGCTCATCTTGTGTTGCAGTTAGTCTAGCTCCGACATATGAATTACCAATAAAATTAAAATCCAAGACAAAATTTTGATATTGGTGTAACCTATCAAATGTTTTAAACTTTTCATTGTCTTTCTGTACTATTACAAATAATGAATTTCAATGTGTTTTAGTTTTTCTAATTAAACCTTAGAAACAAAGTTTTATCGGCACTGAACACTTCTCGTAGCTGTAGAAGAAGAATTTGTAGAAGAACAAATTCAGTAAATCACCCAAGCACTGCACTGCTGAGCAAGACATATGATGGGTCGCACACAAGCGAGGGCCATAGAGCCCATCTAGACCGTGTGGTAGCTAGTTTTAAACTGATCCAAGAATCTCATCCAGCCATTTCCTGAAAGAAACCAGGGGATAGGCTTAAGCAACATGGCTAGATAGTTTGTTCCACCTCCCGCTGGGTAAAGTCTCCCTTGCCCTTCTCATTCTCCAGACTCACAGCAGCCCTTGCGGTCTCGCCGGTCCTTGCGGTTCTTGTCCCGGTCGGGGCCACTGTCCTCGCCCAGCAGCATCCTCTGAAGCTCCTTCCTCTCCTGCTCCTCCCTCTCGCGGGACAGCTGCGAGCTCGTCTTCTTGTTCTGCAGCATGTTCTCGATGTTCTTGCCCATCTCCTCGAAGTCACTGTCCTCCGCAGAGCTGCTGTCCGTGTCGGTGGACAGGACCTCCGTCGACTCCAGCACCCTTGTGGTGGAGAGGGAGGGGGGAGTGGAATAGTGTGTGTGGGGGGGGAGGGGGGGGGAGAATATTAGCAATTTCTAGAGGATCTGACTCACTGCACCAGTCTACAGCAAAATCAGTCGTGTGGTTAAAGAGCCATATGCCCTAAGACAGTTGTACTATACACACTTAAAAAAGGCTTAGCAGCCAAAAAGGTCTTTTCTTTCTACTCTTCAGTGTGGAATAATCCTTTACTTATTCCTTTGCAGCATGATACTGCTTTAAACCACAACTCAGTCTTCTGATTTCCACATCATTTCACACACACGTAACCCATGATCTGGAAAATGAGAGTGATTTTTTTTTCTATCAACTCTGCGGGCACATCTCTTCCATAAACTAACGGGTGAATATGAACACGCGCGTCTTTGTTGGCGACGAAAAAAGAGCCCGGACCAAAGAGAACGCCCTCTGGAAGGAGGGGCGATCACCAACAATCGGAGACAGAGGTTGGGAGCGACGATAGAGGTTTCTCACTTGTTCTGCAGGTCGAAGATGCGCTGGCACTCCTCCTTGTACCTCTCCTGGTGCTCTGCCACGGAGAAGCGAGAGCCACGGGCAAACTTGCTCATCGGGCCCTCTCCAGAGCGCGCCTGCTCCGTCGACATGGTGCGCACAACATCGATCACCTCCCAGCGAGACAGCTTCTTAATCTGGGGACACAGCCACCAGGGGGCTAAACACCGACCCAGTTGTTGGACAGGCACTCTCCTAACAGATACAAGTCTGTAAAACTACTGCATGTTGGTCCCTCCCCACTGCACTGCCATCAACCTTCCCTCCTACGCCAACCAGCTAAGCAGGATGGCTCCTTCCACTTATCCGTTACCTTTCCCCTTTCCTGACCCCTCCCTTCTGCCCACCTCTGGCCCAATGCGTTACCTCTTCTTCTGGAACCCCGAATTTTCGTAGAAGCTGTTTGGCGTTTTTAAGAGAAAGCCGCCTCAAGTCAGCGTCTGTCCCCGTCACGGTCTTCTTGGCAGGCTGGGGCTCCTTATCGTCCTGTAAAAACCGCCCACCGCACACGGGAAGGTCAATCCTATTTCTCGAGATTTTGCCCCCCCCTTCAAGCATGCCGAAAAAGTGCAACTTTATAAATGAACACGGTGAGCTTTCAGGCTCAGGGCACAGCCGTCACCTAGCCTGAGCTCGTCACACAGACCACCCATCAATTTAATAGATTCCACTCCTCAAGCCTGCCAGAGCCCAGACCCCCCCACACAGAAAACACAGTGACCGAGAAAGACGAAGAACTCCTGACCTTCTGCTGCGTTGGCTTGTTGGGAACCTTGACGTAGGAGAAGCCCTCCCCGCAGCCCGTGGGGTCGGCCACTCCCGTCACCTCCAGCAGACACTTGCCCTTCATGGCCGCGATGAACGCCCGCGTGGTGTTCCAGGGGGCCGTGCGCACCTGCGGGGGGGGAGAAAGCAGGGAAGAAGGTGGACAATTAGAAGAGTAGGAGAGTGTGCCGCACGAAACTAAAAGCTAAACCAGCAAAAAGCAGGACTTTCTGTAACCAAGGAGAAGCCATGATCAGGGATGGCTCCAATATGTCAGGCACAGCGAAGACAAAGATCCTGGGGGTCATAACCTCGGATCTCCAGGAAACAAGACTTAAGCATGAAAAACAACTCCAGCTGGAAACTCTGGAGCTCTGAAGAACCGGAAACAACAATACAAGTCAGAACATCAGAGCAAGTCATTTGTTTTGCATAAGGAAATTTACTTGCAAGCTCTAATGGCCTGCAGGGCTGGGGGTTAGGGGCTGCACGAGAGATGGAATGGCACCCAGGACCAGCACCTGGCCATGCAGAGGGGGATACCCGTCTCCCCACCACAAGCAAAAAATACAAGAGGGGAAGAACGTGAAAATGACTCCAAGGGATCCCTGTGAAAGAAAGCCCATGTGAGGGGGAAAGATGGAAATGCACAGAGCTGCACAGTCTCACCTCATCATCAATCTTCATCTGGAAGTCCTCCTCATTCTCCTCCTCGGGGGCGAAGAAGGACTTTTCTCCATAGCCGGCATCCTGAGCGGCGCAGGGAGAGACAGAAGAGAGACATCTAGACGCATCAGCACTGGTCATGTGACTTAACACACACTAGCAAGTAGCTCTCCGCAGCACAAATCTGTAGACAATCTCCGCTGTAAAGCATTACTTTCAATGCAATAGTACAGCTCATAGCATAAAAACATAGATTTCCCTTACGTTTTGCTTGTGTTTTAACACACAAAATATACAGTGAAGTCCAAGTAATATGTGTGGAAATTTGGTACATGGACATATACCACCAGCCAGTGATGTTGTGTACCTTGAGTCTCTGCTCGGCTACCAGCATGCTGTAATAGGCACAGCACTGCTCTGGAGACACCATGGCCCGGATCTCCTCCTCCGTGGGCAGCCGGAAATCTGGCTTCAGCACCCACCAATTGGAGTCCATCCCTGGAAGAGAGAAGGGCAGAAACAGGGAGGTCACTCCTTCACAGAGCCGGGACACATGTTACTCATGTATTTTCCACTGCTTCAGGTCACTCTTTAGAAATTCCCAATTTCAGAAAGGAACATTTCAAACAGCCTCGATGGGCATCCAGAAGAATCGAGGATTTATTCCCTCTATTTGGTTGCGTGTCCAGTCACATGCAGAAATCTATTCCCTCCCTCCTCTTTTGTACTGGGATTTCCATCATCCTGTCCACTATATACACATCTCCTCTCCCCCCTCTAGACGAAGTGAAGCTCTGCTTCAGGATTTTTCGCTGCCACTTCACACTTCAGGGTTAAAACATGTACTGGTCTGTTACAGCAGCAGCAGTTCTGTTGATGTGGAATAATTTTTACATGTAGGGACCATCATAGGGCATTAGGAGAACTCCAGACATTGCTGCCAAAGGACACTATCACAGGATGTTAGGAGACCAGACTAGACCAAATCCTTTGGCTTACCCTACAAAGAGGGCTGCCAAAATTTCAGCATCTCTAAACATTGCAAACTCAGAAAGGTGCACACGACTTAACAAAAAGAATTTTAAGGATGTACATCTAGCAGAAAACACCGTCAAATGACATGAAGCTGGTGTTCTTTCGTCATGTGAACAGCTGTGAACAAATCAATGGGAGCTCATGGGGGGGTAGAGGAGGGGTCACAGACTGCCTCTCGCCCAGGCCCACACGCACCACGCTCAAACCCGAGCCCGGCCCGGTACCTGTGCGCTTGAAGTCGGCGCACAGCTTCAGGCGCTTGCGGATGCTGCTCTCCGAGTGCGAGGGGAAGGCTTTCTTGATGTCCTCCATCCGAATCCGCCGAGGCCTGTCCTTGCTCTTCCAGAAGAGCCGGTAAATGAAGACCTGCCCGAGGGAAAAGGATGAGAGAGAGAGAGAGAGAGAGGAAAATAAAGACGGCTGTACTGGAGGACTGAGGAATGTCGACCTCGGGAGTCCTGATCACAGACATCTCTGGTGAAGCTGCACTTTCAGCACAAGCACATCCCCTCAGACTGGACCGAGAGCAGCAGCACCTCTCCCTCGTCAGCGACGTGTTTATTACCTGTGCTCACTGCAGCTTTCGTTGTTTTCCCTAAGAGGTAATTCATCTAGGCACTGAATGAACCAAGCCGGCGATGTGCACATGACTGAATGATAGAATAGTGTGGAAAAAGTTTAAGGACACAAGCCTAGCAAAACTGATTTTTGGAAAACAGAAGTGAAGTCTGTTTTCATTAATTACTATTAAAGTAATCTTATATTTCCATATTGTTCTTGTTGCTTCATAATTCTTCAAAATATCAATATTTGTATGCCATTTGCTTTTTTTTGCCTTATCAGTCCTCCAATCTCTTACCTTTCACTTTTCCATTACTATTCCGGGAACGATATGCTCAAAAGTGTTTCAAAAGTGTACTGTTAACATGCTCTGTAACTGCTGATGTAAATTGCTGACCAAGCATCTCTAAAGTGAAGTTGAAAAGAAGAGAAGAAAGCACAATAGCCATCTCTGACAGCTTTCCTAATACTCAAGCCAAGATGTCCTTTAGCACTGGCAAGAGAAGAGTCATGACGCAGGTCAGTGCAACAGAGCAGGAGGTGTAGATAGGCACCCGTATACAACGTCACTATCGATAGGTCACTGCAGTGCGCCTGTACCTGGAGGAAGTCGCGGATATGCGTGTTGGCACGTTTGGAGTTGGGCCCGGGCACCTCAAACAGCGGGCACTCCTGGCCCACCACAATGATGTCCACCAGCTCGCGGACATAGTAGCCCTGTCGCGTGCGCAGGATCAGGAAGTCCGTCTCCGGCATCTTGTGCAGGTAGATGGGGGCGCGGAAGAGGTTATTCTCAAAGGCCTGGGGGAGGTGGATGAGGAGACGCATTAGAAACATCTCATGCAACACACCAGAGAACCACAGTCAAGCTGAAAAAACATGCAGTGCTCCTGGAGCAGCACATTTTTTCCTACAAAGGGAGAGGAAAGTGTCAGTTATCCCCCCCCCCCAAAAAAAATCTCCTTGCTTTTCAAATTCTTTCATTCATCTTTTGCACTGTGATTTGTTTCTCTTTCTTCTGTTCCTCTATCTTCCTTCCTGTCTCACTCCCCAAATTGTTTCTGCTTAAGAACATAAGAAGCGTTACAGACGATTAGCCCATCTCTAAGTACTTAATACTTTCAGAACAAGCACATCCCTTCAAACTGGACCCAGAATAACAGCAAGTGTCGCTTATCAGCGGTGTTTATTTACCTGTGGTTAATGCAGATTTAGTTATTCTTCCTAATAATTCAGCTATCTTGTAGATAATAGCTAATAACCTGAGGACCTCATCCAGCCATTTTCCTTGAAAGAAGCCAGGTGAGCAGATTTAACGACATGGGTAGCTTGTTCCATGGTGCCTCCTGTTCTCGTGTCCCCTGGTTCCTGTTTCCAGCGGGTTAACTTTGTCAGTGCCATGGAGGATTAATGTCTATCCTGCTCCCACCCCTCTCTGCTGCCCCCGCCCCTCCCACAGTCCTCGCACCTGCAGCAGCTGTCCCGGGTGCAGGGACCCCAGGAAGGGGGAGGTGTGGCAGTACACCGTCTCTCCGTACTTGCAGTCAGGCGCCCCGGGATCCTTGCCTGGTTTCTGTGGAACGGAGCAGAGCCGTGTTAGCGCCGGATGCCGAACCCGGCGGCGAAGTGGATGAGAAGGAAAACCAACAGTGGCCACCGAATTCCTGTTCTCTCCAGCATCCCCAAACCTACTCCTAATGACAGAGCATGCCCACCCCCCGACTTCCGAGCACCCGGCTTAGGAAATGTGCTATAAGGAAACGTGCCTTTTAGTAGACGGTTTTTGCAGTGATTTTTCTACAACGAAGGTATAGTCGTATGGAGGACACCATCCTCCTCACATGACAACCCTCCACAAGAGAGGTCCTCAGTGCGTTTGCCTTCTTAAAATTTGTACACATCTATTTCTGTTGTCAATCTGTATCTATCGTAGTGGGTAAAAAAAGACCATTATCATCTACAAGCAACAGTGAAGATGACGTTGAAGTTCAAGGTCAAATTTTAAGAGGCTGAGAATTTTAGCTGAAATGTAATGCCGGGTGATTTTTCGGTTTCGGTTTCCAAATTTCGAAGGAACGAAATACGGTCTCAAATCGAGGGATAGGTGTACTCACAGGAAGCAAGACACTGTGTACTGCTTGCCTTTCACATTCAATGACTACTGAGCAGCACAGACCACTGGAAGCGACGCCCATAAGTCAAGTGCGCAAGACGCGGCTCTCACCCTCTTGTAGTAGTTCTTGATCTTGGTGGCCATGCCCACTTGCATCATGAGCGGGGGGTACTCCTCGCTGTACTCGGCCAGGATGAGGTCGCCGTCCTTGCCCGTCAGGTCCTGCGCCGTCCGCATGAAGAACATGTCGCCCCCGCCGGAGGCCTGGCGCTCCTGCTCCCGCATCTGAGACAGGAAGACGAGCGGGAGAGCGCGGTGAGCGCGGGCAACGGAAAGGCCATGAAGGAAGGAAAGGAGGAGCGTAGGGCAAAAACTGGACCGAGACTTTGAGAGAGGGAGGATAAAAGATGGGGTGGAGACCGAGGTCACAGCCCTTTCTTTCTGCTGGCCTGAAAGGGCCGGGCAGGGAGGCGGAGGCAAGAAGACGACGGGGGCCCCAGACCTTGGCCTTCTTCTTGATGTGTTTGAGCAGCGGCTGGACAGGGTGGGGGCCGGGCTGGGACAGCACCCCGAAGGAGTACTTCTTCAGGGTGGGCCGGTGGAACTGCCGCAGCTTCATGGGACCCATGTGGGTGGGGAAGAACGGTTGCCTCAGCTCCACTGAAGGGATGGAGTGCTACAGGGACAGGGAGAGAGGGGAGAGAGAGATTGACAAAGACTCTTTGGGCACTAGTGTCACTACAAACCCAACCTGCCAGATTCCTATTCCCGATGAGGATAGTGCTCTTCTTCAGCAGGAGACACGAAGACCAATACCTGATCCTAGATGGAAACAGTGGTCCTTAAGGAAACCAGCATCCTACCCTCCCCCCAACCTCCAACAAATGGGAAGGGAAGTTCACTGCTCTCCAACATCTTCTCTAATACCCTACCTGGATGATGTTGCCTCCGAAGGTGCCCCGCAGACCCTGCTGCTTGGGGTAGTAGAACTCATCATTTGACAAGTTCCAGGGGTCCTTCACCTCTGGCTGGGACATGTTCTGAACGAAGACAAGGAGCAGGGTGTGAGTAAAGACTGACGAGTGAAGGAGATCCCCCCCTCTTTCCTTCCTCTCTCTGCCTCTGACCTGCTGGGGCTCATCCTTGATGACGCCAGTCTTGCCCAGAAGGATACGGCTCTTCTTCAAGGCCGATTCTTTCTTGTTCTCCTTGGAGGGGGAGTTGGAGGTCATCTCCTCTTTCTCGTCTGGGATCTCTGCAGTTTGCGAAAGGGGGAGAGGGGAGATGTCAGATGGCCAAAGAGAGGAGAGAACGGCAGAGAGACGGGTGGAGAAGGAGAAGGGAGGAGTACCACCTAGGATGATGTTCTCGTCATTGGGGTCCAGGGTAAGCACCGGTGGTGTGGGCATGTCGTCCATGGCCTGGTCATCCCAGATGATGTTGTCCTCCCAACGGCCGTACACCAGCTCCTCGTTATCGATGGGAAAGATGGAGAACCAAGGGGAATCCTCCTCCATGGAGACTGAAGGGAGGGGAGGAAGGAGCAGAAAACTGCAATATAACATCAGCTGGGAATGGTTATTCACAGGAGTCAGCACAGCGCTTCTCTCTGCCAGGGTGGGGCCCACCGAGCCAGCTCGGCAATGTCAAAATCAGCTCTCCCCACCCCCCAGACACAGGGGCACTGCCTGCTTCCCAGTGCTTTCGGCACCAACTCGTCAGCTGCACAAGCATTTGCATCGAACCCCATGTGATCCATAAAACCAAGACAGCCTTTACGACAGCCCTCTATCTCACGCGCACATCATCGTCATTTCAAGGCCGTTGAGAGAGGACTCTGTGCAGCTGGAAAGTTCGGCTGAGCCTTGATTTTGACTATAGGTACTATACAGCTATCCCACCACAGTGTACGTGCTGTTCCATTTCAGTCTGCAGGCACACTATTTATCCATCTGCATCTTTTTAAATTTTTTCTAGTCAAATTTCAGTGGCTGCTTCCCAGTACTAAACTCCAGGTCATACTCATCATACTCATCTCTCACAAACTACGTTTACAACTCTGTCCCACACTGTCTGCAGACCTCAGTCTATACACTGTGTGACATGCCCTTTACCCCACTCTTCACTTTACAATCCTCTGTCACAGACTGCATCGTCTCAACGTCATATTCGACCATGTCTACACCTTGTATTTCAGCCTGTCCAGTTTAAGTTTTCATACTTCTCCCTATCCCTAAGTGCACTGTCTATAGACCTCAGTCTCGTATTGTCCAGTTTATTTTCTTTATCCCTAGACAATGTTTTTTTTAAGCCACTACCGCAGTCTGTACTTTATTAATAGGCTCTAAACTTTGTCTATGCTTGTAGAACAGCCCCCTACCCTAAAGTAAACTGTCTGCAGGGCAGGTCTCTATACCAATCAATAACACGTCTGCATCCCTCTATCCCAGAATGCCCTCTACCGAAGTCTGTGCTTTGCCTTTGGTCATGTGTCAGACTATTAACAGTGCTGTCTCCATCTGTACTGTGCACAGCCCTATATTCCTCTTGAAGTCAACGTTACCCTGCTGTTCCTGGGAGTGTTTGTCCCGAATCTTGCCGGAGCCCTGGGTACCGGGGGGGGTAGCTTTGGGCAGCGGAGGAGGGGTAGGGGGCACCAGCTGTGAGTTACTGCGGCTAAGACCTGCACAGAACAGACACATCCCATTAAGAGTGACACGCTCCTTAACTGAGAGGTCGGGGTCAGGTAACTGAAAGGTGCAGCATAGTCAAACGGGAAGATACATTTTGGCAAAAAGTGTGAAAATGGAAATAAGACTCCGACTGCACAGGGGTCGTTTTGGATTGCACATAGAGATTCTTTTATATACAACTGTACCTCTGCAAAGTTTTTAACGCCCTCAGTCTTATTCTGCATTAAATTCATCAGCCCTGAACTAGCCCTGGAGCTAGAGGGCACTCACCCTGCTGGGCATTGTAGGCGTTGGCGTTGCGGGTCATGCTGGAGGGCAGCCAGCCGGCCAGACTGGCACGCTGCGTCTTGGTGCCCTTGTGCTTGACGTCCTCGCCGTTCCAGATGATGTCCTCCTCCCAGCGCAGCTGCGTCACCATGAGGAAGTGCTCGTTCTCCAGCAGCTCCGCGTCCGGCTCCCCTTCCCCCTCCTCCGGCCCGGCCTGCACACACACACACACACACACACGCAGAAAGGATCATGGGGGTGAGCTGGCTCGTTGAGCCACCCCGCCTCTCCCTGCGGGTTGGGCAGAGTCGCCTGGTGCTCAGCACTGCAGAGGAAGCGCTTGCTGGTCGCGCCCCAGGACACGAGAGGATTAAAACATCTGCCCAGTGTTCAGATGCATTTTTAAATCAAACCCTGACCTTTCACTGTCCCTGTAAAAATGAAGCACGCAAATATCAAAATGAGCAGAGCCCTTTGAGAAACGACGAGCCGCCGTCTTCATTAAAAGGTTTCGTTTTTTATTGCCGTTGGCAAAACACCAGCTCCTACCAGACTGTCACTTTCAGAATAGCACTCATCTACTCCATCTGACAGCCCTACGTTCACCTAGCAGACATGTTTTAATAAGTTCAAGTAGGTATCAGCACCCGCATGCGCAGGCTAAACTCAATTAAAGGTCTATTCCATGCTGAAAGGAAAAGAAAAGAAACAATATTTTGGCTGTGGAGCCTTACCAGAAGAAGGCTCCACAGCCAAACTTGTGCTTCTTTTCATCTTTGCAGCATGGAATAAACCTTCACATGTTTTAATAAGCCTCACTCAACAAGTAGAAAACATACAAGCGTCAAACCCACTAATTCATCTTGTGCTAGAAATCTGCAGCACTGACGTCACATGCAAGCAAAACTGCTGAGCCTAAACTACTTCAAATGTCTTAAGCAAGGTAAAATGAAGAGGTTCATAGAGCACGCTTGCTTTGAGAGGTTTTTTCGGTTTATGATTCGTGGCGAAGTGAAGGGTGCCCTTGTGTGCCAACAGGAGGTCGGTGGAAAGTCCCCCCCCCGCACAGCGGTGCAGACGCCACCCCACCCCACCCCACCAGGGGCGCGCCGTCCCTCGCTCGCCTCTCCGTTACCTGCTCCGGCTCTTCCGGCTGGGAGCCCTTCAACCGGAAGCCGTAGTCAAAGCCCGCGCCGTCCTCCGGCACGCCCAGCATGTCGTACCACAGCTGCGCGGGGCCGTACCGCCACTCGGCCACTCTGGGCCGCGTCTCCGCCACCTTGTCCCCATCCCCGGCGGACTGAGAGAACTTCGACTCCACGGGAGCCATCATTGTAATCTGAGGACAGAGGGAGGGAAAGGGGGGAAACGTTGGAAACAGGACCAGGAACACGAGAACAGTTACAAACAAGAGGGGGGAGCACGGATTGTTTTAGAAGACAAACAAAAAGACAACTGTGCAGGAATGCGTGGACTAGTCAAGCAGAAGAGCCCAGCGTTTCTTTCCAAATGTTGCTCTCCCAGCAGAATGGAATCTGTCCTCTTTAAGACCACTACCTGACTACTCAACAAGCCAGATCCCATTAAAGGAAACAAAGCATTTTCTTTCAGGGCACCGTCTGCTGTGTCAAAACTCAGATCGTTTAGGATTCGATTTTTTTTCCCGTCTGAAACCACCCGAACAAAACTCACAGATGGATGTATTTCTCCACACAGACTCGGCTGTGAACACCCCATTTTTGTTTTCTAAAGTGTGTAAAAAGCAAGCCGGAGGACACCCACTGCTATCCTGGGAGAGGATTCGCGCCCGGCATGTGCCCCACAGCTGAGCAGCGCTGCCTTATCACTGCCCCCTGGTGGCAGCCAGCGGTACTGACCTCATCATCAGAGAGGCACTGCTCTGGCGGCAGGGGCGGGGCGTACTCGTAGTCCCACCCCGATTTCTTCTCCGGCCCCGCCTCCCCGTGCTCGGGGTCGCCGGGCGGCGGCGTCCCGGGGTGCGGCTCCCGGTGCTTCTTCTTCCGCTTCCGCCGCGCGCTGCGCCACACCGACGGCATGTTCTTGCCGGGGCCGAACAGCCGCAGGAAACGCAGGACCTGGGGAGGGGAAAGAGGGATCAGAAGGACGCCGTCTGGAAGTGCGAACCTCCTCTCCAGGGAGGGCTGTCGGGAAGTCAGGTGCAGCGACAGGCATCAGCCCCTACATGTTCATCCTTCACACACAGTTAGATGTGCTTTTTAAGGCACAAGGCAACGTGTTCGGATGTTCTCCCAAGACACTGCATCCCACCCTCTCTTAATTCAAGTCCTGACAAGATCAGATCGTATATCGCGCAACAATTACAGCAATCTTACTTTTGTGTCGATTAAAGTTACTGACAAATGGGAACTTTGTATTTTTAAGAATATATAAAAAGCATTCAGCATATGACTGAATATTTTTCTCAGTGTTTATTCTTCATTGCTGTTAGTAACTCACATTCATGCACACTATAACACGGGACTGATCCTCTCCTTATGCCTTCATAACCCAAACCCAGGCTCAACCCTCATCCTACGGGACTGATCCTCTCCTTATCCCTTCGCCCCCCACACCCCAATTACCTTTCCCGGACGGAATTCGGGGAAGAGGTCCGTGACGCTGGGCAGGAGCTTGGTGGCGTCCCGCTGCATGATGCCGGCCAGCGGCAGGGTCAAGCTGCCCTCGGACCCTCCCCCGGCACCCTTGCTGGGGCGCTCCGTCTCCGACTCCGAGTCCGAGGAGCTGCTGAAGTCCACCTTCTCCCCCGCCGCGGACGGCGCGATGATGGACGGCAGGATGATCCCGTCTCCCTCGTCTCCGACTGCAGGGGGCAGCAGAGAACCACAATGTGCTTGTAGGTCATGCATATTTATACATTTCTTCGGGGTGCAGGTTGCAAGCAAGTATGTGGAGCCCCAGTACGTTAACGAAAGCCACAAAGACAGGATAAACCCATCGCTTCTGCATCTGTGGCATAAACCTCAGAATGACACTCTACATCAGAGCCAGCGTTCCAGACCTGCCAGAATATGCCAAGACTCTTCCTCACACAGATGACACTTGATCTTTTACCCAAATTTCCCCTTTATCGCCGTACACACAGTGTAACCCTGGTCATGAAGTCATAGTTAAATCACCAATTTCTAAGGACATCGAACAATTCAACTGCGGTCAATTAGGCAGTTTGCTAGATTTTGTAACCAGGACATCGTTTAAGCCTAAATCCAAGTACTCTTCAGATCTCAAGGACCAGAGTTCTCTTAACTGAACAGATTACCTACTGAATTCATCACTAGTTTACTGATGGTGCCAGTCTTTAGGTGACCTATGGTAAGACTAACTGAATCAAGCCCTTCCAGAACCAGGCTTGGAGACCCCAGAAGCAGAAACACAACTGGAACAAGTTATTGGGAAGAGGGGTACCAAAGCCTCCCAGTGCACAGGCAGAGAGTCCAGCCCCCTGCCTCACTGGGATAAACTCCAGTGGGACAGTTTGGAGAAGCCAATCAAGGCTAATCTGCAGTTTTTGGGTAGGTGGGAGGGAACGGGAGACGCTGGTGGAAACACAGAGAGAACACACAAACCACACACTGGCAGGAAGCAAAGGCTGGAATCGAAACCCAGCTCCCCTGGTGCTTTGCTTACAGCAGTGCGACCCAGAAGCCTGCAAAAGTGTCAGTTTTCGGCCTCAGAATCGGGCGTCACAGGGAATATTTAAATGCAGTGGCTAGCTTTAAAGACCGAACAGAAAGCGAGAGCTGGTGAAAACTACATGTATTTAAGGACGGGCCACACTGTACCCCCCTAACGTGATGCCTACCGCTGGGACCAGGAGCCGCGGGCTCGTCTCTCTTGGCCATGGTGGGCAGCACGGGCGGCGGAGGCGGGGGCATCAGCTTGGCATCGATGTCCTCGCAGTCAGCATCGTAGTCGTCGTCATCGTCTGAGGAGGCAGAGGGCCGGAGTGGGTGGGAAACGCACTGTGCTTGCAGAGAGAGGGACTAGCACTGACCACAGCTCTCAAGCCAGCACAGGGCAGGAAAACGCAGCTTCGCTTCGATAATATTTAAGTCTAACTACACTTTCCGTGATCCATAATCAGCCCTACACCTAGATTACCAGTTCTCTCAACATTTTTGTAATTACTGATTGCGCAATTCCTACTGATATATGACAAACCCACTTATTAATTGTTACTAATCAGCCGATGGGATAGAGACAACTCCAGCTGAAGGAAAAAAAGATAGTCTGAAGAGAACGTTTACGCCAAACACCAGGACAGTGTCAGGATGTCAGAAATACAATACGCAGGTTCTAACTTTCCAAATCCAGCAAATGTACGTGAATAAACAGGTAAAAAAAGACCTCTGCTTTTTTAAAGGTCATTTACTTAGTGCGAATTTATAGAACGTTAGCTTTACACAACTATATCTGAAAGAGCTTCTATCTTAAGAGCTCTTTCAGACTGATTTCCACAAATACGGCCTGTTCTAACTGTAAGAAGGGGAGGGAGTCTCTTCTCGTTCGGGGGTCTGACCTGTCCGGTGGAGGGCCGGAAGGCTGCCCATGGCCTGGCGGTATTTCCGCGTCTCGTCCTCGGCGACCTCACTGATGTCGGAGTAGTCCACGGCGTCCTCCGTGCTCTTCACCCAGCCTAAAGGGAATGGGGGAAGGGTTGAGCTGGCCAATAAAAAGGTAACGGACACCAGGAGGCTGTTCTGCCCATCCTGTTTACCCGGATGTCAAGACCTTGACGATCTAAGAAGACTCTTGTTCAGTGTCCCCTAGGACCCCAGCAGTGACAGCAAAATCACTGCCGTGCAGTCAATATCTCCCTCCGCCGCCCACAGCGCTGGGAGAGAACTCAGAAGAGAGAACACAGCAACACAGAAAGGGTCCCTCTCCCTGAAACCTGTCACCTCGTCTTGCAACCTGGCACCTGCGTCTCTTCCACCGCTGTCTCTCATCCTACTCCATACTCCCTGCCCAGCATCCCTGCTACTCCTCCTCCCTTAAACACTCCTTCCCTCCATTCATCCGATACCTCCCTCCCTCCCTCCCTTCCTTCCGAATCCCTCTCTTTCCCCTCCCTTTGCCCCTGCCCCTCCCCAGAAGGGGGGCGAGTTACCCTCCGCGTCTGTCCCCGATGCGTCCCTCTCATCCTGGGGCGGATCGTCCTCGCTGGCCGTGATCTCCGTGAGCAGGTTGCCCAGGCCCAGTGAGCCCAGCCCAGCCAGGTGCTTCTTCGACTCCTGGGAGACAGGGCAAGGAATCTCAGTCAGGCGAGATGGCTCTCAGATCACTACTGTCCTTCTGTCTCCGTTTCTAGTGAGCCACTCGGCAAGGACCAGTGCCTGGACACTGGATGAAGATGACATGAGCTTCTTTACGTTCTTCCTGCCCAGTCTAACTCCTTGTACAGAAACAAAACACTCCCGAGTGTCTTTTTTTCTTTCAAAACAGTTTTCTACATACTTCAGTAATCCCTACAGATAGAGCAGCAAGGGCACAATCTTTTTGTTGTACAATACAGCATCGTAGCCGACCAAACCTGACAAGCCTTACAGTTTGTTTTTTTTTATCCTACACAAGGTCCATTTATACCTGCATCCCGAGAGCTATCTCCTAGGATCGGGATGTATTCTGTATGGGAACAGTGTGTTTACACAAGCACTATTTCTGCTTACAGAGCTGCCTACACCTTTGCCCTATATAATCTCTTACCCCAACACAGATGTGTCAATGCCGTGGTGTATGATACTCAAACAAAGAGCAGAACTCACAGTACTGCTAGAATAAATCCAACTCTCTATGCTAGGACTTCAAACTGGAACTTATTTCTTGTCACCCCACTCTTGTCCTCAAGTCCCTGAATGAATTAAGGGGAAGCACATAAGTGGTGACTATGTTTCTTGACATGCAGTGCCCCCTAGAAATTATATCTGCATTCTCCAACGCATGCAATAGGGTTTATATTATGAAAACATACGAGAATGCATCCTCTTGTCCTCTCATTCAGCTGTATTTCAGGTGCATTCCTCCCACTTGAAAAACACACGTGATTGTTCTCCCCAGGGAGAAAGCTACTTGATTATCCCTTGCCACTGCTGGAGGGGTACGTGTAGGCATCTCTAACAAACTCTCGCCAGGACTGCGCAGTATGAACTACTGTGGGGATACTGCAGAAATAAACTTTTACAAAGCTGCCAGATCCATTTGAGGTTTTTCAAGCCACAGGTGGGTCTGCATGGTGTTAGCCATTTCGGGATTATTTGGGGGTAGATTTGCACAGGCTAGCGTGTCGCATTCCAAGAGCCATTCCTCCCCCCCCCCGCCCCTTACAGTATCCAGCACGCTGTCATCTTCCAGCTGGCCGTCCTCGTTGATGTTTCCGAACAGGAAGCCGGTGAGGGAGAAGGGCTGGTCCTGATCCTCCTCGCTGTCTGACTCAGACATCCTGCAGGCTGGGCAGATGGACAACCAGTAAGTATACAGGCAGTACGGACTGCTGAGAGAGATCCAATCAGGGCAGGTCACTAGGGCAGCTTCTTGATGTCAATACTGACCCCTCGCCTACTGGTCTCTGGGAACACTCTCACAGAGCCACTGGCCAGCGCAGAACAGTTACCAAATGCGACTCAAAATACTCCAAAAAACTATTTCTTACACCTTTTCTTTTGGGTATAAAATTCACAAAGACACGTATTCGACACCATCGCATCAACGCGAAGCCCTTTCAGAAGACTCAAAGGCAACGTCCTCACAGAGACAGTTTGCCAGACCAGACAGTCCTGAAACGCGAATATTACATTCATCCACTTCATCAAATTCAGCGTCGGAGGGGAGCCAGAGTCTATCCTGGCCAGCAGGCACAAGGGCAAGTTCGCCCAACTCACACCTGGGTCAATTTTCCCAGAAGCCAATTAACCCACTAGCATGTCTTCAGACTGTGGGAGGAAACACACCTAAACCCAGGGAGAACATACAAACTCCACACAGACAGCATCCCCGGGAACTGAACCCGGGATCCTGCGCTGCGAGGTTGTAATGCTCACCCTGCGCTGCCCCAAATACTACACACGTTTTAAAACGAGAAAGATCATATTATATTCTCGCCAAATCTGGTCAAATAATCGTTTTTTTTCTCTTTGGTCGCAAACGTACTGAAAAGAAACACTCCCCTTTAGATCAACATCGCACATTAAAGTATGCCATGGTTTTAGTATTTTTGTCCTAACACGGGCCAGTTTGCAGTGTGAGAGCACGCAGAACAGTCCTCAAACAACATCGCAAACACGGACAGCTAACAGTGTGAGTGCCGGACAGATTCCAAGAGACAGTCAATGCATTTTACAATTGAAAAAAAGATCATTACTGTTTGCTTTCCCACCAGTTGTGTCGTTGTCTTAGTTCTCCGTAGCTGGGGCCCAAACTGGATAATTTCTTCTGTCTTCCCCCCCAAATAAGCAGCTATCTCCGGGACAGGGGTGAGAGACAGACCCGGAGACTCTAGCCAAAGGGACCCAATCCTCCTTTAATTTGCATGCACAGCCGAGTGGCCTCGCTGAAGTGATGCGAATCGTATTTCCATCCGTTTTTAAAATCAAACCTCTCCGCTCTCAGCGAAGAAACAAACCATCACAGCTCACTGCATTTCACTAATGCTTCCTGTCTCCTAGAGCGCCGCTCTTTACTTCCGCTCCTTACTGCCTGGCGGTCATTTCCCACAGCGCCCCCCTGCGGCAATAACCGGTACTTCACAATCCGGTTCTCTGGAGATCTCAGAGAACAGATTTTAGAATGAAATGATTTTATTGATGATTCAGAATTTCCTTTAAAATAGTTAGCTGAGCCTATCTGTGTCGCTCATCTTAACGGTCCTAAAAATAAATGAAATTCTGAGAGAGCGGTATACTTTAAAAAGGTCAGAAAGCGTCCTTATGAAAAACAAATGCATGCTTTCTTGTAAAGGAATTGGGATCGCCTAAAGATGGACTGGAAGACTTTTTTCAATGTATTATTAGCTTTTTTAAAATTGTATTCTTAAGAACTGTGCCAGTCCTCCCTCTGCCGGTCCCACCTGTGACGGGAGTTTGCCGCTGTCCCAGCAGGCGGCGCTGTCTCCCGGAGCTTAGCCGTTTACAGCCAGACCTCACTATGAGGTTCCGAAACTGTCAGTTTGAAGGGAGTTTTTGCTGCGAAGGTGCATGGAATAGAGTGAACAGAGTAAAAAAACAACAACAAAATGACAACAGGAATGGATGTCGTGCGTCTTATCTCACACGCTGGAAGAAGAGTACTTTTTAAATCCCCTTTCCCCTATGGAATAGTCGCTCTGTACTTATAACTCTGCTTCTCTTGACTTAAACCAACGTTTCTAAGCCCTTTCGATAAGTACTTTGGCTCCAGCTGCCGAGAGTGAGAGGCTCAACCCGATGCGAGTCAGAGGACCCGCACCGGCCATCTGCGGTGCAGGTTGTCACACACGGGGTTAATGGCGCTGCCGTTATATAAGGAGGCGCCGTGTGACGCGGCTGCGCTGTCTCGCCTGCAGCAGCGCACAGCCGAGCCCTTTGCTGTGGTTACAGCGAGGCGGAGGTGTCAGCCAGAAAGGGCGTCCGCCTGCGAGCGGCCTCTTCGTCTCCTGCCCTGGCCCAGACGCCCCCACCTCTCTTACAGCAAACGCGGCTGGTGCAGCGGCGCGGCCACCGTGCACAGGAGGTGCTGAGCTGCTGCTGGCCTTGGGCACGGATCCCAGAGCTCGGTGCACGTCTGTGAGAAGCCCAGTCGTGTGCAAGAGGTCAGGAAACAGTTTTAATGTGACACCACACCACAAGGCGTTTTCACATCACCAAAAGACCAAGCTACTTCTGCTGCCCTCTTCTGAAAGGGAACTGGGCCCAAGCAGAGGAGCACAGGCAGGCTGTGAGATTCATATAGACTCTGCAAAGCACCCTGCTCACTCATGGAGCGGATAATCTCATCTTGTGTGGCACAATTAAATGTTGTGTTTTTTGCTTTATCCTGCACTCATCCCTAAGTACTTTTATATGATTTTTTTAGAGTGGTGGACCTGCTGCTGCCTACTGATCTTGCGAGAGCAGGACTGGTATCGCTGGTCCCAAAACGATTCAGCCACCAGTCTATGCTCGAGGCGATGGTGGCTGTCTCTGTTCACTGCCGGTAAGCTCATCGGGGGAAAACCCAGCCCCCCCCGCCCCCCCATGAACGGGGTTTCCCACCTGCAGAGACTGCCCCCTCCCTCTCCGTCTCGGGCTCTCAGGACTTCAGCTCACAATGGGAAGACGGCAGTAAACACAGGGCACTTCACAACAGAGACCACACTGCCTTCACAAAAAGCACATTATTTCCACATCTGAGATCCCATCTGAACCTTGTCCCCAAGTATTTACACACAGTTTATAAACACCAATAATAAAGGCTGTTGGCATTGTGCAACAAATTAAGCTCTTTTTAACACTTTTGCACTGCTGTGATATGATCAGCTCACGGTGTTCACCTCAGAAAGCCTTTGCCCCAAAGGAAGCGACTCACGAAGACCTCATGACCCCGAGTCTGGCTCTCTCATCAGATTCATTGCTGCTACTTCAGAGTGTCATGACCGCACGGTTCAAAGCCACCAAACGTGAAAACCGTGCAAGGGTCTGAACACTCTTGCAAAGCACAATATGTCATGAGCATCACCAATTTACCCAATGTTGTACTATCATCATCATCCATTGTTTATATAACTCTTATAAATCTGACTGGTGCTAAAAAGGCTTAGCTTGGGTGAAAAGAAACAATCTCGTCGTTCCAGAATCTTAAAATTTAGCTAAAATGTCAGATGAATTTCACTACAGAATTCTGTCGGAATGAAGAACATTGGGTGAAGAAAGTGGAACAATGCAAGATCTCAGAGACTTTTGCACGGCCGTGTGTATATCTCGAACCTATACTGTATATTCCCTAAATACAGTAGGCACTCTGAATTAGTGCATTGTGGAAAAAGTAGACATAATCCATAGGGAAGGAACTGCCAGGCAGAAAGGAGCTTTCAGAAAGTCACAGCTAAATCATTTTGTAAGAGCAGTCTAATAGGACTTTATCATGGGAGTATCTGAGTTGTTAAAATGCATAGAGCCACATAATAATCCCACAGGCATATGTGTAGAGTAGACTAATGGTGCTCAACTGACAAAAAGGATTTGCTCACTTACATGTGTTGAAGGGCCCCGAGACATTTCATAAGCCTGGAATCAGCTGAGTTTCTGACTAAACACTAACACACCATGCCTAGCCTATTGTAAAATGTTTACTTTATTCATGTACCTTATGGCAGCTGACTGCATGAGAGCCAATTTATTCACGCTGCTATGGGACAAAAAGAAATGATCTATTATATGAAGCTGAGCACAATAAATCAATATACAGAAGATGTGCAGTGGCAAAAGTACTGACAAACAAACCTGAATCTACTCTACCCTGCAGGCTAACTTACAAGAACACAGTGGAAAAAGGACATGTAAACCCATTCTGGATGTGAACCCGCCCACCACACAAGGACAAATGAACTGCGCAGTCTTTCTTTTGCAGCTTTACAATTTTATTTAGCATAATTTAAAATCGATTTACCTGTTAGTTCTTTTTATACAAATACATTGTTAAAAAAAAAATTCTACAAATCAAGTTCCCAGTGTATAAATTTAGTACCACACACCGCAGCGGAACGATCTGAGGCACTTGCCGTGGGACACTCAGTCATCCATCATTTTGACAGCATTTCTACAGTTATGTCAGTTAAAAAAAAAAACGAGAGAGAGAGAGAAAATGACAAACTGTATTTCACTCATTCATTCAGACTCAACACAGACATACTCTGGCATACTCAGCATTGGAAAAAGAGATATGTCATCTGTGAAAACGCACCGATGCAGCCTGAAGTACCTTCCTTTCCTCGTTCGCCAAGAGAAGACTCTCATTCCTCCAATCCCCCCCCGACATTTAAGACAGGAGTGGAGACTGACCCCTCCCATCACTACCACAGGTTCCTTTGAGAGGCTACAGCACTACTCAGATCCCTGAACACAGGTCAGGCCCTCACCCAATCTCGGCAGCACACAATGGCTTCAGTTCTGCCTGCGGGAGGTGGCGATGAGTCTGCTCTCATACCTTCTAAAGAAACCCTACGATTTCCTGGATACCCTCCGTTTGCAGTGACATCAGCGATAGACGAGTCTCTGCTCCCGCACGTCGCTGCAGAATTTCCAGCGCGTCGGAGAAGAACTCCAGGAGTGCTGTACCTGCTGCTACAGTTTCAGATCTCGTCTCTGCTCCGCCACACAGGGGATACTCTGTGCAGGATTTACTCTGGATTCAGCATCTTCTTGGGCATCGTCCAGCTAGTTCACTCTCTTGCAACACAAAATCGCAGGGGAAGGGGGTGGGGCCGAACCGTGCAGATTAACCAACATTTACACCCCACTTTCTCTTTGATAATTAAATGGCCAGCCTAACATTGCAGGACACGCGGTATTATCCTTCGTGCCCTTTCCTGGTTGAAACTCCGACTGGGATCGAGTTGGTGTAATAATGGATCGGAAAAATTGCCAATTGATTTACTACCTCAAGAAGAAAAAAAAAAAAACAATGGTCTAAGCAGTGTGCATGAAAATAGCACATTTGATAGTGGTGCTATTGCAGCCAAACTGACCACAGCACATCCTGTAGGTCACATGTGCCCGCATAGCGATTGCGGCAACAGAAACTCAAATTAAGTGAAACAAAAGCCATAGACTATTATAATATATGGTACGGCTCGATACAGTGCTTCTTCCAGATTAACTATACTGGGAACAGAATGAGGCGAGGGCACGAACATTTTCCCCCGACAGAAACCACAGACACCGAAATGGAAACCTGCTGGGAGAAAAGTCAACACAAGCCAGGGGAGGCTGCAGATAAGGACACGCCAACAGCAGCCTTCACAAGAGCAGAAGCTCAAGGCGCTGGCGATTCTTCATCACAGTATCTGAACAGACTATGCAGAGTCACCAGTTTTTTTTACATTCGGTAAGTGAATCAGCTGTTCGGACTTGACATGGGACAATTTTAATGCTCAGACGTGCAAAAGTCATTGATCACATTTCTAAGGGAATGACGACTACAGAGTAACAAGGGCCAGACGGCTTGCCCTAAAAACTGAGAAGTCTCCTGCTCTCCAACAAAAGCATACATCCAAGTGATCCTTGATTGGCAAGCTAACAGGTTCTGATGGTGGCACAAGGTAGCTACATAACCAGGGCTCTGTGCAACAAGACGAGGAGTACTGCACCCCTGTGAAGCATGGTGCATCTGCGAGCTGTGTATGGGCTCAGCACCACACAAACAGGCCAGAAACAGCAGATCCATCTGAAGAACTCAGGTTGTGGAAAGACAAGCAACAGAAAGCACTAATACCCAGGAACACGCCAAGGAACAGGAGAGGAAGGAAGAACAGAGCCCTGTGATTTGTTCCCTGCAAAATGCAAATCGTAGATTTCTCTACCTATGCCAACATGCATGAAGAAGAAATCAAAAATAAAGGCAGAACAGCCTCAGATGGATTAAAGGAACCCGTCTTCACTTCCTCATTCTTCCTGTGTGAGTACAGGAGTCAATGTGATGAGCCAAAACCTACATTCACAAGAGACTCCAAACTAGGTAATTGCAAAATGGGTAGGTAAACATTAGGATTAACTGGGGACTGAGGGTAAATAAAAAAAAACAGTCCTGTACCACTCATAAAAGAGTCTACCTATTCAAAAACTCCAAAGAATAGCTGTGAAAACAGAATTTGGTTCTAGCACAATAGCTGAAAGGAGGGTTCTGTCGCGTTGCCAGCTGAGTATTAACAGAGTTTCTGTTGCACCTCCTCTTCAGCCCTGATCTGTTCATCCATCAGAAACTCGATCCTCGCGTGGAAATATGATCATTCTCAAACAAGAGGAGCAGTAAAGCACAGCACCCCTGCAGCTGGGTTAACCCTGCTAGACAGCTCCATGGATAATCCTCCACTCTTACATTGGCTCGGCACATGCTGTCCAACTCCTCACTGCAAGCAGGTATCACAGTGGGCTCCCATGATTTCTCACCGATTTAATCCCAAGAAGGTCATGACTGGCTGACCTACAATCAGAAGGGCCTTGATGCGTGCTTAAAACAAGAGCTTGTGTTGAACTTCAGAAGCAACGCTATCTTTGTCTGAAGGTTAGTCTCTTCGGACAGATCTGGAAACTAATCCTACACCACAACGTTAACGAACAACCCCGTGGGGAGAGCTTCATGTCATCCAAGATTTTAAACTCCTCAGCACCAATCTGCTATTATAGTCTCCGTCCTTCCCTGATGCGTTTTTAAACTACAACACTGGAGTGCGGAGGGACCGCCTGGCCCCGACAAGGAACACACAGTTGAGTCTGCAGCGACACCTGCCTCCCGCAGTCACGAGCTCTTGCACAAGACGGTGTACCCCACCCAGACTACAGGGGTTACTCTGGTGTCTGTCGTTCACCCCAAGAGACCAGGTGAGCAGCCGGGTCCTTATCGGCTCAGCTGCAACCGCAACAGAGCTTCCCACACAAACCCGCGGATGCAAACGGTCCACTCAGAAGCTGCGAGGTTTGAACCCGGCAAATATTTGATGCCGAAAAGAAGCCACAGGAAAAGAAAAAACCCCTTTCTTGCAGCACAGAGGGCGGTGACTCGGGCCAGGTTTAACAGTCGGAAAAGCACCTCCTGACATCTTCTCCTTCAGCGCAGACACTAGTGGAGGCAGCTGCAGACCATCGGAGAGGAGCACAGCTTGGGAAGTCTACAACCTCAAGAGAGACCCCTTCTGCCTTCTCTCTCTAAGCTCCGATGCACGGTCCCGATGAAGCAGGGCGCCCGCAGTCAGAGCCCAGATGGGGACACAGGCCTGTGCACGCCCCCCCCCCCCACACACACAAGCAAACATGCAATTAAGCCTGCCCACAGCTCTCAGACTAAAGTGCAAAATTAACACCGTCAGCGGCTCATACGATTCCCTGCCTGCCCGGATCACGATCTTCCACGGCACCGAACAGCTCAGGAACCCAACTTGTATTTGCAGCACAGAAACCTGGAACTTAAAGGCTTCCCGTTCCCTGCTGCCTGCCTGCCGTGATCCTGGTTTCTTCTGGTGCACATGCAGCAGGAAAGCAGTCCAGCTGTAGGGTTTGGTAGCACTGCAGTGCGTGTCATGTCTTGACATGACAGTACAGGGCACGACTCCACCCTTCCACACAGGCACGGGGGGGGAGTGTGGAGATAGGGCAAAGGCAGCTGCAGTACCAGCCGCAGAGTAAACACTGCTGGTAAGCCAACGCTGAGAATCGTATCAGCAGATAAACGCACTCTAACGGGGGCGCTGACACTGAGGCCGCGAGGGCACTGAAAGTGAAACCTCCACGCGATCACGCCAGTCGTGCCGCTGGGGGGTAAAGGTGAAGAGGAGGCACAGGCGGAGTTCCTGCCTGGTGATCACAAACTCCTCTAGGCGTGGGGCGGACTACGCGAGGCCCGGCCGTGCTATTTTTTAGAATCCGCACCATCTTTTAGATCTGTGCAGCTTTGCTCCTGGGGCCCTCCATCTGGAACTCCCAATGAGCCAAAGGGGAGATTATAAAAACCTTGAGCTACCTGCCCCCACACCCCTGCCTGCAGCCTGAAACGAAGAGAAAGAGCTCCCCTGCACTTCATCACAAGCACTACACAAACACTGTACAATTAAGGCTACAGAGCAAAAAGGCACTTGGAACCTTTTGAAAATGCAGAACACAAGCAATAGGCAAAATAAGTGCACTTTAGTCCTCCAAGACAGTTTGGTAAAATGTTGCCTCTCCTGTCCATCTGTAATCCCATTCAGAGGGAGGATTAGGAGAACAGCAGGCAGAGCAGAGAGCAAACATCGCAGCCTGGTCAGACACTCTGTGAACTGAAATGAGGAGGAGACACTGCCAGGGAAGTGGTCAGTGTCCAGATCAGATTGAAGCTGGACACTGAATGACCGTGCTATAACCCTTCACAAGTGGTTACAAAAGACCCAGCAGCTAGAAGTCTAAAGGCACAGACATCTGTATGACATATACATGAGCACAGGTGTTGTTCCTGGCCTGCCTATTAAATACCTATGCATCTGCTTTTACATGTCAGTCGCAATTGAGTGTTTTGAATACATGAATGTCAGCAAAAACCAAGAGCACTGTCACGGTCCCTCTCTCGACACCCTGAGCAGCTTTAAACGTCAGAGACTTCCCAGATCCTCTCCTCCAAGGCCCCAGCACCATCCCAGTGTTCATTCACTGTGAACTTCTGTTTCTCAGCCAAACTGATCAGCTGCCTAGCAGGACAAGGCTAACACTGATAATTCCAAAGCAGAGCTGGCAAACCCCCGAGCTCAAAACTCCAGTGCTGTTCCATTTCATCCCTCTGCCAGGCCAAATTATTTGAATCAGAAGTCTGCTTTTAAGGCTTTATTAGCAATTTGCTAACTAGGGTGTACCTTCAAAAGTTCTGCAGATTTTACACAAATATCTCTCCCTAATGTACTGGACCTGCTCATCCCTGATTTAAGAGGTTCTGGTTAAGCATGTAGGACTGGGGCATATCAAAGGCCGGAGCAGATGACCAGACATCACACACACACTCGTCAGAGAGAGAAGCCCACAGTGTCCCCAGGTGGCAGACCTGTCAGTCCATCTCTCATCACAGTCTCACCCCACCCAGCCAGTCCAAACCCTGAGCTTGGGACGCACATTGATTCTCCGACATAAAACAGTCATTTGGCTAAAAAAACTGCATATAAAAAACTGTTTCCAGAAAAGTGAAATTCATTTGGAACTGATAATAAAACAAGCACATTCCTAAAAATAAAGCATAATACATGAAGGCTGTTTCAACTGCTGTGTTTGCACATCGCAGCCCCAGACCAGATCAAACTCGGCCCCCTCCGTCTGCCAGTCTAATTTAACACGGCAGGCATCAGCGCGCTGGGCTGCATGTCAGAAACGGGGGTTCGCAGATGGGAAAACGGGGGAACGTTAACTGGAACTGGAAAAAAAAAAAAACAGATTTGGTACGCTCAGTTTCGGCACTGAAGAAACACTGTCCGGTTCCACACCCTCGTAAGCCGCTATTCTGGAGTCATATCAGCTGCGACGGGCATCAGAGAAACGGGGGGTTCCTCTGCCTGAGGCGGTGTACCCCAGTGGGATTCGTGATTAGAACTCAGTTAATCCGGCTGGATCAAAAATCCCTAAAACTAGTGGGAAGCAGATTTAGAAGACCCGCTCTTTAGGCGGGGACAGATGGATAGTAGGGGGCCGACAGCAGCTCCTATTCCGCCCCGATCTGAGGGGGATCTGTGCTGGGCTGCAGGGAAGACCTCCAGACTGCCTCCCCCGTTTCAGTCAAACCTAACGCTGTAATACCTTACCCCCACCCCCCCCCCCGCGCACAGCCGCGAGTGGGGGACTCGAAAGGATGGCACCAAGGTCCTTGAAGAGAGAGGAAAAAGGCACAGGCACGTGACCCCAGTGCTGGTGGCGGCGGTGCTGTGCTAGAGGGGCAGCCCCTGCTCCTGACGCACTGCGGCTGGGCCCGAGACGAGCTGGGGGATTAGGTGCTGCTCCAGTACAGGCCCGTTCCAAGCACCTTGCTCTCTCCACTGGCAGCTCCACCGACACTGCTGCCCCAAGGATCTGGGGTACAGACAAAACACGGGAGTTGGGACTGAGGTCCCCCCCCTCCCCATGGAAAAAAAAAAAGTGTGTGTGTGGGGGTACACCGAGGTCTGGTTTTTTTTTGGTATTTCACTTTTCTTTCGTTCTCGCGTCCTCTACGGTTTTGATTCTTGATTGTTTTAAAACCTGCTCTCGGACGTTTAGGTAGGCAGCAGATCCAGGAAGCGAGGAAAAAAAAGCGGTCAATTGCGAGGCGGAAGAGGGCGTGGCGACCCGTACCTGCTCAGCCCCCTGTGCCCTGACCCCGGCGCCTGCCTACACGCGTCAATGGTAAAAAAAAATCCTTGAAATGCAAATTATTCCACAATCATTAAAAGATGGGGGGGGGGGGTTGCAGACAGGACACGAGGGGAGTGGGAGGGGGGCGTGCCCGAGCAAGGCCTCAGTCCGACCGCTCCCCCTCCTCCGGCACTATAACAAGACGCACTTCTTGGCGTTCTTCTTGGCCACGGGGTAGAGCACGGCGCGCACGGCCTCCGCGAACACCTCGCGCACGCCCTCCTGCTGCAGCGCCGAGCACTCCAGGTACTTGACGGCGCCGACCTGCTTGGCCAGGGCGCTGCCCTGCTGGGGCGTGGTGGGCGCCAGGCCCTGCTCCTTCAGCTTCTTCACCGTCTCCCCGTCGCCGCGCAGGTCCCGCTTGGTGCCCACCAGGAGGATGGGCACGTTGGGGCAGTGGTGCGACACCTCGGGGTGCCACTTGTGGCGCACGTTGGCGTGGGAGGAGGGGCTGCCGATGGAGAAGCAGATGATGAAGACGTTGGTCTGGGGGTAGGAGAGCGTGCGCAGGCGGTCGTACTCCTCCTGGCCCGCCGTGTCCCACAGGTTCAGGCTGACGGTGCGCCCGTCCACGCTCATCTGCGCGCTGTAGTTGTCGAAGACGGTGGGGATGTACTCCTCAGGGAAGGCGTTGGTCGTGTAGGAGATCAGCAGGCAGGTCTTGCCCACCGCCCCGTCCCCAACCACCACACACTTGATGGTCTGCATCTTCCCTCATTCACTCCGGCTCCAGCACCTGGGGGAGACAAGTCTCAGGGAATCAGGGAATCGGAATATTAGGAAAATCGGGAAATCAGAAAATCAGGGAATCAGAATATTGAGAAAATCAGGGAATCAGGAAATCAGGGAATCTGAATATTGGGGAAATCTGGCAATCAGAATATTGGGGAAATCAGGGAATCAGGAAATCAGGCAATCAGAATATTGGGGAAATCAGGGAATCAGGAAATCTGGGAAATCAGGGAATCAGAATATTGGGGAAATCTGGCAATCAGAATATTGGGGAAATCAGGAAATCAGAATATTGTGGAAATCAGGGAATCAGGGAATCTGGGAAATCAGGGAATCTGAGTATTGGGGAAATCAGGGAATCGGGAAATCAGGGAATCCGAATATTGGGGAAATCAGGGAATCCAAATATTGGGGAAATCAGGGAATCCAAATATTGGGGAAATCAGGGAATCCAAATATTGGGGAAATCAGGGAATCGGGGAATCCAAATATTGGGGGAAATCATGGAATTGGGAAATTGGGGAATCAGAATATTGGGGAAATCAGGGAATCAGGAAATCTGGGAATCAATCGGGAGAGACTGTAGAGGGAGTGAAAGAGAAACAGGCAGGAGAAGAAAAGGATAGAGCAAAAAGTGGACAGTAACAGAAAGACAGCCTGACAAGAGCTCAGCAGACCAGTTTTTCGCCAGAATCTTGAAATACCAATTGTTATCACTTTTATTATAAAATGCTACTGATAATGCACCATCAGAACAGAGCTCTCTGTACCTCAAATGTAAACTCATTTAAGTTTAACTTTGAAAAACCAGGAAGAGAAACTAGAGAAGGCCAGCCACAGAGAAGCAGTAACACAAGTCCACCCAGTTATCCCAACCCACAGAGCAGGGGACACCTGATGCTCTGTACTCTGTGGACAGACACAGCAACTGCTAGGCAGCACAATATCGAATCAAGATCAACTGGCACAGATGAGAAAATGACTCTTTAGATTGGAGACGCATGCTCACCTGTCCGAGCTGTTCCCAGGGGGAAATGCTGTATCTGCACACAGGTTTGCACAGGAACTCCCGCCAGCCAGTGTCTGCTCAGCCGATCTGCCGTCTGCGGAACAAAGACAGGAAGAATTAAGGACAAGGAAGGGCTTTGTCTTAGCTAAGAGGGAACATCCAAAAAATGATGAGAGTGGGTGAATTTAGTCATCCATAGGACAGAAACTCCTACAGGACAGTGTCTTTGGTCACCACCCTTGGCCTTGGGTTTGGAAATTCTGCTCCAGGTGGAATAGCGCCACCTACAGGTCCACCACCACCAACACCACGTTTTGTTTTTTTCCTTTAAAGTCTCCCATTCAACTACTGACCAGGCCCAGCCTTGGTCACTTGGCTGCGATTGAAAATGTCAAATTACGCAACATTAAATTCCGTTACATCGGTACAATTCGCAGAACAGCCAGCAGCTTGAAAGGGCCAGATTGAATCGGATCCGTTACGCAGCAGCAGCAGCGCTCTCCATCGGCCCCCCTGGAGCTCCGGCTTGTACACGACGCACAGAAGGAGGAAAAAACAGAGCGCTGTTGCAGTGCTGGCGTTTCCCTTGTGTCATCAAGCTCAGCGACCTCGCCAGGGAGCACTGGGGTCACCGGGCCCCTGGCCAGAGTCACCGCCCTCCGTGCTGCAGGAAAGGGATGTAAATCTGGTCTCCCCAAACGGCAGAGTTTTTTTCTTTTCGGCCTCAAATATTCGCCGGGTTCAAACCGCCATCACATCATCAAGGCCGGGTAAGAAGACGTGAAGAACTAATTTCAAGCACAAATGAACAAATCAGTTCCTCAGATCTGGTCTGCTGCACTAGCGAGCAGAGCCGACGCTGTATTCAGATCTTCTGTCACCCTGTCATCAGAAAAGATATTGCTGCTTTGGCATCCAAGAACAGCAAACAGGTGTATGCTGGGATTTAAAGGAATGTCCTACACTGACAGCAGCCATATCACCCCCCAACTCACCACTGGCAGCCCACTGGAGCTCAGCTGGTGTGAGCCTGGCCAGTACTTAATTGAGAGACCTCCTGGGAAAAACTGAAGTTGCTGCTGGAAGAGGTGTTAGTGGGACCAGTAGGGGGCGCTCACCCTGCGGTCTATGTGGGTCCTAATGCCCCAGTATAGTAATTGGGACACTATACTGTAAAAAGACGCCGTCCTTCGGATGAGACGTAAAACCGAGGTCCTGACTCTCTGTGGTCATTAAAAATCCCAGGGTGTTTCTTGAAAAAAGTAGGGGTGTCTCCCTGGCATCCTGGCCAAATTTCCCATTGGCCCTTACCAATCATGGCCTCCTAATAATCCCCATCTCTGAACTGGCTTCATCAGCCCCCGGAGACGAGGACCGGAGGAGGTACCGACTACCGTTGTCCACTCCCACTAGAAAAACACAAATCCTGTCCACAAATGGTAATAACACTCCCATTGTTGTGCAGTTCAATCCAGGTCAGGTTTTGCAAACTGCACTTAAACCGATAAAGAATAAAAGTGAGCCCAGAGAGCACGCCCATCTTGTCTTTAAGATGTACGGAAAATAAGGTAATAAAGCACAATCAAGGAGCATCAGCAGACACGGCCTTGTACCAGAGAGAGGTTCAGGTGGACAGCTGCGTCCGCATGCATAGGCTGCAAAGGAACAAGTAATAGGTTGATTCCATGTGAGTCAGTCTCACACCTGAAGAAGGCTCCACGGCCGAAACGTTGTGTTTTTTTTCTTCTTTTTTTTTTCCCCCAACACGGCATAAACCTATTACTTGTTCCCTTGTACCAGAGAGCCTGGCAGCTTTTAAAACACGAAGTGGACCAGACTGCCGTGCAATCGGGTCTGCGCCCCTCCCTGATGGCTCCGGACAGCATGGTCTCCTATTAAGCCCGGCTCACATTCACAGGACCCGAAATATTGTTGGTTGTTTTTTTTTAGCTGAGCAGGGTCAGATCAAGGCCGTAGACTCTTTCCTGCTCCCACCTCTCTGCACGCCTCCCCGCCAGCCGAGCCCCACTCGCTCGTAAGAAACCCGGGCCGGGCCTCCGCGACAGCGCACCGGAGCACCTTTCCACCCACCCCGGCCCGGGCAGACCAAACACCCACCTCGCTTTACTCATTTAAAAAAAAAATAAATGACAAAAACGACGACGGCGGCGGCTTAAAAACAGAATCGTCAGTTACACCGACTCACCAATGCGCACTCCGCAGTCCCCGGCGGCCCCTGTTACTTTTCAGCTGGCTGATCTCGACAATATTGGGAGTTTGAAGTCATTGGAAAGCGCTTGGATGACTAAACCACTCTTGTGGTGAAACGGTTTTCCTGTTTTCAACTACAGGCCATTTCTGCCTTAAGAAAATCGACTCAGAAATCGAAACTAGCGATCCGGGAGCGCCGCGAAGGCAGTAAGTCTATAATTTACGTTGAACTCAGCTTTGATTTAAGTGCTGTGTGCTGGAGGACTGATTTTTTTTGTGTGCGGGGGGGGGGTGGGGGGGCGTTCATATCAGTCTTCGTGCAAAAATGGCAGCAGGCAGATCGAGGGAAAGAAACGACAGATTCCGCAAATCCTTCCCCCGATCGCAAATCAAAAGACTAGGATAAGAATATAATTAAATAAACTTTCACCACCTCACCGCCTCGCTCACGACTCGCGCTCTCCGTCTCTCAGTCAGACCCGCATCCGGGGAGCTGCCCCAAATACGGACTGCGCATGCTCCACTGCTGGACGGTGGGAAATGAAGTTTTTTTTCCCCAAAAAACCTTCCAAGGAAATTGTTTTCCTACCTTTCGTCTACTTCCGCTTTTCCACCCCCGCCGGTCTCTAAACTCAAAGGCTTTCGGGAAATTGAGTTTTCTGGCTTTCTGAAGGTACATATCGTGCAGCTGCCCGACGAATGTTTTTTTTACACTTCTTAAAACCTCTTTTCACATAATATAGCTATCGTTTAGGAGGAATTTACTGGTCGACAGAGATCTGCATGGAGTACTAATACACAGAAGACATGATGGATGGATGGATTAATACCCTCATTATTTCCTTTTTTTAATTATAAAATATTAGCATGCCAAAAAGGGTTGGGCAACCAGTTGACCTTGGACCCCTAGAGGCTTTTTTTCTCCTTACTAAGGAGTTTTTGGTTCCTCTCCTCCGTTGTCTTCTGGTCTTCTGTTCTGTATTGAGAAAATGTATCGTCAATTGCATTGTCAAGCGCCTTGGGGCAGCCTTGTTGTGAAAGGCGCTATATAAAAATAAATTGAATTGAATAAGTGTTAAAAATTCTTATAACAATCGTTGCTTCTCGAAGGAAGATGTACATCTCTAAAGTCAGTATACAAACAAGTCCTGATTCTGAATTCACTGTTTACTTTTCATTCTATGCAGCCGAAGAAATTCCTATTCTGGAAATGCCCTGAACCAAACTCTTATCACGAAACGAAACAAAACCGTTTTTTTCCCCCCTTTCGGTCAACGTGTTCTCGGAAACGACGAAGCACCGATACATGTGTGCCACCAGGGGGAGCAGTAGATCTGTCGGGTCTCTGCAGCATGAATCTTACGTTCGGACGTGTCGCCCCAAGCTTCTCTGGAGGCGATTGGAAAAGAATATTCCTGAATTCGGTTAGGATTTCGGTTTTCCTTGCGTGTTTCCTTCGGGTTTCAGAGACGCGCAGAACTGAAGTCTCATTCGCTCTTATGGTCGCCTATGCAAGGTAGTGGGATCATTCCAAGACCAAAGGAGGTTCTGCAGTGGATACTATAACCTCTTTATCCTATACAGGGTCACCGGGTGGGGTGGGGCAGCTGGCAAGCAATGGGCTCGAGGCAGAATGTAGACTCTGGCCAGAGCGCTACTCCATCACAGGGCACACACCGACAGGCACACACTTACACCAAGGCCAATTCTTCCCAGAAGTCAATTAGCCTCCCCGTGTGTCTTGGGACTGTGGGAGCAAAACGGAGCACCCCAAGGAAACCCACACAAACCCAGGGAGAACATGCAAACTCCACACAGATGGCACCCCAGGGCTGGAATTTAACCCATGACCCAACGCTAACGGAGGCTGCACCCCGCATTCCCGGTGCAGACTACAACCAAACAAGTAAGCCAGGCAGACTAAATAGACACCTGTTGTCTCTAATCTTTGTGTGGAAAGTGCATATGCTTCTGGAATGGAATGAAACGAGAAAAGCAGAATATGCCGCACAGCACAGAAAAGCCGAGAGCTCCAGTTATTGCTCTTACAATACCTCAGTGCTCCAGGCCCAACCCGTCAGAGAAAGGATGCCGTCGGGTTCAGAGAGCGTGAAATCGGAGACTCTCTCTTTGGGTCAGCTGGGGAAACGGTCCTGCTTTAAAACCGGGGCCTCCCAGCCCCAGAGCAAACGGAACAAAACCGTCAGGGTCCGAGAGTCCTTTTTAATAAGAAAGGGATGACGACTGTCCTTTCTCCGGAGCCGCGCTGACTCTACAGGTGTGCGAGCAGGCTACAATAAACACTTACGCCAAGAGACGCAATGACGCACTGTCAGGCACACACTCACAAAAGACGGGCTCCGCTGCGCGCAACAGGAGACGCGCAGACAGTCCGAGACAAACGAGCACCTTCGCTCGCCTCCTTCCCTGGCGTCACCCCGGCCTGCAAAGAAAACCTTCCCGCTGACAAAGGGATTCCCCAGAGCCCCTCTCGAGTCCCCATGGCGACACTCCCAGGCCCTGGGTGCTTCGGCAGAGAGAAAGAGAGGCGAGGGAGGGTTCGGGAAGCCAGGGAGCGCTGGTCCAGCAGGAGGAATGTGCCAGGCTCGTTAATAAGCTCTCCCTTTAAGTAAACACTTGTGGAACTCCTGAGCTTGCAACCCCACTCCCCCCAGTCCAGGAGTCTCTGGTGCTGCTGGTCAAGTCACTCATCTCTCACAGAAAACCAGTTTATGCAGCGAGTGAGCGACAGCACAGCCTGACGTCTCCGGATTTGCTCTGGACAGCTAACCGGGCCGTTCTGCTCTGCGCGGGCAGTTTCACTTCTTTTCAGTTTCATGAACAAAGATGACAATTTGCCATTGCCCAGATATGAACAATTATCTTCATCACGTTCTTCCTCACGTCTAAGCCAAAACCCAAAGGTGCAAAATCAATTTAGGAGCAAAGTGCACCTGCAGTGTAATTAAGTAAACACTTAATGAAGGAGTTGTTTGCAGATAATGCACATGCATACATAATACAATGCACAGTTTTGTTTAATACTATTGCAATCTGACTTATTTGAGGGAGAACACGTCTGTAGAAAGGCTACTGGTGGAAAGATAACTTAGGTCACATTCTTTGAAAGTTAATTTCTGATGTGGCATAAATATTACATTTAGAAGTCCTGAGCTTATTTCTTGCAATTAACATAGAGGGAGCGATTATTAGCCATTTCAAAGTATTTTATATTCTGATCAAACTGCTTCCGTCTGTTTAGAATTGTGTGTACACTCATGCATTCGTTGCTAAAACTCACAGGCGGCACAAAATGTGGTTTCATTTACATAATCACTTTTATTAAGTCATCCTTTTCTCTTTTTTTGTAAAAATCACGTACTGTATGTTACAGATACAGTATATAACAGAAAAAAAAAAACTGACCTTAACTTTTACAATTCGTATAAAGTGCACCAGAAATAAAGTCGCACTGTACTGTAAGGCAGCAAGATAGACGCGCGTGCTGGGGGAACAGCCTAGAGAGGGAGGGGGGGGTTTCCGTACCTGTAGGCTGTGGGCTATGGTTGTCAGGAGGTGGGAGGGTGGGGCACAGTCTCTGTATAAACTGTTCTACACCTTTATTCACCCTTGAGTGGGCTGAACTGATTTTCAGAAAGTGGCAGCTGAACTACAGGATTCAGGATTGCTGGATTCAGCCCCAGGACTGTCAAGGTAGAAGAGGCAGGGATTCCCAGAGAGCTGACAATGTGGCTGTAGCCCAGTAGGTGGCAGTGTGAAGCAACT
The DNA here is from genome assembly GCF_055471065.1 of Atractosteus spatula. Taxonomy (NCBI): domain Eukaryota; kingdom Metazoa; phylum Chordata; class Actinopteri; order Semionotiformes; family Lepisosteidae; genus Atractosteus; species Atractosteus spatula. Next base: position 47,859,799 of record NC_142714.1, on the reverse strand, counting down.
GTCTTAATGCCCAGGAACCAACACGCCCTAACCGGGGCTCTGAAAGCTCAGCGACGTATGGCTCCCCACAGACAGGACCCTTCCAATCCTTTCCAACAGAGTTTTGGTACAACCGCCTCCTTAATTAAATTGAATCAATAATCAATTAATCAAGCAGCCAAAGAGTTCGTTGTTCCAAAATCCAGGAGTGGAATGCACTGAAAGGTCAGGGATTCGACTCCCTCTTCCACCGGGCTCTTTTGTTTTTTTTAAAACGCAACCTCCTGTGTTGCCAAACAAGGAGCTGGCACCACCACTCTGCCAGCCTGCATAGGCTGCCCTGCTAATGTCCCCCACGTGAGATTCAGGAGTCTGGCTTTCGTGGCACGCCACGCTGTTAGGCCAGACTACCACCCCACCTCTGCAGGGCCGTCTGGTGAGGAACAAGTCCCTGCGCCCCAATTCCTTACCCACCATGTCGGGTTCCACCCACTCTCAAAACCCTACCCACCTTGGCTACTCATCATATACAGTGTACAAAGAAAGGTTAGATAAATTACAACACTTTTGTTTTTTTACATACAAATATAACTGCTCTCTTTTCTTTTCTCCCAGTTCCCAATTAAATAACAGTTCAGAACAAAATCGATGACTCTGCCAATCATGGCAGCCTCCTTTTCCATCGTTTTGTCCCATCGTTTTCCCCCAGTTGGCACAGCAACAGTGTGAGGGCGGGGTTTAAGGCAGGAAGGGGCAGGGCACACATACAGGAAAAGGCGGGGCTCTGTGCTAGACAGAAGTCTGACAAGAAAGCATGTTCCTCTCGGTTTGGTTTAAGATGCATAAGGAGTAACTAGACAGTGCTGCTTCATAACAGCGCAGTGACTGCATGGCATTGAATGCACTGTGCTTCAGGACCACCATTTATTGTCTAGTGGAGGATCATACATCTCTCGCTCAATTGAAACTGTAGGATACCGAGGTGCACCAAGCCTGAGTTCACTTCAGGCACTGAAGAATAAGTTTCACTTCAACAATTAAGCATTCGTCGAGAGGCACTGAGGTTCTTCAAGAGGAAGGACATGTTGATGCTGAGTTTATCATAAGGTGCAAAATGGGTGCTGCCACATCTCGCGTGGCTGGTCTTGAGGGTTGCAGAGGATGGATTGAGAAGAGGTGCGGTGAGGGTCCTGAGACAAATGTTTGCCTCCAGAGGCTCCCTGCTGCCTGCACAGGGCCCCCTGGTGGGTGGAGGTAGTACATTTAGGTCCTGTAAAGCTGACATGTGCTGCACTGGTAGTGACCCCTTCCCCATTGCCACTGCCTATTGTATCCAATTGCATGCCCTGCCATGGGCCATGGTCAGGCTCCCAATACTGATATTTCACATTCCCAGTACACAAGGCAACTGCTGAAGATACGTCTCCCCAGCTGCATGACCCAGAGGAACAGCGCTAGTTCTAGTGCCATACAGCCAGCCATGTAGATGGGCTGGAAGTGAGCCAGACGCAGCTTTATCCTCTGGATAGACTCCTCTTCTCAGGTGCCTTGTTGGGATCAAGTCAACAGGAGAAAGGTCCCTCAGTCCCTCACAGGCTGCCATCCAAACGGGAGGTGGAACTCAAACGGAGTGCCACAGAGGACCAAGGAGTCCCTGATTTTAAATAAATATTACAAGAAAAATACCACAGACATTTTAAATCCCCTGTGTCCTAGTTTAAAGGAGTGCACAGTCTGTCTTTTTCCCCTTGCAGGACAGGTTCCAAGTCTCACCTCCACAGAGGCTGAGTTGGCATACGAGGGGTCTTTCCCAGCCGGGCCCCTGGGCTCCTGGGGCTGCTGGGATCACAGTGCTTTGCCGCCTTTGCTGGAGCTGCTGGAGCAGGAGCTCGAATTCTGGTGTCAGCGGTGGGATTTGGGATCAAGCGGGACGGGGGGAGGTTGCCGGACGGCTCTGTACCCCCAGGCAACCGTTTGGACACCCGGAGCAGGGAACCACGGATGAACGCCCCCGGTCCTGCAGTGCCCGGCTTGTCTTTCTCCTGCTTGGTTCGGTCCGCCGGCCGCCGCGGGGTCGGAATCGTTTTGCCGGCCGCCTCCGTGGTGCCCCTGGACAGGTCTCGTTTCTCCCGGAAGCTGCCGGGACGTTTGCTTTCTGTAAGGGGGGCAGCCGAGGTTGGGCGGTTAGGCAGCGTGGAGCGCAGAGCCCCTCCCCGAGAGAGGGGCAGGCGAGACACCCTCGGGGCCGCTGCCTCCTCTGGCACAGGTGTCTCTGGCTTGGCTCCTCCGGGCACCTTCCCCCTGGGAATGCCTGTGCTGGTGCCATTCCCACTCTTTTCTCTGAGGCCGAGCCCTTTCCTCAGAGCCACCTCTCTAGTCCTCTCTCTTGCCAACTCTTTTCCTTTTCTCCCACTCTCTCCCAATTCTTTTGTTGGGGCTGCATTGCCTCCCCTTTCCAAAGCCTCCCACCCCCCCGCAGCCCTGCTCTCCGCCTCTCTCTCCCGGTGCCACTTGGAACAGTGCGCAGGTGCGGGTCTGGGCAGTGGGGTGGACAGACTCTCGTAAGACTTCAGCCCGCGTACCAGTGTGTGGCACTCGACCGTCTCCCCTACTCTGGGGTACTGAGCGTGGGGGCGCCCCTTCTCCGGTGGGGGCTGCTGCACCAGCTGTGGTACCAGCTGTTCTGGCTTCTCTGGCAGCAGGGGCTCCGGCTCTAGCTCCAACCCCGGCGCTTTGATTTGGGCGTTCTCCGTGTCGGGTGTAGCGCTTGCACCCGGAATACCGACACCGCGGCTGTCCCGCTGGCTCGTCGTCGTCTCCGTCATGTCGCGCGGCCGCTCGGTGCGCTCCGGGGACGGCACGGGCTCCGGGCTCTGCACGATCACAATGGCCATGTCCTGGGCGGACAGCGGCCGCTCCGAGGTCAAGGAGCGGCCAAACTGCCGCGGCTCTCTCTGGCGCAGGCTCCGGCGGCTCCAAGAGTTGCGCAGGTTTCGCTCCAGCGTGCGCTCCAGCTCGTCGTCCTCCCCGTTTCCCGCCTCCAGGGCCGTGCAGGTGGAAATGGAGCGCCGTTTCTCCGCGCTCTCCTTCTCGCGTTGAGCCCGCCTCCGCTCCTGCGCCTCCCGCTGTGCGTTCTCCTGGCACGAGGGGAGGGGAGGAGAGTTTCAGAGAGTGGTGCTCGCAGCAGGGGACCGCAAGAGCGATGCAAAGAGAAAGCGGAAAACAGGGCACAGAGGCCAGTGTGAAGTCGATACCCACTTGAACAGCTCGCTGGAAGCGCTGACAGAAGCTCTGGAAGACCCTGCAGGCCTCCTCCAGCTTGAAAGTGTCATCGTCCTCGCAGAAGAACTCCACTAGGGCCTGTCTGGCCTCCCGCATGGCCTGCACCTCCCCCTGCGCCTCCCCCAGCCGTGCCTGCGCCTCCTAGAGAGAGAGGAAAATGGGCACCCTGTTTCACTTACACCTGACCCAGCTCCAGCACCTTGGCAAATATCATTGTTACTAATCTGCTTGGCTGGCACTTTTATCCAAAGCGATTTACATTTGCATCAATTTATACTGCTGGTTATTGTCCTGCAGCAATCTCATTTGGCAAATGACACACGCACGCATGCAACAGCAGTGCCTCACTGGGATTTGAACCCACAGCCAGAACCCTACCTGCTGCTCCACACAGCTGAGACCATGACAAAAATGTAATGGATATCGACCCTCAAAAGAGAAATCCTGCTAGTGCTAAGTGCACCCCAGTAATCTCCATCGACCCCATGTGGCGGGGTGGTGGTGGTGGGGGGGGGGGGGGGGCGAAGGAGAGGGACACCCACCTCCAGGAAAGGCAGGGTCTGCTGCCTGAGCTCTGCCTCTGCGTCCGTCTCCACAGCCGCCCGCAAGGCGGCGACTCGGCCCTGGAGCCGGAGCAGGTCCCCGTGCGCCACGTCCTCGGACAGCCTGGGTAAAAGAGGTGGGGTGTGAAAATGTGGCCGTCACCTGTCTGCTCACTGCCCACCTCCCCCCCCAGAATCCTGCTTCTGTCCACGACTCTGTTATTGTTTCTGCACCGTGGGCCTAATGATCAAACTTGGCTTGCAGAGGGCCAGACCGGGCCGGGCCGGGCTGGGCCCAAATCTTGTGGCCCGATTGACCCGCTACGTCCGTTCGCCTCTGCTCGGCTGGTGAGCCCGGGCTAGAGCTCGACGGCAACAAGCGCGAGTCTGGGAGGGCAGAAGATGTCTGTAAATAATACATGTATTTATGCAATTCACGTCTATATGCAATTTCATGCATAACTCATTCTCTAAATTATTCAACTGTTTTCCTGCGGTTCTTGTCAACTGTGACGGGAGAATAAGCAGAGGCTCTTCTGTGCCTCCTGGAGACAGACTGCCATCGGGGAACAGCAGCCAGGCCACCAGCAGGCAGGAGAGGAGGAGGACGTGAGGGTGCAGGAACAAAGGCAGTGTGCTGGGAAGGGGGGGGGGGGGGTGTTGTTTGAGAGCCCACAGTGATAAAGGGACACAAAGCTGGCTTCCTGCTCACACCCGCCAAAAACCGCACTCTTGGAAAACTGCTTCACAGAATATATTTCCACCTGAGCCGGGTCAGGTGCCGCTCGTGTGATTAAATATACTTTCGGGAGTCCACTGGCTGTTCAGTTTATGTTATTTTTTTCCCCTTGACTTCCTTAGCTCAACTGGCGCCTCTTGGCTTCGGGGGCGTGCGCACTTCCTTTGTTTCTAGCTGTTCACACGTAGATAAGTGACGTTATCTACCGGCAAGGCTGGGAGCACTGGGAGCTGTTTACTGCCGCACGCCTCAATGACACGGCTGTCGACACAGTCTCAGTCACACTTGCCCTCCTGGATGACAGGAGTGTGTCTCTCTCGGACCAAATGTGGACCAGCTGGCGTGCTGCTGTGGTTTTGGTGGGGGAATAGTTTTCAGCAAACTGGCTGGATTGATCTGTTTGTGTAACCAATTGTTTTTCCCATACCTGTAAGAGTTAACAAGTCCTTGTCTGCAAAGGACATATTCAAATCATACCTACATACCAATCGGGCTACTTTCAGCCCTGTGTAGGATCTGGGCTGTGTGACATGTAGGCTGGCTGGCTGTAAGGACACATCCCCAGCCAGCAGGGGGCAGAACTCACCTGGAAGCAAGGCTCACGTGCTTCAGCCTGCTGGGGAAAGACAACAGCCCCTGGTCTTTCTTCTCCGCTTCCTAGGGAATGAGGAAGAGTGCGAGTGAGAAAAAGAGAAGAAATAAAGAGACTGAAAGAAAGAAAAAACTTAACACCCACTCCTTCCTCCGTATCAGGACTAACACTGTCCCAACCACACACAGCACATTCAAGGGACTTGGGCTTGCAACAGAGGCCAGTCCTCTCATTCATTCAGACTGTGTGAAGTCAGAACTGTTTGACTGCACTGAAGTCTCAACAGGTTTCTACCCAGTGAAGAGAATGGATAAGCAAAACGCAGGCTTCTGAACTTTCTGGCTGGTAGTGCCCCCCACAAGCAGGATATAATTCCATGTTTGACAACGTGAATTCTATCACCAACAGACTGAACTCGCTTTCCAGCCCAGCTCAGCCGAGGAAAGTCCAGTTTCATCCATTCTGGCCCAAATCACTGCACAAACAGCCCTGCCCCCACCCTGGTCTTACTATGGCCACGAAGTGCAGCAGGTTCATGCCCGGCTTGTTCGCTTTGGTGTCGGCCAGTCTGAGCAGAGAGGCAATGCGGAATCCGGCCGCGTTGCCAGCGTACCCACCCTGGGGGGGGGGGGGGGGGGGAGACAGAGACAAATTGGAGGTAAGAGTCAAACCCGACAATGCTACCAGATTTTATTTAGAAGCGTTTCCAACAACCTCAAAGCACCGTGCCAGATGTGCGACAGGAGAAAAGAAGAGCACGGTAAACCCAATAAAACAAAATTCTACATCAAGTGCTACAGGCTGCATACACTTTCCCTTCTCTCACGCAGATAATGAGTGCATGTCTCCAGGCCTGTGAGTTTACTGCCTCCTGCAGTAAAACCAACACACAATAATGACACCGGCTGTAGAACAGACCTGCCCCCACATCAGGGTACACACACACAGCTGACATGGGGCTCGTACGAAAAAGCTCATTACACAAACACCGCCCCCCTCCTGCCGTGATCCGACACTACAAAATCCGGAGCAGAAAGGCAGACGGGCAGACGGGGACAAACAGAGAAACGGCAAGAGACTCACAGCGTTCATGTAGTTCCCAGCCTTGAGGACCAGCCGCAGGATGGAGTGCAGCTCCGGACAGCTGAGCAGCTCTGAATAGCGGAGGAGCAGTAGAGAGCAAAGAGAAGGGGGGTTAGGGAGAGGCTGCCTTCGGCTGCATTCTGGCTCCTATGTATTTACAAAACTATTCTGCACTGCATTATACTAAATTCCTCCACTGCAAAACACAGACTGATAAAGACATTGGCTGATGCACTTCAATGTCATAGAATGTGTTAGTAATACACTTCTATTACATTAATACAATAATAGTATTTAGCAATTATAAATTACTGTGCTGCAGGGCAGTCTGCACAGCAATGCCAGGGTTCAGTAGCCTTTTTGGAGAATGCTCAGCCGTTCTGTCCGTGGTCATTAAAAACGGACGCCAAGATATTTCAGTTCTAGTCCCCCACAAGCTCTCACCCTGGGCCGCCTCCCGGAGCGTGCGGGCCGCGTCACACAGAGAGGTCAGAGCCGGGTCAAACTCTTCCCGGAGGATCAGCGTGTCCAGCCTCAGACGGAAACTGGAGGGAGGGAGAGAGGAAGAGAGAGTCTGAACGGGGCAGCAGGGAAGAGTTGGGGGGGGGGGGGTGACACACTGCATTTGTGTATTGAATGCAAGATGTATTTGGGTTAAAACACAGTGAGTCAGTACACAGGGAGGCCACAGACTGATACGGTGCTGTGCAGCGCGACAGCAAAAGGGAGAGCCAGCGAGCGTGGGAGAGACGCTCAATATCCGCACAGCTCACACAGCTGGCAAAGGGGGTCACTGGATGTGTCACAGGCTGACTGAATCACTCTCTCTCCCCCCTGAGTCACATAGCCACAACCTCTTACAGGAGGCGGGGGACCGGGGTTATAGCACAGCCCATTGGCTAGGTTGGCACTGAGCTAATGGGACTGGGGCACAGGATGGGAAACGGGGGAGAAAAGAGTCTCACCTGGGCACCTCCACTACCAGCAGCATGAACAAGTCGGGCTCCCCCAGCTTACTGCGATCACCCTGGAAAGACCGTAACCGTTTCTCCTGCAGGACAGAAAGAACATCTCGGTAATTGCGCCCAGGACAGAGAAAACAAACACAGACACGGGCCACCAAGCGGAACGAGACCCCCGCTACACAGGGCCATTCCAGGTCCTAATACCCACAGAGCCAGGTGCCGGATGCTCTATTGCCATCTTAACCACAGCCGATTTTCACAGACTGTTAACTCTACTAAGCCAGCAGTGCAATTTGTTCAAGAACCTAACGCCCAGGCAGCTGGGGACAGGGCTCAGTTGTATGCTCGAAGTTGTATGGAATCCAACACAGATGGCACAGGGGCAAATGGACAGTAGAAAAAGAGAAAAGGAAGCGCCTTCTTACCTCTTCCGTGTCAGGAAGCAATTTGCTGAGCTCATTCAGTCTCTCTGCTCCATAGTTCTGCCCTGAGCCCTGCCTGATGTCCTCTATGATCTCTCCCGCCGCCCTGCAGGGGCAAAACACAATCAGTGCACCCTGATATACACACAGCGCTTATCACTTCCAGGGCAGCCTTATCTCCCCACCAGGGGCAGAATTATCGGGGAGGGGTTGGATTACAGCCCCATGACGCCAGGCTGGCGACACAGAGGGAGAAAGGGCCAAGGAGCAAACACAGATCTCCTGGGAAGTCACCCTGAAATGCACAGACACAGGAAGAGAGAGAGAGAGAAATCTGGAACCCAACACAAAGTCAGTCTCTTATACATCCACCACCACCCTGCGTCTCTCTCTCCATCCCTCTCCCTCTCCTGTTCTGCATTCAGCCCAGATGTGAGCCCTCTGTTCGTGTTTCAGGCTTGCGTGCTGATGAGACTGCCTCTGGGCCTCTGAATCGCTTGCATGTGTCACGCAGAACAAACCCTCTTATCTCCCAGGCGACCAGCCCGGGAGGCAAGAGGCAGGCGTGAGTAAGATGATCAAAGGCAGAGAGGTCATTGGGAAGCTGTTTGTGCGGGGGCTCTGCAAGGCACCGTCTCATTCAAATGCAAAGTTGCATTCACTCATGGCCATGGCCAAACACCTTGTACACATGCAGGCATTTCTAATTTCAATGTGAAACTCACCTAGAATTATTTGCAAGACAAAAAGAAAGCAGCCCTTGCAATTGAGTGAAGGCGTACAGCAGGCTCAGTGACTATGGACAGCACCCCTCCCCCCTTCCATCACACTCGAGGGTTACAGCCTCAAGTCCCACACCTCGCAACTCCATAAAGTGCCAGACGCACAAAGGAAGGGGCAACAAGAACATAAACTGCCTCCCCACCCACGTTTCCACATGAAAGTGAAAGAAGTGCTGAGCCAGTTCAGGGTTCAGAGCAGGTGTCACCTCTGCCCCCTTTAACCCTTAACTGACAGGGCCGGCTGCTCAGACAGGAAGCAGGATTATCTGGGCAAAGCGCACCTGTCCGCACCCCTCCTCCTCCTGCTCTTCTCCCTGTGACAGGACCCCAGGAAGACTCGGACCACCCACACACCACCAAAAACCCAGCGCCCTCCACCCCTCGGCCCACTGGGGGCCATCGCCTTGGGGACACCTGGCTCGAACCCTAGATCGCAGAGCTCTACCTCCACATTGGAGTTCGGTTTTATATATCAGGAGGCTCATTATATTTTTATCTGCTTTGTCCGGACCACCATTTAGGCTACATCAGTGCCCGTCTCTAAGGACGGATCAAATGCTTCCAGCAGGAGGGGGAAGAGCACTGCCTACACCCCAAGAGTCATCATGACACAGCATTAACGTTCTCCAGGCTAGTTCATTCAACCAATCCCACTTACCTCTTGAAGTGCCGTAAGAAAATCCCCACGTTCATACTGCGTTTGGCGTCCAAGAGAGAGACCTGCAGAGACAAAACGGGAGTCAGAGGGGAGCTGGAGAACTTGGCTCTCACTCTCCAGTGCTCTACTCCACGCCAGTAAACAGATCAGTTCTGATACTTGGGGGTGTGGCACTCCAGCAGGAGAAGAGCAAGATGCCCCCCTTTAACCTGCTTTGGGATGCTCCCCGTCCTGCATCAATAACAGAGATCTAGAATTCCAATTTCTGGGGTTTCTCAGGGCTGGCCATAGGTCCCTGGCATGCCCATCAGTACAGAAGTAAGGTGCAACACTCCCAGGAGCTAGTTGACTACACGCTCAACACAAGACCTTTCCCCTCTTCCCCTCCCCCTCACAGAAACACGGGCCTGCCCCCGCCTCCCACTCTCAATCATCTTTCCTCTTCCACTCTCCGTCTGCATCTCCCACACTCGGCTCTCTCACAATCACATTCAAGCTGCTTCACTGCCCAGACCGACCGCAGGATTGCCTAATCAGCTCGCTATGAGAAACATTTATGCAAATATTAAAACATCATCATGCTTTTGTGAAAATCGTCTCTCTCCTCCCAGTCTATCTACCGCCTCCCAGCCCTTTCCTCCTCCAGCTTAGGATCAGGGACAAGCAGTGCAGCTCCATCTGTAACCTCCATCCAGGGCTCTCCTCATCTCAGCACCTATGCAGATACACACTCACACCTCTCTCTTGTTCTTCTCCATCTTTTAAGCCACATTTTAACATCAGCTGTACAGTAGTAGTAAAGTAGAGGAGTTTATTGCCATACGTACGTGTGCATTGGAATTCTTATTTGTGCCGCTCTCTCAAGACAATTAAAGTACAGCAGACGACACAGTACAACAGACAACACCACCCAATGCAGACAGTACATTGCAAACATAATAAATAATAACAACTAGAGTAGTTCTTTAGAAGTGGCAAAGAAACTGCTGATGCCCAGTGATCCACCTTGAGTGCACTGAGCACGGGAAATCCCTGCAGGTTGGGCCCTAGGGGAAATTCTCTAGGCAGGCTGATAGAGGGAATCCCCAGCCGGGGGGATACGAGGGTCAGAGTCCAGAACGCTGCCTGATACAGGGTTACCTGGACACACGCAGGCCCTACTGCACTGATACACACACACACCACTCAGCTAAACTCTCAGGAATGCACAGAAAGGCAGACGACGCTGCTCTGAAAGTGCTAATCGTGAGTCAGAACCACCAGCTCACCGAGCATTCCCTGCGCTGCACGCCAGTCAGCAGACCTCAAACTCACAACAGCTGGCCCCACAGCGCTGAGGAAGAAGAGTCACCCTCGCTTTGAAGCCAGTGGCGGCCAGCTCAGAACACGGACTGCTCCCCGTCCCATAGAAGCACTTATTCTTGACAGCACAGACTTTACCGGCACATTAAAATGATTCTCATAGCACTCTCCTCTCCTCCCCACTGAGAGCTGGTGTGTGGTGAGTGCTTTGGCGCACTATGGCTGCCGTCGCATCATGTGGATGCTGCACACTGGTGGTGGTGGAGGGGAGTCCCCATTAGCTGTAAAGTGCTTTGAATGGAGTGTCCAGAAAAGCACTATATAAGTGTAAGCAATTATTATTATTATTACTCTCATGCCCCAGTATAAGAACATTCGGTATACGAATTTCCGCTAATCCAAACATGAAAAATGTGCACATTGTAATTCGTTCTAAAAAATGAAATTTTGCCAATCCAAACTTTGAAGTTCAAAAGTGACCGATTTTGCCTGAGACCCTTCTGTGAACATGTGAATTCGGCGCCACCGAACAGCTGCTTGTTTCCGCGCGGGCCACAGGTACTGCGGTTCAGGACGCCGTGAGGCAGCAGTGCTGTGTTTACGGTCACAGCTGAAGCTTGTGCTCTCATTTTCAAAGAGAGAGTTTTTTGTTTGTTTGTTTTGTACTCTGTGTTCATTATGGGGTCTTAAGGAAGAGAAAAAGATTTTTTAGCGTCGTCGTCGTCAACAGCATGCACATCGTTCTAGCCGATTGCTTGGATAGCGATCTATCACGGAAGAATGAAAAATGTAAATATGATGTGAATTATTTTACAACTATGCCTTGGTATAATGGTCTGTATGGTATTATATGTTTAGAGAGGTTTTTGAGTGAATTTGTCTTCGGTTCGGAACGAGGCGGAATTTTCCCCTGAGAAATAATGGAACTCTTATTTCGGAACAGATTTTCAGGAAAGAATTAGGTTCGGATACCGGGGTATGAGTGTAATTGAAAGTGATGTACAGACTGGATATCGAGACAAGTCTCGCCATATCGCTGGGCATCACTTGCACACGGGGTCTCAGGGTGAAAGCTGGTTTGGCGTCGGGGTCTCGGGGTGAAAGCTGATTTGGCGTCGGGGTCTCGGGGTGAAAGCCGGCTCAGCGTCGCCTCACCTTCTCCAGGCCGGGGTCCTGGGGCCGGCTGCACAGGCTGCGCCGGATGGCGGCCGACCTCTCCAGGGACAGAGCGTCCTTCCTCCCGAAGAGCTCGTCCAACGAGCTGAGGTCGATGGGGAAGTCGTCGTCGTCGGCCCCCGGCGCCCCGCTCCACACGCTGCGCCGCCCCTCCACGCGCTCCCTCGGGATGAGCTCCCAGTTCAGGTTGCGCAGCTTGGACCGCCGGATCGAGTCCAGGCGGGACAGGGGGGTCCCGGGAGTGGGAGTGGGAGGGGGAGGGGGAGGCGGCGGCGGTGGTGGCGGAGGGGGGGGCGGGGGTGGTGGAGGGGGCACCGGGGGTTCCGGCAGGGACTCCATGATCGTCACGGCGACCGGAAGCTGGGCGCACAGGCCGCCCGCGGAGACTCCATGAAAGAGGCTCTCTTTGCTGCCGACGGTAACATTGATCAGCATGGCGGCTGGCGCTGGTGGCTGCCTCTCATCGTTTCGCTCTGCGGACACGGCCCAGATCGCTCCAGCCTTATCCGTCGCGCGCTCTCCTGTTCACTGTTACGTCAGGGTGCTCCTCTCTGGTGCTGCAAAGGCCTGCCGGTATTGTTCTGAAGAGGAAAGGCAGAAGAAACTGCTCAGTTACCACATGGAGCAGCGCGGACAGCCTATAAGCGAAAGGTTAAAAGGATGACAGAGAAGACACTGCACGTCTGACATACTGATATCACTTATGGCATGGTGGCACACTGGACGGCATTGCTGCCTCGCAGGAGCTGGGGTCCTGGGGTTCAACTCCAGACCTGGGGTGCTATCTGCATGGGGGCTGCATGGTCTCCCCATGTGAGCATAGGTTTCCCCCGAGTGCTCCGTTTTCCTCCCACGGTCCAAAGACATACCGTTAGTTTAATTCGCTTCTGGGAAATCTGGTCCTGGTGTGAGTGTGTGCATCTGTGCCCTGTGATGGACTGGTGTCCTGTCCAGGGTGTACCCTGTCTTGCTCCTGCTCACCCTCTGTGACGCTGTACTGGATAAATCGTTTAGAAATGGATGGATATGCTTGACATCTTGCACATTTCAAGCACCTGCCTGCGTAAATAATGGTACAAATCTGAACGAAGCACCTCCTGGCACAAGCCCCGTACAAGCCTCGACAGCAGCAATTCCACCTAGAGAGCGCCGAGTCAGATTTCCAGCTCTGCGCAATTTTCAGGCGCGGCACCAAACCTGCGCTTGACTCCCATCCTTGAGGCTGGGATAAGGGGCTGGAGCTGAGCAAATGGACACGAGGAAAAACTGCGCTCAAAGGCGAGCGAACTGAGAAGCTTCCCCCTCGCGCTCAGCTCGACGAACGCGCTCCCGCAGACAGCGCCCGTCCTCCGAGGATTACACCTTCTTCCGGAGAATAGCTGCCAGCCCCTGCCCTCCTGCGCATCCGCCCACCATTCATGAGAAAGACTTAAGTCAATATAAATAAACCCAGACAGGGCCTGTGGCTACAGGCCTGCGATATCCATGGTAACAGGGCACCCTTCGCTGGAAAAGGCGTGACGAGGAAGAGGGGACACGAAGACCGAGATCCACTCTACTGACAGAGACGCCACCCTCCTTGTCTGTGAGACTCAGGCCTGCCCGGTCCTGCCTGCCCGGGTCCAATTACAGGCCTCCACACTCCTCCACAATGTCGGGGCCGCGCTCTGTCTGCACAGGCAGCGAGCTCATTACACCAGCTCTCTTCCCAGTAATTAGGGCTTCTCAAGTTGACACGAGAGAAAACACTCTCAGCGCTTCTGAGAACAAGCAGCCGGGCTGGAGAAGGGAAAGGGAAGAGGGGATGAGTGTCTCCCACTTGCAGGAGAAAGAGTGACCTCAACACAGTTGGGCTTTTTTCTTTTAAATTAAATACTTCAGTGAGCAACGCAGGCTGCAGACAGGACAGCAAGGGCTAAAAAACCCGAAATACAAACAACACAATTTCTATGGTACATGACAGTCATGATAAGTCATGGCAAGTCAGAAATGTCTGAGAAACTGGAGAATTCTCATTTGTACTGCAGGGCCTTTACAGGAGCAAAGTGCATCAGAACATTTTGCTCAAGGGTGCAACAGCAGCGTCTCACGTGGGTTCTGAACCCAGGACCCTCTGGTCCAGAGCCCTCACCGATAACACACACTACCGCCAAGTACCTGCATCTGTCACGCCAGCATCCGGCTCGATGGAAGTACACCTGCTTCAGATAAAAAAAAAAGAAATCCTAACTCCTTCTCTCCCAAGTACAAAGCAAAGAATGAAAAAATCTGGTTTTATAAAAGCTGGAGGTGACCCAGAATTGGAGGGAGGGGGGGGGGGGGGGGGTTGAGCGCAGTATACACTGAAATAAGCCACAGTTACCCCCCGGTCCTGGCTCTCAACCTCTCGCCAGCTGCGCCAAAGCAAATAACGAAAAAAAAGCCGTACTCGTATCGTCACATAGGTGTGCTTTTTGAAAAACTCTCCAAAGCAACTGTATCCCGGCACATTACCTCAGCCTTTTTTTAGCCTCGTAAAATAACCGGGTTTTAGGGAAAAAAAAGACACCTTTCGAACGACGGGAGGCCCATCTTGAATTGGTTGCTAGGAGCTTGAAAAGCCCAGACTGTGGCCCGTTTCCGAAGGCCGCTCAGATTACTTCAAAGTTGGGGCAGTCCAGACCAAACCTTCGGGCCCACTTGTACTGTACCGTCTGAGGCTCGGAGAAAACACACCAGCAACAGGGCGCAACACGTTTAGCGGTAAAGCCAACACACACGGTAATGTCTACAAGTTTGTGTGCTTTTTTATCTTTGTTGTTGCCTTCGCCGCAAAATTATACGTTAAAAGGCGAGTGCAGTCTTCAATCCTAGCGTGGTTTATTATATTAAACAATAATAACTCGAGTGCCAAGTAATTAAATGCCTTAATTAAATACCCCCCGCACTCATACACCGTGTGAAAGTCCCCTTGTCGCCCGGCCGTTGGAGCAAGTTGAACAGTACAGTGGCCCCAGGAAGAGCCGCTGCCGTCTTTATTGTCGAAACTCAACAATATAAAATCTCTGGGGCTTTCCTGTCGGAGAAACACCCACCGATAAAACTGCGGTCAAACCCACGACCCCACAACCAGGTCACTGTATTACAATAACTGCGCAGTCGACAGACTCTCCTTTCATCCACTGGAGCTTCTGCCTCAGCGCTACTGTTTAACGTCGGGACGGGGGCCGAGACTTTCGTTGGTATTATAAGGGGGCAAAACACATCAGAATTCTCTGGATTTTGAACTCCAGTCGAAGTCCCACTTTAAGATCTTTTGAGAAATTTTACACAATGCATCTTTTATTTAAAAGAAAAGATTCGGAAAGCACTATCCCAATTCGGGTGTTAGAATCACCTCTGATGTAGTTCGGATATTTTCCCCCTTTTCGAAAACGGTATTATTTTCTGCCTTAAAGGGTTGCCTTTCAACACAGACATTCGTTTAACCCCCCACGACGTTAAACAGGCATCGACATAATTATATAAACTTGCGAAAATATTGCTCGTTGAGCCTCCCTTTAAGAAAACATTTCGTTACGGTGCAGATTTTTAAAGCCATGTCGAAAACTTTCTTTGAATGACTAGTCAACGAAGACTTACGTATGGCTGTAAAAAAAAACACAGTCGCGCTTTCCAACACAAGTCCAAACACAAGTTACTGAATTGTTCTATGCACCGTAAAAAGCAAACCCTTACAACAGCTTTGAATATACTTTTTTTTTTACCATTTCGTTCAGAAACGGATTGTTGCGCAATTCCCTTTTAATTGGCACCTTATTATGTAATGCTATAGAACTAACCTCGCAGAACGCCACAAAAGCGATTGCTTGATAAGCAGTCATTATCAACGCTGCGATGACTAATTGCCGGCCCCATGGGCAAGAAACATTCTACATTGTGCCGAGAATACCATGCGTACAGTTCTTATCGCTCATCATCCACATCGCAGGTAGATCCCTCTGGATCTGAAGCGGTGTTCCAAGAACGTTTCAATATTTTTCCTAGGCGGATTATCTCTTATCATCAGCGCAAACACTTGAGAAATCGGTGTTCACATTCTCGTAATCTTATTTACCGACACCTCTCTCTGCCTCAATCCTTACAACTCTATCTCAAGCCGCCGCCGCAAGAGGGTAGCCTCCCCGCCCACGGCACCGCGGGGTCAAAATCTGTTGTGTCCTTCTTAAAACCGACGCAAATGAAGAACAAAACTTTCTTGGAACTCTCCTTTACTACAGCTGGTAACCCGCATCACCCGTCGTCTCAATTAGCTGCATTCTGCGGGACTAATGTGAATTGATCTTTGCGGGTCATGAACCGGGCACCCTTTCCTAATGATTAAAGTAAGGGGAGTGCGTGCGTGCACGCCCCATATTTTTTGAGGGTGTGCGGGGCGAGGAGTCGCGGTACCCCCAGCTGAGACCCACAAAAGACTCGCGTCTGCACCCCTTTAACGGCACTGGGAACTCGCTCTGCTTGCGGACCAAAGAAGCCTTCATCTCCAATCCTCCAACTTCTACCATAATCATAACTTTTTCATAAACCCATCAGTCAGAGGATCCCGGCTCCTGTCGATTATATTACAGCAACAGCCGGCGGTGGTCTGTCAGGTGGAATCGCGATGCCAAGCAGTAACTTAAGCAAATGAGAACCGGACCACCGAATCTGCAAGACCGTTTACGCCACGGCTAGATATTGTACCCACGAAAAGCAACACTGGATGTTAAGTGTTGTGTTTTTAACACAACCTCACCTGTATTTTTTTTTTTAAATGAAAAGGGTCTTGACAAGCGCTCCCTCTTCCAATCTAAAAAGAGGATCCACTTACATCGCGTTGTGTCGGTATTTCTGTCGTACTCCACTTACTTTCAGTAGCTGACGGATATTATCCATGAAAAGCGGAGGCTGCAGATAGTGCCATTACGGGTGGCTGTACGAACCTCACCCCCTCCCTCTCACTCTCGTACTAAACCCGCACGCCTGCTCTTCAAAACTTTTTCACCAACTTTGAGCTCGGAGTGCGCCTGCGCGTCATCCTCGACTCCAGCAATTTAAAGGAACAGGGACGCGTTCCTCCGGACGGAGCCTGGTTATTTTTCCTTCGGACGACCGATTCGGACTGATTGGCAAGCAAGACACAATCTGCAGAGCTGCCTTTCTTATTTGTCCCACGCCCGAGTTCTTAGTGAGTTAGACGATACGCCTTGTAATATCTTATCTTGCTTGTGGCTGCACCCTTAGTCTTATCCTTGGCGAAGGTTTGGCACACCTGGACAGTGGTCGTGGTGCAGACTGTGTGCAGACTGTCCAGTGAGGGCAGATTGCATGCACGTGGCTCCTGGTACAACAAAAACATGCCAGCTGAACGGCTTCTGGACTGGTTAAGGATTTTTCTTCTTAAGCAGAATACGGCTCTGCCTGCCTACACTCCCTTGCAAGTGCCTGGGTGGCAAGGGATCGTGGGGGCTGTAATCAACTTAATCTGCCAGGCAGATCTGCCTTTGACCCAGTTCCCACAGAACTCTGCGAAAACGTGACCACCTTCTTCAGTTCCTCCGAGGAGCTCTGAATCGGCTCCTGCTCTCCAGAGCTCCCCCACCAGACCCGTGACCCCGACCTCCAGAGGAACGAGAGAACGGGAATTGGTTACAGGCAAGGAGGTCTTGTGGTCCATCCAGCACAGTGCTAGTAGCGAATCGATCGGGGGGTCTTACCCAGGACAGTCTTGAAAGAAGCCCGGGTGTCAGCTTGGACGATGTGCCTTTGATGCTTGCTCCATGCCCCCCTCATCCCTCTGTGCACGTCTTTTAAATGCACTTCCCTGTACTTTCCACCTGTGTTGACTTGTTTACTTTTCGCTGGAGTTTAACACACAGAAGATCAACTCTTTCGACACTGCATTGACCTCATCTCTTTGCTGCAAGAGGGAGTTTCCAATGGGCCGCTTAGCGGCACCAAAAAGAAAATTCCATATGCACAGCTAGAACTGTCCTGAAGGAGGTGAAACCCATTTGTAAAAACCTGTGTTTTCTCCTTTCAAGTGGACCAGAGAGATGCCCCCACCTCTCTCTGTCTCTCTCTCTGTCTCTGATCCAAGCCAGTGCATGCATGGGAGCAGATGAGGCCAGACCTGGCAGCACTGTATCTCCCAGGATGGCAGATTACACTGGTTCAGCTGTTTCCCACTGACTCAGATAGCAGAACCCCTGAGCTCATGAACTGTAGTTTTTATTACAGGGGCTGGGGGCAGTTACAGGGGCAAACAATTCAGAAGGCAGTTTTAAACATGAAAACACCCAGGCCCTAAGTAAAGTAAAGAGCAGGAGCAAGACAGGGTTTTCCCTGCAATACTACAGCAATCAATTAGGCACAGTGGAGACGGAGAGCACAGAGTGGCACAGTTCGCAGACAGGGGAGCGTGATGGAGCGATGACATCACTGCTCTGCGTTTTCGGCACAGGAGAAGAGAGCTCTGTTATCACAGCCCAGCGCAGACAGGCTTGATCAGGGCCGGGAGTGGGAATGAGATAGACTGGGAGAGAGGGGGCGGGAATGTCCCACTGTGGGAAAATAAGCCAGCCCCGGCCGATTGCAAAACGTTGTAGTTGCGTTTTCATAACGGGATCTTTGTTCCCTGCCAAGCGTGTTTTTGATTTCTCAGTTTGTGTGGCGTGGTGCAGAGAAGCCTGTGAATAACATCGTGCCTATTCAACCCCCAGTAAAGGCTCAAAAGCCTTTTTCCTTTTTCAGCCCTGTATATGGCATACATAAATAAAACATGTTTAAAAACGAAATTTGTCGTTGTTCTCTTTCTGTGCCCAGCTGGAGGCCCAGCCAGAAGGCAGCAGCAGGTGCTGGACGGTCCACTGTTCTCCAGCAGCGCAGGTCAGGACAGCAGTGGGGAGCAGTGGTCAGCGTTCTGGACTTTTAACAGCTCGGTTGTGTGTTCAGACCCCAGGTAAGTTACTGCCGTTGAGCCCTTGAGCAAGGTGCTTTGCTCAAATTGTTCCTGTAAAATACCCAGCTCTATAAACAGGTACGATGTTAGCTGCTTGGATAATAGCGTTAGCCAAGTAAATGAGTTGGTCTCAGGAGACTCCGTTGTTTGGAACCATGACAGTGAAAGCCTGGGCTGGAATATGCTCTAGCTCCGCAAGAGACACACTCCTCTGCCCAAAGAGGGTGGGGCAGAGCCTCACACTCACATGTGCCCTCTCCCCCCGTCCGGTGGAAGCATGTTTTCGTTCCTCCTCACCGGGGCATGTCTCTCCGGCCCGCCGGGGGAGAGTGTTTTGATGTTTCCACGCCAGAATAAACGCACACAGGAAGCTCCGCCACAGAGCCCATGACCGACGCAGCCCCCTTTTTCCCTAAAACAGATTTCTCTGCAAACAGGCTTAGAATTCAAGGAAATACCACAGGCTTGCTTTGTGCCAGAGCAGTGCCAGTACTGGGGGTGGTGGGGGGGGGGAGCAGGACAACATGAAATCCAGGTTCAGGAACCCCGCCCACCTCTCATTCCCCCTTTGCCGGCCATTTTCTGCCTCCGTTGCCATGGTAACGGAACAGCAGTCCACTGCGCCAGTCTGGTCATGTGACCACATATTCTGAGGGGCCTGGCACCCTCACCTTGCCAGGCACCCCAGTACCCTCTCCAGCCTCCAGCGCAGCAGAAGGGAGCTCTGTTATCAAAGCCCGGCCCTGAGAATCCCTCACTGAGGGAAACAAAGTCCAACTGGTCTAGTGACAAAAGTGCGGTCACAGAAAAATGTACCAGGACCGTGGGCCAGCAAACAGTTCTACAGTTCTACTCACTCGGAGGTTCTGCCAGTCTGGAGGTGGAGGTGAACTTCCCCAGACTGCAGCCTCAACGCTCAAAGCAGCAAAACTACACCGCCTCAAGCACCAGCAAAACGACTGCTTTTACACAGTGATCAGAAAAGTTCTGCCTTCATTCTAAGAAGAAAATGCTCCCAATTTTGTCAAAACAGTCGTAAAAATCCCAAAGCAGTAAATCCCAACTCATATCAACGAACAGAGGAATGCATTTTGGATATGGCTTTGGAAAGCAGGACGAATTCAGCAGAGCCTCATAAAGGCGCAGGGAGCACCCCAGTCTGAAATCTCTGCCTCACTGGGTTCTGGGGGTTCTGAAGGTTCTGGGGATTCCAGATTTTCTGGAGGATGTGAGCACTTGAGCATTTTTGGGGATTCCAACAACTCTGAGAGCTCTGATGATTCTAGGGGTTCTTAGGGTTTACGGGGTTCTGAGGATTGTGGGGGGTTCTGAGAGCCTCAGGCCCCACAAACCGGCAGTGAAGACTGGATTTACTTCTTCAGCTGCAAGATCAGGTTTTGAGCTGGGAACTGTTTTGATCAGAAACAGTTTTTGAGCTGGGAACAGTCCATTCCACCTGTCAGCTGAGTGCTCTTGTTCCTGCTCTGTAAAATCTGGGAAATAAGACGTGTCTGATCTCTGTATTGCTACAGGATTACAGCTGCAGATTAGTGATAAACCCTGAGATCAAAGACCTGCTGAGTCCCCCCCACCCCCCCACAAATCACAAACCTCCCCCCTCTCCTTTTTCTAGCCTCTTTTCTCTCCTCTCCCCTCCTGTCTCCTGTTTCTACAGGCCCTCACTGCACCCTGGCTTCACAGACACTCGTCTCCTTTATGGACACTATTTTCTCTCTCTTCCAAAAACTTGGTGCATCTAATTGAAAAAGTCTGCTATCCAGTTCCCTGTAAGTGAGAGGACCTGACAGCTCCTTTAAACTCTTTCTTTATGCAGATTCCAGGACGTAGTTCCTGTGCTGTGAAGTGTGTGTAGCACAGAGGTGACAGAGTATAGGATGTGTCAGGTATAGTGCTCTCTACTGATCAGGTGATATAAACACACAGCCAGTGTGCCCTCAGGGTGCCAGCAGTTTCCTATGTTATGTAAAAAGCCTTGACCCTTCTAACAGTGGTTTAGCTGGCAGAGATGGAGAGATGAGGTATCACATCTGACTGCTGGAGACAGAAACCGTACTGTGTTACTGACAATATTCCCCCTAATGTTTAATGGCCTGTGGGCGCAAAAGTTGTGCAATTTTTTCTCAGTGAAAAAAACCTGCGCGCACTAAATTGAGTGTATGTAAAATTGTAAACCTGAAATTATTTTTTGTTATTATAGTCATTCTCGTAGAAGCATAAAATCCAAAAGACCGGGACAGCGATTCAACGAGCCCAGTCATGGAGACTGAGTGTGGAGCGAGCAGGAGCAGGGAGGTACGAGACTTCGAGAGCAGAGATATCGATGATCGAATAGCAATAATAATGCACACAGCCAAGTTGTGCCAAGTTGTGTGGGTCAATTTAGCATTTTTCAATTGATGACTGTGTTTGTTTTATTATCATTTTTTTTTTGTGCGCAGTTCAATTTCCTGTGTGCGCTGATTTCATAACCTGTGTGTGTGTGCGCACACGTGCACGGCTTAGAGGGAACATCGCTTACTGACTGTGGAACTGAGTGTTTGTGTGAGGCTTGTTTGGGAAACTTGTTCTAGAAACCTCTTCTTCCAATTCCCCTGGACAAGAGAGGACATACAGTGGTGAATGATCAGACCATGTGATGCCTAATCATGTCCAGGATGTGAATTACATAATCACAGCTTCTGGAAAACATAATCTCCTGGCTTTGAAGTGCTGGGAGGAGTTACATAACAGCATCACTCAGGAGAGAGTCCAGTCAGCTTTCATTAACAACCTGCCATCGCTGAAACCCATCGCCCTGCTGTCTTGCGTAAGGAAGGAAGCCCACACTGACAGGCCAGGGTGGAGGAATGCACACAGTCTGCTGTGTCCCACAGGGGAAGAGGCACAGCTCAGGTTCTGTGCTGAGCCCCTAGTACAAGACAGACAGACTCAAAGTGCACCTGTCCAGACTCCGGCTACTTCTGCACCACACATGATGGGGATGAGAGGAGCCGGAATTCATAGACAGAGGGACAAAGAATGAGATAGAGAGACAGACAGAGAGACAAAGAATGAGACAGAGAGACGGAGGGAGATAGAGACAGATAGGCAGACAGAAAGAGAGACAGATAGGAAGACAGAAAGAGAGATATAGACAGACAGAGAGAGACAGACGGAGACAGAGAGACATATGATAAAGAGACAGAGAGGTAGTCAGATAGGAAGACAGAAAGAAAGACACAGATACAGGTAGACTGACAGATAGATAGAGAGACAGAGAAACAGACAAAAAGACAGACAGAAAGAGAGACAGAGACAGGTAGACTGACAGACAGATAGAGAGACAGAGAAAGACAAAGAGACAGACAGAAAGAGAGACAGAGACAGGTAGATTGACAGACAGATAGAGAGACAGAGAAACAGACAAAGAGACAGAGAAACATTGAGAGACAGATAGACAGAGGCAAACAGATTCCTCTACTATTTGTTGTTGCAGTGTCTCCCCAGTCCCTAACCTGCACTGATGGAAAGACAGGTGACAGATTACTTCTGGTGGGAATGGTATGGTTTCAGTCACACAGAGCTGAGGGTTTAAAGGAGATGGGCAGTGCGTGCCCAGTAACGCCAGTCTGGCCAGGGGGTGTTAGGGGGCGAGGGGGGAGGAGGGAGCCCCACAGATCCTGGCTCTAACAGGGCTGGCCTTGTCTGACTTGTACAAGGGCTTCCGACTCCAATTAGGATTTCCTGAGGAGCAATAAAAGGGATTATCTCCCACCGGACAAACACTTTTGCAGCACCCACCCCCCCGCCGCTGACCCCCCCCCCACCACCACTCAGTCCCCCATTGCCTGCCACTTCCTGCCTCCGTTGCCGTGACAACGGATCCAGCGGCCCGCTGCGCCAGTCTGGTCATGTGACCAGGCACCCTGAGACACCAGACACCCTCACATGGCCAGGCACCCCAGTACCCCCAGCAGCAGCTGTCAGAGGCAGAGGCCCAGCCCAGAGCACAGTGAGGGATCCCCAGTGGGTTCTAGCTCACACTGCAGGCTCGGTTTAATGGCTGTCTGAAGGCAAGGCTGCCATTCTCCAATTTAAGAGGACTCAGAGAACAGAAAGTTTGTACAGAGTTTATACAGAGAAACAATTTTCAGCGTGGAGGACATGTTGGGGCTTGAAAGAAAGAGCCAATCGCTGGCTCATACTGTAGAGGTTTCCACATGAATGAGACGACAGTGTTGAAATTCTGCATGAAAAAGAAATATTTATTTTGTAAGCAAAGCAGTATTTTTAGTTTGCCTGGGCGGTCCGTCTGGTGTTAAAAATAGATCCCAGTGAAGAGGATAGTAGCAATATTTACTGTCCGTATTTAGAGAAATTTGGACGTTGCGTATTGTGTATGCATTGTGCCATTTTTCAGCTTGCCTGAGGCTTTGAGAGGAGCGGTGTTCTCAGACAAAGACAGTTACTTTAAAAAAGCAATGGAGCTGAAAAAGAAAACCGGCACAGATTCACAATGTCAGACTGTTTTAAAATATCGGGGTGCAGGAACGTGGAGGTGCTTGTGACCTACTGTACCAGCAGCGCCATCGTTAGCGCAGAGGGTGCTGAGGAGCCTACTTGTGTGGCTTGGCAGAGTTGATGGTCAGGGACCCCAGGCCTGTGTCTTGGCACAGAAGGGGCGGGAGAGGGGCTGCGCTCTCTGAAAGAGAACTGACAAAGCACAGGCAGCGCACAATGGCTATGCAGCAAATGGACTGTGTTAATAGTCCTGGAGGAGTTGCATGCTACAGGGGGGAAACTGTCTTGGAAGGGGCAGTCTTGCAGGCAGGGTGTGATCTGCAGTTCCCCCTGCAAGCACCCCAGCATCTTTTAGTAACCTCTGCAGTCCTCTGTGCTGTCTCAGTCTCAGTGTCATCCCTTGTCTTTCCATCTGTCAGTACTGGTCTGTCTCTCTCAGCACTCCCTGTTCTCTCTCTTTCCCCACTCCGAAAAGTGCCTAATTGGCACATGACATGTTTCCATCTCCCTCTGTGTGGACTGTGCCCCACCCTCCAAATTTCCTTCTCTTTATTAGTACCTTGCTGAATTCCAAAGAGCTTTATTGGGATGGTGCATTACAGTGTTGCCAAGGCAGCAACAATTAGTAACATTTACAAACATTTAGGACAATCACATATTATTATTATTAGTAGTAGAGGAGAAGTAGTGGTAGTATTTGAGTGGCTCACTCTGTGCTGGGTTGTTTTTTTTTGGCAACACTATCGGTAAAAAATATCACAAGAAAAATAACAAGGATTGGCTTTATTTCACACGCTGCGATTGTGTTAGACATTTCAAATTGAATACAGTTGCATGAGAAAAAAGCAACAGAAGTTAACAGCCAAGAGTTCAGACATTTTACAACGACAGGCGCTACCTGTACAGTACAGAATCTCGAACCCGGTGTCCGAGCATTATATTATCTGTGTCGGCCAGTGACAGAAGGGTCAAGTACTGGGCTGCCGGCTCTATGGAGTTGAGCCGTTCTGGTTCTGGCAGGCGTGGAGGAGAGATCCTGCACAGCGCTGTGCTGCTGGGAGGCGCAGTGTCTTGTGAACAGGATGAGAGGGGATGTGCTGTGTGGGCACAGGGCTGTCAGAGCTTGAGCAGGATAATGGGGCTCATTGTGCAGCCCCCACCCCAACCCCCCCATCACACTACCACCGGCCACCAAAAGCTTCCCCACTACCCTGCAATAAAGCAGCAGATGAGAGAGATGTTGTCACTGTTCTGGCTGCAGAGGGGGAGAGAGAGGGAGAGGAGAGGGAGTTGGGGTCTATTATCAGCCCTTATTCACTCTCTCTCTCTCTCTCTCCACAGGAAGAGCAAAGGAGGCAGGGAGGAGACCATTTATAGTCTTCCCAGCCAGAGCACTTGATCTTGACAAGCTACACCAAAGGAAGAAGGCCCCTCCAATAAGGCGTAAAGCGCTCCAGCAAACACAGCGATTCCCACACACACACTCGCACTCTCATGCCTCTCTCTGCGGGCCACGAATGACCTCATCTGTTACTCCAGCGCTGCGCCAGGCGGTGATGTCATGGTCCGAATCAGGAGGGATCATCTGCCAGAGGGATCCAGGGGCACCGGGGAGACCCCCCCCCTCTTTCACGTCCCCCCTGGTACAGAGGGGATTACAGCACAGGGCTTTTGATAAAGCACACATCCCTAGAGAAGCTGCCAGGCTAGGCAGTGGGCTCACTGGTCCCCTTACCTCTGCCTTGGCTGTGATGGTGTGGCGATTGTTTTTCGGGTTGCAGTCAGGAACTCAGAGGGCCTGCACTCTGAAAGCCTTGTGGGTTAATATTCATTGATCTTCCAAGTGGAAACTGATATACTTCTCCCCGTCTTTTCACTGCTGGTTTTCTAGTCCTTCATAAATACTGCTCGGGCCCCAGGTTTATGTACTGTACAGACAGCACCTGTTGTTAGACATAAAATGTCTATATTCGACTTCTGTTGCTTTTTTCTTGTGCCACTGTATTCAATTTAACATTTACAGTATAATAGCCAAATATATTGCTATATATTATATGATATTCGCACTTTGTGAAATAAAGCCAGTCTTTGTTATTTTTCTTGTCATACAGTATATTGTGCGAAATCAAGCTGATCTTTGCTATTTTTCTTGGGATTATTATTTTTTCACCGATACTGTTGTAAAAAGAACCCAGGATGCGGTTGTGTATCTGCCTTTATCCAGGGAGGGGTTCCCCTTGGGGGAGCTGCTCTACATTGGGGGGGCTCGAGGACGGGGGACGGGGGGAGGGTAAGGGGTAAGGGGCGGACACAGGAAGAGAGAGCGGAGAAGAGCTGAATCGCAGGATGTGATGGACAGGCGGATTGTTCA
Organism: Atractosteus spatula; assembly: GCF_055471065.1. Classification (NCBI taxonomy): domain Eukaryota; kingdom Metazoa; phylum Chordata; class Actinopteri; order Semionotiformes; family Lepisosteidae; genus Atractosteus; species Atractosteus spatula. The sequence continues at coordinate 47,834,406 of NC_142714.1, read as the reverse complement.
GCAACGCCAAACAAACCGCGGCGCTGTTGCTAGGCTGCCCATCACCGGCACAAAGAGCCCAGGGGAGAGCCAGGAGGCTGGCAGAAGAACAGCAGCCGGGCTCTTGAGATCAATGGGCTCCTCGAGCTCATTCAGGCCCTGCCAGCGAACACCAAGAGCTCGCCCACCTCCCAGCCTCCGCAGGCTTCCAGCCCTGCCCTCCGTGACCCTCCGCTGACAGTTCTGGGCTTCTGCGTCTGTCTTGGGCATTGCAAATCCCATCTATTTGGTTGATGCTTTGATCCAAAGTGGCTTCCATTTATGCAGCTGGGTGTTTTACTGGAGCAGTTCAGGAAGCACCTTTATCAAGGGGACAACAGCTGTGCCTCACCTGGGATTTGAACCTGCAACCTCCCAGTTACCAGTCTAACACCCTAATCACAGCTCCACACTCTGCCCTTTGTATGTGAATATGACAAAAAGACGTCAAGCACAACACCCGCACTACCTCTCTTCTATGGATGCCTGAGCTTCACCTGTACACAAACACGCTGTCATGCTCAGTCTCTCACACGCTATCTCTCCACAGGCTGCTCCTGTTCTGTCCAGATTGGTCTGCTGACACTCAGGACAGAGAGTACTGACTCAGGACTCGTCATACCTCTGCTCTGTGGCAGAGATTTGTCCCGTCTGAGCCCTGGACTTCCCTTAAAGACACCACCAACACTATGACTTTGACTGGAAGACATTTATTTCTGACAGGTGTGCGTGCACGTACAATTTGTCCTCTGAATGAGCTGATGTGTTTGCAAATTAATTATTTCAAAGGTCTCCCGGCAGCTGCCCTGTGGCGGTGTTTGGGGTGTATTTCCTATTCGGTTACAGTTATGAAAAATATGTGATTGTAATCAGCCTGGCAGTGCCAAGCAGGAGAGGGAAAAAACAGCTTGTAGGCCATGGGATGCCATGATGATGGAGGCACTATATCCTGCAGCTGGGGGAGAGAATTAAGCCATCTGAAGTTATTCTATATAGAGCCTTTTCACACTGAGTCCCACACGAGACACACAGAAACTAAACAGAGAAACGCAGCTCTCTGTCTCTCTCAATTAAACACTTTCACCTTAACGAGCAGCTGACGTAATGAGCTGGCTCAACGACAGGGTGAGAAATGTGTCCTGGACCTGTATTTGGATCAACAGAAAGGGAGCAGGTGGCTGTGATGGGCTGGCCTGAGAGATTAGTCTACTGTTCGAGGGGTCAACATCCTGTCAGTGTGTCTGTCTGTGATGCTCAGTCTCATCAACAAATCTGTGGCCTCATTAGCTATAAATAGAATGTTATGCATACTGAGTATATTTACTGTCATCTGTCCTGATTAATGAGGACATCAGTCTGCATGGGTGTCCTAATTGTGAAATGTGACCTAGACATCTCCTGAGTCTTTGGATCAAGGCCAGAATTATTAAAATAATAACATACAAACTGAGCATCAAAAGAGGAGCAGGCCTTTTGGCTGCTTGGACCAGTTTGTTCCTATGGAGGGACTTTAATAATACTTTATGCCTCACACTGGTATCTTCTGGCCTGCTGTCATAAAATCTATAAAAGGGAGAGAGTTGCATTGTTGATAAAATGAATGAAATGCAAACAACAAAAACAAAACAGATGTTATAAGATGAGAATGATGATGGGTAGCCCTTAAGGTGGTTAGAGGCCTAAGGCAGGAGAGAAGGTGAGGAGTGAGTTAGAGGCAGGAGAGAAGGTGAGGAGTGAGTTAGAGGCAGGAGAGAAGGTGAGGGGTGAGACAGAGGCAGGAGAGAAGGTGAGGGGTGAGAGGCAGGGGAGAAGGTGAGGAGTGAAATCGAGGCAGGAGAGAAGGTGAGGGGTGAGTTAGAGGCAGGAGAGAAGGTGAGGAGTGAGACAGGCAGGAGAGAAGGTGAGGGGTGAGACAGAGGCAGGAGAGAAGGTGAGGAGTGAGTTAGAGGCAGGAGAGAAGGTGAGGGGTGAGACAGAGGCAGGAGGGAGGGTGAGGGGTGAGACAGAGGCAGGAGAGAAGGTGAGGAGTGAGTTAGAGGCAGGAGAGAAGGTGAGGGGTGAGACAGACGCAGGAGGGAGGGTGAGGAGTGAGACAGGCAGGAGAGAAGGTGAGGGGTGAGACAGAGGCAGGAGAGAAGGTGAGGAGTGAGACAGGCAGGAGAGAAGGTGAGGAGTGAGACAGAGGCAGGAGAGAAGGTGAGGGGTGAGACAGAGGCAAGAGAGAAGGTGAGGGGTGAGACAGAGGCAGGAGAGAAGGTGAGGGGTGAGACAGAGGCAGGAGAGAAGGTGAGGAGTGAGTAAGAGGCAGGAGAGAAGGTGAGGAGTGAGTAAGAGGCAGGAGAGAAGGTGAGGGGTGAGAGAGGCAGGAGAGAAGGTGAGGAGTGAGACAGAGGCAGGAGAGAAGGTGAGGGGTGAGTCAGAGGCAGGAGAGAAGGTGAGGAGTGAGTAAGAGGCAGGAGAGAAGGTTAGGGGTGAGAGAGGCAGGAGAGAAGGTGAGGGGTAAGTCAGAGGCAGGAGGGAGGGTGAGTTAGTAAGCACGCAGGTAGAAAGCTTCAAGAGTGCTGAGTGCAGCCTGCTCCAGGGAGAGATGCCCACACGCCCTCCTCGGCAGGATGTCTTGTCAGTCGGTTGTTTTCAGCTGAAACAGAGCTGGCTTTCAGGCATGTTTTTTTACTCCTTCACAGAACAAAGCACCTGCCGCTGCAGGCTGCCCTGCCTGCGGAAACCGGGAGGAGAGATGCTGATAAACAGCTCCTCCCTGACAGGCCTCGTACACACTTCCTGCCTGGGGGAATCTGGATCACTAACAGCGCCGCTGGCCTGGTGCCGCCTATCAGGGAGCACTGTTCCCATCACACAGACACATGGCCGGGGCTCTGTTTTTCTCATTGGTCTTTGCCCTGTTCTGTGCTCCATTTTAGAGTAGGAACGTTTCGACTGAACCACTGCCTTTAGAAAAGAGAGAAGTGACAGACAGGAAGCTGAAGGGAGTTTGGGGGGAAGTCGCTCCAAGCTTCTCCCCTGTGTTTGCACGCCACACCTATGTGCCATCTGGGGTGGAGGTTTCAAGAATCGGCGCTAACGAGCGGCTTTGTCATGGGGCACACGGGGCAGGAGGGAACCAGCAGGACAGGAGCTGTCCTTTCAGCCGGGGAGGAAGGATGGGGCGACTCCCCGAAGAGCACCGTTCACACCTCACCGACACCCCAGGGCGCAGCCTTGGGAGGAGACACCCAGCCCCCGAGCGGGTCCCTGCCTGAAGCAGGAAACGAGCAGAGACAGTGTGAGAAAACTGAACTCACAGAGTCACAGAGTTGTCATTCTGGGCATCCCTCTGGTTATTTTGTGCTTTTTTTGGAGGGGGGGGGGGGGGCTTTAGATTCTACCATGCCCCTTTTTTCTCCAGCACTGGGCCCCCAACAAGGCTGGGCTTAGGGGAGGCTGTCTCCTTTACAGCAGCAGTTGGCGCTGTCCTTCGGATGAGACGTAAAACCGAGGTCCTGACTCTCTGTGGTCATTAAAAAATCTTTTCTTCAAAAGAGTAGGGGTGTAACCCCGGCATCCTGGCCAAATTTCCCACTGGCCCTTACCAATCATGGCCTCCTAATAATCCCCATCTATGAAGTGGCATCACTCTTATCTCCTCCCCACTAATAGCTGATGTGTGGTGAGCGTTCTGGTGCGCTATGGCTGCCGTTGCATCATCCAGGTGGGGGCTACACATTGCTGTAAAGTGCTTTGAGTGGAGTGTCCAGAAAAGCACTATATAAGTGTAAGCAATTATTATTTTTATTATAACAGTTCATCCCCACAGAACCAGACTTGCTTTAGGAATAGAGCCCCAGAGGTTTCTAAGGCTAACTGCCTCCAGGTGTCCAGAGGGGGCCATTCTTAAACAATTAACAAGCTGAGCAGTATCAGGCAGCACCTGGATGGGTTCAGCCTTATCTGTCATTAATCTAGAAACAAGCTTCTAAAAATGCAGCCTTTATTTGGCAGACATTAGTACCCAAAGCAACTTACATTGCACCTGTTTATACAGGGTATCCTACTGGAGCAATTCGGGTGAACCATCTTGCTAAAGGATACAGCAGCAGTGTCTCCCCTGGGAGTTGAACCTGCAACCCTAACCCACCCTGCCCCAAAACTGTTAGATTTTTAGCTGCCCCAAGTTGATCGCTAATGCTCCCAGGAAGAAAAATAAAATATGCACCTAAATGTTTTGATAGAAAATACAGTAAGAACACCTACGTATATGCTTGCTGGTCATGTGACGAAATCTCATTGAGTCGCTCTGGATCAAGGCAGATGCCAAAAGCTTTTTGTTCTTCTGCAGAATCTTTTATTCTGACCCGTTGGCACCTGGAGCTGAAATAATTACTCCTGTTAGTACTACAATCACACAGCCCGGGCGAGGTCTTCAAAAGTGATGGCATAGGTATGGAATGGAGTAGTTTGTTTTTTGAGTTAAATGATAACTGCGGTTCAGAAAATGGGGGGACTGTTTGCGGTCTATTAGTCCTAGGACACTCTGAAAATGAAGTTGACTAAAGCAGCTCTTGAACTTCAAGACATCAACATGTCAATTAAAGGAAACAGCTCTGCTAATTGACCACAGTCACCCAATTAGCAATGCATGCATGACAATACAACAGCCTTCCAAAGAAATGCAAAAGCCCCAGGAAAGTAGCATAATGACTCAAGTCTTTCTCAATGTTATTTCCCTTTCCATTTCTTGACAGTTACCTGCCGATGAGTCACTTGACCCTAACTTGCATGGACTCTCCAGATCAATCCAGCCACACTTACAGGAAACAGGCAGAGCAAAGAGTTGCTCAGTAATTATGAGCAAGGGGGCAATGCTCAGTTTGCACAATAGCTGTTTTCTATTAAAGCAACGGGCGGTGTGTCTGGGATTGCGGAGCCACATGCATCTCTCTAGTGAGAAAACGAATTTGCACAGAGAGAAAAGCTTGTGAATGGGCACAGGTCTCATGCGGCTCCATGCACAGGCGTGGCGAGCCTAAGGGGAGGTCTGACTGCAGTGTGGGTGGAGACTGGGGAAGGATCCGGACAGATTGAGGTTTTATGTAATCCTGGTTGCACGTATCTCCTTGAAACCCCGCACTCCAAACAAGCCAGCCAGCTGCGTCCCATGAGAGGCCAGGAGACACTCCTCCTCTGACGCCTGTCTTCCACTCTCTCTCGATTGTTTCCACCGAACATGGTGATACCTGGATTTCCTATTCTGAATTTACAGCAATGAGAATATAAAGTCTACAGCCTTTCTCTGCCAGGTGTGGTGAGATGCTATATATAACACTACAGTTCACTCTCATTTCATGCTTTTCAATCCTGGCATCCCTGAGCACTCTACTGGAGGAACTCTGTCTCTTCTGGTTTTCATTCCGGTTGATTTCTGTTTTCTATCTGTGGCGTATTTGTAAACCTGTCAAAAAGTGAAAACAGACCTGGAGCTGGTATCAGCCCTGCACCAAATTCTGAATTTCCAAATTGTCTTCATTCAGCTGAAACGCAACCAACATTTTTTTGGTTCATAGTTTTATCGGTTAAATTTAGGGTTTGGGGACTAGGAAGGGATTAGAGTGAGGACTAGGACTAGTTGTAAATGTAATGACAACATTTGACTTAGGCTTGTGATAAGGCTCAGGGCTAGTGATAGTGCTACGATGAGGGAGAAGGGTCAGGATAGGGTTAGGATTCAGGTGACAGCTAGGCCTAAGGTAGGGTTTTGGTTTAAAGCTAGGGTCAGGGCCGGTGTCAGGTAAGGGCTCAGGGTAGACTTTCCTTTTAGCTTAGGTTAGCAGTGTGTCATTTAGGCCCTCCATTGTCATGCAGTGTGTTAGCCCCCAGGCAGAGGAAGTGGCAGGGCCTCTTGCTCTGATCTCATGAGCCTCCAGGTGAGGGACACGTGCTGCTCCATTGTGCTCATGACAGGGCACCCCTGCTGGCTGGGACATCTTCTGCACTTCCCCTCGATTCCCCCCTGTGAAGGGATTTGGAAGGCTCACGGCCTCTCGGCTTGTAAAACACGACAAACGCTCCTGACAAAGCCTCAGCGATGTGCTCAGATAAGCCCTTGATTTTAATGACACAGCACACTTCTTAAACAAGGAAGGTGCTCTTTATCACAACATCGTTGACAGACAATCTTTTGCCTGCTCCTGGAGCTGGGAAGTATATACTGTAATTCCCTTCCTTGCATTGTTTCGTAACTCATTACTGATCTGGGGAGGCAATTATTATTTTTCCAGAGTTAATCAGCAGTTTGTGTGAAGGCTGCAGTCTTCTGGGAGTCTGTCTTAGCAGCACAAGAGCAGTGGTAATTAAGGAAGACAACACAGAGAAGAGGATTTCAATGTGAAGCACCCTTAAATACAGCCCACATGCCATGAACATCATCTCACAATAGTGATTTTGTGATACTTCATTGATTTTACAACCCAGGATAACTGAGCATCAACGCTATAATCTGTTCAGCAGAAAGGTATGTTTTTTGCTGCAGTGAAACCAGAGTTTTTAAAACCAGGGAAACATCCCTTCAAGCGCAGAGCACTGGAGACACCCTAACTAGTCATCGACATTACCTTCCCAAGAAGGGGATTCAGACTGTCTCGATGGCGTTTGGTGATAATTTCAACTCGGATGTTTTCTGCAGGCAGAGCTCTACTCTCATTCTCAGCCCTCTTGTGAGAATACTGCCAGGGGGATATAATGTGTTGCACAGGGCAGCCAGCACATCTGGGACTGACCAGTTAGCCTCTTCTGGCCAGAGAGCAGAGTTAAAATGTTCCCTCTACACTGCTTCCATTTTTGGGGTGTCCTGGCTCTTCCTTCGTCTATAGACTTTGCACATCACAGTACCCCCAGACTCTGACTGCCCCCCCCACCCCCAAACCCACAGCTCTGATCTCCTTGAGAGCACAACTCCCACCATGAAGTCAAGCAGGCTTATGGCACAGGGTAGACCCACCCCCCCCTGCCCACCACCCTCCTCACCCACTGTCTTGTGACCCAGCATTCCCAGTGCAGCAGAGCCGCCACAGCGGGCACGCAGTAGACTCCTTCTCTAATTCCCCTCTTGTTCCTTCCACATCAAAGCCCCACAGCTCAGCGTCTCCGGCCAAATCAAACAAGCAAACAGTTTAATGAAATACTCTGGAAGCAGCCAAATTAAACAAATCCCTCAGGGCGAGATGGAGCACAGGGGGAATGAAAGACCAGCTTGGGAGACCTCGAGGGTGGCCCCCCCGCCCTCCCTTTCCTCGTTCTCCCTGACCGACAGCTGGACAGCCCACGTTACGCTAAAGAGAACCTGACGAGACACAGTCTTCGCCACTTTTCCAGGAACTGTTCCAGACTGAGATCCGGAATTTGAAGACGGGTGTAGGCAACACAGGAGAGCAAATTTGTGGAAGTGCGTTTAAAACCCAGGACAGTGTCACGACTATAGTCCCCCCTCCTTAAGGGTGCTCCAGCCCTTTCACTAAGACTTTATTCTCTGCACCTGTTCCCTATTCCCAGCCCACCTTAAAAGCCAGGCGCTGACGCTCATCCGGGCTCTGCATCTGATTTCCATATCGTGCGAGTCCGGGACCAGGAGGCGCCTGGTCCCGTTAAGGTTTTAACCTCGGTTCCCGTTCCTGTTCCCCGTCCGCCGGTTCCGACCCGGCCTTCGTGGTTTTTAATCTTTCTTCTGATGGATCTTCTGGTTCTGGACTTACCCTTGTGTTTTGGATATTCCCTAAGGACTACTCTCTCGGATTGTTCGCCTCGGCCACACCTCCCCCGTGCACCAGCGCACCTTGGACACGCCCCCCTGTCTTCAGCCCCGTATTCCTGCATGACGTTTCCCTAGTGTTTCCCCCACTCCGTCGGACTGTGTCGTCCGCATAGGGTCCGGAAAGAACTGTTCGTTACAGACAGGAGGCACTTCTTTACCCAGAGATTTGTGGGAGAGTGGAACAAGCCACCCAGCCCAGTTGTTGAAGCTGAAACCCTAGTTTCTTCCTTTAAACAGCTGGATAAGATCCTAATTAACTTCTCACGGTCACGCAACAGTTCCTTCCGGGCCCTATGCAGACGACACGATCCGGATTCGTGAGGAAACACTGGGGTAAAAGCCATGCAGGAGAGGGTATGGAGACAGGGGGCGTGTCCAAGGGGTGCAGGTGTCCAGGGGGAGTGATTCTGGGGCGAACAATCCATGTAGAAGTCCAAACGGGTAATCCAAGACAGAAGTGAAAGTCCATAGCCAGGCGATCCATCCGGGGGTTAAAGAAAGGGAACCGGGTCGGAACCTGCAGGGGGGGGGATCAGGAACAGAAAGTTAAAATCAAAACAGAGCCAGACGCAGCAGGACCCGGGCTCTCACGAAACAGGATTCAGTGAAAGGCCTCGAGTGACGTCTGCGTCTGGCTTTTAAGGTGGAACTGAAGAGGGGCTGGAATAAGGAACAGGTGTGGGGAATGGGACAGAACGAGGAAGGGCTGGAGCGCCCTTAAGAGGAGGAGCAGCAATCGTGACACTCACGATTACTCTCATGGCTTACTCTCTTTTGTAACTGGAATTATGTTCTTGAATAAGAAAACTGAGATGTAAGTAAAAGTACGACCCTTTAAATGGTTTCTGTAAAAATACAAGTCCGGTGTTGTAGCACGCAACAAAAGTATACTGTAGCTATTTCATAGAAACACATGTTGAACGCAAAGTTAGTGTGAAGTGTTTAAAGAGAGAAGGTTAGCGTGGAGCGGTCATGCAGACGACCATGATAAAGCTATAGAAGTCCAGCACATGGACAGAAAGCAGAGCTCTGGACAAAAGACCTCCACAGACTTCAGGGCTCCAACTCCAGCCGATGACACCAGGCCTGTGGGTCAGTCAGTCCTGTGAGGCCAGCATCTGTGTGCCCTCTCTGACAGGATTCCTCTTATATTACTGAAATGGGATGTGTGCATGACAGACTTACTTAGAAAGACAGAAGTCCCAGTAATCTATCACCTGGACTCTCTCCTGCACAGACTATCTGTCTGTGGAGCTCAAGCACCAAGGAAAAGGGTCATGACCTCTCTTTACTCCTCCATGACCTCCTCACCCTTCCCAGAATTCCCCCCAGCTGTCTGCTCCCCCTGTGACCGGGAGTTTGAGCCCCATTCCCTGTCAGTGCAGAAACGGCTCCATCAGCACAAACCGGCTGTTGCTAACTCCTGGCTACTCCATCTCCTTAAAGACAACAGCAGTGCCTTCACACATCTCTGACTGAGCAGCATCTGAGTGCTGTATGAACTATTACTTTAAATCCTGAATACATAAACAGCCTACAAATGAAAGCAGGGTCTTTTCATCTGCTTGCTTGCTTAGTGTCTAGAAGATTAATGATTTAAGAATTGCATCAGGTAATACAGCACCCAGTTCAGCTGAAGGGCTGCAGCTTTCCTGTCCCAGACAGTTTAATTGCAAAGCTTCACAATGCTCCTGTGAGCACACTGGTCAGGCAGTTCCCTCCACTCGTGTTTGCTATCGGAAGGGGTTTCAATCGGCCGGGTGTTTGGGACAAACACGGCTCTCGGCTGCAGCGTCTCTCTGCGCTGTTTCTGGCAGCGGCGAGCCCGGCGCGGAGAGGGACCTCTTGTTCCTGCCTTTGTTTTCGAGGCGGCTGACAGAGGAACGTGGGGACGAGCCGAGGAGCTTAAGTCAACATCCTGGCCTGCCAGCCTTCTCCTGCAGGAGGTCGGGAGAGCCTTGGGACCCTGCGCACAGAGGGGCTCCCCCTGGGGGCACACACTGCCATATGCCCACGTACGCCCACGTCATGACCGGTGACTCTATTCCACAATCCACTCAAGCCTGCACAAGGAGAAAAAGACATGATGCAAACATGTTTGAACTTTTATATTGAAGAAGAATGGCATTGACAAAGTGTGGACACCCCCCTTATTCACTCTTTCTAGGGAGTAAGTGTTTTTGTGTGGAAATTTCCTGAGATCACCCCACAGAGCTGTCTCCTGTGCCTACAGTGACATGACTGGCCAGACACTCCTCAGAGGCTCCCAGGCATTGCCAGGCTATAGTCCTTGCTCCCTGATCCTTGACGCTCCAGTTGAGTCTGTCTGTCCTCTCAGGTCAGAGGTCACCCGCCTCTCTGACCAGCTGCTAGGGACAATGGCTCCCACTGTCCAGCTAGGCCAGCCTCTGGCCCTGCTGACCCTGTCCCCAATATACACTGCTATGCCCCAGCACTCAGCAGGCAATAACTGCAGAGTGACAAAGCAGTTTGCATGTATTATCTTAACGTGAGCTTGATTAGATTAAACGGTAAGTGACATCAGTACTTCCCTAAGTGTGTGCCAGTGCCCAAAGGTCTCCGTACCAAGAGATTGTGTTCAAAAAGTGTGGATCAGGCTCTTTTTGGCACTAAAACAAATATCTAGCAGTTCACCGAAACAAGCTCAGCTGGTCACAGAAGTGAAGTCAAGCATTTCTCATTCAGCCTATAGTCTAGATCAAATGCAGTATTAGTGCTGAATGTTTTTAAAATCATTTGGTGCACTGTGAAATGTTTGGGGAGACGCTACAAGCTGGAAAAATTGGGGGAGCAGGTGGCTCTGTGGTTATGCGTGAACCAACTTTAAACCAGACCACGTATTGTGTTTTTGTTCCTGTTCGGCAGCTTGGGGCCTATCAATAAAAGGCTCAGAGAAGAGTGGGCCTACCCCACCAGTGACTGTAGTGCTGGAGAGTCGCTAGCAGTGAGAGGAGAGAGCTGGAAAGTGCATGTGAGGAGGCGAGGGCCTCTTGCAACTCCTGTGCTGTGCGAACGAGCCATTGCCCCGTGCATGGGTGATCTGGAGGGGATAATCAACACCTAGGTTTCTCTTAAACAACAGGGCCCTTAAAAGGCATCGGCAGACTAAAAGAGGCTCTAACACAAGGACTCGGGTCATGCAAGCTGGGCTACACCCAGGGCGCGGACACCCCACCGTCAATGCATCTGCTGGACGACCCTGCACTCTCCCCTGATTACACCCCGAGCCCACGCAAAACGTGCATGAACTGGACAGTTCAGACTGGCCTCGCACTTTTAAAAGAGACCCAGGGTGTCTCCTGATTCTTGAGAAAAGCCATCTGCATCTCCATAAGATCTACATCTTACTGTTTCTGTAGACAGGACAGGGTTAACCTCTGCTCCCTTATAGTTATTTGTATTGGGTATCTGCGAAAATCTAGCTGCTGAAGTTGGACACAGTAAAGAGTGGAACGCCCTTTTCCTGACGTTTCCAGTCCAGCGTTAACATTAGACCCCAGCTGTGATGACCACACGCGCACTTAACGACGCTCTGGGAGGAGCTGTGGTCCCTCAGTCCAAGCTGGCTTGATCAGGAGAGGAAAGACAGCTACTTGCTCGCTTGCGAGAATCAACGCAGCTTGGACTCTGAGAGGTATAGAGCTTCAGGTTTAGTAGTCTCCTGTGACCTATTGCCAAAAACCTCAAAGTTAAGTTTCCCTTACTTTTAGTGTTTCTTTATTCTGAGAATGTTGTAGAAAAGAGGTGAACACAATGACACTGATACCTAGTTAATGGGAGAGGCACTCCTTAAGTGCAGCTCTGTCTTTTTTTTTATGCCTTCCTATTTCCTAACATTTCTGCACTGGTGAGGCTGCCCCTGTTCTCTGTAGGTCCTGGGAGAGGAAAGAGGAGAAGAGAGAGTGAGAGAAAGAGAGAGTGAGTTAGCCAGAGAAGAAACAACAGCCTCTATCAGTAAAATCTCAACAGTGGCTCAGATAATGCAGAAAATCGACAGATAAGGGCGTTTAGGAACAAATCAGTCAATCCCCCTGGCAGAATAGGAGCAGCACAGCTCACTCGCCCCAGAACAGTGTTTGTCTGGGCCAACATTCTCACCACAGGAATATAAGCCAAAGAGGTGAAAGGTCAGAGGTCACCAAATCGAACACACGCAGAACCTGTGAAGTCCTTGTTCGGCTATTCATCAAGAATCAGAAATTCTGCTCTCTCCCTCCCCGTGCTCATATCTTGGGGGGGGGGTGGGGGATGTGATTCTGAAACAGGAGCAGGTGATTACAGGGGCTGACTTCAAAGTGGCTCCATCAAAGCTCCTTAGGAGGCGAGAGAGACAAGGCTGCTGCGAAACAGAGCGTTATTGTGTTGGAACGAGCTGTCGATTCGCAGAGCTCTGTGAGAGAGCTTTAGCTGGCTGATAGCAGGGCCCAGTACTGTCTGACCTGCTTTCGCAGACAGTGTTCGGCAGTCCCTGCTGCGTCAGGACCGGAGCCTTGTCACTAGGGTTATGCAAGAGCTCTCAGGCTTGCTCCAGTTTCTTTCCTTATTTTGCAGGAACGGCAACGATGACAGCCACCCAGAAAAGGGGAGAAAATCAGGGCTGCACAATAATGATTGATGTCAAAATATTCGCAACGCTGAAATACTGACGTCAAATAAATAGCCGACCAAGTGCAATGAATTTTTGTGCAAGTAACTACAGCTGGAGAAAATGAAATGCACCATTTCTGTGTATGTGTCACCTCACCTAGGCCAGATTGGAAAGACAGTCACAGCTTTGGCTGCAGAGATAGGTGGGCAGAATATTGGTGATATATATTCCAAGCTTTACAAGATAATCTAAACGTATGGAGGGTCCTGGCACCGTTAAAGAACACCCCATATCTTCTGTGCATATTTTGGTTTTCAAAAAACTGGACGGGGGCGGGGATAATCGACACTCGACAAATCCCTCCAAAGTAATGAATCTTCATTACTTTTTCTAATCAAAAAATCAATTTAAACTCTCTTGTTTTTATTAAACTTCTTAGGAAACCTTTAAGCAGTTGCAAGGCTGCTATTTCTCTTCCATGATGGCAAACAAGGAAAAAACAAAAAATATAGCCCTATTTTAAACTTTAAGTTGTTGTTTTTTTCATTTTAACACAACAAAAGTCTTAACATCTGAGGAAAAATTGAAGACATCTTAACTTAGGAGAAGTCCTCATCGGTTGCAAAAATGATCCAATTTTAATGAAACATTTTGAAATATAATGAAACAAGTTAAACATTGTTGTTTGTCACGGCCATGAAAACAGCCACACACACAAAAACCCTTTTCAAGCTACGCTACGCGTGTAAGTTCAAAACATCTACCGGTAATGCATGGAAAATATGTAGGCCTATGTTTGTTTACACAGTCTGAGTAACTAACGAGCATCCCAGAGAAGTTTTGGAATTTTATAAATCCCGGTCGGACCGATATTTTAGGTCTCAAAAAGAAGACATGTCTGGGAAAAAGAGGACATCTAGTCACCCTACAGTACAATATAATAAATAATCAAAGTTTTTCTGTTAATCATCCTCACAGAAGGACAGCCTGGGTGCACACATCATGTTTTGCAGGACACCCTGTTGGTCCTTATTCTTGTCACCAGGAGGTGTCCCAGGGACAAGGACAGGCCCTGTGTTTTTCCTTCAGAGACAGAGGTCGAAGTCTGAACATCAGGAGATTTTTTTTTCCATTGTTCCCTTCTTAGAGTAACCAGCGACCTCTTGCACACTGCTCTGCTGCTGAACAGCACATACCACACTCCTTCTAATAATCCGTCTCTGTGTTCTCGGTCTTTGTGTGCATGTGTTTACTGGGCTGCAAAACAAGGGGCTTTATTTTCGGGAAGGAGCTGCCAGGGTGGACAGAATCGTGTTTTGCACGTTCGGGTGGGTGGGTGTATTTTCCTCACAGAGAAGAGAAAGAGCCAACAGACTCGTGCACATTCATAAGGCAGCCCACAATGTCCTCCCACTGCAGGCACAGAGAGAGCTGATGTAGAGGGGGCCTGTTCTGTAGCTGTATGGAGCCACCCTCCACAATCTGAGCCAGGTGTGGCGCAGGGGGTGATGAAAACAGCAGAAAAGGTACGTAAAGCCTTAATCCGAGAATCCAGGCTCAGGTGATGTACCTCAGTGAAGTCAGCTAATCTCTCACACCCCCTGCTGCCCTGTAGCCCCGCAGAAAAATAATCACTCATATGGTGCAATTACAGCAGGCAGGGTGTCAGCAACACAGTAGCTCAGAGGTCTGAAGCCCAATGCGTTAAGCATAATTGCTTAAGGAGGCAGGGTGTCAACGTGTATATTACAACTTTCTGTGGTGCAGCCTTTCTCACATGTGATATAAGGCTTTGCAGACGAAAAAATAGTTCTTTTGCAGCAAATTTTGTGCATTTCCTTTTATAGTCCAGCATGGGATTAATCTTAATTTATAAGGGCATAACAGGTTTAGGGCTTGATTGTCTGACAAGCACACCTCTGCGTGTAATTTAGGAGCCTGTGGCGAGAGCAGCTCCATCACCTCAGGGAAGGCCGTGCTCTAGGGGTGACAAGGCACACGTTTTGTACGTGTGCTGTGCACACTGGGGATTGTCTAGCTTCAGAGGGGCTTCTGGGAGGAAGTGGACTTTCTCATTAGGAATCCACACAGAGCACACTTTCCTTTATTGCGCCAAAGCCTTGAAACTGTCTGTCCTAAGGGAAACACTAAGTCTTTGGGCACAGCACTATTGCTTCCTGGCCCGAGACATACAAGGTAGAACAGGTCTAACGCAGCACTCCGGCCCCAGTTTAAGCCGGGCAGTGAACACTCTGAAATCGCTGTCGTGTACAGAACCGAGGTTCCCGAGCGAACGCAACAGTGTCGGCTGGTTCCAAAACTCTCGGCCCCTTGTCTCTCCGGCTAGAGCTCCACACCGCCCCTCTGGCGCAAGTGACCGCGTCGGTGCCAGGAACCCGAGCTGTGAGGAAACAAACCAGGAAGGAAAACAACACAAAAGCTGGCGGGCAGGCTCAGTCACAGAGGGTGGGTGCGCAGAACTTCAAACACCGCCAAACGGGGGCTGCAGCTTCACGCAGATCAGGGAGAGAGAGAGGGTGCTGATGAAAAATAAAATAATAATAATTCTTTACGCTTATGTAGTGCTTTTCTGGAAACCCCCCTCAAAACGCTTTACAGGTAATGGGGACTCCCCTGCAGTCCCACGGTGTAGCTCCACCTGGATGATGGTGCCCTACCGCACTGTCACCCTCAGTCATCGCTCCCCCTCCAAGCGAATTCGAGTCCGGTAGGTGACAGCCTGTGATGACAGGCAGGTTGGGGTGGGGGGGACAGATGCGTTAGCACCTGCCAATTGCAGCAAAGCAGCTTAAACAGCTCAAATTAGCACCTGCACAAGTTAGCACCTGCAGTTTAAGGTACTGCACTGTTTGCACTATGTCCTGTCTTGTATTATCATGTCTATTGTCTGAATTTATTGTCCATGTCTGTTTGTCATCTTTTTTTTCCCCTCTCTAATGTTACTGGGTACAGCTGAACAAGTAAGCATTCCAATACACTGATTGTAGAAGGCAAATAAAGAAATCTTGAACCTTGAAGATGAGATTGCAGATTCGTTTTTACATACACTCTTTTAAGAGACCAAGCTCTGATCTGTTGCGCTCAGTTGCTGTGGCACAGAGGAGGGATGGATGTCCTGGGTTCGAATCCCACATAGGACATACGAGTCTGCAGTCTCACCCTGCTCTTGAGAGCTTTTCACTGGGGGCCCCCCCCCTTCCCCTCTGCAGACACAGGTCGTTCAAGCTGGTTCCATACGTAAGGGGTTTGTTCCCAGTACAGCCAGTACAGCCTCTGGGGACAATGGAGATGAACAGATGAACATGCTGAAAGGTCTGTCCTTGGCAGCCGTGCTGATGCTCAGGTTAAACACTGAAAGAAAACTGATGCTCAGCTATCGGCTCCCCCAATCTCTCTGCCCGAACAAAAGCTGCTTTACTCTCAGCGCTGTAACCAACACCCAGCCTGTCACCTGAAACATTATTGTCAAAACAAACAAAAAGCTAAAGCTGTCTCTTTGCGTTCAACCGCTAGACAGAAAAATGGGAAATGCGATTTGTTTTAATCAGGAACCGGCAAAGGTGAAGCACATCTTGCTTAGGAGTCACAAGATAACTAGCACAGAGTGACAGAATAACATTGCACAGATGCAAGCCGAAATGTACAGGTAGAGGCCTTTAAAAATGCATCATTCATACTGGTAGCTTATAGAGGTTTTCTGGAAATGATTTAATTTTCCTGTTCACACGATGAAGGTTAATAATATCCCCCCCTTTGGCACTGGCCCGTGTGAAACCAATCCTTCACCCTGACCAGACAGGACACAATGGCACTTCCTGCCCTAAATAGCCAATGTTGTCATGAGTAGCATAAAAACCACAGGGCTGTTTACAGGAAAAACAAGATGTTTTAAAGGGTTTAAGCGGGGACTTTGAATTCCTATTCCTCAAGGAATTCCTCAACTCCTGTGTCAGACTGAGGGTTCTCCTACAACAGCAGCATGTTTGAGTTTGAAAAGACCCACTTCCTTCAGATTCCTCCTTGAGCTCAGGCCTGAAGGGAGGACCAACGTCCAGAGAATATCCTTGGCCTAGACTGGGAGTCTGAACACAAACGCACTATCCCACAGTGCCCCTCTTGCCCCACTCATTCTGTCAATTGGACAACATCAGGTGAATACCTGTGCAGGGCAAGTAAAGTGGAATCAAAATGCTGTTCAATCTCTCTTATAAGGAAGCTGTCATTTTGGACAGGAGGGCTTGTCGACAATGACTCCAGCATGCCCCCTAGTGGCTGCCATGTGATGTACACCACTAAGGGTTTCAGCCTATCCACAACAGAGCAGGTGTCAAAGGGGTAGGATGGCACTACACCCAACCAGAATTACCTCCACCCTTCGACGTGGTTGAAAGGGGACTTTTTCCCCCCATGAAACAGACAGATCAATTAAACAGATTTGTGGTCCATCTACAACACAGACGTACAGCGCACGCAGATGCACTGTACGGGACCATGGAAAACAGGCTGTAGTAAGATACAGTGGATTGTACTAACAGAAGGGTAGGAATATTCCTTGTGGATAAACTGGCCAGGTGACCTCTGACCCCCAGGAGAGAGAGAGAGAGAGAGAGAGAGAGAGAGAGAGAAACCAGGGCATGTCCCACAAAACACAACACCAGCAGACTCTCGCCTGGACTACTGCCCAGCTGAGCACAGAGCCTGTGGCATTGTACTGCGATGAAGAGAGGGGGGCTCATTCAGTCCACTGTGCCCCAAAAAAGCCCCAGGGGGGGTGGAGAGAGAGAGAGAGAAACCACCATAGGAGACCCTGAGCTCGGGAACCACCCCTCAAAACTCTGAAAAATGGTGTTAAATTTGACAAAACCCTGGGGAGTAAAACTATACCTGCAAGTAAAAACAAGTATCTCTAGATCTAATATATTTTCAGTCCTGCTGCTGCCCACCTGGAAAATGGTACCGGAGCATTCAGGCCCCGACTACCAGACTTGGAGACAGTTTTTACCCCCACACTATCAAACTCCCAGCCTCTCACCTACCATCTGAACCCTTACGGGGCCTTCTCTCTAGATCAAAACTCAAACGCACATTGAAATCTACCGCCCACGTGAAGATGTTTACTCTCCATAATTTTGTATCCTTTATTTCATTCTGTTGCCGTACAATTTTGCACAACTGTTGCCGTTTTGCACGTTGCCCGTTGTCTCGGTCTCTTTTCTTGCACCTTTGTATTGTGGTTTGCACCACTCACCGTCCGAGAGGCAGCGAAATAGCGGTTCGTCCTACCATATACCTGCGTACGAAGATAACGACGATGAGCTCGAACTTTTGAAGAGGAGTAATTGTTGCTTAACTGGAACGTATAAACCTGTGGCAGAAAGACCCTGCGTCTCCGGTCTGTCCGGTCCGGACCGGGCCAGGCTGCTGAAATGCGGAGGGGCAGCGATCGCTCTCCGGGGAGCCAGTGCCCCCCGAAAGCAGTGGTGTTGACAGACATTCACAGAGGCCGAAGGCCAGGCTGGCCCCCCTCATTCTCCCAATCCGTGGGGCTCTTCTCGTCTCCCGCCCCAGCCCCTGCGTGCGGGAGCTGGGAACAACCCGCAGGCACAACACAGAGCCGGGGGCTGCTCTCCCCTCGCAGGCCTGCCCCGCTGTTGCTCACAGGGAAAGGCCAGCAGGGGCTCCAGCAGCCGGGAGATGGGCGACGTCATCGCACAGGCACCAGCGCCGCCGTTCCCAAGACCCCGGCCGAGCCCAACGGCACGCCGAGATCCCCGCCCCCCTTACCTGCTGAGCTCGTGCTTACTTGCTGTGGTCGCTGGTAAAACCCGGAACAGCTCCAACAGCTATGCAATGGGATTGCTGATGCCGTCTCTTGGTTCCACTCTATTCCGAATTGGGCCAGCAAGGACAAGGTCTGTGGGGTAGAGGCACTGGGAATATTTAGGGAGGATGGGGGGGGGGGGGGGACAGAGGGCATGGAGAGAGGACAGGGCATTTCAGGGTACCACAGCAGGCCTAACCTCTCCCCAAATTAAAATACACTGTGCTCAGCTGACCGGGGGGGCATCTGGGTGGCTGGGGGTTAACGGTGACCGTGGCGACTCTCCTCTCGCCTGGGCCGCCCTTCACGGTCGCCGGGGGCAACGGCCCGTCTCCCAGCGGGATAGGGAGGAATGTGGGGGCAAGCTCATCACGCTGAGAGCAGGGGGGGGGGGACAGTCCGAACGCAGAACAGCAGGGGAACAGGAGCTGCACTGGAGGAGGATGACGAGAGAGGTGAGGGAGCAGGGACAGAGAAAGACAAGAGGAAGAAGACACAGAAAGATAGAGAGTTGAGGCTAATGAAGGAGAACGGGGAGGTGGGAGAGGGAGTGTGTTCTCTCCTGCTGGAGCTAAGTACCCCAACTCTTTTCTGGGAAAAATAAACACTGAGACGGCGGCGGGGGAGGGGGATGCCCTAACTCTCAGACTTCTTAGCCCTGTGTTTATGAGGAGACATCTTTACTCAAAGAAGAGTGATCCTGAGGACTCCTATAAAAAAAAAGGAGGGTTGAGAGTAATGAAATTAATGAATCCGAACAGAACAGGCAAGACAGCCTGAGAAGCCTTCTCTTGGTTGTAAACATTTTGATATGAAATGGAGCAAAAAAAAAAAGATTAAACTGTCATAATGTGAAGGTTTTTCACCAATTCGACTAGTGACCAACGATCGCCCTCGTGTGGCGAACACGCGACACTACCGATTAGAGCTGCAGACGGATACTGTTCAGATTACAATTCCCACATCCGATGAGCAAACCTGAAAGTCGGTCGTGGTCTCTTGTTTTCTGAGTGTCTTTAGAACGGCAGCACTTGAGAAGCTAAATGTGTCCAGTTGACGAGCTGCTTTGCGTTGTTAAAAGCAGAGTTTTAATGAAACAGAACTGTAGACACTGGTCCTCCGGGAACAGGATTGGGCAGACGTGACCTGAACGTGTGTAGATCCTTAATAGTTAGGATGTTGGGAGGTAGAACTTGTCTCATCTCCATGTGTTTGCGTAGATACTTACATTTTTCCGGCACATCGCCTTGTCCAAATTGTAACTGCTGTTAAGCTTTGAAATGAAGTCGGCAATAAAAATAAAAGGTATCCCACACATCACGAGTAGGGTGTGTAGACAGTCTCACCCGCCAGGGGGCGCCATAGGCACGCTTTGCGGCTCAGAGACGCAAGTGCAGATTGAAAGAGGAACCTGGAAGCTGGTTTTGTGATTTTAAGCCCCGGAGCAAGAGAAGACCATCCTTATTAAATAAAGACAGTTATTTGATCAATAATGCATTGGGAATCAAAGCCTTGATATTTAAAAGGAAGATTTCACTAGACGGGCTTGTCTGTAACACCACAACAGCATCTACTGCGGCTCTGTCCCGGTGTAGCGGGTTGTGAACGTGTTAAAAGTGAAATCGTCCGAAGACGAACTCGAACACTACTTGTCCTAACAAGACACAACCGAGATAGTGGTTGCTGGATGTACATTAGGACACAATTCTGTTGTAATTCGTTTCGCTACAACCCAACATTTACTCCTTCCTCTCTCCCAGTATGGCACCCGTTCTGCAAAGGAACAGGTAAAGGTTTATTCCTGTGCTGAAAAGAGACGAAAGAAAACAACGTTTCGGCTGTGGAGCCTTCTTCGGGTGTGAGGAATTCTTTGCTTTGAACGCTGAAAGCCCCTTCGGTTGGTCCTCGCTGTATTTGTGAAGTTTATGTACAGAACTAAATACAGGATTCAATCGAAAAAAATAGACATATACTGGCATATTTTTCGACATCTCGAAAGCGTTGCCCTGGGCCTTTTTATTATGAATTGACATTGCTGCCAAAAAAAAAAACACTTGAGAATTTATTGCGTGATTTTCTGGAAGAAGACATCATTTGAGATCTCCGCCCAGTATGTATATTTATTTAGACTTGAGAACAGTTCCATAAAACCCAATTAGCATATCCTGTTCAGCACGAGATACGGCTTTGTGGCTCCCCACGTGCCGGCTGGCCCACCCATTGCCGCATTGCTGCCGCGCATCGGTACACAGCCCTGCCTAGTTCCTAGACACAGCGGTCTCTGGTATTGACACATCCGCGAAGGGGGAATTTTTCCATCCGCTTCATTCCGAGAGAAACTTCTCGTTCCCCTCCCACAAACATCTTTTATTACGCAGCGTTAGTCATTTAAGGCTCGACGTTGCCTCCCGTTGTCCCGCTGTCTCGTTTTTTCTGTGGGTCCTCCGTAGGGGGTCTATTTGTACCAGTTGAAGTAGTCCCGGTCGCAGCCGCCATTTCGGGATTTAGAACAGCCGCTTTGTTGTCGACGCGGTTGTTGGTCTATGCAAAGAAGTTTACAAATATAAAAGAGCACCTTTTAAAAATTGCGATCAGTCAGATTAAAAAAATCGAAAGCTCGATATTTATTTTTTTAAACCAGGAAGAGATATCAAACATTTGACTGAGTCAACGTGTGTTATTTTAGGTTTGTAGTTGACGAGCTCACCGGCATTACTGATCGATACGCACGGCGAATTCGCGGCACGGGTCGTACATTTTAAAATATTTTTTTTGAGAAGAAACTAAAATCCAAAGCATTTTTAACAGCGATTTTTGTTCCGATTCCAAAAGACTTGTGAAGATGGCGACTTCAGTTGGAAACGTGGCTGACAGCACAGGTAAATACGGCTTCTGTTGTTTGCTTGCTCAATTAAATATTAACTTGAGATCGAATTAACAGTAAAGTTTAGTTTAGTCTTCTCCTAAACTAGCCCCACACGACTAGAGAGTAGGTAAAAGACGAGATGGAATAATTTTTTGGACATGAAGCAGTTGCTTTGTTTTCGAATCCATTTTAAATACGACTTGTATAGGGATTAAATTTACAAACTAGTAATATACCACTCCCGTAACCGGGGGGTATTGATACGAGAATGGATGTCAATGAAACCAGAACAGGGGCCACATTTTGTAATTGGACATTTCAGCTTCATTGCGAGATGCACAAAACAGTGAAAATGATTCTGACCCGCACAGCCCTCTTATATAGGTCGTATAGGAGTTTAGGGGGAAAAAAATGAATGCAGTCATAATAAAGTCCACTTGAAACTGTGGTATTTGTATTTCTAAAAAGCATTGCAGTACAGCGGCTTTTAACCTTACTAAAACAGTATGGCCAGAACCATCAGTAAAAAAAAAACCCGGAGAGGCCTGCTTGTTTAACTAGCTGGCTACCTCGCTTGTGTATGCGAGTACCTGCAAACGGAGCGCTGACGTCATCTCTGCCGGTCAGCTCGCTGGACTGCGGCCTCTGCGCTGTTGCAGAACCACACGATACGAAGAAGCGTGGAGACACGCCAGGGCAAGCTTGGAGAGGGCCAGCTTGTCGTTAATCTGCTGTGGGCACCGTGCACCTCGCGTCCGGCAGCCCAGTTGACCCGGCCCTTTTCACCCACGAGTTCGCTTAACATAACGTTTTGGCGGGTTAGACAAACCAGGAACCTTCTAGTAACTTGCCGAGCTTGCATAGCGCAGAAGCGTGTGACTTTTTCCCTGGTTCCGAGCGTCTTGTTGTTTTTTTTTAATTAAAAGGTGCTTAAAGTAGCGAGACGTCCCTCCAAATCGTCCTTTGTCTCGGGTATTATACGCACGTTAAATCATCCAGGTTGGATCTTCCCTGAAGTGCTGGTGTGGCTCATCTTCTCTAGATCTCTTTAAATCTCCAGCACTTAATTGGGTCTAAATAGTTGATTTAGGTAATTAAGAGGTGGAATGAAACACCCAGATTTCGTTTTTTATAGTATTAGGTCACATCAGAGGGCATTTGAAAGTGTATCACGCTCAGAGTAGGCGCTATGCACTGAGCGCTATAGCATAGTGTGATTCTGGGAGTCCTGTACTGTATAACGTTAGTGGAGGTGTACGTCTTTTGTACAGCTACTGAAGTAATGTTTAATAGCTAACGAGTAAATTAAATCACACTACTATATTGGAAAGATGAAGAATTCTTTTATATTCATGTAGACTGCACAAGTTAGGTGGTTTCTCATTCAGTTTTCAGAATTTACTTAAAATGACCTGTTCATGTTCATATCCCTCTGGTACCTGTTGGTGTGCATCTATTGTCCCAGATAATGAATTAATTACGTAATTACCCGTGTTGAGTTCAGTGCAGCAGCTGTTCTAGTGAATTACAAAGTATGCACTCTGTATGACTGAGTAATACCATGTATTCCTGAGCTGTTTAGGTTCTGCAAGGGTGCGGACTGCAGTCCATCTGGCTTGTACTGAATAGAGCAAACAAGGATTCGCTCGCCATCTGTGTAAACTCCATATACCACAGTAGCAAAGGGCTTTTTCTGTGTGCTTATCCTCTGTTGTCAATATCATTTGTTCACTGTATTGCCATCATTTCATTATCGGTATACATAATATATTTCCATTCTCATTTTTGGGTCATTTTATTCTCAACCTTATTTTGTTAATATGTGCAAATCTCTGATGTAATGTATTAAAGTTGATCCAGGCTGTAAGATGACAAGGTGGTATAGTGCTAACAGCATTTAAGGTAATTTGACAAAACCTGTTAAATTGGCAACCGTTAAACATTTTCTGGGGAGTGTGTTTTGCTTCTCATATTAACATTTACTACTGATTGAAGTGCTGTGTACAGTTTGTGAAGAAGAATGAGGTTTAATGGAAACCAAATTTGATTTTCAGCTCCATTAGTACTTTTTCAAGGCAACAACATAAAATTGTGCCATAAAACAGCCTTGATGTAAAAAAAAAAAAAAGTTGGGTAGTTTCATGAATTGTTCCAACTTGGCAAAATGTGTTTGAGCATGATAGAGCTGTGCAGGTAAGACATTGGATAACATTAAAGTTGTCCAGATCAGTGCTGTTCTATGTTTCAGAACATTTCATCCTCATTTTAAGTTTTAACACCCTGTTTTACTGAATGTGTACATGTTCTACATTTAACCTTTTGGGTTTTTTTTTAGATTCTTTGTTTTCATGTTTGATTTTTTTTTTCCATTTGTTCTAACGTGTTGTTTTCCCCTCCCCCCCCCCCCTCCCTGGGTTGTGTTGGTGACTCTGCTCCAGAACCGACAAAACGTATGCTTTCCTTCCAAGGGTTGGCAGAGCTGGCGCACCGGGAGTACCAGTCCGGTGACTTCGAGGCGGCCGAGCGCCACTGCATGCAGCTGTGGCGGCAGGAGCCGGACAACACCGGCGTGCTCCTGCTGCTCTCCTCAATCCACTTCCAGTGCCGCCGGCTGGATAGGTAAGGGCAGGGGCCCCAGCGCGGGCTGGGAGGAGCACGGGACGGCACCTGTCCAGTTCTGGTCCTGGGGGGCTGGTGGGACACCTTAACCATGGTTTTATCTCGTTAACGGGCCGAGTTAGAATAAAAACGTGTGCAGATGCACTGGCCCTCCAGGACCAGGATTTGACAACCCTACACTCAAGTGCACTGCTGTACTGGAGCTGCGCTGCTCCGTATGGAATCAAAACAGACCCCTGGTGCTTTCCAGTGGGGTCATCCAAGTTTCACAACCTGCAGGCTGGTATTAAGCCAGAATCGGGCTCTAGATGTTTCATTTTTGTTATAAATTGAACATTGTATTGACTGACATGCTGGTTTATAGCAGAGTTATGGACTCTATATATTGCCGATTCGTCAGCAAGCTTTGGAAAGAGTTTGAGCCTCAGCATCATCATGAAATGGGGGGGTTAGATTGGCTTCTCTCTGTACACTGGGAGCTGAACTCTGCTGCTGACTGTGCTCTGGATTTCACAGCTCTACTGCTACACATGGTCCCTTAGTCCACTGAATTCTTTATGCTGTCATGCTTCCATTTTTATGTACCTTTGTTTACAGCATCTGATAGCGGTTGCTCCCTCTTTGTCCTTTTTTTAAAAAGTCTTTCAGCTTTCTCACTGGCCTTTGCTTTCTTTGTCTGTACAGCTGGTTAAGGTGTTTTTTATCTCCTTTTCAGGGCTTTTCGTGCTTATTTTCAATGTGATCTGTTAATTTTTTTTTCTTGCTTAACCTTTAACCTCTCCATTCCTTGGCTTCCTACTAATATCATTTTAAAATCCCTTAGTCTGGCGGGAGCAGTGTTTCTGGGGCAGTCTTGCTTGGTCTCTTAATACTGAGCCTTTTGTGGTATAGGAGGTCGGGGTCATGTTGAACATTGTCGACTCTTTGAACAGTGATGCTGGAAGTGAATGGTTTATCATTAGCACACATGTAGAATGGGAAAGTTTCATAAATGTGAAGCAAGTAATCTGTCCAAAGTTGGAGAGCACATTTAAGAAATTGAGGGGTAGAATACTACAGATATGTTGTCCTTTCATGGCATTTTTGTATTGGTGTTTAGACTGTTACTATGAAAAGCTGTGTTGTTAGGGTCTCACTCTGTTTGAGCTGAAGTCTTGAGTACTCTCCCTTTCCTCCCCTCCGTTCTCTCTTGTCCCCAGGTCGGCTCATTTCAGCACACTGGCCATCAAGCAGAACCCCATGCTGGCAGAGGCCTACTCCAACCTGGGCAACGTGTACAAGGAGCGCGGGCAGCTGCAGGAGGCCATTGAACACTACCGCCACGCGCTGAGGCTGAAGCCGGACTTCATCGATGGATACATCAACCTGGCCGCTGCCCTGGTGGCTGCAGGGGACATGGAGGGAGCTGTGCAGGCTTATGTGTCCGCCCTGCAGTACAACCCGGTGAGTGGGCTAGCACTTCAAGCACGGGCTCTTTTTCTGCACTCTTGAAGTGGCGTTCTCGCTGGTAGAGGGGTAACGGTGTAGAGCTGTGGTTACAAGTCTGGGCTTCTTGCGTGGAGGGTTGTGGGTTCAGTTCCCAGGTGGACCCTGCTGCTGTGGTGCATGTCACCTTGAATGCTCCAAGAAACCAAGCCGTATCGATGGGTGAAAAAAAATATTTACATTAACAAAAAATGAGTACTGGTTAGTTTTCTAAGGTACTTTTTCATAGAAATGCATCTGCCTGGATTTAGAATTGGGCAATAAAACCGTAGAGGTAAAGGGTGCATTTGCTCAGATTGGGGCGGTTAGTGGAGTACCACAGGGACCATTGCTCTTTCATATCAATGATCTCTATTCTGGTATAGTTGTACTTGTATAAACACTTGGCAGTTGGAATTTAATGTGTGCAAGTACAGGGTTTTGTATATCGTTCACATGCTAAAAGGGGAAAGTTCACTAGATGAGGCTGTTTAAGAAAATGACTTGGGTTAGTGCGGACATCAATCCATTTACATCTCCTAGACAGGTGTGTGGGGAAGCAAAGAATATAAAGCTTTATAGTAGAATTGGGACGCTTGTTATGTTAAATGAGGCATTACTAGTGTGTTTTAAAATTGTGTACTATTTTGGTCGCCATGTTCTAAAAAAGATACAGCTGATCTTGAGGAATTGGGACAGGCTGCAAGAACTGAATCTTTTTAGTCTTGAGTACAGAAGACTACAAGAGGATGCGATACAAGTATTCATAACCCTCAGAAACACTGACGGTTAACACAGTTGACTGCAGTCTGTTATGTTGATAGGTGCATGGCGTTGTGTCTGAGATCGAGTATGAAATGGAAAGTGCATTCATCTGGGAAATGAAGTGACGGCTTTATCTGTTACGGTTTTGAGGTATCGAATTGCCTTGTGTGACCCACTGTGCATTTTGTATTTCAGGATCTCTATTGTGTACGTAGCGACCTGGGGAATCTGCTTAAAGCCCTAGGGCGTCTTGAAGAGGCTAAGGTAGGTTTTTCTGGTCAAGGCGTGGTCACTTTCTTTTTTTTTTGTTTTAATTTTATTTTTCGGTTGTAGTCAAACATTCTCAGCCTGGTCCCTGCCATTTTGTTTTCCGTCCTCACCTCTGTGGAGGGTGTGTAGGCAGCACCTCCTTCGCTCTCTCCCCACTTTGTCTCTGTCTGTCTCTCAGGAGTGCAGTTTTGCAGGGGGTGCTCTGTTGTAGTCCTTTGCTACACTCGGTCTTCCCAGCGGCCTCCACCCTTTACAGCTCCACTTAGGCTGGGTTAGCCGTGGCTGGGCAGCCATGAGCTGAGACCCAGGCCCAGCAGGGCAGGTCACCTCTCGGTCTCTCTCATAATCCTGGCCAGTGCTTAGGGAGAAGTTGAGAGAAGCCACCCCCCTTCGCCCTCTGCCTTTTCTTTAACAAACAAGTGGAACTTCCTTAAATGGGTTAGTTTGCTCGTTCCCTTTTTTTGTAAGTGGGCTTTATAATAAGGCTGGTGTGTGGTGCCTTTTCACTTTTTTTTCCTTCTCTAGTTTTCCCTTCCCCTAAAGAAAATCAACCACCAGATTTTTTTATTATTCGAAGAAGTACAGAATAGGTGCTTCCCTCCTGTTCCTCAAACTCCCCTTCCCTCTTTCAGACTAGTATCTGTTGCTTCACCCTGGCTTGACTACTCTCGTCAGTGCCTTTCCAAGCAGGAAGAAAGGCTGAATCTGAAAACTAAATATTTCCAAACCCAAAATTTAGCATCAGGCTTGACTGTGTTCATTTCTTCCGGAGGGATAATGCTGGCTCGGTCTTGAGAATATAAATGGACTGATGAAGTTAGTGATATTTGCCATAAAAGAAATAAGATGGCTTCTAACCCACCCTTTCACGTAAAAAAAACTGTACCACTCTTTTGTTTCCCCCTTTGCCCCTTTCTTTATGAAATGGTGTGGGAACAGCTGCGTGACTCTGCAGCGGCTGTTGGATTGGCTGTAGGACTGAGCCGCTGGAGTCGGCTGCTGTGTTGCTCCTCTTGCTGGTTACAAGCCATCTTATTCCGTGCCTGAGGGGGGAAGAGCGGGGGAAGAGTGCGAGGGTGCTGCCGGCCCCCCCTGCTCTGTCGCTCTAAACCCCGCGCGCTCGCTTAGGACCCGTGGAGTGCCTGCGCGCGAAGAGCTGTCTGCCTGGCAGCACCAGCCATGCGCTGGTCAGGGCTAGCCCTCTGGCTCAGCCAGGCCTGAACTGCCCAGAGATTCCCCCCTTCCAGCCCCGTTTCCCCAGCCCTCCACACCAGCACTGCCTCTTCACCTCCCTCTGTTGGGAACACGGCCACAGTTTATAGAGCTGCTGGCCTGTATGTTGGTGTGGAAAGAGTAAGGCTGCCAGTCTGAACTGGAGATCTCAGTCAGACCCATCCCTTTCATCTAGGTTTCCAGGCTGTGGCCTCCTGCTGTGCCAGGCACACAGCTCGCACTTGGCACTCCACTGCACGCTGCAGTCGCTGGGATAGTAAGAGAGAACGCGCGCGCAGCACAAGCGTTGACCTCTTTATTTCAGAGCTGTGGAGGCTTCTAGATACAGAAATTAAATGCAAGATTTTTTTTCTATCCATTGGCCAGGATTCAGGAAAGCAGGACAGGAAAAAGAGCGAGGTATAAAGCACAAAAGCTAAAAAACAAAACAAAAAAGAATGATTTTTAATTTTTTTCTTTTTCTTTCCCAGTCCATGATGATTATTATTTCTAATTACCTGTGATCAGTTCATTTGGTGAAGATCAAGCCAGTTAGCCCCCCTTCTATTTTCAGACCAACCAAGTCAGCACATTCAGGTTTTTTTGTTATGTAGAATTTAAATTCAGAACAAACAAAAGCCTTTCTTCTCTCATGGTCCTTTCTGAGCATCGCCCCCATTCCCCCCAAAAATTGAAAACCAAACTTAACCTGCATGATTGGAAACTAAAAACAGGCTGATTTTTTTTTTGTTCTTGTGGAATTAGGCTAGTGGCTTCAGTGTTTTTTTTTTGTTGTTTGTTTCCATAAAAAGAGAATGTACTGTTTGCAGACTTTTACTAACGCTCTTGTTTTCTTATTTTGTCTCTTTTGGTTTTTACCACTGATATTGTTATTTAGAAGGTTTCAGGTGGGTGACTATTCCTGCGTAGGTGCCTCGCGGAAAGGAACGCTAGGGCAGCATCAGTCCTCACCTCCTCTTCCAGCCGCGGCCGCCCCCGACAAAGTCGAAAAATATGGTAACGGGTTTGTAACTGCCACCAAAAGAAACGCACAACACTCCATGCCTGAGTTCTTCTGTCTTGTGGCTTCCATTTGAAACCAAGTAACTTACAAGCCAAGAGCAAAAACAGAGCAAAAAAACAGTAATGTGCTTTTATTTCAATACATAGCTTTAGCCACATTTCTCTCATGTGAAATAAAAGATGAATTGGCTTTAGTTCTAAGTAGTATTGAAGAAAAAGTAAGAACCTTCTAACTCTCCTGCTCGTTAATTATTTTTTTCCTTTTTATTTTTGGATTTATTCTTCTTGATTTGGACTTGCAGCGTTCTGCTGGCCAGGTGATGCGCCGTGAGTCTGCAGTAGCGCATAGGCTGCGCAGCGACCCCCCCTTGTGGCAACGCGCGCCTCCGCGAGACTCTCGGCCCGGCAGCTGCAGACTGCCCGTGCCGGCCCCCACCAGCGTGTCACCGAGTGGCCTCTCCACGCAAGCACGGGAAAGCAATTGGCCTCTCTTGCCTTTAGACACCGTCAGGGAGCCCCTGAGCGTACTGCTTCGTTTTATAAGATTGTCCCACACTAGAGCTCTTTGACTGGCTCTGTCCATTCCCATCCCGTCCGAGCTGGAGGGGCGCAGAGCGTGTGCCTAGCTGGTTTGGGGTGCCCGGTCCCGGTCTGCGGTCTGCGCGCAGAGCCAGAGTTGGCGCCAGCGGGACGACTCTTGGTGTGGTCGGCGCAGCGAGCGACAGCAGCAGAGAGCAGCGCCAGCGTGGGTTTTTTGCGCATGCATTACAGGGACCTTCATCCGCACACAGCACGTGGCATTTGAGGTTGTGGGACTATCTAGGCCCATCCAGGCAACCCCCTTTCTCTGCTTAGGAATCGTGAAGCCGATCTGCCATGTTAAGGAAGGACTGGCCTGAAGACACCGTAAAGGAAGTTAAAATGAGGCTTAAAATGTAGTCGCCAGCACGAATCCAAAATGTGTTGTTGTAATTAAGGTTTTAAATTGACATCTGCTTCCCGGTATCCTGACGTCCATGTGTACATCGCGGTGTGCAGGGGTGAAGGAGAGCTCTTCTGTGTCGGAACAGGGACTGGCCTTCTTGCACGGGACTCGGCGAGCGCTTGACTGAGCTCGCTCCATAACTGAAGAATGGCAGTCTGTGTGTGGGTGTGGGTTGGATCCGCGCAGCGCAGGGAAAAAGCAAGCGGCTTAGCGCGGCAGTGACACTTGCGCATGCTAGCCTATACTGCAGACTCACTTTTTGG
Source organism: Atractosteus spatula (assembly GCF_055471065.1). NCBI lineage: Eukaryota > Metazoa > Chordata > Actinopteri > Semionotiformes > Lepisosteidae > Atractosteus > Atractosteus spatula. Next base: position 47,804,666 of record NC_142714.1, on the reverse strand, counting down.
CTTTGTCGAGAATGAACACTAACGGTTATTTTCTCTGCCCTTTTTTTTCTTTCTTCCTTTTTTTATTCAATCTTTGTTTTTTTTTTTGCGTTTGTTTTTCATTTATTTTTATAAATCTTCCTTACCCCCTCCTCCTCCTCCTCCTCCAACCCCCCACGTCCCCAATTCCCTGCTCCCCTCTTCCTCTTCCTCTCCTGATTTCATTGTTAACCCTTTCAAGGCCTGTTACCTGAAAGCCATAGAAACTCAGCCCAACTTTGCGGTGGCTTGGAGTAATCTGGGCTGCGTGTTCAATGCCCAGGGGGAGATCTGGCTGGCCATTCACCACTTTGAGAAGGTGAGCAGTACTTGTGTTGGAACTGGACAGTGTTTTGTTTTCACTAAAGTATCGATCTGAAGTCTACTACTTATATGTGTGACTGTGAAGTAGGGCTGAAACGATTATTCAATACAGCCGTCAGTCAAAAATTTGTCGACAAATATTTCCTTTGTCGTTTTTTCGTTTACATTTTAAATCGGGCCTCCAGCCTCCAGCGAGTTCATGACTTAACCTGAAGAGGGCAGCAATGTTGCTATAAAGATAAAACTGGTTAGGTGGTTGGGTAGATGAGTGATTAACTACACGTTTGTTTTTATTGTCATGCCTGACAAGTGAACATGTTGACATGCTGACTTTTAAATATTTGCATTTATAACTGGACATATAAAGTTCTTACTCTCAATGTACTTTTTCTTTTTTTATAGTTCCCTTTATTCTTTTATCTGAACAGTGTATTAGTGGCCATGTGCTCTGTGTGTGGAGTCCTGCCTGGTCCCGGTCAGGTCGTCATGTCTGTGTTCTGTTTCAGGCTGTCACTCTGGATCCCAATTTCCTGGATGCTTATATTAACTTGGGCAACGTGCTGAAAGAGGCTCGTATCTTTGACAGGTAATGCTCGTTGACCTTCTCAGAAGTTGTAAGTTGGATGCATCTCCCCTGCCTGGTCCTAGATTTTGGTAGCTGGATTAAATGAATTCTGTCACTGTGGTCCTTTGGAGAGATAGAAGAGAGTAAGCTGACAGTCTGCATTTAATAATTGTGATGACAGTTTGCTTTATGTTAGTATGACAGAGGGGTTGTTCTTAATTTCTTTAGGATTCTCTTCTTCCTGACTACAAATCATCTTTAGTTACTAGTTTTAGTTAAAATCATCTTCCTTTGATATGCTGTACCGCATTTTTAGCTTCGTCTTTCAGTGATATCTGTATCTTTTTCTCCACAAGCTTAATGTCACATTGAGCAGGCTAATCAAGGGTAGTTGAAATGCATTCTGTACCGTTGCAGGGTTGACATTATTTTTTTATTGTACTTTAAAGGAGAACGGTGTGGTTTATGCTCATCCTTGCTTTGGCTTATGTGTGGTTAGGGTGTGAGAACTTAGTTCCTGTCCCTGATGCTATGGTGCTGCTGTTTCTCTGTCCTTGCAGGGCTGTGGCGGCCTACCTGCGCGCGCTGAGCCTGAGCCCCAACCATGCCGTGGTGCATGGGAACCTGGCGTGCGTGTACTACGAGCAGGGCCTGATTGACCTGGCCATCGACACCTACCGTCGCGCCATTGAGCTGCAGCCACACTTCCCAGATGCCTACTGCAACCTTGCTAATGCGCTGAAGGAGAAGGGCAATGTAAGGAAATCCACAGAGAGCGTACGTGCACACTGCTCCATGCCTTTTTTTCTGTACATGAAACCTGTATTCCATTTGTTTTTGTATCATAGTGTGAAGTTCCCAAAGGACATTATGTTCCAACTTTAAAATTAAACCATTGCCAAAGCTTGGCCTGATAACTTTGAATGTTGCCTGAAAACCATAGATGTCAGTCTTGCGTTTTAGAAAGCCTCATTATTTTCTTGAGGTGTCTGGTCAAGTGTTGTAAGTAAATGATGGCTGGCAGAATTGTTTTTGTTTTAAGACCTGCCCTGCTAGTATTTTTTAGTGGATCCTCTGTTTTACACCAGCTAGGTGAAAACTACTTCTGTGCCCTCAGTGTCTTTTTTTCTTTCTGCGAGCCAGGTGTCGGAGGCAGAGGAGTGCTACAACACAGCTCTCAGGCTGTGCCCCACGCATGCAGACTCCCTCAACAATCTGGCCAACATCAAGAGGGAACAAGGCAGCATCGAGGAGGCTGTCCAGCTCTACAGGAAGGCCCTGGAGGTGAGTCTGCGCATTGACTCTTTGTACGAAACTGAAATACTTGGTGACTGTGTATTAGCACTTGCTGGGAATTGTAAAACATAGCGCTTGGAGACTAGAACTGCATCTTTTCAAGTAACTGAAAATCATAAGCAAACGCCACAGTTACAGTGCACTGAAGACAATCCAGTCTGTCCATAAAATCCATTGGAAACTGGTATTTAAAAGAGAAATTGTTTTGGAAGTATTCAATGTAAAGTCTGTGTTGATTAGCTTTCTATTTGCAGTGTGAAAGAAGAGATTGTGTTTTGACTCTGTGAACTCTGTGGTTCACAGGTGTTCCCAGAATTTGCAGCGGCTCATTCCAACCTGGCCAGTGTCCTGCAGCAGCAGGGAAAACTGCAGGAGGCCCTCATGCACTACAAGGAGGCCATCAGGTAAGAGGACAGACATGTATTGCTTTGACTTGCTGATGCAGAGCCTTCCCAGATTGCTGGTCTTTTCAGATTTTCTCCACCAGAAAAGCTTCTCTCACAATGTTGAATAAATTCCATTCAGTGATTATCCGAGATGTGAAGCTTGTTCCATATTGTGAGTGCGAGTGTATTTCTGTAATGCAATAAATGTTGGAGTGGAGACCCGCAACAGTGTGCATGCTGCAAAAGAACAAATAGAACAAGTTAATTTGAAAAGTAGAAAATGAGAATCCAAAATGTTTTTCCTATCCAAACAGGATATTCAGTTCTGATTCAGCAGGTTGGTTCCTTGTTTGACTCTCAGCTGGAATTGATAAATTACTGCTCGTTATTGAAAATGAATCTGTTATGCCCTCAGGATCAGCCCTACCTTTGCTGACGCATACTCCAACATGGGGAACACACTGAAAGAGATGCAGGATGTACAGGGGGCTCTGCAGTGCTACACACGAGCTATCCAGATCAACCCTGCTTTCGCGGACGCACACAGCAACCTGGCCTCCATCCACAAGGTACTGCTCATCACAGCTTGTGAGGGTTCTCTCAACGGGGTTTGGTGTGTTGGTCTTGTAGATTTTTTTGCTTTTGTGTTAATTTTTCTCTCTCTCTCTCTCTCTCTCTCTCTAGGACTCTGGAAATATTCCAGAAGCAATTGCATCCTACCGCACTGCTCTAAAGCTGAAGCCGGACTTCCCCGATGCTTACTGCAACTTGGCTCACTGCTTGCAGGTAACGTCCCTGCTAGACAGGCACACTAACCTTCCCTCTCCGAATTTCTTCACACATCGTGGTAGTGATGTGACTGACAGATATGCTTGACTAGTAATGGCCTCCCTGATGGCTCTGTATCCTCCCTCTCAGATTGTGTGTGACTGGACAGACTACGATGAGCGGATGAAGAAGCTGGTGAGCATTGTGGCTGATCAGCTGGACAAGAACCGTCTGCCGTCAGTACACCCCCACCACAGCATGCTGTATCCTCTGTCCCACGGCTTCCGCAAGGCCATCGCGGAGCGTCACGGCAACCTCTGTCTCGACAAGGTATTGCCCTTGAGAAGACATTAGTGAAGCAAGCATCATCTCGACCTCTGCAATAGGCAGTTATTCCCTAGCCTGTACCTGGATGCCCAATTTTCAGTTTGCTTGCTATAGTTTTGGCCTCAATGAGCTGAACAGCCTGGTTATTGGCACTCAAAAGGTTAAAGGTCATACTTTTAAAGGACCTGTATGAATTCCTACCAGTACTGCACACCCATTCATTGATTTGAGGAAATCAAACAATCTTAATCCTCATTCTTCAATCTTGAGTATTAACTATTAATCCGTTTCCCTTCTTCAGATCAATGTGCTTCACAAGCCCGCTTATGAGCACCCGAAGGACCTGAAGGCCAGTGGGGGGCGCCTGCGTGTTGGATATGTCAGCTCAGACTTTGGCAACCATCCTACCTCTCACCTTATGCAGTCCATCCCTGGTATGCACAACTCTGAGAAGTTTGAGGTGAGAGATTAGCTGAGGATGTTTATTTAGATGTAAATATTTTCAGACTTGTCAGGGGCATTGGCATGTCAGCATGTCTAAACCCACATCTGCCTCTCTTCCCAGGTGTTCTGTTATGCACTTAGCCCCGACGATGGCACAAACTTCCGGGTGAAGGTTATGGCTGAAGCTCACCACTTCACAGACCTGTCCCAGGTACGTTCTTTGGCTCTTTTGTCCGTTTGTGTCTTAGTTTTCTACATTTAAGAGTACCTGGGGGCCTCTTGGGTTACCCTCATTCTTGTTTCTCCTCTAGATCCCCTGCAATGGGAAGGCTGCTGACAGGATCCATCAGGATGGCATTCACATCCTGGTCAACATGAATGGCTACACCAAAGGAGCACGGAACGAGCTGTTCGCCCTTCGCCCTGCACCCATCCAGGTATGGGAACCGGCACACTGCTGCTCAGGTTGCATTTGTGCTCTATAGGATGTCATAGTGGCTACTTATCCTGGAAAAGTAGTAACTGCATAAATATAATGGAGTTGTGGCCACTCTGCCCCCCCACACCACTGTCTTTGCTATTTTGGAAATGGTTTAGTTTGAAATGCATAGAATTAAAAGAGCTGGGTGTTAAAATTTAAAAATGTAAGGTTAAAATTCCAAGCAACTCATTCACCAGGCATAAGAGTTGTTAAGTAGTTATTAGCATAAATTTAAGAAAAAAACAGAAATCCCTTAACCGTCCCTGGCCTGGTTAGACGCAAAGTTGTATGCGTCTGCTCTGAAATTCCCTTCTCCGGTCATTCCTCAGCCACTACAACGCACCTCTTCATTTAGTTATGTTGTAGCATATCTCTGCGTGTATCTCTGTAGAAGATCACCTAACCAAATCTGCTAGGTGAAAGAAGAGTATTGAGCATAGGTCTCGGACTTTAAGTGGATGAGTTAAAATATACACTAAAATATCCACTGTTCTTAAGCACAGAAGCAGAGCTTGAGCCTTATTATTGGCATACGTGTAAAGGACAGTTTGTATCTGTCTCTCGGAAACAATGCACGTCTCTCACTGCTGTGAACCAGCTGCCTGACTGTCTGCTCTTCCTTCTCCTTTACAGTCCATGTGGCTGGGCTACCCTGGAACCAGTGGGGCCCCCTTCATGGATTACATCATTACTGACAAGGAAACCTCTCCCCTGGAGGTGGGAGAGCAGTACTCGGAGAAGCTGGCCTACATGCCAAACACCTTCTTCATTGGAGACCACGCCAACATGTTCCCACATCTCAAGGTGAGAATGGGTCCTGCCTGCCGACCAACTGTGTGCATCTGGTTCCAGATCCACATTAGTTTAAAAACTGAGTTAGTGTTTTCTTCAGTGCTGTTCTTATGGAGCATTATTTGATGCAAAAAGATGCACCAATTTCTGAGTGAAGATTATTGTTAGAACAGTTCCCAATTGTGAGATACTGGTCTATACTGCGGCTCCATTGCTTTGGCGTTGGGTGATTTATTTGCGTTGCACATTTTCACAGAAAAAGGCAGTAATTGACTTCAAGTCCAATGGGCACATCTTTGACAACCGCATAGTGCTGAACGGGATTGATCTGAAGGCCTTCCTGGACAGCCTGCCTGATGTGAAGGTGGTAAAGGTGAGAACTCAGATTTGGCCAGTGTGGTGCTCTGTGGTGTGGTACTTTAGTAGAATTAGGATTTAGTGCGTGACTGGATAGTACACTGAAAATGAGAAGAATAGCTCCCATTTCAGAATGCATGACTGATTTTTTTTAATTTACTGCTGATTTGAGTCCTATAACTAAATAAAAGTCATATTTGCATAAATGACTTGAGCTCTCTCAGTTCTGTCGGAAAATCTGTTTGATTTTCATTTCCTCATTTTCCCAATTACTAAACGTAAGTTTTATAGTGTATTTCTTGGAGAATCCAGCTTGTCCTCTGGAGTGGAAGCTTCAGTAATAAAATGTAGTCTGGTATGACCATGATGTACTTCTGGCCCTTCACCCTCACTTTCACTTCCACCCTACAGCTGAAGTGTGAAGCACAAGAGAGCACAGACAGCAACTCTGCCCTCTCCATGCCTGTCATTCCAATGAATACTGCAGCCGAGGCCATCATCAACATGATCAACCAGGGCCAGATCCAAGTCACCATCAATGGCTTCACAGTCAGCAATGGGCTAGCCACCACTCAGGTATGACACTGGATGTAGCACCCCCTATTGGGGGGGGGTCAGTGTCCTACTGTTCCCGCACTAGCTGGGAAAACTGGGTTTACATTCATTTGCAACAAAACGTATGGGAAGAACTTTTTGAAAACATTTGACATTATTAAGAAGTCACCTTTTTTCTTCCAAATGACCTCCTGGAGCAGTTCATGACTTGAGTGTGCTAAAAAAACTTGCCCTGTTCAAAGCAAGGGGTACACTGTGGTCTTTACTTGATAGATTTCATTCCTCTTTTTTTTTGTTGACTTGATCCTAGGTTCGTTTCAAAGCAGCCTGACCGTTACTACCGGAAATTGCTGGTTACTGGTGTAGTCTCGGTTTGCATCTACGTGGACTCCAGGCATGTTCAGTTTTGTAGTGCTACGCTGAACATCATGTAGCATGGAGTGTGTTTAATGAAGAGAAGAACTTAATGTGCAAATGCACTCCAACCTTGTCCTTTTGAAGATGTGACCATGGAATATGAATTACTCACTTCATTCCTCACCTTGCAGAGCTACACATGGACTGTGCTGTGCCCCTTCTACTGTCATACATACACACTGTACAGTTCAGCTTTGAAATCAGTTGTTGCTGTTGTTTTAAAAAGAAACATTTCTGCAGCAGTAGGAACACCGTCTGACCATCCCTCCTGTCCCCTGTGCTCTACCAGCCTGCTCACTGGCTCAGGTTCAGCCTTGATGCTGTATGACCACATATTATTGTCTTTCAGATATTTACAATCGAGAAGGTCAATGTATCGGGAACTTTAGCTCTGCAGGTACGCTAATCTTTCACTGAAGCGGTGATCTGACTCTGCATACAAATTTAAAGAGGTTCTCCTTTCTGAATGACCGACTGGAAGCTTGTGTATTACTATCACCCTGCCACTGTAGCCTCCTGAAGTGTTGGGCTCTCACGTCACCCTGGTGTCTGTAGAAAGGCTTCTGGCTGTGCGGTTGCCAGACAATCAGACGTTTGGTAGTAAGGTATAACAATATCATGTAGTCATGTAGTAGCATTGCACAGGTGCTGTTCTTCAAGCACCCGCTCTCTCTGGTATTAGTGACACTACTGGCCACTTTCTCTGACCTCCTCGCCGGCTTATCCTGCAGATCAACAACAAGGCAGCAACGGGTGAGGAGGTGCCCCGCACCATCATCGTCACCACGCGCTCGCAGTACGGCCTGCCGGAGGATGCCATCGTTTACTGCAACTTCAACCAGCTCTACAAGATCGACCCTCCCACCCTACAGATGTGGGCCAATGTGAGTTTTAGTATTGCTGAAATCGGCAATCTCTCTGTGATTCAGAAGAAATATTACAAGAAAGTTTTCTGCTTAGTACCGAGTAAGCTTTGTATATGCATGGCCCAAACTGGTTTAGAAGGATGGGGACATCATGCCAGGTGCTGATAACTTGTGTGGATGTTTCTGTTAGCTGATGACACTGTGGTAGCTTTGTGTGCTTTGTTACTTGCATCTCAGCTGCATATATCTGTCTGTCGCAGATCCTGAAGAGAGTGCCAAATAGTGTGCTGTGGCTGCTGCGCTTCCCAGCAGTGGGCGAACCCAACATCCAGCAGTACGCCCAGAACATGGGTCTGCCTGCTAACCGCATCATCTTCTCACCCGTGGCCCCCAAGGAGGAGCACGTGCGGCGCGGGCAGCTGGCAGACGTGTGTCTGGACACGCCACTCTGCAATGGGCACACAACTGGCATGGATGTTCTCTGGGCGGGCACTCCCATGGTCACAATGCCAGGTAGGGCTGCAGGTTACGAAGAGAAGCACAGACTTGGCTTATCCTTACTATCCAGGAGACAGAGAGGAGGTTTTCCAATTGTTTAGTCCTTATAAGGTAGCTTGTACCGATACACTTCAGACTTTACCCATAAAATGACTTAAATTGTCAGTTTTCCCTGAGCCAGGTGGGGTGGGTACCAGACTACCTGAGCAGAGGAAACTGATACTGAGCAGAAGTCAGGAGCTGCTGAGGGGGTCTTTGAGGACTAGGACTAGAAGTTTTCAAGGCTACATGAAGCTAAATCCATGAGCTTTCTAGAGTGAGCAGTATTTCGATGAACACTGACAGCATGTTACATGGGCGTTTCAAAGCTTTGAGAAAACTTCTGCCGCCAGTCTGCTTGGGCGATACTCAGAGACGTTAAGAGTTCCATATTCTGTTGTGCATTATAGGTGTCCTTACCTCTCCCCAGCTTTTGACTGGTTTGAGTCTGTGTAATCGATGTTTTCTTCACCCCGCAGGAGAGACCCTGGCGTCGCGTGTGGCCGCTTCTCAGCTGACGTGCCTCGGCTGCACCGAGCTCATTGCCCCAAACCGCCAGGACTATGAGGATGTAGCTGTCAAGCTGGGCACCGACATGGAATTGTGAGTCTTAATTCTCATTCACCTGAAATGCTTACCACACATGCCTTCCACCATTCAAAATATTAGCTGTCAGATGCTTTAGTGAATCGATCTTCTGATGGTTTTCAGTCCCTGTAAGAAACATCACCAATATTGTCATTCATAAACGGAGTGACAAGCATTTGACCCGCTTCATACAGCTTTGCTAGTGTTTGATTTCTTAATTGCAAAAACTTCATTTGACATTCCATGTCGATGGGGAGTTAAATTTGGCATCAGTAAGCAATAGAATTTAATTTTGCTTTACAAGCCAGGTCTTTACTTATGTTGTCTCTTATTACTCAGATACTGGAGATCTGAGTGTAGGATGTTCCCCATTATCTTTATAGTTGTCAGTTGTGTTTAGTCAGATCATTGGGTATGTCTGTCTGGGCGCTGTCTTTTCTCTTTGGATTTCAACTCTTTGTCACCCCACAGCCTGAAGAAGATCCGTGCCAAGGTGTGGAAACAGCGCATTTGTAGCCCACTCTTCAACACCAAGCAGTACACCATGGACCTGGAGAAGCTGTACCTGCAGATGTGGGAGCACCACGCCGCGGGCGGCAAGCCTGACCACCTCTTTAAACTGAAGCCCATGGAGAGCAGCGAGAGCGCCTGAGCCGAGCACCGGCCCAGCCTGTACACCCTGCTGCTGCTGCAGTCTCTGCTCTGCCTTGTAATGCAGCCCTCCCAGACCACCCTCCTCTCCTTGTGGAAGAGACTCACCCTCTGCTGGAGCCTTCCATCTGCTGCGTGACCCCTTTCCTGGTAGAAAAGAACTTGATCTCCTGAGAGTTGGGGGGGGGTCTGTCTTGTACAGCACCTTAACTGAGACTTTTCATATCCTGCCATATCCTGGGGGCTGCTGGACAAGGGAGGTTTTTTTTCTTGGTGTTACCAGAAAGCACCAGTTTTAACAGCGGGTGTACAACTATACTGATCGAGTGATTCATATGTGAATCCTTGTCCGCCAAATTGTGACTTCAGTCTTTTTTTCTGTTTTGTCTCTTTTTTTTTTTTGAACCAGACATTCTGGATTTATAAGAATAGAAGGAGGGAATTACCAGGATGTACTCGCAAAGATGATAAAGCTTTTGTTGAAGACGAATAATTTGTAAAAAAAAAAATCATCTTTAATGTGGATACAAAGTCATTTTTTAATTTTCTTTTTTTTCATCAGGTGTTTCACACACCCTTTGAAGTACAGTCAGTATGTAGATGAGTCGCCTTTGGTGGTTGTTTTCTGTGCAGCTCTGGCTGGATGACGTTTTGTCACTGTTTTTGACACTCCGGGCATAGGAACCCCTTATAGGTCAGCATCTGGCCTGCTGCCTGCCCTCTTGCTGTCTTTGGTCTGAACTGGCGAGCAAGGCGCGATCTTGATTTTGTTCTGCACAGTCCCAGTACACACACTGTACTCGAAATGTCTCAGTCTTAATGTGAAACTGGGGGGAGGGGATGGGTTGTGGTTCAGATTTGGAAATATTGGGAAAAAAAAGCTCTTTTTTTAACCACATGCCAACTTTTTGTGAGTGTGTGTATGTGTATTAAAGATTTCCCCAAATTAATCATTCTTTCTTCCCTATATACTAAGATTTGTGCAAAAAACAACCAATCCGTTCCAGCCAAGTATAATTGTGGACAAAAATCAGTTTCTCATTTCGGAAAGGGCAGCCTTCATCTTACTAGAAGCATGGCTACTGTTCTCTTTTCTTTTTCTTATCAGGAAAGGCCCAGGTAAGTATTTTTAAGCTCTTATTTTTTTACAATTTTTATTGAAGATCTGTGCTGTTGTCATGCTTACTTCTGCTTCGCTTCACCATGTGACTGTAGGGGTAGGGTCTACAAACGGCTCTACATCCTAAAGGGTATATTCCACGGATTACAACATTTTGTTTTGTTATCTTTTATTGTTAAATCAATGTAAAGATATTTGTTACAGGAGTCATTTTATGGATTTCATACATTGTATAACCGGCTCTTGTGACATGGGGGGGGGGAAGAAAGTGGTCCATTTGTCTTTGGTACATTGATTTCTGTTCAGTCACAATCTAGTTTTTCAAAAAAGTTCCAAAGAAAGTTTGCCTGCCTTTAGGGGCACATTGAAAACAGGCCTTTGTATTGCAGAAGCAGTGTCCTCTAAATTACAACAGATGTTTACTTGTATGTTTTGGTCAGTGTCAAAACGTTAGATTCCTAGACTGAGAAAAGGTAATTGTAGCTCACTCTTGTGTGCCGTTTAACTGGGGCTCACATTAGATCAAGCAAAAACATCACCATGGGTAGAGACTGAAAGCAGGCCATGCTTTAGGGTTATTTTGGTTCATTTGATGATTTCTTCTACCCCCTTCCACAGTGTTGTGAATCTTTTAAATCTTTCATCGTTATTTTTCTTTTTTGACAAATGTGAGCCGAAACAAATGGTAAGACTTTAAATACCACGCCAGGACGGAGCTGTACAATTGTATATCCTTCTGAGATCTGTGTGAGGCCTATAAAATGTCTTTTAAAAACCAATTTACTGCTGCTGTGCTTCCTTCAATCTGTTAGGTCTCTTGCAGTGTGGTCTTCAATCTTACGTGCCAGCTGGGCTGTTGGTACATCACCATCTAGAGTGCAACTATAAATAAACTATTGGTTCCGAACCGATGGTGTCCTCATCTTCATTGCTGTACGTGTTGTCGTGTATTCTACCCTTTCTGTACAACAGCATATATTGTTGAAAGCACAAGAGAAGAACATTTCGAAGAGACTCCTAGACAGATCGTATGAAGCTAATGTGGTAAATACAGTGTGACTGTGGAGTGGTACACAGATTTTGTCTTTGATCCTGATGCCTGTGAAGACTGGCTCTGATGTGAAGTGCTCTCCACTGTTAGTGTTGCCAGCGCTGAACACATCTTGCACTGTCACAGCTACTCATGAAGACAAACCCCTTTCACTTGAGCTCTTCTGAATCGGGCCATACCTGGGCGGCTCACAACCAGAGGACACCTTGCCCCCAATATTATAGTAGAGTGCAGAATAGTATGAACTTCTACTATATTATAAATAATAGTATCAGTTTTAAGGATGTATTTCTGTCCAATTTTGTGTGAATTGTGGGTGTTGTGGAGAGAATTCTTGAGGCAAAGGAACTAATTCAGCTCATTGCTTAAGGCCAGAGTTGACAAAAAACCCTCCTAGACACCAGCAATTTGACAGACTGTAGACTCTATCCTAAAATCCTCAAATTTAAAAGAGTTGGAACTTAACTGGATACCTCAGAATGGTTAGATGTGATGAATGTAAAAGTACAGTTCCTCATAACTGGTGTTGCATATAAACTGAGCTGAGCCCAGCTTCATTAGTCAAAATTAGATTGTTCCAAGATTTAGAAATTCCGAGCGGCCTATAGAAGTGTTTAGATACAATATAAAATGTATTCGTTAAGAAATACAGTAAATGGATATGACCTAGCAGCAGAAACGTAATTCCCTGATAGAACCTGAGTCGGGTGCAATTATCCAGGTTACCTTTAACCATGTTCTCGAAAATGTATTTGTGTACTCCTTTCACTGTTGAAGCGACAACAGTTTCCAAATTATCGCTGGTACAACACGAGAGCCCATTCACATTTTTAGGTATTAGTTTCAGGATCGATATACTTTAACAATAAAAACAAAATTGAAAGCACGGGCATAATAATATAATGATCATAGACTTTACATTTCTATTCATTTTTGAAGTACAAAGCAGAAGGTGTTTCACCTACCTTAAATACACGATTAAATTTGTTCAAATACCATGTATTCATTACGGAAAGCAGCGGAGACAGTTATATTGCAAATAAAAATGTTTTTATTTAGAAGAGTACGGGACATTGTGAATCAATATAGACTTAAAAAAATAAGCTGATGTAGTTATTTTACAAATAAATAAAGCATTTAAAAATAGATTCTCATTGACAGTAAACAAGCCGATCCACCCGGCGCTGCTAGCTTGAACAGCTCTCAGACCCGTGATTGGCTAAAGCCCCGAACAGGTCGGGCCGCGATTGGGTGGAGAGTGAGAATCGACACTCTGATTGGGCAAAACGTCACAGCGGAAGTTCCGAGAACATGTAGATACACAGGTGATGGATGTTCTTCTTGGTCCAAATACTGTAGCCCCGGGTAACCGTGTGTGCTGTATGAGCACGCTGGATATACATTAATTTCTTATTACTAATCAATCTAAGGGAAGTCGCACTGAGGTCAAAACAGAACAGCAGACAAAGAATGTCATGGCATTCACAGCGCGTTCACGACTCTGATAGCGTGTCACGATAGGAGTGCACGCATCACAATCACATCGCAATACCCATTGCGACTGGCGCATCACGGGCATGGCGCCACTGTGACGACATTAAGTCCATATATCGCGATATGGCGTGCCCCCGACAAAACGCCCACCCCCCATGTTGCGACACAGAGTCCATATATCGCGATATGACAAACGCCCCCTCGCCCATGGCGCGACATGAAGCCCGCATATCGCGATATGACATACCCCGGCAAAAATGCCCCGCCTACATGTCGCGACATGAAAGGCCCTATATCGCGATATGACATACCCCGACAAAATGCCCCGCCCCAATGTCGCGACATGAAAGATCCTTTATCGCGATATGACCAAATCTGTCACGCCCATGTCGCGACATAAAGCCCGTATATCGCGATATGACATACCCCCGACAAAATGCCCCGCCCCCATGTCGCGACATGAAAGACCCTATATCGCGATATGACCAAATCTGTCATGCCCATGTCGCGACATAAAGCCCGTATATCGCGATATGACATACCCCGACAAAATGCCCCGCCCCCATGTCGCGACATGAAAGGCCCGTATATCGCGATAGGACATACCCTGACAGGATATGCTGACCCCATGTCGCGACACAAAGTCCATATATTGTGACACGTCCTATCTGGGTATATCAAGTTCTGAAATGAGACCTTTGTTGCGACAGTGGTGCCAGGGTGGCATGGAAGCAAAGGTCAGCCGTGATATACACTGCCGCGATATACATGCGATATACATGGGGTCCCTATCATGACATGCTGCAGAGGTCTTGTCGCAATGATATGCCACAGTTACGCGTTTGGCAACAGCGTGTCACGGTAGGGGAAAAAAGGAAAACGTGCCTTAGAAAATAAAAGCCATAGATCTTACAATCACGGTGATTTTACATACATTACAACCACAGGTTTTTGTCATAGATGGCTAACTTGTTGGCATGCATCATGTCTTAGTATTCTTCACATCTATGGGGGCTCATATGTTTATGGATACTGATTGTCTTTAAAATGTTAAGGGTACGAGCTAAACTATAACAGAGCGCTTGAACTCGGCAGACGGGGTCACTGGAGGTCAAAGTCACCGTGCATGGTCACGTGATCACCGGAAAAACAAGGCGCTATATCTCAGGCACGAAAGCAAAACAAACGACACAAACGCAGTACTAACGAATGAGGTTGGTTTCATCGTTTGTGCTGTCTGTAGGGGGGCCAACTTCACGGAGCTTTTAACTTGTCTTTAAATATTCAGCGGACTTGAGCATAACATACCAGAAGAAGGTGCACGCACGTATGGGTTTCAGAGGCTGGAGTAAATTCATCGCCCCAAGGGTAATATCGAGTGAGGCGCCATGAGATTAAAAACGGCGAAGGTATTACAATATTAAGTTCTGAAGATCTTGTTTCATCCTTCATGATGCTTTTAAACTTGTACAGTGCTAACCAATTCATTGTACCTTTAATTGCAAGCATGGTCTGCTAATAAAAGCGTCAAATACATATTTTAGATGTATTTTAGCTCTGTAAACGTCGTCCACTTACAAATACTGCAGGGCATTTAGAGGTGATCCGTAGAATGAACACTTGCATCTATCCGTCAATATTATCTTAATGTTATTCATGCATTCCAAAACTTATAATTTGTTAACAGGAGAAATTTTAGAACCTCTTCGGGAAGCCAGGCTGTACTCCTTAAAACCCAAGGTGCCTGTAGCATCTCATGTGTCTTATTTGTTTCGGGACTGGTCTTGTCATCTACAGGCGGCTTTCTAAAAAACGTAGATACAGTACAGTACATGCATTTGTTTTGCCATGTTGGCTAACAAACCAAAAACCCAGCGCTAGATAGCTCTAAGAGCGTCTGACGACAACGATAGCCAATTAGGCGATGGCTACGCATGCACCGCCCCACCACATTTACATAATTTTCTTATTGGTCACAAAAGATACAACGAGCCAATAGCAAATCACAGATGATGAAAAAACTCAAATACGTAACATTAAAAAGCAAATCATGTAACGCATACAAGGGAAAAAAAAATCTTTAAATTACTTTGGACTGATTGGGTAGGCCTAGGATCAATCAGGGTCACCCGTGGCTACGCCCCTGCCCGTGCGGCTGCAACGTGTTCTCATTTCGGAATATCCAGGAGGTAATGGATTATTAACGCAGTTTATTTCAGCCGTGCTGTATATACTCGACTCACCATGCGAGAACAATGCGCCCTCCAGGCCAGCCGGGGGCGGTAGTACCACTGTCGGTACTCCACTGTCTGTTCGGAAGAGAGGAAAAGGAAGTGACGTGACCAGCTCTCGAGGTTGCGCCAGTTTTTAAATGCTCTTCTGAGCGTCTCAAGTTGTAAATAAGGGGCTCTCAAGACAGTAATGCCAAGATTTGCATTACTTCAAATGGAAATGAAGCTTTTTGTGCTCGGACGAATTCACTGAAGGACAGTTTCAAGGTAATGGATAAATATTGAATCTTGTTCATATTGAATGGGACTGTTTTGTGTACAGACGATCGATTGCAGTGACATGACGTTGATCGTAAGTAATTAGAATTTAAAATGAGTGTTTAAAAGTGCCTGTCTTCTAATCTACTTTCTAGGATTTCAGTTGTTATTTTGACGTTTGTGCGAGAACTGTATATCTTTAAAATAGTTAAAGTAGTAATAAAGTAGCTGCGTCAGCATGCGTAGGCTGCAAAGGAACAAGTAATAGGTTTATTCCCTGATGAAAAGAGAAGAGAGAAAACTAAACGTTTCGGCCTTGGAGACTTCCTCACGGGTGATCTTAAAGTACGCGTTCATCTTTAACATATGCGTGGTGTAGAAAATGGACTATTTTAGAAAGTGTCTGATCTGTTACTAAAGAAAACGTCTGCCCTCTAATTAGATCCGACCTCGTCACCCTGTTACACTATAAAAGAGCTTATCCCCCAGGTTAGTTCTTTATGAAAAAATATTTGTGTTTATCTGTACATCGATCAAGGTGCATGAACCAGGGAGAGAGTAACAGCTGTGACTCAAGGACCGCGGCTCTTTTTCACGCGTGTTTTTGTCACACCGTCTCCCAATTAATCAAGCCCACAGCTTTTTGCCACCAGCTGCTTTGTGCACTTCGCGAGCCGTGGGACTGCCTGCTTTCTTGGGACGGCTCAGGAAGTGGTGATGGACGAGGACACGCAGAGGCTGTTCCAGAGGGTAGCTGGGAAACTGGGCTGGACCAAGCCTGGAGGACTGGACGCCACAGCGAGGGAGGTAGGAGGTGTGGGGTGTGGGGCGTGGGGTAGTAGCGGGTATTCACTCTGTGATTAGGTAGTAGTGTTTCACCACACAATTCCAAATGTCCTGTATTTGATAAAAAAGATGTTCAGTATGTTGGATGACTTAGAACTGTCAGGTCTAGTAAAATATATCCAGAGCACTACTGTATCATGGGTGGTGAATCCTGGGTGCTGATTCAGAGGCATCTGCCAGCATCTCATCCTGCCATCACTGGCAGCCCACTGAAGCTCAGCAGGTGTGAACCTGGTCAGTACCTGGATGGGAGACTCCTGTGAAAGCTAAGGTTGCTGCTGGAAGAGGTATTAGTGGGACCAGCAGGGAGTGCTCACCCTGCAGTCTGTGTGGGTGGTCTTATGTCTAGTATAGTGATGGGGATATTAGTTAGTATTATAAAAAGATGTCCTTCAGGTGAGACATAAAACTGACGTCCTAACTCTCTGTGGTCATTAAAAATCCCAGGTCATTTCTCGAAAAGAGTAAGGATGTTACCCCGGTGTCCTGGCCAGATTCCCCTCCCTGGGCTTTCTAAACCATGGCCTCCTAATAATCCCCATCTCTGAACTGGCTTCATCACTCTGCTCTCCTCCCCACTGAGAGTTGAGCGTACTGGCGCACTATGGCTGCTGTCTCATCATCCAGTGGGCCTGCATATTGCTGGTGGTGGTGGAGGAGAATCCCCATTACCTGTAAAGCGCTTTGAGTGGAGTGTCCAGAAAAGCGCTGTATAAGTGTGAGGAATAATTATTATTATGGTTATTAGCAGCAGAGCTGACGCCAGTCCAGGCCTGAGTGCCCCTCCTCTGTCTCACCTTTCCTCCCTCGTGCAGCTGCTGAGGAGTGTGGGGAAGAGTGAGCAGGTGGTGCCGGGACGGGCAGGCTCCGGGGGCCAGTGGGGTGACGCCAGTCCTCCTGCAGCGCGGCCCCCCACCACTAGGCGGCAGCTGTCTGACAGTGAGAGTGAGGGGGGCAGCACCTCGGAGAAGGAGAACGAGCAGCGAAGGGGGCAGAATCGGGCCCGGCGGGACTCCAGCGATGAGGTGTTCGGTGAGTGTGAGAGGCTGGGGAGCAGACGGGGGCGGCGAAGGGAGGCCATTCAGCCCATCCTCACGGTGTGTTTCTATGGAACTCATTGATCCAAGATCTCATAAACTCTAGTCAGCTCTAACAACATTATTGATGCTGTGATAACAAGTGCATGTTATATTCAGTTCTTAGTGCAGGTGCTCTTTGCTTCCATTCATGATCTTGTTTAAGACCTAAAAAGACCTTTGGGATGAGTTCATCAGGGCACTGAGGATTTTTTGGGAGTTTTTTTTAAGCAATCTAACCGGTAATGTTGTCAAAGCCAATACAATGGATGTTTTCAAGGAACAGCTGGGTGAGATTAACCAATCAATTAAATTCTGACAAATGAATGTGCCTCCTTTCACCTGTAACCTTTATTAAATTCCCTTCTCTGGTCAAAATAAATATTGCTTCCCACCTATGACCTGCCTTCATCACTCTGTTCCCTCCCCACCTATAGCTGATGTGCGGTGAGCGTACTGGCTCACTTTGTCTGATGCTCTTTTGTTGGCAAAAATGATTTGTTTCCCAAAATTATTCTGGTCAATTTTTTATGTTTTTTAGGGTATTGGTTTCTCTGTTGTTAAGTGATGATCAGCACTTCCAGTGTTCTTTGTTGGGGGAAAAATGGAAGGGTTCTTATTCTATGGTGATTCTCTTCTTGCATGCAAATGTTGCAATAGTGATGATCCATTCTGAGATGCACAGGGAGTGAAGTCTGTGGCTGCTTGGAGTGTGTGTGTGTATCAGGTCTATTCTCACACTGCTGTCCTCCCTGCAGTCCTGACAGAGAAGGTTCCGCTCAAGCCTGCAGCCCAACGCCAGGGTCGCCCGCTGACTGTGCACAGGTGGGTGCTGTCCATGGAGGGGACCTGATCTCTCTGCTCTCTTGCTCTTCACCCATCGCATGACTATTCAGCCCTGGATGTTAGTCCAGAACTTCATATTACTGCTATATCCAGTCATACTTCTGTTCTGTGCAGTTACTGCTCAAATAAGTTAATATGAAGTACACTGATGAAGGAGAAAGAATGCTGTAGCATGGGGGTGCAGAGATTCTGTCTAGCTGGTGCCCCATCTTCCACAGTAAACTGAACACCTCGTGTTGAGGCCTGGCTCAGACTACCGGAGAGCCCATGAGTGGGAATCTG
Source organism: Atractosteus spatula (assembly GCF_055471065.1). Taxonomy (NCBI): domain Eukaryota; kingdom Metazoa; phylum Chordata; class Actinopteri; order Semionotiformes; family Lepisosteidae; genus Atractosteus; species Atractosteus spatula. The sequence goes on along the minus strand of NC_142714.1, from coordinate 47,786,090 downwards.
TTAGTGCTGTGATAGAGAAATGAACCTGCTCTCTCACTGTTCTCTCTCCATCTCCTTGTAGTCCCAGAGAGCAGGTGCTGAGCTCTGACAGCGATGGCAGCTTTGATGACTGTGAGTATGATGGTGGTGCTGTCTGGGGCTTTAAGAGGAGTGGTAATTGATCTCCAAGTTCATTAGAAAGTGATACAGACACCTCAATGGCAGAATGAGCTACTTGACCTTCTGTAAGCTCCAGGCTTCTTGATTTGAGCCAATAGCAGGTGCTGGGTAACACATTCCTCCTTATCTTAAGTAAAGTTTCCTATTATTTTGTCTGTTTTTCCATCACCCAGAGCACCTGCTACATGAAGAAGAAACTAAAAGGGAGCAAATTTCTGTGTAAATATTATTTTGATCTGTGAATGGGGACAGAGAATTTGCTTGTTGGAGAGAGTTCTATTAACTCTTGGCCGTGGAAATCCTGTCTTGGAGTTCAGTCTCTTTCTGTCCGCGAGTACCTGTATTTATTTCCTGCAGATCTGAGCCGTCTGCACACACCCAAGCTGAAGCCGTTGGCGTCCCTGGGCGATGGCAGTGAGGACAGGTGAGGCGAATGGGCCACTGGCTCGCGCTGTGGTAGTATGTGTGGTCCTTCTGGCTGGACCTCATCCTTGCACAGTTTCCTCCATTCTGCGTTAACTGCGTTTCCAGCAAAGTAAAGTCAAGCTCCTGACTTCATGAAATCGTAAAGAAACAAGAAACGTTTGAATGCCGGGGGGGGGGGGGGGTTGTGCCTGTGTCTTTTTAAGAACAGCTGCTGTTTGTCCAGTCGGCCAGTGAGTGGTCAGTCTCTCTGCTCTCTCAGGGCACCCCGGGCAGCAGCCCTGGACAGCAGCACCCGGGATCTGTTTCAGAGGGTGGCAGGGAAGCTGGGCTGGTCCAATCCTGGAGGACTGGAGTCTGCGGAGCAGGAGGTAAGATGCCAGGGGTGTGAGGGTAATCGTGGGCGCTGGTCTGTGTTATGATGTTTGTTGCACAGCCACAAAGTGCTAAATGTCATGCGTTTTGCAAAAAATATTCTGTATATAAAATGACTAATTTAATTCAGTACCTAGAGTGACTTTAGGGCATCAGATCTACTCAAATATATGCAGAGCCCTCCCCCATCACAATGGGCGAGTTCTGTGTGCTGATTCACTGGGATCTGCCAGCAGCAGAGCTGACGCCAGTCCAGGCCTGAGTGCCCCTCCTCTGTCTCACCTTTCCTCCCTCGTGCAGCTGCTGAGGAGTGTGGGGAAGAGTGAGCAGGTGGTGCCGGGACGGGCAGGCTCCGGGGGCCAGTGGGGTGACGCCAGTCCTCCTGCAGCGCGGCCCCCCACCACTAGGCGGCAGCTGTCTGACAGTGAGAGTGAGAGGGGCAGCACCTCGGAGAAGGAGAACGAGCAGCGAAGGGGGCAGAATCGGGCCCGGCGGGACTCCAGCGATGAGGTGTTCGGTGAGTGTGAGAGGCTGGGGAGCAGACGGGGGCGGCGAAGGGAGGCCATTCAGCCCATCCTCACGGTGTGTTTCTTTGGAACTCATTGATCCAAGATCTCATCCCGCTGTTTGTTGAAAGATTCCAGAGTCAGCTCTCATGACAGAAACAGGACACTGATAATTGTAAAGAAGCACGTCTTGTTTTTATCCCTAAATGCACTGGCTGTTTTAATCAATGCCTCCTGAGACCATAGAGGTTGTCTTAGGGAGTCCTTCTCCCTGTAGGTGTATAACATGAGGCTAAAAAAATACTTCCCAGTCACTAGATTCCCATTCGTGAAGTGATCAGGATTTCAGCTTTGTTCGAAACAATCTGAAGGAATTCTGTGCCACAAATTCAAACTCCTGTGCACATTTTTGTCTGCTATTAATTACTTTAAAATTCTGAATATTTTGTCAGAATAGCATAATTATTTTATTGGATTATTTCCAATAAAAGAGCAATTACATCCATACAGCACTATCAGGGCTCTGACAAAGTCATAGATTTTGTGTTTAAAAAGTCTGTGGCTGCTTGGAGTGTGTGTGTATCAGGTCTATTCTCACACTGCTGTCCTCCCCGCAGTCCTGACAGAGAAGGTTCCACTCAAGCCTGCAGCCCAACGCCAGGGTCGCCCGCTGACTGTGCACAGGTGGGTGCTGTCCAGGGAGGGGAGCTGATCTGTCTGCTCTCTTGCTCTTCACCCATCGCATGACTATTCAGCCCTGGATGTTAGTCCAGAACTTCATATTACTGCTATATCCAGTCATACTTCTGTTCTGTGCAGTTACTGCTCAAATAAGTTAATATGAAGTACACTGATGAAGGAGAAAGAATGCTGTGGCATGGGGGTGCAGAGATTCTGTCTAGCTGGTGCCCCATCTGCCACAGTAAACTGAACACCTCGTGTTGGGGCCTGGCTCAGACTACAGGAGAGCCCATGAGTGGGAATCTGTTAGTCCTGTGATGGAGAGATGAACCTGCTCTCTCACTGTTCTCTCTCTGTCTCCTTGTAGCCCCAGAGAGCAGGTGCTGAGCTCTGGCAGCGATGGCAGCTTTGAGGACTGTGAGTATGATGGTGGTGCTGTCTGTGGTCCTTCCAAGGTGGAATAATTGCACTTTAGAATTCAAGCGCACCGAGCTCCCAAGTAGATCTGTCAAGTGCACATTGAGGTCTAATGCCCAGATGTTCTCTGGCCGAAACTGGGATTCTCCAGTTAGTGGTGCTCAGGATTCACCTGGAGTCTTCCTGGCTCTCGGCAAAATGGTGCTTCTTCGGGTTTCCTGGACGCGATGCCAGTAGGACACCTGACTTTTCTCCTGTTGGCATTATTAAACATGCAGAGTGTTACAAAAGATGAAGAGCTCTGCTAGTTCCTGTTCTCCCCGTGCAGTTCGGGAGCCATTGCTATAAGCCGAAACATAAACGATTGGAAAATCCAGCTGGCATGAGAAAATGCAGAACGCAAACATTTTTCACCCAAAAAGCAGAGAGATAACTCCTGTTTTGTCCACTTGAACTTTCGTGTGCTTACAGACTTCTGTACAGTATGCAAACCAGATGTTGGGTAATCCATGTGTCAAGAGTACTGTTCTCTCTCCTCCTGCTGGGATTTGATCCCTGTTGCTCAAGGGCTACAAGCTTGCAAAGCAACATTCCCTGGACAGAGGATAACTCCGCCATGCAAAAAGACTGGTTCTCTGTGGTGTCAGTGTTTTACATCCTCTAGATTTCAGAGGAAGTGCCATGACTTGTATAAGAGGGCACATGCACTGACACACTTATATATGCCTTATTTAATTAGTTAAATCTGCTGTTTTTTGCTTTTCTACTACTTGAATGCAATTCGTAAAAGCACCTGTTGGCAGGAAGACCTGAAAGAGATTCAACTATAAAACAATGTAGTCTGATTATCATTCGGGTGGAGCTCACTGAGCTAAGTAGATTGTTGTCTGCCACTGTGAAGAGCAACACCAGTCAGCCTGCATCTCCAGTCTTGGTCTGTCTGTGTTTTCCTGCAGTCCTGAGCCGTCTGCAGACACCCAAGCCAAAGTCCTCGGCTTCACTGGGGGGCAGCAGTGACAATAGGTGAGGCAGCTGCTCTTCCGGGTCAGTGGCTACGCTGTGGTAAGGTGTGGTTCTCTTGTGTCCGGGCCCGGTTCAAGAAGCACTTTCTGCCATGCCGAGCTGGGCCTTTTCCATCAAGAACAACAAAATTCCCAGTTTTACAGAAGAGAACAAAAACATTGAACCTGGTGCAGGAAATCCTGAATTAACCTCCTGAAAAAAATGGTCATGATGCTATAGAACTTCAGCATGTCCATATTTAGATGAAAAGCATGAGGGAACTTGACATGGCGTTTAGTGTTGTAGAAGGCAGCCCATAGGACCTGGAATCCAGTGAGCTCCAGAGACCTCCAGCATGAACTATAGGGAGTTCAAAGATCATGTTCCTTTCTTGCACTTAGTTTCCAAGAGTCTGGATGGCTTTTTGTCTGTGCTTGTCAAGTCATTGTGTGACGTTTCCCTTTCCGATTTTTGTGTTTCATTTAAAAAAAAACAACTGCGGGCAGTCTGCAACACTTCATCGTCAGCGACGGCTCCTCGGGGGATGACTTCGTCACGGAGAAGAAGAAGCTGCCCCACATCAGAGGTGAGCCACGCAGAAAACTTGCCACAAGCCGTCTGGGGAGGTTCAGAAGGGAGGATGGCTAGTTAGCATCACTGCATTGGGCTTCACAGGGTTCATTCTGACATATTTCTTCAAATTTGGTGCTTTTGTTTCTATGGAAAGGGAGGTGGGTTGTGGTTTGGCTGATTTTTGTTTCTGCAATAAGTTTTAGAAATTGCCACTAGTTTGGGACAACTGGCCCTGTCTCTGATTTAGTCGATAATTGTTTGTCTGATGCAGGCCACCGGCGTACCCCGGCCAGCCAGCCAGCCACGAGACGCCCCCCTTCCCGGAGGGAGCGTCCCATCTTCCTCAGCGACAGCGACGACGAGGGGGTGGCAAGCCGGATCACCTGGGGCTCTCAGAAAGGCGGGGTGCCCCAGCGCCTCAACTCCGCGGGGCTAGAGGAGGAGCAGCAGCAGCAGCAGGCGGTGAAGCCCAAGTCCATGCCCTCCAGGAGGGCGCAGAGCGAGAAGGCCCAGCCGCCCCGCCTCGACAGCTCGGACAGCTCCAACGAGGAGTTTGAATCTCTGCTGGAGAGGATCAGGAAGAACCGCAGCGTAGGAGTCAGCAGCACACACACCCCACCTGCAGCCAGCAAAGGTGGGTTCCTGCACCACTGCTCTGCGTCCCCACGTCTCCATCACTGCCTGTGGCGCTTGCAGCAGTGCTAGTGTCCACAAGTGTCCAATGGGTCTGTCTTGCTTCCTCTGTCTTTACCTTTCTGTAACCACGCTTATCTTTTAGCATGATGACGAGGCATTTTGCTGTATGTCTCCTGATCATCTCTCCCCTCCCCCCACCTTCTCTCTTCAGAGCCCAAGCCCTGTCTCTCCTTGCCACCCGCAGGAGGCCAGGGGAGTCGGCCAGCGGAGAGGGCGGCACAGCTTGAGGTGACCCCAGTGCACCCGACGGTCAAGCGCCCTGTAGTGAGCCAGACCGAGCCCCGGGCAGCTAACAGCAAAAGGTACCGAATGAAGGGGCAGGCATCGCGTCTCTTATTTAAGCCACAAAACTCCCAAAACGGATTGTGGTGCCGTAGGGCAACCTTAACGTAGAGGTGACTAATGCAGCAGGACACTTAGCTCAAAACTGGGGCAAGATTGACAAATTCATAAATCGGAGTGTGCTTGGCCTTGTGCAGCATCTGAAACATGATCCTGCAGTAGACAGACATTTATCACTTGTGCAAAAGTCCTGTGGGATTCTTGGAAATTGGGTTATTTTTTGGGAGGGGCCCTGTTTACTCTCTCCAGCTGTGAGGTCCTGCTGTCTTGGAGCTCAGTGGAAGCGTGGTGTATGTGTGTGTTTCTGGAATCAGGTGGCAGGGCTGTATTTGTGTGTTTCAGAATAGTGCTGTGCAAGACCCCTGGCTGTTTCCTGGAGTCCCTGTCCGACCCCCGTTCCTCCTATGCCAGGGGCTTCAAGCAGACCCGGCAGGAGCTGAGCCAAAAACTGTATCAGCTCTACAACAGCACTGTGTTCGACAGCAAGGTGACCCTGCAGAGACGGAGCATACTGTACACTCCCGCCAGTGCTGGGGGCAGTTACCTGTAATACTACTTCAATACACAGAAATTTTAATAACATTTAAAATGCAATATGTTACTTTACTTAACTTTCTAAAAAAAATTAAAATGGACCCATTTCCTTTCTTTACCAGAGTCTTGTAGCAGTGGGGAGTTATAGTTTTGCTGTTCTTAGAACTTCACAGAACAGCTGCTTAATAATTCTTAAATTGTTCTGTTCTCCATGGTGGGGGAAGGAAATGCTTTCTTTAAAAATAGCGAAAGGTTTTGTTGGTCCCGGTCAATTTAAATGGGGGAATCAACACATGCACGACTCCTGTCGGTTAGGGACTGCGGCTCCAGTCAGTACCGTGAATCCTCTCTGTTCCCCCAGCTCCCCGCCATGTCGGTCATCTGGAATAAGAAGATGCGGAAGACGGCGGGCTACTGCGTAACGGGACAGCAGCAGGGCCAGCGCTACGCCCGCATCGAGCTCTCCGAGAAAGTCTGCGACTCTGCGGGTACTGCAGGCTGCCGGAGGGCTTCTGTCAACATGCTCTTATCTGCTCCGGGTTTCCCGAGCCCTGTAACATTCGGGTCTCCCCGCATGCTGGTGCCTGCAGCGTGCCGAGAGAAAGCAGGCTTCCTGTCAGTCCAGTCCAGAGCTCTTCGGGATAATTCCCAGCGCTCCCGTGACCCCTGCGGTTTGTAAGGCTGGAGGTGTGGGGATGGGGTGAAGTTAGGACTGAGGGCTGGGGGTGGGGGCGGCTGGTCTGAGCACAGCACTGGGGCTCGTCGTGTAGTGCGCTGGTCATGGTCGGTAAGGGTCCGGGTTCCAGTCCTCATGTCAGCATGTCATTGGACCTGTGCAGATGACAAATAAACTCAGCTAATTAAGGCCAGGTTTGCGCGCAGAGGTGCGAGATGTCCAAGGTTCATGGATGCTCCTGGGCAGTAGGGAAGGGAAGCCCCTCTGACTGCCTGCTTGTCCCCCCAGAGCGCCTGAGGGACACCCTGGTCCACGAGATGTGCCACGCGGCCACCTGGATGATCAACGGCGTGCGCGACGGTCACGGCCAGTTCTGGAAGATGTATGCCCGCAAGGCCACTGTGGTACACCCTGAGCTGCCCATGGTCACCCGCTGCCACAGTTACGACATAAACTACAAGTACCAGTACCAGTGCAGCCGGTGCAAGAACACGTGAGTCCGTCTGCCCGTCGTGACGTCTGTGTTTCCACGACTCCACTAGCGGAACATTTATCTCTATGCTCACTGTGTGTCCAACTTTGAGCAGTATTTCACATGGACACGGTTAGGATTCCTAACATTTTTTACCTTTCTCTCTTGTTCCTTGTCCTTTCTCTCTCTCTTTCCTTGTCTTCTCTCTTCCTCTGTCTCCATCTGCCATCTTTTTTTGCCCCCCCTTTCCAAAGGGTTGGCCGGCACTCCAAGTCGCTGGACACGCAGAAGTTTGTGTGCGCGCTCTGTACCGGTCAGCTGGTGCTGCTGACTCCCGCCAAGTCCAGAGGCGCCACCCCGTTTGCCACCTTCGTGAAGGAGCATTATGGGACAGTGCGGCAGGAGCTGCAGGGGCAGGGTCACGCGGAGGTCATGCGAAAACTCAGCGCCGACTTTGCCAAGACGCGGCTTGCTGACCCCTGAGGCCCCTATCACGTGAGACAACACGCGCACATACAGACCAGCGCAGTAATGTGCAAAGACGCGCAAGCACTAACATATACCGGCCGCAAACAATGTCGGCATTAGTCAGTGCTTTTGAAATCCAGCCTCGTTTTTAAACTGTGAAATATAGAGTTAACTCTAGGAGTCTGCAGTAGACCGATTATGCTGCTTGGACGGAAGTTAACGTTCTCAGGACTGCAGGACAGGAGGTGCCACTAGCGGGTTAACAGTCCTGCCTTTTTAATTCTGTTAGTCCAAAGAAGAATTGGCAAACTGGGGAATTCATGTCTTAACTAACCCAACTGCTCCCATTCTGTGCTGAAAGTGACTCATCACACAGTACAGGGGGCAGCACATCTTTGCTCCAGGGCAGGGGTAATCAGTTTCAGTCCTTCAGTGCTCCATTTACCTCTGGTTTACAGTCCATCTCGGAGCGTAATGGTTTGATTGAGCTAATTAAAAAGTCAGATGAACTGGTTTACAGGTTTTAATGTGGTGCTAATTGAAATGTACGTCTAGAAAGGGGCATCAAACTCAGTTCCTGGAGGAGCCAGTGTCTTCTGGATTTTATTCCATCCTAGTCTGGTCTATTCAATCTATCAGACACATAACTGTTAAACCTTCCACCCTGAACAGAAGTCTTATAGGTAACTGTACATTTATTGGAGTGCATTATTTTCAGTAATCACCTGTAAAAGACTTGAAGAAAAATCCTTTTTATGTCCAATTAAGAAAATAAGTGTTTAATTGACTGACTGCTCAGGTTTGACGAAAAACCAGAAGACCCTTAGCTGTCCAGGAAGTTTGTGACATCCTTGTTCTAGACCCTGCAGAAAACCCAGCACTCAAGGTCTTGTAGATGCCTTCCCCTGCTCTAGAGCCCAGTGTTCACGGTAGCTGGATACACACACACCATACCTCTGCCAGTCAGCTGGTCCTAATGCACTTCAGTAGCTCCTAAGGAGAACACAGTTTACAAATTCAGCTCTGTACAGAGTGCAGCATGGAGTGGGTTGAAAATGTTTAGTATCCTGTCTTGTAGCAATGCAGCAATTCTGCTCCATATAACAATATGTCCACCCCCGCATGAATTCTGAAACCTATGAGTTAGTTTGCACTTTGGTCATTATTGCTAACAAGTCTGTGACTTGCATCAAGAATTAAGTGCAGGTTACTTTTTTTTGATATTCTGCCTCTAGTGACCGCCAAGAAATCCCAGATAATACTTCAGCAGCTTCAATGAACATCCGGTCAAAACTGGGAGTTAAACTACAGCAGTAGTTGCAAACAGTTTGAGTTTTCCAGTGAAACACTGCTTTCAAAAAGTGCAAAGCCACCATGATGCATTCTTGCTGTCTGTAACAACTGATCCAGGAGCGAAACTGAACCATTGTCCTGAAGCACTCAAAGGGAAAGAGGTTTTGATTTCATGTAGGTCAATAATATTGTTTTGAATGTAAACTATAGGTTCTATCACATGTGATGTCTGTTCTTATGAGTGTTCTTATTGTTGGCCTGTTCCTATTGGGAACAGATAACTCTTAGATGTGTCTCTGTACATTTTAGTAGTGTTGAACTCCAATAAAGATCTCAATTTTTTAAATTTAGAAATTCAGAGCTGTGTTACTGATTATTTGTTTGGGATGGGGAGGGGCTGTTCAAAGCTTTGACTGTAATTTCTTAAATCTCCATTTTCTCTTACTTAAATTTTTTTTCATCTTGAGCTGCTTTGAGATGCTAACTGATGATGTCTCATTAATGATTTGAGGAAAGATGTAGATGTTGGGTTTGTGTAGGGAGGATATCATATACTTAACAGTGAACCCACTTTCACAAGTATGCATTTTATTTCAGCTTTTAACTCATGTTTGCAGTTATGAGGGATTTTTTTCATCTTTGTATCACTATCGTAGCCACACCTCTCCCCCACTCTGATCCAGAAAAGCCTATACCTTTTAGTTTTTTCTAAGCTCAATTTTTATAATGTAGTATTTGCTGGTATATCCAAACAAGTTCTGAGGTTGCAACATGTTCGGACCCCAGCTGCTCATATTTTAACCACAGTTAATAAGCATGTGTTGCTGGTTTTAGACTGGCTGCACTCACTGCGTTTTAGAATAAAATTCAAAATAATGCTGCTCATCTTTAAGGGCTTGAATGACTTTGTCAGTGATGTGTTCACTCCCTGTACACCTGCCTGTTGCGTTTGTGCTCCTTGGATTCCAGTCTTTGGCAGGCTTTCCGATCTGTATTCTGCACTTGGATTTGATTACTTGTCTGTCAAGGTGTATCACACACTGTCTCATGTTAAAATATCCTGATCTGTACTTGGTATCGTACAGGGTTTTTACAATACAAGGTGCTTTAAGAGTCACCTTTGGGGAAAGCATACAATCAAAAGGACGAGTTGTTTTAAGAGGTTGCTAAATCTTCCTGCATTTGTTTTGATCTGATCTGGAATCAACAGTTTGTTATATGCAGCCTTTCACAATTGCCAGGTTTTTATTTTTTGCACACAGTGCAGTGGGGAGAATAAGGAACTGTAGACATTTTCCACTGTGCTCGTCTTACAGAGCCATTAATCTTTTCATTTACATCTTTTCCGTTTGTTTAGCTTAAGGCAAAACGAGTATTGGGCTGTCTCAGTTGCTGGAGCACTCCTCCTTGCACTGCGACCTGGTGGAGCCCTTTAACATCTTGCTGATCGTGCTGTTTGCTTGAAATTAAAACACTTGTTTATTTGTTTTATATTTAAATACATGACAGAACGCACAGTTGTAGGAAACACATTATATACAGTGAGGAACAAGGTACACAAACAAGAGAAACAGAACACAATGGCACATGACAAATCAGACACCACTCTCTCAGCTGGGGAGGTGGGAACTGCAGATAAGTGTTGGATGATCCAAAGGCAAGGGTTTCTGCTTTTTTGCCAATCCATATTGCCATTCTCATAATTTAGCTGGAAGAAACCTGATTAGATTTTTGGTCTCTATGAATAATACAGAATCTGATTTAAGTACAAATGATCAATAATTGATTTGGGTTTTTCCAAAAAAAACATGAATCTTTAACCCTTAAGACCAGAGACTGATATACAGGAACTTGCCTATCTGCGGTGATCTAATTCTAAGTAAGGTGATCAGCAAATTAAAGCATCACCTTATCAGCAATTAACCTTGTTTCATAATTAAATTCTGAGGGATTTAGTCAGTTAACCAAACTGGGGGATGAAAACAAAACACTGAGAATTTCAAGATGTGCTCTTAAGCAGGCTCACATATGCTGTGCCATCTTATGTCAGGAGAGCAATACATCCTACTGGAGAATGAGAAATAACCCTGTCAAGGGGTTATTAGTGATGCTCTCCAGGCCACCGTACTCTCAGTACAAGCTGGTCTTCTTCATGATGCGCAGGAACTCCTGCTCGTTCACCTCCCCATCTCCGTCTCGGTCCGCCTCGTCAATCATCTCCTGCAGAGAGACAGGCATCAGCGAGACCCTGGCGGCGTGCATACACTACACAGCCTTGCAGCGCTGGGCCCCCGCATTCAGCTCTGGACCTTTGGGTACTGTCTGTGTGGAGTTTGCATGTTCATGTAGATTTCCTCTGGGTGCTCTGTTGTTTTTTTTCCCCCAATCCAAAAACATACTGGTATGTTAATGTGCTGTTTCATATTGGAGTTCATCTTAAGGTTTACAGATTTTACTTGAAACAAGAAAAAGACAAAGCGCTCTTATTTTCATCCCCCGACTGCCTGCGCACACAACCAAGAAAAGTGCGTCTCTGACCTGCAGCTCCTCATCAGTCAGGTTCTCTCCCAGCTCCTTCGCTACTCTCTTCAGGTTGCGGAAGGAGATCTTTCCAGTCTCGTCATCGTCGAACAGCCGGAAAGCCTTCAGGATCTCCTCCTTGGAATCCTTTTCCGCCTGGGAGAGTGCACAGGACAGCCGCCTCAGACCAGCAGTCCCCAAAACTCCTCATGCTGACCTACACACCACAACTGAAGTAGGACAGCAAGGGCACCTTTGCTGGAACATCCTGGGTTGTACAAAGAGCCCTACTCCATCTTATTTACATCACCAGAGTTTGGGGTATTCCCCTGGTTTTGAAATGCTGGATCTTGGTGTTACCCTTAGAGCTCACTGTGTACCCAGAGGGATAAGAGAACTCTCAGCTGACTCAGGGCATGCCACGCTGTTTTTAAAGCTTGGCTGAAAGCTCACATGTTAAATGTGTCCGTTAATAAATAGTGGCTTAGGGCAGTTTCAAACATGCTAAGGCAATACTAGTGCTAGTTTAGCTCACCCAAATGTTGTAGCCTGTGAACAACTGGCCCTGGGGTTTGCATGCAGAGGGTTTGGGGAAAATTACCATCTTCTGTGTCATGACTGCCAAGAACTCATTGAAGTCGATCTTGCCAGTTCCTTCCTTGTCGATCTCGGTGATCATCCTCTTTATCTCCTCCTTCTTTGGCTCAAATCCCAGTGCCCTCATCGCCACCTGAACCACAAAAAGGCACGTTCACATGAGCGCAAATTATACTGCAAAACTCGCATGGGTCCTTAAGGCTCTGGTTTACAAGAGATAAAGGGACATTTGGTTGCCTTTATTCCACCTGGAATAAATGGAGTTACAAACTCCATTAAGAACAGTCTGTCTGAGGTTTACGAAAACCTACTGGCAAGTGACACAGCTCTCTCTCTCCAGAGCCCACTGCCACCCGTTACACTAACAACCCAACAACAAGTATCCAGTCTTGACCCAGTCTCTACCGGACCGCCCCAGCGGACACCGAGCCTGGGTCTCTCCCGGACCACCCTGGCGGACACCCAGCCTGGGTCTCTACCGGACCGCCCCCAGCGGACACCCAGCCTGGGTCTCTCCCGGACCGCCCCCAGCGGACACCCAGCCTGGGTCTCTCCCGGCCCGGCAGACACCGAGCCTGGGTCTCTCCCGGCCCGGCGGACACCCAGCCTGGGTCTCTCCCGGACCGCCCCAACAGACACTGAGCCTGGGCCTCTCCCGGACCGGCCCGGCGGACACCAGCCTGGGTCTCTCCCGGACCGCCCCCGGCGGACACCCAGCCTGGGCCTCTCCCGGACCGGCCCGGCGGACACCAGCCTGGGCCTCTCCCGGACCGGCCCGGCGGACACCCAGCCTGGGCCTCTCCCGGACCGGCCCGGCGGACACCAGCCTGGGTCTCTCCCGGACCGCCCCCGGCGGACACCAGCCTGGGTCTCTCCCGGACCGCCCCCGGCGGACACCCAGCCTGGGCCTCTCCCGGACCGGCCCGGCGGACACCCAGCCTGGGCCTCTCCCGGACCGGCCCGGCGGACACCCAGCCTGGGCCTCTCCCGGACCGGCCCGGCGGACACCAGCCTGGGCCTCTCCCGGACCGGCCCGGCGGACACCAGCCTGGGCCTATCCCGGACCGGCCCGGCGGACACCAGCCTGGGTCTCTCCCGGACCGGCCCCGGCGGACACCGGGCCTGGGCCTCTCCCGGACCGGCCCCGGCGGACACCCGGCCTGGGTCTCTCCCGGACCGCCCCGGCGGACAGGGTGGATTCGGCTGGCCCTCGGCAGGTACCTTCAGCTCCTTGACGTCGATGTGCCCGGAGCCGTCGGTGTCGAACAGCTCGAACGCCTCGCGGATCTCCTGCCGCAGCTCCTCCGTCAGCTCCGGCTTGGGGCCCGTTTTCTTCCGGGGGGCCACAGCCCCCAGGGACGGCTTCTTGTAGCTGGAGGCCTGAGGAGGGATGGGGAGGGCGAAGAGGAGCAGGTGTGAGCAGCAGGGAAACAGGGCTAGTTTGAGGCCTGAGGCTGGTAAAGAGGTACCAGGGTCAGCAGTCAGGTACATCCTGGCACCTTGCTGTTGACATATTGTCTGAATACCATGTTGAAACAATCCCATAATCCCATGCTTTTGTTACCCGGAGTAACCGCACTTTAAGCGTACGGTCCTTCTCTTAATGATCACACCTGCTGAAGAGGGAGCTGAGGGGGGTGAATCGTGTAGTTTTCCGGGGACAGAAATGAAAAAAGGTTGCAAATCCTCAAACCGTGTTTATGCACTTCGTCGTGAATTCGTAACGTTTCGTCTAGCGCTAAAAAAAAATAAGAACAGTCCCACGCTCTGTATAAACGTAACCGCTACTAAATTTCTTTCAGTTAGAACTAGATTGCCATGTATCTGCGGTTTTGAGAATTAGCTCGACTGTAGGCCACACTGCGGTCGTGAAGGTGGGAAAATTACATACAAACACATCATGGAAAAAGATGAATAAGATGAACAGAAGCTGCAGGCCCGTGGAAAACCTGTACTGAACTTCAAGCAGCAAGCAGTGTAAGGCCTCCTATATGCGAAACGCCAAAAACAAACGTCTCATGAATGCAGTCACAAAGCTTACCATGAGAGCTGCACAGCGAGGAGGGGATACCTATCAACAAGGCCCAGTTTCAATATTTCTGCGCCGCGATGAATTCCCTGCTCATGGTTAACTACTGTTTATAGGCGGTGATCCAGCCAGGCAGTGAACGTCAGACTGGGCTCTCTGATTGGCGGCTGAAGCCCCGCCTCCCTACGCTTTCCGCCTCTGATTGGACATAACGTCCAATACATTGCTAAAGGGGGTAATTCTATTGGATTGTCATTGGCTAAGGCCTTTCTGTCATTCTGTCAGAAAAAAAATACAGGGGACAACACTGCACCGATTTCGCAGTAAATCTATTCCTGTCTGCGCGAATTTAGCCGTAAAAAAAAGACGTCACCAGGTCGCGTGTCCAAGAGCTAAAAAGTCTGCACAAAAAAGTAAAAAAAAGGCTGCACAGCTAATTATAGGAAGACACCATATCCATAAAATAGAAATGGAATTTTACATTAAAACCATTCAAAACATTACAAATAAGATAGCTAAACGAACCGTTGAAATCTTAATTTATATTATAATGTTTCTAGAAAATAACTGAGTATCCCTGACTATTCTTAGAATGAATGTTAAATTATTTCGTTTGATGTTACTTATTGTTATATGTTATTTGTTAATAGTTATAAATAAAGCATTAAAGCATGAATCGTGAAAGCATGAATAGTGGTGTATGCGAGGTATGTTATTGGATATAGCCCTCTCCGCACCTGCTAGCGCAATCCAGTCAGATACAGATATAGGAGGACTTGAATTTGAGAAACACAAACATGAGCTTGAGCTACCAAACATCCAGGATATCCACTCAGCTAGATGTCTTACGCAGTCCAGGTCCATTCTCAAGGACCCCAGTCATCCCAGTCACAAACTGTTTTCTCTCCTACCGTCCGGTAAACGGTACCAAAGCATTCGGTCAAAGACTAACAGATTACGGAACAGCTTCTACCTCCAGGCAATAAGACTGCTAAATAGCCAAGCTGCAGATCCTTCAGCAAATCACCCGTAATGGCTACATGGACATACAGTTTTCATTGTATTCGGCATACTGCAGTACTTGGACATAAAGTATTGCATATACCCTGGACACATCGCAGCTCTATTTATATTGAGCTCTGTCTGAGTTTATTTGATTCAATTTCTATTGCACTATGATGTATTATTATGTAACCTTTAATTTTGTGATTTTTACCCCCCGGTGAGCTCGCAGAAAAGACATTTCAGTGACAGCAACTACTGCTGCACGCTGTATTGTTGTGCATTTGATAAATAAACTTTGATTGATTGATTGATTGATTGATTGATTGATTGATTGATTGATTGGGGCCGCACAGGCGTGCAATCTAGCCGCGAAAAAAAGTATCGTGAACAGTTTAGTCCTCGTTTCCCCATTGGTTGACCGCATAGCAGAGACCTATTCCAATTGGTTCCCAGTGTGATGTTTCCGGAGCAACTTCTTCCCTATTGGTTAGTCACTGTTCTACAGGGGCTCTGGAATAAGGGTTTTGTCCAATAGAAGCGCTACTGCGGCTCAGCTGATGGTGGTTCTATGATCGCTGTTCATTCATTGACTCGCGGTGAGTTGTTTGGTTTGTATGCTGCATGCTATTGAAGCTGATACTATTACAGTAAGGAATATTGATTTTGTTATGACTTTTGTTAACAAGCGGAAACAGGATTCTCACTTCAAGCAGGTTATAATATTGTTATGTTACGTTATTCGTAATATGCAGTATATATTATATTCGTATGCAGTCCCGTCTGATGTTCAGAAACTGGTTATTTGTACCTGCTCGGTTTCTGATCAGCTTCGTCCACGTTAATGTTTTTTTTAAAAGGAGATCTTTATTCGTGTGACGGCGGCGAAGGAGTTCGGCGTTTTAAAAAATTAAACACAATATTTTTAGTTTTAGTAAATAAGATCTTTTTAATTGAATTGTTTGAGTTGCCAACAGTCTTGATAAAGATTGTACATGATCTCAGTTTTGTCCGACAGAAACAAATGTCTTGCGGATGGTGTTTTTTACATTTTGCTGTTTGATCACAGCCGAGGTTTCGTGACACCTGACACTGATATGGCGACCCGAAGCAGACCGGTGAGTGTCCGAATTCGCTTCACACCTGATACGGTTTGTCTACTCAAAACGTCTAGCTGGAGTAGCAACACTAAGTCCTGTCTCCAGGCCTCACTGTACGATAGACCTAACACTCAATACCATCTCTAATCATCACCCTCACACTAAATCAAACTTCCCTCGATCGCAGTAAGAAACTGAACATCAGTTGTCCACTTATAAATACATCTCTTCCATGGCCATATTGTAACTATCAGCCGGACTGTACACGTCCCATATTGAAATCAGCGTGTCTTTATCTGTTCACAGTCCAGGCGTCTCGCCTGTGTACATTTTAATATGTCAGTGCACTTGAATAGTCAATACAAATAGTCTGAAAAACAGCTCAATTTCCAATTTACAGTGCTTAATGGCTGCAAATTTCTCCCTGAACACCAAGTCGCAGTACAGTCTGCAGTCGACCACATGACTAGAAAACGGGTGTCGCTATGAATGGAAAAGTATAATTATTAACAACTTTACATAATACTTTTCTGGGCACTACAGTCAAAGTGCTTTACAGGTAAAGGGGACTCCCCTCCACCACCACCAATGTGCAGCCCCACCTGGATGATGCAACGGCAGCCATAGTGCGCCAGAACACTCACCACACATCAGCTATCAGTGGGGAGGAGAGCAGAGTAATGAAGCCAGTCCAGAGATGGGGATTATTAGGAGGCCATGATTGAGAAAGATCAGAGGGGTGATTTGGCCAGGATGCCAGGTTAACACCCCTAATCTTTTTGAGAAACACCCTGAGAGTTTTAAAGACCACAGAGAGTTAGGACCTCAGTTGTATGTCTCACCCGAAGGATGATGCCTTTTTTTACAGTATACTGTCTACATCATTGTACTGGGGCATTAAGACCCACACAGACTGCAGGGTGAGCTCCCCATACTGGTCCACTAGTACCTCTTCCAGCAGCAACCTTAGTTTTCCCAGGAGTCTCCCATCCAGGTACTGATCAGCTACCACCTGCTGAGCTTCAGTGGGCTGCCAGAGGTGAGCTGCAGGGTGATATAGCTGCTGGCTATTTAAAGGCTGTTATTAGAAATATGCTTGTTCCTGGTCTTGTAGTCTATTCTAAAAGTGGCCTGGGAAGATGGAATTTACCCTGGATGGGGCGTCAGTCCATCACAAAGCTCATACACACACACATGGATGGACACAATTTAGAGACCTCAATAACCTAGCCAGCATGTCTTTGGAAGATAACCAGAGCCAATAAAGATGCAAGGAAAAATGCAAACTCCATACAGAAGGATCCCCATGTAAGGACCTTAAGTCCTGGAGAAACAAAATGCCCTCTTAAGTGTTGTTTTCTATGTACATTTTACATGTGCATCTACTTGCATGTTCCTAAGACAAAGTAACAGGTGGAAAAGGTTGAGGAACTGGGTTTAGGTTACGAATCTGCAGTCTGCCCCTTGTTGATGTGCCTGTGCTTTATTCCAGAGCAGTAAGCGCTGCACAGTGATCGGGGGCTCTGGGTTTCTGGGGCGCCACCTAGTGGAGAAGCTGCTGGAGCGGGGTTACATCGTCAGCGTCTTCGACATCCTGCAGGGCTACGAGCTCCCTGGGGTCACCTTCCATGTGGGCGACCTCTGTGACCGCCAGGTTAGGCTCCGCACGGCCTGCGCCGACTTGCCTGGGGGTGGGCGGGGTGAGACTCCCGCGGTACAGTGGTGCAGTCCGTTTCTGGTTTTACTGCCTGCCGGTAGACAGGTGGTCCCGTTTTGTCCAGAAGCACCAATTACTCAGGCACCGGCTCGGGTCCCAGAGCTCACCCCTGGTAAAACCTGAGCAGGATTTTACTGCGGTGCAATGGGAGTCGTGAGCCGATCACAGTCCCAGTGAGAAGGCGTGAGCGGTTGTGGTTGTTGGGTGGTGGCGCCGTGTTTTTTGCCCTGTGTTGTGTTACTGTGAGTCTCTCTGCCGCCACAGGCGCTGCTGCCAGCCCTGCAGGGCGCGAGTGTGGTGTTCCACTGCGCCTCCCCGTCTCCCGCCAGCGATGACCGGGCGCTGTTCCATCGTGTTAATGTGGAGGGCACGCGCACGGTGCTGCAGGCCTGCAGGGAGGCCGGGGTGCAGGTAAAGGTTTAGCATTGTCTGGATGTCCAGCAGTCACAGCGGGTAACCGATAGATCACCAGAACGTCGCTGTAACCCTGTTGCTTTTCGGATCCGGAATAGCCCGGGACTGATTTTGGCTTTTTGGATTCGGGTTAATTTTGGGACCAGGGTCATGACCGTTCTCTGTGGGGGCAGAATGGACTGTGTGAGGATGGGAGGCGCACAGATATTTTATCCCCGCATAAGGGCTATGCAAGATCCCAGCCCACCTCACGGAGACTGAGTGAGGTGTTTAAGAGAGAGGGTAGATTGGCTTAGAGACCTCCTCTCGTTTGGAACTATTCCTAAAAAGAAAATAGTCTTTTGTGGAAATGATTTTTGTTTAATCTAACACAAATTCTGCTACGTGGGGATGGCGTTCTTCTGATTTCTGACATCGCAGTCCAGAGTTTAGGTGTTAAATAATCATGTGGCTTTTAATTTAAGCCTATATGTGAATCATCATTGTTTAAAAGTTTAAAAATTTGCATCGTTTCATTTTATAAAGGCACTGTTTACAAATGTCGTCTGTGTGCGTGGGGTGTCGGGTGCGCAGACTGGAGGTCGTTACCAGTGTAGTAAGGATCCGAGTGACGGTGTGGCATAGTTTTCCTGCCTAACTGAACGGGGCTGTGTTTCAGAGACTCGTTCTGACCAGCAGCGCCAGCGTGGTTTTTGAGGGCACCGATATCAAAAACGCCAGCGAGGACCTGCCCTATGCCCGCCGCCCCATCGACTACTACACTGAGACCAAGATCCAGCAGGAGAAGGTACTGGGGCGCAGTCTGGTCACCCAGAAACCCAGAGCTCAAGGGGCCTGAAGGGACCTCTTTCTCTTTCCAGGTCAACCTGAGGTACTGGAGTGACATGACAAGTTGCACACAGAGGACTAACCTTTAAGGAGAAAAACGGAAAGCGTTTTAGCAGTTCAGAAATTCTCCATCATGTTGTCCTTCCTAACAAGTTCTCCCATTCAGATTAAGGAGCTGCACTGACTTAACTAGATCCTTGAAATCTCTCTCCCTGCAAGTCCCCTTGCCTGTTGGGGTGACAGGCCGAATGAGTATTGCCAGAGAGGTGGCACGTCAAGGGAAGCATTATGGGAGTGTTGGGGAACACTGGACAGTCCTGCAGCTTAATCCTCTCACCCCTCCTTCTCTTCTGATCGCCCGCTGAGCTTCAAACCCGTTTCTGTATCTCTCTCTCTCAGCTGGTTCTGGAGGCCTGTGACCCGGCGCGGGGGTTCCTGACAGTAGCAATCCGCCCTCATGGGATCTTCGGACCCCGGGACCCCCAGCTGGTCCCGATTCTGGTGGACTCGGCTCGGAGGGGGAAGATGAAGTTCATTATTGGGTGAGTGCCCCGCAGGTCCAGGTGGACTGACCAGTGTATGTAGCCAGCTGCCTTATCACCCTGCAACCCATTGAAGTTCACCTGGGAAAAACTAAGGTTGCTGCTGGAAGAGGTGTTAGTGGGGCCAGCAGGGGGCACTCTCTCTGTGGCCCACATGGGTCCTAATGCCCCATTATAATGAGGGGAACGCTATACTGTAAAAAGGGCGTCGACCTTCAGATGAGACATAAAACCGAGGTCCTGACTCTCTGTGGTCATTAAAAATACCAGGGTGTTTCTCTAAAAGAGTAGCGTGGGTACCCCTGAGTCCTGGCCAAATTTCCCCCTGGTCTTTACCAACCATGGCCTCCTAATAATCCCCATCTCTGGACTGGCTTCATCACTCTGCTCTCCTCCCCACTGAGGGCTGGTGTGTGTGGAGTGTACTGGTGCGCTCTGGCTGCTGTTGCATCATCCAGGAGGAGCTGCACATTGGGGTGGTGGAGGGGATCCCCATTACCTGTAAAGCGCTTTGAGTGGAGTGTCCAGAAAAGCATTAAATAAGTGTGAGCTATTATTATTTTTATTATTATTATTATTATCATTATTATTATAAGGAAGTGACGGGATAGGGAATGTTTTTGCAGAGTGAAGCAGATCGTTTGGAAGGGTGGAATTGCTTCATCACGGCCTGTTGGGATATAAAGCTTCTGCCAGTAGAAAAGGTCTGAGCTACTATCCTGGCTGTACTGCAAAGTGCTGTCAAAAGACACAAGCCTGCAGAATCCAGGAGGCCACTGCCTAGAGTCTGTCTTCCACAGAGGGCCAAGTATGACCTGTGTGCCACTTAAAAAAACTCATCTTGACTACCATTCAAGTTATACACTCCGAAAAACTGTCCTTTGTGTGAATACCGTTTTATTTGTGAGTTTCACCACACAATTTTGGTTCATTGAACTCGTGAGTCATTGTTTGTAGCTGAATCATTATTCTATGAATGAACAGTACGTCAATCATCAACCTTGGGGAAAAATGTACAAAATTGATGGTTTTACATTGTAAATAATAACATTAGCGTATTCACCATGGGAACAAGTAATAGGTTTATTCCATGCTGAGAAGAGTAGAGAGAAAACGCAACGTTTCGGCTGTGAAGCCTTCTTCAGGTGTCTTCACCATGGGTACATTCAACAGAGTTGCAGAGAGACCTGTTGGGATTTCTAAGGCATGCTGCCTAGAAACATTGTTTCAGCACAAGGTTTGAGTAATTTTTATATCAAAGGAAGCATTCCTCAAATTTGTTTTCCAGGCTGTTGAGAGTTAAGTTTCAGGCAGATGCATGTTGTTTATAAACGCTGGACAGCGTGTGTCTTTGCTTGCTGCCACTACAGACCAGGGCTGCCCAAGTCCAGTTCTCAAGGGTCCTCCTGCCCAGCAGGTTTCTTGCTTCTCTTTAAATCTGCAGCTTCTAAAAACCAAGGAAGCCTGGTCACGTTGGTAATGAAGAGCCTGGTGGACAGGGAACCAGGAACCCTGTGGCTCTCCAGCAGGAACTGGAGTTGTGCGTCCTGGAATGGGTGAAACATGCTGACCACTGAGGTTCTCGCTCTATTGTGTAGCAGGCTGCCCTTTGACCCCACTCTGCATGTCTGCAGGGACGGGACTAACCTGGTGGACTTCACCTTTGTGGAGAACGTTGTCCATGGCCACATCCTGGCTGCGGAGCGCCTGTGTCCAGACTCCCCGCTGTGTGGTCGGGTAAGTGCTGACTGAACACGCGCAGGTGGGACCAGCTTACTTCTGCCAGGCACCTTTCACAGGAAGGCCTGTCCGAGAACAGAAACTAATCCAAATCCCAGGAGTATTGGAAGGAAAGGAAATGGAAGTTTCTTGACACCCCCTACAAAACGTGAATGTACACAATACTTTCCGAGTTAATTTTTTCTTGAAATGGATATTAAACGAGGGCAGCACGGTGGTGCAGGGGTTGGCAGTGCTGGGGCCCTGGGTTCCATTCCGGTCCTGGGGTGCCATCTGTGTGGAGTCTGTATGTTCTCCCCATGATCATGTGAGTTTCCTGCTGGTGCTCCAGTTTCCTCCCACTGTCCAAAGACATACTGGTGGGTTAATTGGCTTCTGGGGAAAAAAAACAATTTGGCCCTGGTGTGTGTGTGTGTCTGTCTGTCCTGCAATGTTTTGGCGTCCTGGCCAGGGTGTACCCTGTCTTGCGCCCATTGTTTGCTGGGATAGGCTCTTGAATTGGACGATGCCATTAGAACATGGATGGATGTTAAATATTTACTCGTGTCCTGCTGAGCTGGAGAGCAGATGGGCGCGTCCAAGGGAAATAACCCCTTCCTGTCCCCGCCAGGCTTACCACATCACCAATGACGAGCCGGTGCGGTTCTGGGAGTTCCTGTCACGGGTCTTGGTGGGGCTGGGCTACGAGGCTCCGCGCTACCACCTGCCTTACCGCCTGGTGTACGGCCTGGCCCTGCTGCTGTGGCTGCTCGCCGTGCTCTTGCGCCCCCTGCTGACCTTCCGGCCCACCTTCACCCCCATGCGGGTGGCGCTGGCCGGCACGCACCACTACTACAGCTGCGCCCGCGCCAAGCAGGAGCTGGGCTACCGGCCGCTGGTCAGCCTGGACGAGGCCATCACGCAGACCGTACGGAGCTACCCTCACCTGCGGCAGGGGGCCTGAGCCTCCTGCTGACCGGGCTGCGCTCTCCGCCCAGGCTGGACAGTGGGGATCAGGGGGCCGAGAAGTGAGCAAGCATTGGATCACCGTGAGCACAATCCTGAGTACACCTAAAACAACACAGTCGGGGCGATGAGCAGCAGCAGTTAGAATTCCTGAGTTGGCCGATGTCCTTGGCTACTTTGCTCTGTGCGCAGAAGATACAAGAGCTCAGTGCCACTCAGCTCTCCTCGCAGCTCCACTAAAGCATTTCTAACAATAAGACAGCACATCAGGAGGTGGAAAAAATAATTTATTTTCCTCTTAATTAAGAATGACCCTTTTCTATTATAATTTCTAACTTTTCTAAGCAGCGTCACCCACATTGTGACTGCAGGATTATCTCCGTATGCCTGTGTATTTACAAAGGCTCTGTCTTTGTATTAATTACCGAATAAACACTGAAAACCATAATGACCACCATCATTCATTATGTGCCCCTAAGCATGAGTAGTGGGCTGGTCCTCATGGGGAGTAGTTTTGTGATGAAAATATTAGAAAACTCTTGATCAGCCCCGCGAGTGCACGGAAAGAGGGAGATCTAGTGTCGCTCTTAGCAGAGGAGCAGTAGGTGTTAGGGGGAGTGGGAGGTTGATGAGCTCGTCATGGGGCTCACATCGCTAATTGCCTCCACGCTGGAAAAGCGTCATTCGGAGCACAGCCCCTGCCCTTCGGCTCGCTGCAGTGGCCAGGACCAGCCGGCGAGCTTGTCGGACAGGTCTGGCGCTGTGTGCCGCAGGGAGAGGGAGAGATGGAGAGAAACGGAGAACTGACAGGGGCGGGGGATCTGAGAGTAATCGGAAGTGAGAGATTCCTAGTTGTTTTCCTAGAGTCGGGGAGAGGGATTTTACATCGCCGTGGTTGGACTTGTGTGTGTGTGTGTAAAGAAATCTCTCGTTTAAAAAAAGTGACAATGTGGAGGAACAGGATTCCGAATTTAAAAAAAACAAATTCCGAGCCAAGTCCGCCGTTACTCTGAACTGCGAGTCAACACCTGGAGGGGCACGGGAGGAGGGGTTTGCTGTGGAGTGGAGACCGCAGGGCCGATGGGGCTGTTTGCCGACATTCCTGGCCCTGGAGGCAGCTCCCACGGTGCCGAGAGTGTGTGGAGGGGTGGCCGTATGACTTAATTCACGTCGCCGCTCTGAACTGCCTTCATAGTCTGTGCCTCTGCGCGAGCGAATTCGACTTCGTAATGACGAAGGCAAAAAAAAAAGAAATACTCTTTTTTTTTTGGCAAACGTCATGTGGGTTTCACCACTAAGACTCAGAATGTGAGTAAAGGCCCTGCCCTATTTTGAGGGACACGCAGCTGAGACTGTTGAGGTGTGCCCGAGTCACCTTCATTGCACGCAAAGAACTGGAATGAGTATTTTTTGTGTTTCATTTCCACAATGTGTGCGTGTTTATTTCAGGTGACCGAACTCGGCGAAGACACTTTTCCAGCTTCAACAACATGGCTGGGGAATTTACTCCATACTCCCTCCACCCTTTGTGTTAAAGACCTTATAGTACACTAAAATGAAAATTCACTGAATTTGTTTCACTTCCTGTGTTGTTATATCAAATCGCTTTTGCAAACTTTTTTTTTCTGGAGCATTGTTTCTTTATTAAAAGGTTCTGAGGTCCATGTTTTGAAGACCAGTACTAATGCCAACTTCACACATCACTGTCTGTTGTTCACCTGGGGAGTGAGGGACTTTCAGGGGGAATATAGAGTCAGTGAGGTACAGAATATAGTGGTCTGGTATCTGAAAGCCACAAACCTTGAATGTCTCCTCTCAGAGCCAGAGGAGACTAGAAATGAAGAGTCACTGTCTTGGAGAAGGAAAGGACTGGTGTTTTATCATCATAATCATTAACAGTATGCATGTGGAATATTTTGAATTCATGGCATTGCTATTTTTCATAACAACAATGCCAATTGCTTCAGCCAAAATGCTAAAGCCAGGAGTAACACCCTCAGAAAGAATCTGTGTGCAGGACATCGGTAATACCTGATCAAGGCACCAAAACCACAGTCTACTGCTTCCTTTATTAGTTTTCTCAATCTCTGTATGTCCTGGCCCTGTCAGCTTCCCAATGGAATTACAGGAATGTCCCCCACCCCTTTCTGAAGAGTTGAAGGGAATCACAAACAAGCAGTCGGTCAGGCTGGTCAACATGGCCACACCCCTTTGGCTCGTGACCCCACCCTTATGGCACCCGGCCCCGCCCACCACCAGCTCTGGGAGGGAGAAGGGGGAGGAGACTCACGGCAGTGCTGGAGTACCTGCCAAGCTGAGCCTGTCAGTGTTGACACCTGTACCTGCGGACACACCTGCAGACTGCGGGAGGCACCTGCCCCAGCTGAGAGGGTTCGTTTCAGAGAGTCACACACTGGGCTACACTGAAATAAGAAAGGAGCGCGTGTTCCCAAGGACTGCACTCAGACAGGTTAGCTCTGTGCTTCTTTGCTTTCTTCCACTGTGCCAGCTGCTCAGGGGCAGGCAAGAGCTGGTGTTCGGAGAGCTTGAGTGGGCTGCAGCGTTCCTCAAAGCCGAGATATTTGGTAGTTGTTGGTGCGTGCCCTGAGAGACAGGTGCAGCAGGGCTGAGGTGAGTCAGGTTGGAGGACTGAGCAGAGGAGTGAGAGAGAGGCAGCCGAACAGGTCTGTCTGCGCGGGTGTTCAAGGGCGGGTTGGAGAAGTTTCCCAGCGATCCCCTCCCTGCTCCTTGTGTGCGGTCGCAGGAGTGTTCTCTGGGTTTGGATTTTGAATATGGAGAGTGGAGAGTCTGCCTTTCAGAGTCTTCTCTAGCTGCTCCTGCTGTCTGTCTGCCAGCCCAGTGCTTAGAGTCCATGGATGGGTCCCCAGGATTCGGGGTGGAAACAGGCCACTGGGGGTCCTGTCAATGGATGGTTCTTCTCTGCCTGAACGAGTTTGAATGTGCTCGTGCTCCAGCTGTCTGTGGATGGTGGCTCCGCGAAAGATAAAGATTGAAACACTAGTTGGGGATTGATGAGGGGGGCAATGCGTTATGATTCAGTAGGACTAAGGGATCGGGTCCTGAGGAGTTGTCAGGGTCTCTGGTTCACCCCCAGGACAGACTGCAGCTGTCCTGCGAGGAGTCCTCTCTGTGCCAGCTGGGGCGCTGTGTGACGCCCCTCTGCAGGCTGTTCGTGTCGGCGCCCGCAGGAAACTGGGGGTATGGCCCCGTCCCTCAGCGTCCGCACCCCAGCAGGGGGCCGCGGTTTTGCTCATCGGCTTTGTGGGAGAGAGGTGGCGCAGCAGCGGAGAGATGGGACCCGCTGCTGGGAAGGCAGCGAGACGGGTTAGGGCACAGGAGGGAGGGCTGCTGTCAGATTCCATTCTTTCCCATTACTTTAATTACTTAAAGTACTTTTATTTAAGTATTACTTAAATAAATCCCCAGAGGATGAAGGATGAAGACAAGACCCACCTGAAAGAGAAGGAAAATCCCATCAATGCGTGTTGGAGTTTTATTTCGCGATACTGGCAGAAAAGAGCAGGCTGGGGCAATGCCCCTGGGGGCAGGCTGTTGGAATACCCCACAGCTGTTCAGGGGGTGTGTGGGAGACAGGAACTGACTCTTCACATCTCAGTCTCAGTCTTCCCTGGTAGAAGCAGGGCACCGTAACCTGTTCGCGCCAGTCTGGCTGGCATTGCACAATAGCTGGGCTGCTTCCCTTTTTACAGAAGCTGTTGTGTGGCTGCTGATTTGGTTGCCTTGCGCCACGGCCCAGGCAGTTTGCCTGGACATTGCATGTAAATCGCTGTCGGTGTCTCTTCGTCTCAAACTCTGGCGACAAGCACTTGGACACTCCCTCGTGGAAACCAAAGACACTGCCTGCTGACAGACAGTTTAATGTGCAAGGGACAGTGCTCAAACAGCACAGCCGAATCAGGCTTCTCTCACTCCCAACGGGCGCCGACTTGTTTATTGGGAACCGAGCCTGTTGGAAGTGTAAGCCTGGGGAAGTGTGTTGTTGTGAGTTCTCACAGCAATTCAGTCTTTCACTAAACTTGAACTGGGCTTTCAGAATATATTCCTCATCCTGCATTGTTATTACCTCTTCATTATTACCAAGTTTGATTCCTCTCTACAGTGATACCAGCAAGATCTACCGGAGTGTATGTCTGCAAAGCCTTGCAGGAAATTATGGGCTGGTTAAGGGATTTGGTCCTCTGAGGTTTTTAAGACCAGAAAAGTACAAACAAGAGGAGGCCATTTGGATCATCTAGTCCATCTTTTTAGTTGCTAATTCAATGATACAAGGACTTCATCTTGAAAGACACCAGGGTATCAGTTTCTGGGTGTATAGAGCTACATAGCTCTTTCTATATTCTCACAACCCTTTGGGTATAGAAGTGCCTTGTATTCTGTTTGAATTGCACTTCCACATAGTTGCCACTTACCCCTTCAGTGCCTAAGGGCAATGTCACCAGGTCAGAGGCTGTGTATTTCCTCACTGTTAAAGGTGTGGCATGGCGCAGTCTATGTCCCTGTGCAAACCTGACAGCAGACTCTGCCTATG
The DNA here is from genome assembly GCF_055471065.1 of Atractosteus spatula. Taxonomy (NCBI): domain Eukaryota; kingdom Metazoa; phylum Chordata; class Actinopteri; order Semionotiformes; family Lepisosteidae; genus Atractosteus; species Atractosteus spatula. The sequence continues at coordinate 47,759,469 of NC_142714.1, read as the reverse complement.
CAAAACCTCCCGATAAGTCACCCATGCCAAGATCCCTGTACATCCTCCATTCAAATCACCTGCCTCTGGCTCACTGCACCTGAAATGTATGGAGTCCTTTAAAATGGATTGTCCACCCTTGTAGCTTGTAAGGAAGTGCCCAGAGTAGGGCCAAGCCTTGGGTGAGGGGGTGGTTATCCTAAAGATCCAGATTAAAATACTCCCCAGCTCACTCCATGTTTTACCCGCTGTATAAGCATCTACATCAGGCCCTGCACAGTACACAAACTCAAAGTTGATGCATGCCGCTGTGTTTGTGCATGCTCCGCTTTGTGCTTGGTGCTTTGTCCTCATCTTTTTCCCATGGGGCATAGCGCTGTCCACATTTTCTGTGGGTGTTGGCAAGGGCATCTCTGTGAATTCAGATGCTGCAGCCGAAGATAGGATCTGCTTGATGACAGAGGAAGAGAGGGGAAAGAGGTGGACGGGTACAAGTGGATAGAGGAACAGGAAGGGAGGGATTTATTTATTGCAATATGCTACAGATGTATGTGTGTGAGGGTGTGCAGGGGTGTTGTGAGTTCCTTCCCACAGAATGTGGCCAGACTGGCTGGGCAGCATATCTGGAATACTGTGATTCTGGGGAATGCAGAACATATTTCTCCAGTGGCGACACTATCAGTCGGAAGATCGGGGTGTGTACCTGATGGCTTTCCAGCCCTCCTGCTCTGTACAGAGGACCTCTTACTGCTCTCCTTTTCAAAATCTCACCCTGGATTCTTGCCCCTTTCCTGATGTGAAAGTCCAGCACAGAGCTGAATGATAAAGCGCAGAGACCCTGTGGGGAATTGTGCCAAAACAAGGGGCTGATAGATGTGTAGCACAAGCATGGGACAACCATGGTCAGCTGTTTAACCATACAAAGCTATTACTATGACTTACTCCAGGATCCTGGCTTCGGGGTTGTTGCCAGTATAACCAGTACTTGCTCTTGATATAACAGAACCAGATGATCATGATAGGCTGAGGTGTGGCCTTTCTGATGCCCTGGTGCCTGTTCTCCCTACAGTATATCCTCTCCGGTGTTTCTCTATGTGGGAACTGCTCTGGAGCTCTTCTGGGCCAGTCCAGTCTTTGCTGTGATCGCGCTGCCTCCTGTCTTGTTTCCACAAGATCATTCTGATCTGCCCATGTGTAGTACATATTGGTACTAATAGTACCAATATCAGTTTATGGGGGTTTTCCCAGTTTTCCAAGCGACACTTCCTCATGGCCCCCTCCCACTCTGTGTTGCAGCGGTTCAACTGAAGGCTCTTCGCTGATCCACAGGGACTGGCTGGTACAATGCAGAAAGGTGAGTTTCATGTCCATCGCATACCACCTGCCAGCACAAAACACAGCTTTCTCCTGTCCTAAATTACGACCCAAGACTCAGTCTTGTGGTGGAGTGGTACTGCAGTAGCTAGCTCTGTTTCCTCACAGAACCAGGGTTCTGGGTTTGATTGGGACTTTCAGCACCTGTTGGTGTGGAGTTCACATGTTCTCCCAGTGTATGTTTGGTTATTGGCTGGATGCTCCTGTTAACTGATTCAAGAAAGATTCCATTTTGCAACTAATCAATCTGCACAACACTCAAAGAGATAATAAATGAAGCAGGTGTCACCCCAAGTAGTTCAAAGAAAATACCACAAACCTGATTAACAACTGGTTGCTGGGAGATGAGACGGTTAATGTCATTGGCCACTATCATATTTCAAAGAGTTCTTTACAACTGGGAATGTTTACAGTGATACAATAGTTTCTTACTAATACAAGTGCTTAGCTTAGGTATTAGATGACACTACCCTTAAAAATAGAGCCTGTTAGTCATATCTTACATTTTACTAAGGAATATATATTATGCAATATAGGATATGTAAAATAATACATTTATTGTAGCTTAGTGGAACTGGTAAAGGATTATAACTAAGAGAACTGAGTTTGTGTTTTTTATTTAGGTTGCATTTTGTCACAAAGTCAGACTGCCACCCCAGCTTCTGAGTGCTTTTACACAGGCACAGATTATTTGCATATTTGTATCGTTGATCAATTGCATATATTGATCGTTCTGTTAAGATCATTCTCAGCTATTATATTATCATCTTCAACTTTCATTATGTCAAACATTTACTTGCATGGGCATCATAAAAATACATTCCATCACATTAGAAGATCTGGAGAATTAAGGTTGCTGAGATGCTTGTGTGTCTGTGTCTCTTGAGTTTGTCTATCTCTTACGTCTGTGTCTTCAGTTGCCTGAGTCTCTTGAGTTTCTCTCTCTTAACCTCTGTGTGTGCCTGTGTCTTTTGAATTTTTGTGTGTCTTATGTTTGTGTGTCTTCGGTGTGCCGGTGTGCCTTAACCTCCTGAGTTTGCCTGTGTCTTGAGCACGTCGCTGTGTTTAGAGTGCCTCTGTGTTTTGTGTCTCGAGTCTGTCTGTCAGTAGGCCCATGCGTGTTTGTGTGTTAGCAGAACGCAGTGGACTGCCAGCGGCAGACAGACAGGCGGTGTTAAGGACGACGAAGGTCCGTGCCACACTGAAGGGCGACCAGAGCTGGATACAGCACCGCAGCACCTCCCAGGAGCAGGAAGAGGAGAAACCATGGTAACCTGGGAAGACAGGGAGAGTGAATTTAGGCATGTGGGTGAAAGTCAGTGTATCTGCATACGCTCCACATTTGAACTGTGAAACAGTGGTTTTTGGCATCTCAGCTGAGGGTCTGCTATCTTGAGTCGTCGTAAGAGTCACTTTGCCTCTGTGTGTTGCTCTGATGGCATCCTCCTCTCTGCAGGATAACAGAAGTGAGGGAACGTCGGAATAATGGAGCCTTAGCTGAGCCCACTGTCGCTTCAACCCCCTCTGAAAGGTATCCAGACTGGCATTTACTGTACCTAGAACTGTAGATACAGTTGAGCAGCAATGGTCTGAATGAATGAATGAAAGCCAGGCTAGTGGAACTTGTTAACTAGATAGTAACTGAACAAGATTTTTAGAAGCAGAGAGGAAGAGGAAGGTGACTTTTGTTCCTTGTTCTCCCAACAGCCCGAGGCCAGTCTCTCCTGGATATCTGATCAGGTCAGTGTTTCTCCTGGTCTTGCATTGTCTTGTTTGTAATAAGGCTGACGGACCCACTGTGCGACAGCATATTTAAAAAAAAATTAGTAGTCATTAAAAAATATTCTCACACTACTAGAAAAGCATAATCAGAGCATTGAACTCTAACTGAGGCTGGAAACAAGAAGGCTAATTGAAACTCGAGAGGCAGCTCACTTATTTCTCATGAGCAGTTAAGTTCCAGCTGTCCCTTAATGCTCAGTCTGCACAAAACCAGATACCTGCTCAACCAGTCACATCGCTTGTTTTGGGTATATAATTGCTGCTAGACTGTACATATCTGCAGTCCGCAGTGCTGTACCACAAGGTTTAGCATTCAGGAGCTTCAGAGTGAAATGATTCTGTTGTGGCAATGCTGTACACATGCATGGACAGGTAGAAGCTAAGGGGAAGGGAATTTAAGGCTGAGAACAGGTGGCACTTTACACAAAGGGTGGAGGACCTACCCAGCTGGTGCCATGACCTCGGTCAAGAAACACCTGGATGAGAAACCTAGGCCAAACACGCTGGATAGGCCAAGTGGAAAACCTTCCTTATTGTTTTGTTCCTGTCCTGTATCGTTTTTTTAAGAGGGGTTTTCACAAAAACGGATTCCCAGAAGGACCCATCCTCCTCCAGCGCTAACAACCACGGCTCCAGGTCAGCTGACCACACTGCGCCAGGGTACTGGGGTCTGGGGGTGGGAGGGTCAGGCAGGGCCAGACTGAGGGACATCCTACTTCCTTCCTGAGAGTTGGCCATGGAGCACTTGCCCGGCATTTCTGTAGTTACCCTATGAGTATGCTGTTCACATCATCCATTTTTCTACTATTTCCAAGGCTCTTTAGCCTTTTGTGGTTTAATGTATCCTTCTGTTGGTGGCTACGAACCACATCAAGCCTTCCTGAAGCCACCCAGAGAACTGGTGTCATCAGGGTCAAAGGTCATCACATCACAGACAACAGTCCCGCCACTGAGAGGTATGGAGCATGTGGAAGGATTGAGCCCACTCATCATGTCTCTCTGTCTCAACAGCGCCGATATCCCCAAGAGCACAACCAGCAAATATGTGCCTGTCACCAAGAAGTCCACAGACGAATACAAGAAAATGTGAGTGCGGTCCCAGACCTCACTCCCTCCCCCTTCCTCTTTTCGTTCCTCTCACTCACACAGCCTCCTCCTATAAAGACTGGTGTCAGGCTGTATTTTACAACATGGCAGCGCACTGTGTGTCGGGGGTGACTGTGTGATTTTGGATGTGTATGCGGAGGGCACAGGTGTGACAGTTGTGTGCCTTGTTTCAGAGCTCCTCACGGTGTGCGACATCAGTTGTCTGGCGCCGCCCAGGACGAGCCCACAGTGTCCCCTGAGGAGCACAGCAAAAGGTTAGGCAAGCCTGTGGGGTTAGCCAACTCGTCTTTGTCTATGATGCAGCTTGTCGAGAGGTCAAAGGTCAAAGAGCTCTACTGGCTTGAGGTCATTGCGAAATAGTAAGGTCAAAGGTCGGGGATGACTTTAGCAGCTGATGAACAATGATCTGGCATTATTATTGTAGTTTATTTACCCCCTGAATAACCCTCTTCCTACACACCCCATCCTCCTTTCTTCTTCTGCTCCCTGCTGTCTTTCTCACCCCCCACCATCCGTCTGTCTCCGCAGGACAGAGGCTGCCAGCAGCGTCCTGCGCAGCTCGGGCACCAAGCAGCGCTCTTACGTCCTGTCAGCCGCCAAGAAATACGAGTGAGTCCGTGTGCCTGCCTGTCCGTACTGGGTGCACACAGTGGGGGTGTAGTGGTTAAAGCTCTGGACTCTTGGCTGGGTGGACAGGGGTTCACATCCCAGCTGGGGATGCTACTGTTGTCCCTTGAGCATTGTATAGCCCTCAAATTTGTACCCAGCTGTATGAATGGGCAGCAGAATTGGTATTTCATCAATCAGATGCAATCTCAGTAAGCTTTAAAAAAAACAAACAACCCTAAAAGTGTGTTGTCTTGACAGATTGTTATAAACTTCATCTCTCACTCATCTTGGTCTGTCTGGTCCTTATGTGCTTATTCCCTTTCAGGAGTATTGAAAAAACACAAAGCTCGGATGTACAGCCAGCTCTTTCTTTCAAGGCTAAAAGGTGAGGTTTTATTGTGCTGAAGGTCATCTTCTGAAAATGTACAGAATATTCGGTAGCAATGGTGTTTAGTGTAACATTTTCTTTTTACCAGGCTAGGTCAGCTAATCACTGGCTACTCTTTGTAGCTGTTTGTCCTGTCATTTATTGGCAAAACAGAATATTGCTAAATGGAGGAGTGTTAAACGTGTTTCTGCTATGTTTTACGTTCCACATATTGTTGCTCTCATTAAAGAACCTGTTCTGCAGGTGGCTAGTGCACCTGTTTTATTAGAGTCTGATACCTGATCCCTGTTTATTTTTTCTTAATGAGGATTCACAGAAAGGTTTGAGTGCAGTGCAAAGTAAAATGTGACGGGCAGGTTTAACAACTGCATGAAAATTATTGTCATGCTCTAAACTAAACCAATTATGGTAACAATGCTTTTGCTGGCTCATTGGGTTCAGGGACATCGTTAATGTTGAGTGATCAACTGCTAGGTTAAATGGCGCAGATTCATGTCACGTATGTATCATGTGTGTGTAACCAGGGTGGAGTTTAACGATGAGGATGAGCGATCCCCCTCCAAGAGCCCCGAAAGCAGCACCCCGCCGATCGCCCCTGTCCCTGAGCCCCAAAAGACATCCCCTGTTCCCCAGCCAAAGTGAGTCTCCAAGAACCACACCTCTCTCTGCTCTCTTTCTCCTTCCTCCTTCTCTTTGCTTACTCCCTCACTTCCTCCTTCTAGAATCACGTCCAGCTAACCTGTGTGTCTTTGGCGGGTTTATTGCCAGCAGCCATATCACCCTGCAACTCACAGCTGGCAGTCCACTCACTTTGCCCCAGTTCAGTGATGGGGACACTATATTGTAGAGAAGACACTGTCCTTCAGATGAGACATACAACCGAGGTCCTGACTCGCTGTGGTCATTAGAAATCCCAAGGTGTTTCTTGAAAAGAGTAGGGGTGTAACCCCGGTGTCCTGGCTGAATTTCCCATTGGCCCCTGCCAATTGTGGCCTCCTAATAACCCCCATCTATGAACTGGCTTCATCACTCTGTTCTCCTCCCCACTGAGAGCTGGTGTATGGGGAGTGTACTGGTGCACTCTGGCTGCTGTTGCGTCATCCAGGTGAAGCCACACATTGGTGGTAGTGGAGGGGAGTCTCCATTACCTGTAAGTAGTAGTAGTAGTAGTAGTAGTAGTAGTAGTAGTTGTTGTAGTTGTAGTAGTAGTGAGTGGAGTGTCCAGAAAAATGCTATATAAGTGTAAGGAATTGTTATTTATTATTATTCCATATGCCTGACCTGTATATCCTGTATCACACTAGTTTAAACACCCACCCACTGTGAGTCTGTGGCAGGCTGATCCTCATTGTGCATCCTCACATCTGGACAGCAGGGTGGAGCAGTGGTCAGGGTTCTGGACTTGTAACTAGAAGGTTATGAGCCCAGATCCCAGGTGAACGCTGCTGTTGTAGCCTTGAGCAAGGTACCTCATCCAAATTGTTCCAGTAAAATGTAAGTTGCCTTTACCAGGTTGCTATCAGTCATAGATCATCAAGATATTAATATAAATCTCTGTAAATCTCTCTGTAGCATGCAGAAGCAGCCTGCTCCCGGCCCGCTTAGCAAGACCAGGTACGCTGAAATGTATTTGTTGGGGTTGGGGTTGATTAACATGGTAGAAACATGGGTTAGGTGGGTTAGGGTGGGAAAGGTCCTGGCTCAGCAGATCCAGTAGGAGTAGGGATAGATTGAAGAATTGAAACCTTGTTTCCAGGACATGGGTGGGTTACGATGAGAGTCACAGAGGGTGTTTTTATAAAAGAGGAGTGCCTTTTCTGATAAGAAGAATTTAAAAAAATGTGCTCATTCCTTACCAACCTATTCGGACCATTCGAATAGATGCTTTTAAGACTTTCTAGCTCCTCTGCCTACTTCTTTCTGTGCTTGTACATTGGACATTGGCCTTTCTTCTCTCTTTATTAGTTCCACAGCCACCAAAACAGGGCTGGACAGTCCACTGAAGACAGAGGGGGTATCTCCAGCAGTAAACCAGAAGAGGTACAATCTAGCTGGGGTCCTGAAGTCATGGGCCTTAAACAGTCTTGGGAGGATTAAAACCCTTCTGACGCTGGGTTCCCATGAAGAGTTATATTTCTTCTCAATCAGTGTAGACAAACATGGAGTGCATAGCCTGGATGCCCTTGCTCAGGCTCTCTCTGACCATTATATGTTGGAAATGGACAAAAATATTACAATATATTACAATATTTAAAAAAAACAGGGCTCTTGAGAAATGGATTCTAAAACAGTGCAGGCAAATCGAATAAGGACAATAATACCAAGAGGAGTTCACTACTGACTTTGAGAGTGTGTGTGGTTTTATAACTGCCCCCCTGGAGTCTCACACAACTAGAGCGAGAAAAGAGATCAGTGCTATAAGAAGGCATGAAGAAATTAAAAAACGCGAAATTAAATTCTGTCCTAGAAACCAGCATCATAAGGGATTTTAATCCTCATAGCAATTTACACAGGATAGAAGCTGTTTTAGGGCAAAATTCACTTTACTGAGCTTAATGTCAAGTTCCTATATCAAAGCAAATTTAGTCCAGTGCTGTATTTAAGATACACAGGACAAGACAAATGGAGAAATGGATCAGAGCTATTAGGAAGCTGAGCGCTGATTGATTGTACTGTGCATTTGTATATAACTGTATATACACAGTATGTGTGGCTAGGGGCAGGAGTTGTCATTTCTTGTCGTTTAGTGAGGGCATTTTCATCCTCTTTGTGCCTCTGTCCCTGTGCAGCTCTCAGGTGGTCAGTGACAAGGCCCCAGCTCCCAGGGACGACTTTGACAATGAGGATCTGGCCTCTCTCATCTCAGACAAGTACGTGCTTGTGTGCTCCTTGCTCCTTGCTTTGTGGGGCAGGTGTGTGGTGAACAGCAGGGGGCGTCAGAGTCCTGCTGCCTGCCTGCTGCCCATGTGGATAGTTAGAGCTAGGACGGTTAATGACAGCTTGCACATTAATGAAGATCTTTGCCACAGGCTGGCATCTATGCTTTCCTGCAATTCTGTTTAATCTCTGTCTTTCTCCCCTGTAGGACGGATGGGGCTCTGGTGAAGCCTGTTACCCCTAAAAGAGACACATGCAAACAGGACCCTTCTCCTGTGGCTGGCAGGTGGGCCACTGGAAATGTAGGGAACATCTAAGAAGTGTGCAAAAAACACATTGTGAATATGTGTGTTATATTAGGATTATATATGGACAGAGTAACAGCACTTTGATATGGCTGTGCTTTTTAATCCTGTACGTTATTACCTTGAGCTGAGCTAATGAAAAATTCTCGAGCTTCAGTTCAGTCCAGGTTATTTGTCATTTGCACAAGTGCAATTTAATGCTTATTTGCATGTGTGCTCCAATACAAAGATAATAAGGAAACACCAAACAAACACGGAACAGCAGAGGCAACAACAACAAGTTAAGTAACATACATCTTAAATGCAAGTCAGCACAAGTAGGGTGCAAAAAAATATACAGTACCATCAGTGTGAGTCAGTAGTAGAATTCAATAAAAATGGAGGTACCTGTCTTTATGCTCCTATAACGCTTACCAGAAGGAAGGGGAGAGAAAAGTGAGAAGCCAGGATTGTTTCCCATCCAGTAATTTTGCCCGAAACCAGTTTTTACTGACTTAAGTATGGGATTCAGTTTTTCCCCTATGTTGAAAGATAAATCCAGGATGAAGTGAAACAATTTTTAATTTAGTCCCTCGCCAGACTCAGAGATTCTCAGTTCTGTTATTTTTACCTCAAGATAAACTAATAGATAATAGATAGGCATGCTTTCAACATTAAGTTATGTTAGACTTTAGGGGAAGTAGGTACTAGCATTTCTCTATTCTGCTTCAGGCACTGCCTAGGAATAACAGTGTGGGTGTCTTTAGAGCTGAGAAAGCCCAGTGGCACAGTAGCATGGTTTACAGAACACTATTTGAGTTCATCCATTTCAGAACCCTGTAATTACATGATTACCAGTGTTCCAAGCCTTGAGAAAACTGAATTGTGATCAGTAACGTTTTTCATCTGCTGAATTAAGTAGTTCAGAAATAGTCTTCATTTCTGTTGTTGAGCAAATTACTTGCTTTCTTAATTGATCAATAACTTACAGATGTTCAGAAACTCAAAAAAATAAAAGGAAATTTGAACTGTAAAACATTCTGGATTGGGGCTGTCCAGGGTTAGATTGGAGACACTGAACATTACAGACCAGACTGGAAATGGTTTGTGCCTTATATAACAGAGATCCCTGCAGGCCAGCAAGCCCTATAGCAAGTGAGATCGTGTCTTGCTATCAGAGAGTTTTCCTCTACGATAACAATTCACTCTGTCTACAAGAATAAGAGCTTCCTCCCTGAGCTTTTGTTCCTTCTGTGTCCTCAGCACGCAGACACAGAAGCCGGCCAAGGACAGCAAGACTGCAGTCACCCTAGAACAACTGGCAGCAGATGTGATCCCCATTGACACCAGCACCAAGAGGTACTGGAGAGGAGAGGGAGGGACACTGTGACAGACTGGGGTACAGTGTCACTGTTCAACTACAGTAGGCTCTGAGAATGAATTTGCAATGAGGTACAATAGATGGTAGAAGACATACAGTGTTTTGATTTTTTATTTTGTAATCTCCTTTCTAATTCTCCTAGGTTTTTGATTCTCTGGTGACTGTTGTTTTTTAAGTTTTACTGGTCTTCATTGTTGAGCAAGAGGGCTATCAAGCTGTTTTTACATTTGACCCTCAAATTCGCTTTTTGTAGCAGTTACCACGTTGTACCAGAGGGTGGCAGTATATTGACTATACTGTATAATTGGTAGCTCATTACCTGAAAGTGTTACAGGTCACTTCAGTAATAGAGAATTAATTGTAATAAGGATTTGTAGTGGTGTGTTTGAGGCAGTGTGTCCAACCTCTGTTCCAGACCTGGTTTAAGCTAGCCCAGGTTGAGTCGGGGCCTTTCACATGCTTCATTGACTGAAAGTGGCTGAGATTTGTCCTTCTAAATTTCTTCTCTCTATCGTAGCTCGTTGGACTCCAAGACTGACCCCTCTGGCACAAGCACAGTCACCAGCACTGTTACGAACACCAGGTACCTAAATTCTCATATTTGGTGCTTTCAGTGATAGTAATACCTGAATTAAATGTGTCATGAACTCTTTCTCTCAGCTTCTCAGACACCAAGACATAAGTACCTGAGATCTGAGCTTTGTTATTTTCAATGATAACAACAGTTGTATTTACTGTGGCACTTTCTCTCTCAGCTCCTCAGACACCAAGACAAATCCTTTCAGCACAAACGTAGTCACCCCAGCTGTCACTAAGACCAGGTACAGACTTTCTGTTAAAGCCCCTCTCTAAATGCTTTCAGATTACGCTGTGAAACTCTCTCAAAGCCATTAATTCCAAAAACTCTACTGCCACTATGCTAAATAACCTGTCAAGACAAGACAGACACAGTCACCACTACTGCTCTTAAGTACCTGAGATCTCAGCTGTGTTGTTTTCAATGATAGCAGTAACTGCATTTATTAACTGTGGCATGAACTATCTCTCTCACAGCTCCTCACAGTATGTCCTGTGAAACATTCATAGAGTTATGCTTTTAATATTTAAAACATTGTATTGTCACTCTTGTAAATAACCTGACAAGACAAGACAATCACAGACATCCCACTGTCACTAAGACCTGACGTCTCAGCTATGGTGGTTTCTATGATAACAATAGCTGTATTTATTAATGTGATATGAACTACGGTATCTCTCTTTTAGCACTTCAGACACCAAGACTATCTCCACCCCCACTGTCACTAAGACCAGGTGTGTAGGTTCACATATATGATGTTTTCAATGATAACATTAGCTATGTTTATTAACTGTTATGAACTGTCTCTCTCTCTCAGCCCCTCGGACACCAAGGCTGTCTCCTCCAGCACAAACACAGTCACCCCTGCTGTCACTAAGAGCAGGTACAAGCTCTCTGTTAAAGTTCCTCTCTGATTACTTGGAGATTATGCTGTGACATGTTCTCAAAGTTATGCTTTTCTATTCAAAACACTGTACTGTACTGTAAATAACCTGTCAGATCAGGAAGCAACACACAGTGATCCCCACTGTCACCAGAGGATTTCTCCTATATGATGTTTTCAATGATAACAATAACTGTATATATTAACTGTGGGATGAACTATCTCTCTCAGCTCCTCAGACACCAAGACAGACCTCTCTGGCACAAACACTGTCACCCCCACTGTTTTCAATGATAACAATAACTGTATATATTAAATGTGTGATGAACTCTCACAGCTCTTCAGACACCAAGACTGTCTCCTCCAGCACAAGCACAGTCACCCCCACTGTCACCAAGACCAGGTACAAACTTTCTGTTAAAGCTTCTCTAAGACTTTGAGATTACTCTGTGAAACTCTCACAAAGGCATAAATTCAAAACACTGTATTGTCACTAGGCTAAAAACCTGTCAAGACAAGACAGACACAGTCACCACTACTTCTAATAAGTACTGAGGTCTCAGCTGTGTTGTTTTCAATAATAACAAAGCTGTATTTATAAACTATATTATGAACTCTCTCTCAGCTCCTCAGACACCAAGACAGACCTCTCTGGCACAAACACTGTCACCCCCACTGTCACCATGGCCAGGTACAGACTTTCTGTTAAAGCTTCTCTCTCATTACTTTGAGTTTACACTGTGAAACTCTCTCACAGGCAATGTTTTTCATTCAGAACAGTGTACTGTACTGTCACCTTGTTAAAAATAAGCAAAACATCTCTGATGGTTTCACTGAAAAAATGTTTTTATTAACTATCACTAACACTAGATACCTGAGTTCTCATATATAGTGATTTCAATGATAGCAGTACCTGTATTAAATGTGTCATGAACTCTGTCTCACAGCTCCTCAGACACCAAGACTGTCTCCTCCAGCACAAGCACAGTCACCCCCACTGTCACCAAGACCAGGTACAGACTTTCTGTTAAAGCTTCTCTAAGACTTTGAGATTACTCTGTGAAACTCTCACAAAGGCATAAATTCAAAACACTGTATTGTCACTAGGCTAAAAACCTGTCAAGACAAGACAGACACAGTCACCACTACTTCTAATAAGTACTGAGGTCTCAGCTGTGTTGTTTTCAATGATAACAAAGCTGTATTTATAAACTATATTATGAACTCTCTCTCAGATCCTCAGACACCAAGACTGACCTCTCTGGCACAAACACTGTCACCCCCACTGTCACCAAGACCAGGTACAGACTTTCTGTTAAAACTTCTCTTTGATTACCTTGAGTTTACACTGTGAAACTCTCAAAGTCATGGCATAGGTTCAAAATACTGTACTAAATAATCTTTCAAAACAAGACAAACTTAGTCACTCCACTGTCACTGACTGAGTACCTAATTGTAATGTCTTCAATGATAACAGCAGCTGTGTTTATTAACTGTTATGAACTGTCTCTCTCAGCTCCTCAGACACCAAGACTGTCTCCTCCAGCACAAACACAGTCACCCCTGCTGTCACCAAGACCAGGTACAAACTTTCTGTTAAAGTTCCTCTCTGAATACTTTGAGATTATGCTGTGAAGTGTTCTCACAGTTATGCTTTTATATTCAAAGCACTAAACTGTCACTATCCTAAATAACCTGTCAGATCAGGAAACTACACACAGTCATCACCACTGTCGCTATGACCAGGTACCTGAGGTCTCAGCTGTGTTGTTTTCAATCATAACAATAGCTGTGCATATTAACTATGGAATGAACTCTCTCTCTCAGTTCCTCAGACACCAAGACTGACCTTTCTGGCACAAAGACAGTCCCCCCCACTGTCACCAAGACCAGGTATGTGCGTTTCTCCTATATGATGTTTTCAATGATAAAAATAACTGTACATATTAACTGTGGCATGAACTATCTCTCTCTCAGCTCCTCAGACACCAAGACAGACCTCTCTGGCACAAACAGTGTCCCCCCCACTGTCACCAAGACCAGGTACAGACTTTCTGTTAAAGCTTCTCTCTGATTACTTTGAGATTACACTGTGAAACTCTCTCACAGGCAAGGCTTTTCATTCAGAACACTGTACTGTACTGTCACCTTGTTAAAAATAAGCAAAATAACTGTGATGTTTTCACTAAAATGTGTATTTGTTAACTATCATTAATACTAGATACCTGAGTTCTCATATATAGTGTTTTCAATGATAACAGTACCTGTATTAAATGTGTCATGAACTCTGTCTCACAGCTCCTCAGACACCAAGACTGTCTCCTCCAGCACAAGCACAGTCACCCCCACTGTCACCAAGACCAGGTACAGACTTTCTGTTAAAGCTTCTCTAAGACTTTGAGATTACTCTGTGAAACTCTCACAAAGGAATACATTCAAAACACTGTATTGTCTCTATGCTAAAAACCTGTCAAGACAAGACAGACACAGTCACCACTACTGTCACTAAGACCAGTTACCTGAGGTCTCTCTTAGCTGTGTTGTTTTCAATGTTAACAATAGCTGTATAAACAGTATTAACTGTGGCATGAACTCTCTCTCTCAGCTCCTCAGACACCAAGACTGACCTCTCTGGCACAAACAGTGTCCCCCCCATTGTCACTAAGACCAGGTGTGTGGGTTTCTCATTTATGATGTTTTCAATGTTAACAATAACAGTATATATTAACTGTGGCATGAACTATCTCTCTCAGCTCCTCAGACACCAAGACAGACCTCTCTGGCACAAACACTGTCCCCCCCACTGTCACCAAGACCAGGTACAGACTTTCTGTTAAAGCTTCTCTCTGATAACTTTGAGTTTACACTGTGAAACTCTCTCATAGGCAAGGCCTTTCAGTCAGAACACTGTACTGTACTGTCACCTTGTTAAAAATAAGCAAAAAAGTACCTGTATTAAATGTGTCATGAACTCTGTCTCACAGCTCTTCAGACACCAAGACTGTCTCCTCCAGCACAAGCACAGTCACCCCCACTGTCACCAAGACCAGGTACAGACTTTCTGTTAAAGCTTCTCTCTGATTACTTTGATATTACTCTGAGAAACTCTCTCATAGGCAAGGCTTTTCAGTCAGAACACTGTACTGTACTGTCACCTTGTTAAAAATAAGCAAAAAAGTACCTGTATTAAATGTGTCATGAACTCTGTCTCACAGCTCCTCAGACACCAAGACTGTCTCCTCCAGCACAAGCACAGTCACCCCCACTGTCACCAAGACCAGGTACAGACTTTCTGTTAAAGCTTCTCTAAGACTTTGAGATTACTCTGTGAAACTCTCACAAAGGAATAAATTCAAAACACTGTATTGTCTCTATGCTAAAAACCTGACAAGACAAGACAGACACAGTCACCACTACTGTCACTAAGACCAGTTACCTGAGGTCTCTCTTAGCTGTGTTGTTTTCAATGTTAACAATAGCTGTATAAACAGTATTAACTGTGGCATGAACTCTCTCTCTCAGCTCCTCAGACACCAAGACTGACCTCTCTGGCACAAACACTGTCACCCCCACTGTCACCACGGCCAGGTACAGACTTTCTGTTAAAGCTTCTCTCTCATTACTTTGAGTTTACACTGTGAAACTCTCTCACAGGCAAGGCTTTTCATTCAGAACAGTGTATGGACTGTCACCTTGTTAAAAATAAGCAAAAAAGTACCTGTATTAAATGTGTCATGAACTCTGTCTCACAGCTCTTCAGACACCAAGACTGTCTCCTCCAGCACAAGCACAGTCACCCCCACTGTCACCAAGACCAGGTACAGACTTTCTGTTAAAGCTTCTCTAAGACTTTGAGATTACTCTGTGAAACTCTCACAAAGGAATACATTCAAAACACTGTATTGTCTCTATGCTAAAAACCTGTCAAGACAAGACAGACACAGTCACCACTACTGTCACTAAGACCAGTTACCTGAGGTCTCTCTTAGCTGTGTTGTTTTCAATGTTAACAATAGCTGTATAAACAGTATTAACTGTGGCATGAACTCTCTCTCTCAGCTCCTCAGACACCAAGACTGACCTCTCTGGCACAAACAGTGTCCCCCCCATTGTCACTAAGACCAGGTGTGTGGGTTTCTCATTTATGATGTTTTCAATGTTAACAATAACAGTATATATTAACTGTGGCATGAACTATCTCTCTCAGCTCCTCAGACACCAAGACAGACCTCTCTGGCACAAACACTGTCACCCCCACTGTCACCACGGCCAGGTACAGACTTTCTGTTAAAGCTTCTCTCTGATCACTTTGGGTTTACACTGTGAAACTCTCTCATAGGCAAGGCTTTTCATTCAGAACAGTGTACTGTACTGTCACCTTGTTAAAAATAAGCAAAAAAGTACCTGTATTAAATGTGTCATGAACTCTGTCTCACAGCTCTTCAGACATCAAGACTGTCTCCTCCAGCACAAGCACAGTCACCCCCACTGTCACCAAGACCAGGTACAGACTTTCTGTTAAAGCTTCTCTAAGACTTTGAGATTACTCTGTGAAACTCTCACAAAGGAATAAATTCAAAACACTGTATTGTCACTATGTTTAAAACCTGTCAAGACAAGACAGACACAGTCACCGCTACTGCTGATAAGTACTGGGGTCTCAGTTGTGTTGTTTTGAATGATAACAATAGTTGTATTTATTAAATGTGTTATGAACTATCTCTCTCTCAGCTCCTCAGACACCAAGACAAATCCTTTCAGCACCAATACAGTTACCCCCTCTGTCACTAAGACCAGGTACAGACTTTCTGCTAAAGCTTCTGAGTACTTTGAGATTACACTGTGAAACTCTCAAAATCACGGCATAGGTTCAAAATACTGTACTAAATAACCTTTTGGGACTAGACAAGCTCAGTCACTCCATTGTCACTAATATCAGGTATCTGTGGTCTCAGCTGTGGTGTTTCAATTATAACAATAGCTGTATATATTAACTATGTTATTTTTCTCTGTCAGCTCCTCAGACACCAAGACAAATCCCTTCAGCACAACCACGACACCAAGCACGGTCACTAAGACCAGGTACAGACTTACTACATGCATGTTTCTGTTTCTTTTCATTTAGTTTACTGGCATCTCCAATGTTTAATTATTGCTAAAGCCACGTTGTGCTGGCATTAATATAATTAAATCATGTGATAAGTTTTTTACAGTGGGTTTACACAATATGGATAGAATCTAAAGAAACCTTTTCTTTTTACAAATGGATTTCCATGTTTTTGAAGACAGCTGTGGGTATATCTCTGGTGCTGTTAGAACATGGCAGAAACTGTAGGCTATAACATACAAACGACCAAACAAAACTACCTCCTGTTTTCTGACTCACTTCATCCAAAGGGCAGTCCTTTCAACCTACTAACTGTCACCACTGCGGTCAGCACATCCAGGCGCCTGGTCATTGTGGGTCTCTCTCTTACCATATGTTGACTGACTGCATTCTGAACTCTTCCTCTCCTTCTGCCCCTCCTGTCTCTCTCTTGTAGCTCCGCAGACCCTGGCACACCCTGGGTAGACGTCTCTCCTCCAAAAGCCACAGAGAAAAGGTAACCCCTGCACTCAGACCAGGGGGCACAACCAGAGATGTTCCTGTGGCTGCTGGGCCCAGCCACTTCAGGGCAGGCCCCCCTCTTTCTCTCTAGAGAGAATATATATATATAAACAGTCCAGATCCACCTCTGTCCCAGAAAGATAGTTCACGTCTGATATGGTAATCTGTATTTAATAGATGTTGCCCATAGTAATAAACTTTAACTTGTACTTAATGGCACTGATACAGAAGTCTATCACAGCAGAGGCCTGGCATTTACTCTGTGACCTGAATCCCAGGGGTAGACAGGTGCTCGTGAGGGCTGACACACAATTGATGTGTTGAGCTTGATAAGTCGACCGAGTGAACATTTCTGTTCTTGTGATAGAGCCCCCTGCTGGTCATTTAGTCTTATAGCATATTCGGCCAAAATTCTAGATGGGATTTTTACCTCTGCAGGGCAGCCTCACAGACAGGAGATTTTTGGTCTGATGGGTTATGTTGAGCGCCTCACCCATGGTCCTGTGTTTATCTCCTCTAGCACAAAGATACAGACTCTGGTTATGGACAAGACAGAGGATCCTCTGGATAAACTGGCCGATAGCGTAATCCCAATAAACTCCAAATCTGACAGGTATTGCAGAGAGGAAAGGAGGGAGAGTGAAGGAGTGAGAGAGTGAGAGAGTGCATGTCAGGACTCACCCCAGTATAATATAAACTCACCCCAGTGTACCTCCACAGCTTGAGTACACCGAACTGTCCTTCTCTCTCTCCTTACCTGCATCTGTCTCAACTTATGAGAGTTTTATTGACATGACTGGTGAATTAAAGTCCTGCCAATGTGATAACATAAAGCAAGACATTTTCAAACATTTGCAATAATAGAATTGTCTTAGTTGTAGTAGTACTAGACACAGATGTCAGCACGTTTTTCATCCTTACAAAAGAGAAGCTGACATAGGCGCTGAACTGCCTGATGTACTCATCTTCGTTCACCTCTCTCCTCATCTCTCTGTCTCTCAGCTCCTCAGACACCAAGACTGACCCCTTCAGCTCCTTCAGCACAGCCAAGACCAGGTAGAGAGGCCCTGGAGTAAAATGCCTATTGTACTTCATTCAGATTCATCTCTCACTAATATAAACCTGCTCGCTCACTTTCACAGACACCATGACAGCGGAGGCTGATCTGTACCGCCTCCCTCCCCGGACTCTGGCACCTGAGCTCTGAACTCTCTCTTTCTCTCGCTCTCTCCCTCTCAGCCCCTCGGAAGCCCTCGACCCCTTCGATCCCTTCCCAGTGCGGCCTGCGTCCGGCCCCTCGGCCAGGAAGAGGTACTGCCCCAGGCGAAGTCATGGGAATCCGAACGGGCCACAGGAACAGGATCACAAACACTAACACGCTTCTCTCACTGTTGCTCTCAGCTCCTCTGACTCCCTGGCAGAGCTGGACCCCTTCAGCACCCAGACCGTGACCCCCGCCATCGGCAAAAACAGGTACAGCGACCTCTGCAGTACTTCAGACTGCCACAGGGTGGCGGTGCACTGTTAACATCAGTACCGAACAATTTATACTGTATGTATACATATGTGAATGTATATTAAGTATTTTCCATGTATGCTATACGGCTGTATATTATTCTGATTTACATAGTATTTCTTTTCTTTTCATTTTCTGCCCCCAAACTCATACTGTGCCTGTTGTCTTCCGTGTGTCTGAAAAAGCCACTGTTTCCTGATTGTTATTAAATTGGCGGAAATGTAATTCATTCAGGGAACTGAATTGAACTTGATTGCCTTCTCTGGCCAATGTGTGGAGCTTCTGGATTGTTCCCTCACTCTCTCTCATTCTGTCAGCTCTGAAGAGCCCCGGTCCCTCTGGGACAACTGGGAGTCCCCAGAAAAGACACAGGATGTCGTCAAGAGCGCCATCAGCAGGTGAGACTTCCTTACACACACGCACAGCGGTGATAGAATTACAAAGCTGGTTATCCAAATGTATGATGGTTAACTTACACATGCCCCTTATACTTTTGTGGGTTTGGGTGATTGTCTGAGTCCACTGTTAAATTAATCACTGTACCTGAGCTGATTTGTGGATAAAATGAACTCACATGCCTTGCTCAGCAATTAAACAAAGATCAAGAGAATATAGGAGGCACTTCTTTGCACAAAGAGATGTGGATGTCTGGAGCAATCAATCCTGCCATGCAGTTGACTGCTTCCTTGGGAGCTTTGAAGGAGCAGCTGGATACAATCCTCAACTCATGGAAGAATGAGTTGAATGGCCTTCCTGGTGCTGTAGTATTGTTAACGTCTTTCAGGGATGATAGCCAGCCTCTGACCAGACTCTTCTCCCCTCCAGATCCACTGACCTGAAGACAGAGGCTGACCGTCCTTTTGATGTGGATTTCTTTTCCTCTTCCGACACCAAGACCAGGTGTGTCACACATACTGTACGTCACTTCACTGTGCACACCTTTAGACACTGAGACTCGGGGCCTCTCCAGTCTGCTTCCTCACTGACTCCCAGCCCAGATCTAGCGCTGTCAGGTCTGGAACCTGAGAATAGCTCTCCACAGGGCAGAGGTGTCCAGCTCTCTGATAAAAACCTTTGAGAGACATATTGTGACCCCCATTTTTTAATCTCTAATCCAAATACTCTACACAGTAGTAAAACCAGTGGACCAGTGTGGAGCAGTGGTCAGGGTTCTGGACTTGTAACTAGGAGGTTACAGGTTCAAATCCCAGTTGGGGCACTACTGCTGTTGCCTTGAGCAAAGTACTACACCTGAATTGCTTCAGGAAAATGCCACTAGATGTACTGTGGGTGCAGCAGCAGCTGTAATTGTAGCTTGTTTTAGAATGGGGCGTGTTCCTGGAAGAGAGGGGAGGGGCACAGCCCAGCAGGGAGAGGAGCACACCCGTTATTCATGAGAGTTTTGTACAGAATGTCATGAACTGAGAGGGTGTTCCCTCCATCTCTCCCTTTAACTCTTCTCCATGTTCCCCCTTCCTCCATCCATCCAGACCCTGTTCCTCTTCCTCTCTAACACTGTCTCATCTCATCAGTGTGGACCCCCAACCTGTCAACCTGAGAAAACAACGTTTAATTTTTTAGTAAAAAAGAGAAGATAACACTGTTCTGGAGTCAATCCACAGTCCTTAAAGAATGTCTTACACTGACAGGCTGAAGAAACTGAACCTTTTTAGTTATGAATAGAGAAGACAACGAGAGGACCTGATCCAAGTATTCAAATCACATGAGTATTGATAAAGTCAACAGAGCTAATGTCTTCAGAATCAGCAATCAACCAGGAGCCAAAGGGCACAACTGGAAACTATGTGGAAGGGCATTTAAACTCAAGAACAGAAGGCATGTCTTTACACAAATGGTTGTGGGAGTGTGGAACAAGCTGCCCCGACATGCCTGTTGAAGTCAACATCCTGGCTTGTTTTGTGTTATCAGGTTCAATTACAGCTGTGTGACCTCTGTGGTGTTTCTGTATCAACTTGAGTTCTCTCTCTCTCAGCTCTGGAGACACCCAGTCCCCCTGGGACATGTGGGAGACACCAGAAGGGACCCAGACTGTCACCATTGTCACTGAGAACAGGTGAGACACACATGAGCACACACACATACACCCTGCCCAGTGCTTCACAAACAGGTATTAAAAACAAGGGAAGCTGAGGCAGGTTTAGATGTTTGGCTTCTAGTAGCTTATGATTCTGAAAATCTTGTGCAGTCTTTCGCTGATAAAGGGGGGTCCCCCATTTACTTCAATCACTTGTGGGCAGCAGTTGAATTTGCTTAGGGGGTGGTGCAAAGGATCACGTGACTTATTGATTTTGGGAGTCATGTGATCTCAGTTCCACTTAACGCAGCAGAAACTCCACAATGCTGAATAAAAGCAGAATCATGCAATGAGCCGTGTGCAAGGAACAGAGATAGAAAAATGCTGTGAGTGGCATTTATACAAGATTGGCCATATAGACACTTGTTTCTTGTGTTTGTGCACACAGTGAAGACAGCGAGGCGGATGAGGCCCTGGATGAGCTGGCAGATGATGTGATTCCCATCGATACCACTACACGGAGGTACAGGAGATACTGGGAAGGACATGAAAGCATAGTCACAGTTACAAACAAGAGGAGGCCATTGCACAACGGATCTCTTTAAAAAAAATCCCTGAAATGTTTTATATTATTTTAAGATTTAAAAGATGTAAAACTATTGTATCCTGAGATATACAGAGGGAGGACACTCTGATTTATCTCTTTAAGACCCCCCTCTCTCTCCCTTTCTCTGTGACTGTCTGTCTTAGCCTCAGTACGTACCGATCCTACAGCTTTGCAGATGAGACCCACAAGAAGGAGCCTCTGAGCACCCACAGCAGGTAAAGACACCCACAGGACCACATGGAGGGGCTCGTTTCAGAGGTGAGGGTCTCATACCCATCTGACTTTGTGGCTCCTGTCTTTCAGAACTGAGGACCCCTCTCAGGAATCCCAGCCAGACATTGTCATCTTCAAGAAAACGTAATTCTCTCCGTCTGGTTCTCCGTCTGTCCAAACTAATCTAATCTAATCTGTCTAGTTGTCTGTCCAGTATATTATAATCTCTTTCTAATCTGTTTTCTATCTAATCTGTCTGTCTCTGTGGGTGAGTAGAGCACAAAGTGCAATGTTCTACAGGACACCACTGTCTAATGTAGCAGAAAGCCACTGAACACTGTACAATGGGGGAACACCCAGGGAAGCAGAATGTAGCACAACAGTGTTACAGTGTAATGTAATACAGGGCATTACAATGCCATAATTCAGAGTACAGATCACCTGGGGGATGCATTAACACACGATGCAGTGGAGATGAGAATCCTGGTGGATGACACTGTCTCTCCCTGTGTCTCAGCTCCTCAGAGGATGACTCTCCCTGGGACAGGTGGATGTCTCCTGTCATTTCTGACAGCAGAACGACCACTAACAGAAGGTACAACCACACCAGGGGACGGGGCCTGTAGCAGATCTACTGAGGATGTATTTTACATGACACTTCTATTGTAAAATGACTTTGAAATATTGCCATGCCTTGGAGGGTATATTTAAAATACTGAAATATATTTGAGGTGTACTTTCTTACTTGTATTGCTATGTGTTAAACAGGTTTGCTGAAATTCATCTCATTCTCTTTCTGTCTGCCCCCCCCAGCCAGGACACTGAGACCAAGACTCTCACCACTGTCACTGAGATCAGGTGAGACAGATACTGGGGCTCAGACAGGGCCCCAGACACAGAGCGACATAGAGACAGACAGGACAGAGACAGAAAGTATCACACAGTGTCACACAGTTTCAGACAGGTCACAGACAGGTATCACACAGAGGTGGACAGAGCCCCAGACACAGTGCGTCATAGAGACAGACAGGTCAGAGACAGATGGACAGTATCACGCAGTTTCACGGACAGACAGATCAGAGACAGATGGAGAGTATCACATAGTTTCACGGACAGACAGGTCAGAGACAGATACTCACCCAGTTTCACAGAGAGACAGACCAGAGGCAGATAGACAGTATCACCCAGTTTTCACAGACAGATCACAGATGGATGGATAGTATCACAGTTTCACAGACAGGTCAGAGACAGATGGACAGTATCACCCAGTTTTCACAGACAGATCACAGATGGATGGACAGTATCACAGTTTCGCAGACAGGTCAGAGACAGATGGACAGTATCACCCAGTTTCACAGACAGACAGGTCAGAGACCGACAGTCACACTGTCACTGTCAGTCACACAGAGGCAGATAGACAGGTGACATTAGGAGATATCAGCGTTAACAGTATCTGTGTGTCAGAGCACTGAGGAGAGGTGGGGCCACCGCATAGACAACACCTCTTATTGACGGAGTAGGAGAGACTTAGAATCTGGAACGAGTCTCTAGGGAAGCATTCTTCAACTTTCTGGCATTACACGATCAGAGAGCAGCAAAACCTTCACCTGGACAGGACTTTCTCACGACACTCGGAGCATTGCCTTAACACAACTCCAGCAGCAGCAGCAGTGGGAGAAGACAACCGGTTTGGGTAGCCAGAGCCTGAAAGACGCCAGCCCATTGACAGCCCAGGGCAGCCCGTGAAGCTGGGACAGACCTCTCCCGGGACAGCTGCTGACACTCCGCCGAGCGCTGCTGTGTTTCCACCTCCGAACTGAGCCTGTGTCTTCTCTCCCCCTCTGCACAGAGAGACAGGCCCTCGCAGCTCCACGCAGAGCCTCATGGAGAGCACTGTGCCCCAGAGCAGGTGAGCCTGGAATTCAAAGCATGTCTCCTCCTCACTGACCCACTCGGACACACACACACACTCCCTGCACCGGTGTAGGGCAGGCACGAGATTTAAAGAGACATACAGCTTGCAGGTTGGAGTCACAGACATAGTGGGGAAATTGAATTAAAGTAGAATCAGTTGGTTGTGTGTTGGGAATGTGTTTGTTGTCTTATACTGAGCGGTTTGGGTAAAAATGGTTGAAAAATGGCAGGAGGAAGCACATGCAGGCACAGAGCCGTACTCTCCTTCCAGCCAGAAGCACAACACCAGGCGAGAGATTAATTTACGGCTAGCAGTGCCAGGAGACATGACCCCCCACTGTAAACTGGGGCTGTTTTAATTTTTTGCTCCAGTCCAAACTGAAGAACAGTATGTGTGGCACTTTAAAAAAAGCATTCTGCCTGCTGCATACCATTCTAAACCCTTGCTCATATAGAGTATTCAGTACAGTGTGTGGTAGCTAACATGGTTGACGCTAGCGAATGAATTAAAGGGGACAGCGCTCTGGTGAATACCTTTCTCATTACCGTCAGCACCGCAGGACACTAACATCCAAACTATTCTCTGTGCTGGGTGTGGGACAGAGAACCACTCCCTGTGGAACAGCGTTCCTTCCTTCTGGGTCAGCCAGACTGGTCCAACCTGCCAGGCAGGTGGAGTCTGACTGAGGAGCCTGACCCCATGCTGCTCCTGTGTGTGTATGTGTTGGTGGAAGGGCCCAGATCGCTGCTCAGTCTGCTCAGTCCCAGTCTGCAGGGCTCTATGAAATTCAGTGCTGATCTGTTCTGAGAGGCTTTTAAAATAAGTATTGCTACCACTTCTTCCATGTTAATATATTATAGAAAAATGCTGTCATTTAATTAATTGATTGTATTCTGACAATATTTGTCTCTGATTATTGGGGAGATGCTCAATAGTTAGACATAAGCTATGTTGATTCTTTAATTTAGGGCTGTCCAGTCCTTGTCTCTTCAAAACAGCAGCACCTGAAGAACTGGGAGAAATAGTTCAATTTGTCCAGTGAAGACCGGAGGGAGCTGATGTAGCGCATTAAGAGCTGCAGAGAAATTAAAAGCTTCCAGAACCATCACTGGACAGCCTTGACTCAGATATCAAATACATCTCAATAGAGCAGCTTGACGATTAGTTTGAGATTGCAGGCTGAAGCTGATCTTCAGGAGGTCATTTAAAAAGACCCAGCAGTATCACCTGCTGTGCAAGGATGGCTGCCTGCACTACTCTTCATGTGAATGTAACTTTGCTCCTCTCCTCTCTCAGTTTTGACCCGTATTCCAGGACAGTGGAGACTGCCTACACCCGTTCCGACTCCCCAGAGAGTACAGAATCCAAGAAGTGAGTGTTAGGAGAGAGGCGTAGTGCGCATCTCTTCTGTCTGTCCTCAGGAGCCCTGCTTTTCAGTCTCAGCATAGCTCTTGTCGTGGTGATGGTGGTGGTGGATAATTCCATGTCAATAAAGAAGAAAACGAGGTTGGTCTTGTCTTGTCCGTGTGTAGCCCTCTCTCACGGCCTCTCTCTCTGTCCTGGTCAGGGGTTACGTGTATGTGAAGGAGTATGTCAACACCACAGAGATGTCCAAACTCAACTCTGGAATCGGTGACTATAGAAGGTACCTGTGTTGTGCTTTTATACCATAAGGAACTGCCTGCCTGATCTGTGTGGGTAGGTTTGACGATGTCTTTAGATTCTGACCCCTTTGTCCATAACACAAGTTCACCTAAATTACCTTGGGATTCTGTGTCACCACAATCTGGGTTGTAACTGTATCTGCATTGTGAACATGGTGACTGGAAAGTTCTTTCAAGAATACTGAGAATCCCGCCCTGGCTATTTCACACTATTGTGAAGTCATGAGTACTGAATGCAACTTGTTATGAATGGGGTGCCCCTCCTTCAGCAAATCCCTCATGCCCTCTCCTTTTCTTCCAGAAGCTTCACTGATGATATCACGCCCAGCTCAGTCAGCTACGCCTACAGCAGCCCGACATCCACCTACCGCAGGTGAGGCTCCTGGCTCCTGTCCTGTAGCTCTGCTCACTTAGGAGGCCAGACCTCTGGCGATAACACTGGTTGCCTGGGGCTCCAGGGAGTTTGAATTGTTGTCTCCACATGTTATTCTGTCTGTACTTTTGATTTCTGCAGTAGCATCTTCTTCTGAGTAAAGTCTATACATTCTGGCCGCTGTGTAACTGCTATAGCCCCACTGTCCGCTTTGGAGCCGAAAAGTTCTTCAGCACTCTTCACGTCTAAAACAATACACATCAAAAGCAAAATAATAAAAAAAAGAAATCGATGTACCTCTGGTTACGAGTTACATAACTGCCAAATGTTTTAAATGAGTCAGTAGGATCTTTTGTAAAAGCTCAGTTATACACGTTTAACCGGTGATAAGATCTGCTGGCGCTGGAATGGTGGTGACCAGGAATGTGGAAATTGTTCAGGGTTAGTTTCTGATAAGAGCCGTCTGTGAGGGATTTTGCTTAATGTCAGTGTGGCTGATGGCCTGAGACTCAAATGATTTCTGCTTCAGAAACCTGCCACGACCCCCTTCCTCCCCAAAACCCTCTTGAATTCATCTTCATTGTTACAATTAGATGTTCTGTTGTACCAGAAGATGCTGAGCAAAGGGTAAAACGTTGTTTAAGCAAAAATACCATCTTTTAGTATGCTTCTTTTGGTTTAATAATGCTTGTCTAGGTTTGTCAGATTTCTACTGATTGCAGGTGTGAAGGCAGGTTCCCTGCCAAGGCAATAAAAATGAGATTGCAGCACGCTGTCTGTAAGGCTATGCCACCTAGCGTCTATTGTGACCTCTGCATGTCTCCCGCAGCGTCACGATGACCCCGTGCACGTACTGTGGAGAGCTGGTGGGAGACGATGCCAAGATCACCGTTGAGCACCTCAATATCTCCTGCCACCCCCGCTGCTTCAAGGTACCACTCCGTCTGCCACACGGTCCCAGCTGGCTGCCTCTGGACACAGCTCCCAGCCTATCAGTACATTCAAAACTGATCCTTAAACCTACGCCTGACCTTCAGGCTAAGCAGAACCCCAAGAGCAGTGATTCTCGACTCTGGTCCTGGAGACACAGTGTGTCTGCTGGCTTACATCCCAACTTTGCTCTGCATCCATAGTGCTAAATTACTTAATTGATCTACTTGCTTTTTTAGACTTTAATTTTAATTGTTTTTTTGGTCAGTCCTGAGTGTCAAAAATGCCCTGCTTTAAAGGGAATGTTTCTGATAACTTCAGCCACCAAAACCTCTTGCAGCCTCTTCTCATTCAGCTCGCTGTTCCTGACTGAACAGAGACAAGAGAATGACACTTTCAGTTACACCCACAGTGGGAGTGACACTACTGGACCCATCTGAAGTGGGAGTGGCACTGTTCTGGATACACCCACAGTGGGAGTGGCTATGTACTGGACACACCCACAGTGGGAGGGGCACCATTGGACCAGCCCACAGTGACAATTTCTTCCTTATGTAGAGGCCCAGTTAGTTATACTTCAGATGACACATCCGAAAGATGGCAGTTCTGAAATTCAGAAACTGGTGCAGAGTTGATACTAATACCAAATCTTATCTGACAATTTATTTTGCAAATATGTCCCTAAAAGAAATCTAAAATGGAGCAAAAAGCAGAAGAGGCAGAAGAGGCAGTGAATAGTAATACACCTTTTAGTAATACATCCTATTTTATTTGCCCTATTTTAGAGGGCAAATAATATCATTTAAAAATGCCATCCTCATAGCTGTTCCTGCCATCCCAACTATAATATATCCTGGCTGTGCCACTGATGCTTGTTGCATTGACAGGTGTCTCTAGCCCTGACCTGCGTTGTGTCGTTGCAGTGTGGAGTCTGCAGCAAGCCGATGGGAGACCTGCTGGGGAGCATGTTTCTGCACGGGGAGGTGGTGCACTGCAGCAGCTGCTACGAAAATGTGATCTAGGTATGAGACTTGAGGGTGGGAGGGGTAAGGTGGGAGGTGAGATGTTTGCCAGCTCCGGCCACGGTTTCGTAAACTCCTGGAGGAGATGGAAGCACTACGAATAAGAGTACACACAAACCTGAGCTTCACACAGACACGGGCCCTCAGTCCTCTGCCCCAGCTCTTCAGAACCAATCCAGACTGGTGACTGCCACCCTCCCTCCTGCCACCGGGACAGGAGCCCTGTTTTGGGAATCTCACGTGTACAAAATGCCACATTTCTGAAACACACTGATGGTCTCTTTTTCTGTGCATTTTTACAGATGTGAAAGCCCGAATTGCATCAGGACGGACAATTTGCATCTTTTTTGTTTGTTTGTTTTGTTTTGTTTTTTATGATCTTTCTACTTTGACTAGGACTGTTTTAGTTCATATGGGAATATCGCAAGTGTGTACTTTTAAAACATATTTAGGAACAGAAGGCACTCAAAACGGTTTACTTCTTGTGTAAGCGATGCGAGAATCTTGAGCTGCTGCTTGCTGCCTTATCCCAAGAACAACTCAGGGTCTGACTGGTGATCTTAGGCTCTGTGCCCCATTGTCCTTAAAGCTCTAACCAGGAGCTCTTTGGATAAGAGTCATTTTTTACAATGTTTTGGATTTCTTGTCAATATAGTCTTTATTATGCACGATGCCTTTCTATGCTAAACAATTGTTAATGTCCACTAACTGTATGGACCTTGGCTTTAGTTCCCCTGTGACCAGCTCATTCGTACCTAAAACTAACATTAGCACAGATATCTCACTGGGGCTCCCAGGACTTTGGGGGACTGGGGTGTATATCCCACAGCACATGTGTAGTACAGGAAATAAGCACCCCCAGAACACCAGACTTGGTACATTTTTCTTGCATTATTTCCATGTCTTTTCTACAAAAAAATAAATCTTTCTGCCTGCAAAAACCATCTGCACCAGACCTTGCATGACGCACAAGGCATAGCTAGCAGATACAGGTTTGTTAGTTTTCTTCTCTTTTTCATCTTTGCTGCACTAATATCCACTTGTGAAAAGCACTCATATGAGCATGGCAGAGTTGTACAAGCAATACCTGATCAGTGCAATGTAGCCTGTGAAATACTAATGGGTAGAAGTCTGCCATGACATGAGTAACGTGCTGCTTTTTAGATGGTTTACCTCATGAACGACCCTTTAAACGTGCTTTTGTTTTCCCGCCTAAAACTGTTAAGACGCTGCTAATTCTGAAACGAAGCAAGCTGCTTGTCACCTCACATCAGCTTGCTCAGTTCCTCAGGCAGAGTTTCCAGGAGAATGTGATCACTAACCTCTGAGCCCAAGTAACTTGCATTTCAGTCCTGCAGTTTATGGATATAAGTGCCTAGGGTTTTTGTTATTAAGTTACTGAACAGTATTCTTTTCAACAGAACAGAGAAGTAAGTCGTGTGTAGTAATCGTGATATTTTAAGTAATTGTGTTTAATAATGCTACAAAACATATATATTCAAGAGCTGATCCTCTATTCATGAATAAGTTATACTGGGGTCTAGGGAAGGCACAATGAGTACTAATTGCATCTTAAAGGGAGGCATGCTGTTAGAAAATAAACAGGGGACTTTAGTGGTGAGCTATACAGGAGCTGAGTGCTGCACTCTAGGGAGAGGAGGGTTCTAGTACTGCAGTGCTGCAGTGTAGCAGCTCTGCAGCTGCCCGACCCCCTCTTATTCAGTTGTATCCACTGTGTGTGTCATTAATAAGGATTGGGGGTGTGTATTAATAAACTGTGTTCAACAAACCATCTGACAAGGGAGTCCTTTAATTTTCACATTACAAAAAATAATACGCTTATTTGCATGTGTGTAAAAACAATACATCTTTTTCAACTATACATGGGCTATATGTCTCCGTGACCCCATATTGGACTAAGTAGTTAGTTAATATGGATTACAAAATTGACATTACAGCATAATGTTATTAAAAAAAACTGTGCTGCTAAAACTGTGCAGCTGAAATGTTCTGTGGCATCTTATTACTGGATTAGGTCCATAGGATTTCTTTGGCTTGCTAACAGTTTCTCAAGGGCTGTTTGCACTGAAGGTCCGACTGCACTACTGCCACTCTTGCAAAAATGAGTAAAAAAAAGTCATTTCATATAAAAACAAATAAATAGTGGGAGCAGCTGGAAGGGTTTGTCTCAGTTCCATCACAGCACTGTTGCTGTACGGTGTTGATACTTAACTTCGCCTGCTTTGAGACATCCCTGGGCAGGCACTCTGCAGCAGAGCCCAGCTAGGTGCAATGACCCCTGCTGTTTCTGGACACACAGATCGGCTCTGCTGTTCCCAGCTAGAGGGGACACTCGCAGCTCCTCTTCGTTCTTCAGAAGCTTGGGCACCACTGGTATAAAACAAGCTCACAGAAAGAGCTCTAGATTGGCTCAGGCAGAGGCCCAAGCAGCACTGTGCTGTGTGATTAAACAGATCTCTGGCTGGAAGCAGGACAGTTTGTACAGCATAATCAGGCTGGTAACGAAGTTGGTCAAGTTCTGAAAAGACCTCATTGTGTCCTCCCTTCTCGCTCCGGTTGGCAATCCAGTGTGGGTGTTCTGCAGGGACGAGTGGACCCTCAGTGGTGCCCCGCCCTCCTCACCGCCAGCTGGTGGATGTGGTGCCACAGGAGCGAGGGGTCTGACTCATTGTGGAGGATCAGAGACTCCAGGCCCTCTGCCTGGTCCAGGCTTTGCCAGTAGTCCTGTAGCCACATCTGTGCCCAGCTGCAAAACACACACACGCCACCCTGATTATTCACAAGCATGTTCTGGAAATCTGCACCTACAACCCCAAGCAGGGCACAGAGCCATGGATAAGACATATATCAGAAATGCACCAAACAGAATTTACTGCCAGCTCTCATCATCAAAGCAAACACACTGATCTTCTGGAATTCACCTGTGAGCGTATAATTTATTACATAGTAAACTGTTCAGTTTTCATACCTGTTACTGACCTGTCCCTGTAACAAAACATATTATTCTGATTAATACTACAGGTTAATCAGGTTAATTCTGCCTTCTCCGAGGAGTTTGAATGTTTTCCCTGCTTTTACATAGGTTTTTGCTGGGTGTCCTGGTTTCCTGTCACAGCTGAAGACTTGCTGTCTACGTTAATTGTCATCTCTGAACCATTCATGTGCGTATGTGCCCTGAGATGCCCTGAAGTCCCGGTCTAGGCTTTACCCTGCCTTGGGCCTGTTGTTAGCTGGGTTAGGCTCTGGCTCACTGTAATCCTGGACTGGACTACTTAGGTTCTAAAAATGGATTTTTGTTTTACATTGATGAAATCTCTTATCAAAATGACTTTTCAGTGGTTACAACTATGTAATTTTTATACATACAGTTTTGGGACCAATTTGGATAGCTGGGAGCCCTAGAGCACCCTGGGTGCCAGATTGTTCCAAGGGGCAGTGGTGGCATCCTCACCTGGGATTTGAACCCGTGATCAGGAGGCCCAGATGCTCCCAGGGTTGGGACTGTAGGGAGTTCGCGGACACAATGATCTGCGGGCAGCCCAGCCTGGCTCACCTGTCATTCTGGGCGATGTCCTCCGGTTGGCCATAGCCGGGGGTGGGCAGGGGGCAGCCCATGTGGGAGTTTCTGGCGATGTGGGGTGGGGGGGGCGGCACACGGGTGGGGGCGCGGCGGTGGGCGCGCTGGGCGGCCAGCCGCTCGTTCTCCCGGTCGCACACGAAGCACTCGAAGCCGTTGAGGTAGTTGGGCTTGGTCATGTCGTTGACCCCCCACTCGCGGGCGCGCAGGGCCTCCAGCAGCGGCGCGTTGGCGACCCCACCGGGACGCTTGAACTCCAGGAAGCGGGCGTACGCGGCGTCGTCGGCGTCCAGCTGCCGCAGGAAGTCCGCCAGGGCGCGGGGCGAGGGGAAATCGTCCACGAGCACGGCGGAGCGCGGGCTGGGCAGCCAGTCGGACGCCGAGGGCGAGCCACGGTACACCGGCACGCAACCCAAGTGCAGGGGCCGCCAGAGCTTCTCTGTCATGTAGTCGGGGCAGATCCCGTTCTCCAGGGCCAGGTGGAACTTGTACCGCGACACGAAGCTCATGAACTCGCTGTCCTCGCCCGTCGCTGTTTCCGTGTTCTCCAAGCGCTCCGGCAGCTGCCTGTTGTTCAAGCACTTCCCATAGGAATCGACCTGGGAACAGATGAGGCAGATGCTACACTCACCCATCCGGGGCTGTGTTCGCATTGGAGCAACACGAAACTGAGTGGGGACACAGTGTAAAAGGGATTGTTTCTGGGACCAGGGAAGCAAGGAGGGAGAAGGTATATATTCTACAGCACATGTGTAATACAGGGTATTAATCTTATGAAGAATCCTAACTCTTCAAAATAAGCACTCCCGAAAAAGCACCTTCCTGCGGTGCTTCCACGTCTTACAAATATCATTTCTGTCTGCGAGACCCTCTGCTTCAGACCCTGCAACCCGCCCAATCTCCCAGATACAGATGTGCTGTTGTCTGCTCCGTTTTGTGCTTTCCTGCAGTTGTATTCTCTCTAGGGCAAGCGGCACATTTGGGCCTGCGTATATTTAGTTTGGATCCGAGTGTGTGTGCACGCTCGTGCAAAGGGTCCGTTAATTCGGCACGACTGCAGAAGGCGCGTGTTTATGGAGCGTGGAGCGAAGAGAATGGGCCTGTAAGTGTGACGCTGCGGTCTCTGTCGCGGTGCCGTGGAATGCGTGTGAGAGTGAGGGGTCCCGGAGGGCGGTACCTCAATGTACTTCATGAGCTCCCGGACATAGCGATCCCGGTCAGAGGGCACATCGCAGTGGGACTGCATGTACAGGACCGGCGCCAAGCCGGCCCGGCGCCAGCGGTTCTTCTCCTGCAGGGAGACGGCGGGCGGCTGGAGCAGGTACTCCAGAGAGGGCAGCCACTGCAGGGTCAGGGGGTAATCCGACTCCCGCCTGAAGGTGGCAGTGTAGTTGAAGAGGCGGATGGCGGGCGTGTGGGACAGGACGTAGTTGTTCATGGGCGACTCCTCGTGGAACAGCGCCCACGTCTGGTGGGGCAGCCGAGGCAGGGGCGCCTCGTAGGCCCGGAAGTCGGTGCCGTAGAAGATGATGGCGGTGGTGCGCCGCTGCAGCTGCACCTTGCGCTGGCGCGTCACGAGGCAGGAGGAGCGGGCGCAGTCGACGCGCTCGGTGTCGCCGGGGAAGTGCGGGAACAGCCCTGCGCTCCACCACAGCAGGATGGGCAGCTCCCTGTTGCCCCGGGTGTCGTTGTTCCCAGGCCCGCGGTAGGAGGCGGCGACGGCAAACTCCACGTCCGACAGCGCGCTCTGCGGCCCGAACGCCTCTGCATCCGCCGGCTCCCAGCTCCGACACAGCGCCGCCCAGGACAGAGCCAAGCACAGGACCCCTGGCGCCCTGTCCCACCCCCTCCTCATCTCTCCTGGCCCTCTGCAAAGCAAACACAATGATACCGCCAATGTCCTTCTCACTCTCTCCTAGATTTCAGGACGTCAACAGAGATGGACTAGCACTCTACTTACGGGCGGCCTTCTGACTCTATTTGGTCTATCGCTGTCGTGTCCTAGTGAACCCACGTGAACATGTGTGTCCCAGTGAACCCACGTGAACTTGCATGCCCTAGTGAACCCATGTGTCGAAAAAACGTTTACCCTCTAAAACTCCTGAAATTGGAGTCAACAGCAGGTCTGCTTTTTCTCAGTACAAAGAACAGTCCTAGTCTGTATTACTTTATATATTACTGATGAGCAGTCGGAAATATACGATTCTGATTATTATATGTGATTAATATGTGACTGGGTCTGAATTAATCACACTTAATTCAGAGTGATTTACAAGAAATATATGAAATTTATATCAGGGAAGGTGTACCATCATGTACACCCAACGTAATAAAAATGAAAAATAAGGCTTAACTCAAGTGGAACTGTGATGCAAATGCTGCACTAGGTTAAATCGCAAGATTTAAACAAGTCCTCTTCCATGTTGCCTGTATATGCCTGTTAGTTCAATCCTCTCGCCTTTTGCAACTTAAAAAAATCAAGAAGAATATTTGTTATCTGACCTTGAAACTGCTGTCCACAAGAAAACTTCACTTACTGTAGATCTTGATCAGTTTAGGAAATACTTCAAGACATGATGTGCAGAAAGGCATCAAGTGTGAAGAATTTTGAATCGCCATATGCCTTTCTCATGTGGAACAAACTAACAAATTTGCTTTGTACTGCTGTATCCTGAGTGCTGAGGTTTTTTTTTTTTAAAGGAACCATGACCCTGACAATACCAAGCAGCAATAAACACAGCCTGATGGTATGGCCTCCGTGTTTACAGGGAATAAGAGTTGTAAGCTAACCACACTGCCAGTCTGAAGATCTCAGCTGCTGTCTAAACAGACTGAAGGGTGGTCAGGGCCTGATTTCTGTGGGTAGTTCGTTCCCCCATGAAGCAGAGAGGGCGGAGAAACTGTGGGCACAGAAAGTGTGTCAGAAGAGGAGAAACGGAAGGCTGGAGGGGGTTAAGGAAGAGATAAGGGACCGAAGATTGGCAGAAGCACACTGCTGAGGTGGGCTGAAATGGAGCTGGGACAGAGCTAGAATGGAGCGACAGCAGTAAGGAAGCATGAGGAAAGCGAGGAAGAGAATAGGCACTGGGCACGACCAGTGGAGTAGTCCTGGTTTATCTGCAGGAGAATTTCCTTTCGGGATCAATAAAGTCTTATCTCAAAATCACAGGGAGAAAACGAGTATCATACCAAAACAAGTCAAAGCTCTTTATACTTAAAAAATCAGACTCACAAAAACTAAAATTAAACAGAAAACAACGCATAATAAAAGAATGGCAAACTTTTGTAAGAGACGTCTGCACGACAGGAGCCTGGATGAATTATTATTCCGGGAAATTCTTTGAGTGATAAAAATGTTAAGATGATGTTTGCACTTTCTCTGTTGTGGTAAAGCGAATACACATTTCTCGTTGCACGAAAACAAAGCTCATGCCTCGAATATCCCGTTTAGCTAAGCGTGTGGACAGGACGAAGCCCAGATACTTAAAACACAACCCATATTACCGCACAGAAAACCGAGTCCCCGTATTGTACTTAGCTAACAAGAGAAAAAACATTTTCCAAACTGCGGGAATCGTGGATGTAAAAGGGCTAGGAAACTTCCCCCGTTTCCGTTTTTAATGTCCACGTACACATCTCACATCGCATCACTGGGCGAGACGCTATCCCTCCCGCAGACTGACCAGCACAGAGTTCAATAAAAAAAACACACACACAAAGTGACAGATACATTTGAAACGAGTAAACTCATAAAGATACCAAAAATATGCATCCTACCGTTTCCAGAAGGAAGCATAAAAATTGCTTGGACCGCCTCTGGAGGCGACTGTGTGTAGTGTGTAGTGTATACTGTACGTGTGCCCACCCGCTAGCGTGGTGCAGGAAGTGACTGGGAAGAGGGGGGATTAACCACTGAAATAGGATTTGTTTTTACGCTTAGCTGGAGGAAACATTTGAATATTTAAAATGAACCTCTCGGTCGACCATAAATGTTTAGAAACCCACATCGCCGTTCCGTAAATCCCAGAGAATTATGTTTATGTCGCGCACGGATACATTTCGCGACCCAGTTTCACCTCAACCCAGCCTCCTTTCGGCCACCAGGCGAAAAACCCAACAACCCCTCACTCGACGTGCCCGCCCCCAGTGGGGCTCGGGAGCGCGCACGGTCACGGAGGTGAGGACGGAGACGCGCGGCACCTGCGAGTGCACGTTTAAATCTCGGCGAGAAGTGCGGAGACAACAGAGAGAGATACGTGGGTCGCGCCAGGGCTGATCAGAATGAGGTAAATCACCCTACCGCCACGGGTCCTAGCTATAGTGACCGAAAATGAGCGTTTACTGTCGGATATCGGACCGGTTCTCCCGTGTATGTGGCGTCCCAGATTGATAGATTTTAAAGCTATTGTACGAATGCACAATGCAGTCTGGTGCAAAAGAAAATGTCAAGAGATTTGCAGAAATGCACCAGAGTTGCGTTTGCCTGCAGGCAGAACACAATGCGTTTGTGTTTCGGGGCTGGGGTGAGCTCGCCCAAAGTGCGGCAGCTGCCTGTGTCGCTGCTGTCATTATTAATGTTTAGCGTGCCGGTAAAATAGTGAGCGTAAGTAAACTCATGACAGGAGGAGCTTGCGCAATGTGAAGCCGGCTCCTTCCTGCCAAATAGTGCTCCGCAAGCGGGGCTGTGTGTGCAGGCGCCGAGGTGGGAACTTCTGCTTGTCCGACAGTGTGAATTAATGATAATAATAAAAAAAAAACTGCTTGCAAACTTGCTTGATTCAGCCGCCCCCAATACTCGGAACTCATCCGGTTATTTACTTGTGTTGTCGATGCGGGTTTCGGAACTCGTCTCTCGTTTCACATCCCTATTCTGCACGTCTGACATTCATGCGTCTGTGCCCGCGGGTTCCTCTTTAAACACAACGTGGTTCTGTCCGCACAGAGCCTAGCCCGGGAGCAGCTCTGTGTCTCATGGGTGGTTGTCTTTTTTTTCGGTTCTTAATCCCAGGCTAGCTCATCGATTCGATATCGGTTTTTATCTGTTTGGGGGATTATTTGTAATTTTGCTTTCAGCTCTTAAAAGGTCAAACGGGAGGTGAGATGGGGCACAATCCCGTTCGAGATGTCTGAATTTCAGAACTGCCCTCGTTCAGGCGTGTCGCCTCGGGTCTAAT
Source organism: Atractosteus spatula (assembly GCF_055471065.1). Lineage (NCBI taxonomy): Eukaryota > Metazoa > Chordata > Actinopteri > Semionotiformes > Lepisosteidae > Atractosteus > Atractosteus spatula. The sequence goes on along the minus strand of NC_142714.1, from coordinate 47,723,573 downwards.
CAATCACACTGAGTCCCTGCTGAAGAAGAAAAAAAACGCTAATTCTGGGTGTGTCTGATACAGTGTGCCTTTCTGTTCATCATCTAGTCAGTGGAAGCAGACCTCCTACAGCAGGGTATTCTGACCCTGAGGGCTGACCAAAGAAATGAGTTGCTTAAAAGTCTAAACAAGCAAGCAGGTCCATGAAGTAATCAATTAGCACTGGAGCTGTAGAGCTCAGCTGTAATGAAAACCTGCAGGAACCCCCCAGGATCAGGGCTTGGAACCACTGATATAGATACCAGCACTGAGTGACTTTTGAGTCCATTTTTCATTTTCTTGAATGCTGCAGGGGTTCCTAATCCTGGTCTTGTCGGCTTTCGTTCCAGCCCTGCTCTCTGATACAGATTAAACCCTTAGCTGAATTCATAACGGGACTGCTTTCAAGTCTTACATATGTTAGAAGTTGTCTTTTGACTATTGTATTTGATAAATATAGTAAGATCTCAGACTTGGAGTAGAACCTGCAAGGCATTCAGATTCAAACAGCTTGTTGACTCAATTAAGGCCTCAGTTAGGAAACTGAGCTCAGCTGGCATGGAACAAGCAGGGGTGGGGGGCCTTCAGAACCAGGATTGGAGGCCCCTGGGTCGCAGTGCTTGAATATAATCAGGACTTCAGCGTTCAAGTGCAGTCAGTCCCAGGACCTGCAGCACTTGGTGGCCCTGAATGAGACTGTGGTACAAAGCTGTATTAAACCAGCTATGTTTTCTGTTTAGAACACATGGTTTGTGAATCTATTGAAAAAGCCAGAGTTTAAAGCTGTGCACAAAGACAGCACATTGTTTTCACTACAAGCTCCCAGTTCCTTCACACTCCTGGCACCAAGGAGGTTACTGGCCAGCCCCCTAATGACGATATCTTCAAAAGAGTGATTTTATTTTCCAAAAACCCAACTCTTATGTCAGTGATCACAGTGCTGAATTTATGCTGGGGTGTCAAACTGAGTACCCGGGGTCTTCTGATTCTTGTATGACTGAGAACAGCTTGTGTAATTAATTAACAGCAGAATTATTGATACTTCTAGCCAGGCTTGAAGGTGTTTGATCTGTATTTGTACTTTTAATGAAGTGCCTTCTTTCAGTAATGAAATGTAAATGCCCTTAAGAAAAATCTTTGTCTAATTAGTCAAACACTTCAACTATCTGGATAGGACCAAAAAAACAAAATGGAAGTGACCAGGCCCTGCAGGCACTGCGTTTGACGCCACTGACTTACTGTGGAGGAGGGGCTCGGACTGTAGCGGCTGGCTGTTCTGGGTGGGCATCACCGGGGGGCCCGTCCTGAGCGCTCTTCTCAGTCGGTTCAGTTTATTGTCAGATGCACAAGTGCAATGAAATGAATGCTTATTTGCATGCATGCTTCAATACAGGGACATTAAGGAAACACCAAAAACATAAACACAGAACAGTGGCAGCAACAACAAGTTAAATAGCTAGAGAAAAAAAAGCATATCAGTGTGAGCCAGTGGTAGGGGTAGAGTTCAATAATCTGACAGCATTGTGGGAAGAAACCATCTCTGAATCTGGAGTTGCGTGCCTTTATGCTCCTATAACGCTTACCAGTGGGGAAGGGGGAGAAAAATGAGAAACCAGGATGACTGGTAGGTTGTGTGGGGTGTGTTTCTGCAGGTGGGTGTGAGCGAGCCCCAGAACCCCAGAACCCCAGAACGCCCTCTTCTGCCGCCATGAGTGGGAAGAGTCTCCTGCTGAAGGTCATCCTGCTGGGCGACGGCGGTGTGGGCAAGAGCTCCCTGATGAACCGCTACGTGACGGACCGCTTCGACTCGCAGTCCTTCCACACCATTGGCGTGGAGTTCCTGAACCGCGACCTGGAGGTGGACGGGCGCTTCGTCACGCTGCAGATCTGGGACACTGCGGGCCAGGAGCGCTTCAAGAGCCTGCGCACGCCCTTCTACCGCGGCGCCGACTGCTGCCTCCTCACCTTCGCCCTGGACGACGCGCAGAGCTTCCGCAACCTGGGCTGCTGGAAGAAGGAGTTCATCTTCTACTCCGACGTGCGCGACACCGAGCGCTTCCCCTTCGTGGTGCTGGGCAACAAGGTGGACAAGGAGGACCGGCAGGTGAGCGAGGAGGAGGCGCGGGCCTGGTGTCAGGAGAACGGCGGCTGCCCATACTTCGAGACCAGCGCCAAGGACGACACCAACGTAGGCGAGGCCTTCGAGGCGGCCGTGCGGCAGGTGCTGGCCGCCGAGGAGCAGCTGGACCACTCTCTGCTGGGCAGCGCCATCGATCTCCATGGCAACCGCAAGCCCACCCGCACCTCCTGCTGTTAAGCCCCCCAACCTCTCCCACACCCACCACACCCGGCCCCAGTTCTTAGGCCCCATTTCCCTCCCTCTCAAAAAGCCCTTCATGCCCCTAGCAGTCACATGAAAAATGCCAAGGAGAGACACCCGTATGTCAGCTGTCATAGGAGGGGAACCACAAAAAATGGGAGCTGCTCCATTTGCTCCGTCCTTCATCCCTTCCTCAGAGGGCTCCTTCTCGTCCGTGCTGTTTGGACCCAGGGCCAGTAGCTCCACAAAGCCTGGGGCTTTCAGTTTCTGGATCACTTGTTGTTTGTCTCCGTTGGAGTGGGAGTGGGAGCTGGCGTTGGAGAGGCAGCCCAGGCCCCGTTCCCTTTGGAGGGGTCCTGAGAAAGCTTCGCTCGCAGTCGCCGTTCAGGGGTCTCCCTTTAGAAAGCAGGCCCCTGCCAAAACACCAGTGCCCTGCTATCTCTGTGTTGTGTCCTGTTGAAGCCGAGACGTAACGTGCCCACCCCAGAGTGGGGATAGATCCGAGCCTGTGTGTGCGTGTGTGAATCCTGCCATCGAGACAAACGGGGCTGGGGAGAATTGAGCTGTGTTTTTGTACTACTGCTTGATCTTTATATCTCTTTTGTTTCGTGTTGCTTCAGCTCATTTCCAGATGCACTAAAGTGCGGAGCTTACAAAATGCCGCTGGGATTTGGGATAGTTTTGAAAAACGTTCAGGGCTGGTGAAAACTTTCTAAAAGAAGGGAAGTTTTTTTTTTCCATTTTTAAAAAGGGATACGGAGTTTTGCCTTTGTACGGTACGTTACTTTTCTGTGTTTAATTTATTGTGAGGATGGGTTACGAACAGCCCCAGTTGTTTTGTGTTTTTGTTATTTTAAGAACAAATTATTTTTAAAACTTGCTGCTGTGCTTTTATACTCTGCTAACTAGACTTTGTAAACCGGAGTAAGTGCTCTTCTGGATGGTCAGAGCTTCTGTCAGGGACAGGCCGTGCTGTATAGAACAAGCCAGAACTTTCATCGGCCTTCACAAACACACAGGGCTCTCGTCTGGTGGGGGGACAGTCTCCACCACTGCCATTAACTTGGCAGATATTCCCTGCCTGTCTTTGTCCTCACTCATGGCCGTTCCTATGCACAATTTCGTCCCTTTACTCTTCCTTTCTTACTGGCATTCAGTGGAAAACAAACAAACCAGTTTCTCCTCTCCTTCAGACCTGCGTCAGTTTCCAGTCTAGACCTATCCTTGTAAACTTTTGCTCTTCCTGTTAGAAAACGGTGAGCAACTGTGGTTTTGGAGCAAAATGCTGTTCATACCCCCCCCCCGTGCACAATTATCCCTGTCGACCCAAAAGTGAAACCGGTGGATCTGCTTCCTGTATGCCGATTCTGCTCTAAGACCACCTAGGGTGATGCCATCTCTGACTTTCTCCCGTGCCACCAGCTGCAGGGGTGCAGAACACAGCCGCCTGGCACTGGCATCGCCGCAGGCTGTGCACAAAGTCTGAGCAGCTTTTCAGGGCTTCAGGATTTGCGTTTTCTGCTGCACTAGGTGTATCATACCCTTGTTCTTTTCTGAAAAGAAACCAACTTGCTGGGGCCTGATTTAAAATGCTTTAAGTAAGGAAAGACAGAGGCTTTCAAAGTGGGGGTGGTCACAGTATATAGTCATCTGGCCTCTTCAGACAGTTGTGCGCCGATGACCCTTAATGGTTTGGAGCGCGTATGGGTGGCCCACAGGCCCGTGAGAGTGTCTTCCTTGTGTGCCCACTGGCCTGTGTACGTTCCTTTGCCTGGCAGTGCACAGTCTTCACAGCGTGGTTGGTAAAATGAGACGATTACCATAATAAAAAAAAAGCACCCTGGGTGAATCCAGTTTCAAGAGCATGAAAAGGAAAAGTTCTAGAACGAGTGTTAACTGCACTCATTGTTTCGAGTTCTCTTCGGTTTCTCGAATTGCTTTTGGCACAATTGGCTCATATTAATTATTTTCTGAGGAGTTTTGTGGAGAGACGGGGGAGGACTGGTATTTCCGTTATAAGATGGGGCCTACAGAAAAGCTAAAAATGGTGGAACTTTTTGACGGGTGTGAACGTGGCAGGATTGTACCTATGGAACTCGGCAGGGAACCCTGAATTCCATTCTACAATACGGTACCTTTTTTTTTTTAAGAGTTACAATCTTATTTCGAGTACTGGTCAGCAATCCTCCTGCAAGAAGGGATTTATCCTCCCCTGGTTTTGAAGAGCTGAGAGCAGTCTTTGCTTCACATGCCAGCCTGATACTGATATTCTCTAGGGTGCCAGCTGTTTCAGCAGTGTGCTGTTAGTGTACTAATGGGCACCCATAAGTAGTGAGGGCTTTCACCAAATGGGATAGCTGTAAAACTGTGTCAAGTTTAAATCTGAATAAGACTCTCTGGACTAGTTTCACAGTCCCCATCCTTGATTAACGCCAGTTCTGACTCCCCTTAAAAATGTTAGGTGAGAATAAGTTCTGTGTAGTATGTAGAATAGGTAGGTAACTCAAGAACAGAATGAATCGGGGTCTGTGAAACTCATTCTTGTCAGTGCGGCTGTGAAGCCTGGATGTCACTGCAGAAACAGTGTTACTTGGCTCTCTGGCCATAAACCATGTGTTATATTTAAATCTGTGGTCACGGCTATGCAGACTGCCCCCTGCTGCTCAGCATTGGTACTGAAACCATACACACTGCACTGTTTTTAACTCAGCTGCTGTGTCAATATTTCCATCAAATGTTTGGTGGGTTCACATCTGTCTGGGCTTGATGTCAAAGTACAAAGTTAGATAATAAGAAAGAGGATATTTGGCCAATGTAGCATGTGACCTCACAGTCTAAGCATGGCTGAAGCTAGCAAGCGCACAGTGTATTAATAGTGTAGTAACAGTGTTATAATACTACAGTAATTAGAGAGCAGTGGTAATTGTGTGAAATAATCTACTTGCTGTGCACTGAAAGCACACAATGGCTAACTAAAAGGTACTTGTTACAGTTTGCATTAAGTTTAAAACTCTGGATTTACAACCTAAGACTTTGTTTTGTTCTCTAAATCTGTTACAGACTGTGAATCGTGTAAGTAGGTCATTTTTGCAGAAGTGATGCCCAGTGTGTGATGAGAAAACAAGCAGTTTGAATGTCTCTTTGCCACCTGGAGCAGAACTCTTCAAGAGCTGCCACAAGGTGGCACTAATGTGCACAATGGACAATAGCAGTATTGTACCAACACTGCGTGAAGCTGGTGTCCATTGTCAAATGGAAGGGATACTTCTGTTCCTTTCAGAAATCATCTGAATCATGGAAGGACACCAGCTCTGTCCACGTGGTGGACTGGCCTGTGCTAAGAAGCTTTCAGTACAGTGAGGGACATGACCTGTTGTGTTTTACTTATTATATTGCTGTATAAGGGGTATCAAGTGATTGACCTAGTTGAAATAAACACTGAAGAGCTCACATTCCAAATCTTTTTATATATTTATTTTTAGATTGCGATTTCCGGTACATTTTGTATGTTACATGTATGTAATCCTAGCCAATGGGATTTAATGGTACGTCATTACGATGGTATTGCGAACTTTGAGTTCTCTGAAGTATGTTACAATGTGTGGCTCTTGCAGGATAGAGGAAAATTAACCAATTGCATATTGTAGAGTTAATGACAGTACATGGTTATCCTGTAGCCCACTGCTGAACTCAGTGTATAATTCAGTACTGCCAAGTGTGTCCTTACATCCTGCAGCCTTCCACAGCCAGACTATGATCTCTAATTGTACAACTAATTCAGAGGCCGCAGGGCAGTGAGGTAGCGGGAGCTGCCTTAAGGTACAGCAAGGATGTACAGTATGGGAAAACAAGCACAAAAAGGAGCAGGCACAAACACAAACGGTATTGGGCACAGTGCTTGGGCCCTTGTGCATAGTGGCGTGGGTGGGGGGCATGGCTTAGTGGCTGTGTGAGGATACACTTAATATTACAGGAAAAATCGTCAGCCGGCCCTCCTTTGTGGCTGGTATCTTGGTTGTATCAGACTTTATTTCAAACGTACGATGCTTTTATAATGAGTGTGTAACCACCGCTATATCAAACCTGACCCAGAAAGCTGCATCTAGCTAAATCTAGTGAACGGGGCTGAGGGTACAGGGTTTCTGTGGCTGCGTTGTGAACCCTCACCTTTCCTGCAGAGAAATTGCTGTTTCCTGGGCCCAGGGCCCAGAGCTGAACCTGGTACAGAGGAAGTTTACGGTTTATTGCACTAAGGAAGACGAGACTCTGTTTACAAACTGAATGAATGCTGTTGAAAATGGAAATAATAAAATACAGAATCCAAACCGCACCTGGCGTTTCTCTTCCCTGTTTCTCGTCTCTCCTCCCCAACTTGTTAGCAGTGAACTGAAGCTACTGTCCCATCTTCCTGTAGGGCGGCTGGACACAGCTGTGCACTTGCAAAAATCCTGCATCTTCACTCGGGCTTCTTGTTTAATTTGTACAATGTTACAGCTAAAGGCTTAAAAGATGATGAAACGAGTGTGTATGCTTAACGTTCTGAACATAGAGGGAGGTGTAAGATGGGCAATTACACTAATTAAAGAGCTAAGAACAGGGATGGTTTGGAAGCCAGCAGATGTTTCCACTGCTCAGGATGGGACATACGCCGTGCTGTGAAATAATTAAGATAGTGGAAAAGAGGACTTCCCTCTCCTGCTTACTGGTATTCATTCCAAGCAAGTTCTTCTACTTGTTGCATAGTTTAATCCCTTCCTCAACTAAAAATACCTAGTCATTTTCTTTTGATTACCAAACACCACATTTTAAGTTACCTTACCATTGAAAGGCGGAGCTGAAGACCATGATGGTAATGAAATCGATTAACGAAAGATTTAAACTCTGGTAGATTAAATATTGAGATTACCACTATCAGAGTTGGGAATCTGACTATACATGCATTTTTCACGTTGAAACTAAACTGCACAGGATCCTGTATTGGCTCTCCGAGAACAAGGGTGTCAGTGATTCCTAGACTTTCCAATATAATCGAGTGCCTGTACATCATCCAGACTTTTCTTAATTAGGTAATTCTTCGAATTAAGATAGAATTCAAGTACTTTGTCATCTTGATCTTGAAATGGACCAGGACACAGAACAGGAAAAGGCCTGTGAATCAGTAATATGGAGCAAGCCATGGGGCATTTATCAGAGCATTTAACTTGACGTTTTTGTCATTTGGAAAAATAAACCTATTCACCCAAGCAGACTAGAACTGAGGTTCCCAGTGCCCTTCATCTCAAAGGCACTGGGAGGCCTTTAGCTATAGAAGGGGATCCGTTTCATCCATCACTGCAGTGCAGCCCAGATGAGGGTAATGGGCAGGAGCCAGTCTGCACCAGCAGTCCCCCCCCAGCATAGCTGGAGATGAGAAATTGTTACACTTGTTGAACCACTTTGTCTTTCCTGAGGTTTGGGGCATCGCACCGCGTGTGTTGTGCAGAATGTGGAGGTTTATGCTGTGGGTGTACAGGGCATGGGGAAGTTGGATAGTTTCTCCATTGTATTAGATCCAGCAAAACATGAGCCAGAGGACACGAGAGTATTTGCATTTTAAACCGAGAACAGGAGGTCTCCCACATCAGTATTAGCCAAGCCCAGTCTCGCATAGCTTCTGAGAGCTGAGCAGGCGAGACCACAAGGTGCTAACACGCCTATGAGACGTCTACTACATGTGAACCTGGGACGTAAATGCCACCAGTAACGGCACACGCAGGAGACTGAAATTTGAAATAAAAATCGGCACATTCTTCTGTATTTTTTTTCAGCACGGTGAAAATTAAATGTTTTTCCCATTTCAACTGAAAATTTTTGTCTAACTGCATTGGCCAAACTCGACAATAAAAAAACTTCAGTCTGCATAGGCCTTGAACAAAACAATAAGGAAACGATATATAACGTTTTTTTTTTAAAAAAAGGTACTACAGAAATGAAAAGAATGTGTCCTCTGTTGCTACCTAGTGTTAACGTTTGGAAAAGCAGCATATGTGGGCTTTTACCTCCTGCTTAAATCCCCTATAAGGGAGATAGAGATGTCTTCCTCTAGAATGTACAAGTGCATCATGGCACTGTTCCTCCTCCCCCTGAGAAGACAAGGGGCAGGCAGGCCCCTGCAGTGTACCAGAAAGGCACCTCTGCACCCCTTTCTGAATTACAGGGCGTCTTCGGGTGGGAGGTAGGGGCTGTGGAGGCTGCCCACATCGCCCTCTGGGACACCCTTTAGCTGCAGTTTATCCGTGGTCAGCAAGGTGCTCAGTCGCAGCTTGTGCTGGTCCTTCACATGTGCCTGGTTCGCCGAGAGACTCATGAGACAGTTGATCTGGGGAGAGAACGGCAGGGTAGCACAGTACAATCCTAATCATTCTTCACACTCCATTCAAGGCTCTCTACAGGCAATTGGGAATCCCAATACCACCACCAATGACGGGGGTACACTCTTTTTGACAAATGCTCTGGCTTTTTTATTGACCACTGAGAGGCAGGACCTCAGCTTTAAGTTTCATTCAAAGGTCGGCACTTTGTTTCGTCACTAATGGGGCATAAGGACCCACACAGACTGCAGGGTGAGCACCCCTACTGGTCCCACTAACACCTCTTCCAGCAGCAGCCTTAGCTTTCCCAGGAGGTCTCCCATCCAGGTACTGACCAGGGTCACACCAGCTGAGCTCCAGTGGGCTGCCAGCTCTGAACTGCGGGGCGATATAACTCCTGGCACAGAAGTGTTGTGCAAACAATCAGAAGAACATAACGGTTACAGATGAGAGGAGAAAATTGGGCCCCTTGAGACTGCTTAGTACTCAGCAGTTAATCGAACCCAGGATCGCATCCAGTTGTTTCGTGAAAAGCTAGGACACAGGCTTCAACCATACAGTTGATGGCTTGTGCCAGGCTCCGACAAACTTCTGGTCTCCTGTTCTGGGTTTGAAATGGACCGTCTGCCTGGTTCCCACTTGTGTCCTCGGGCTTGCTAGAGCAAGCAAGAGCTATCCCGTTCTCCCTCTGCACACCCGCGGCATTAAACATCCCCTTTCTGTGAGACAGTCGCTGGGACACCCAGCACATCGCTGGAAGGCAAATCGGATGGCCGGGTGATGGTGCTGGTCAGTGGTCAGAGTGCGCTAGTCCTTCTATCACCCACACCACCCTGCTGCCCATCAACAAGGCCCAGATTCCAAACAGCTCACTCAAACGACACTATGGGAGCACTCTTGATGGACTCCTTGCAACTTGCAACTAAGACACAGAAGCAGCATGAGAGCTCCTTATGAGGTTTAAAAGCTTTGACCTCCTTTTATTGCCTCATTTCCCCTTGACAAAACCACAAAATGACCCACCAGCTGACAAGAGTCACCCTCAGCCCTCTCTGATGAGAAGAAACCCTCCAATCGCATAAAAGGCACAGCTTAATTGCAACACATTAGATCATATATAGGATGCTCTCGTTTTATACCTAAATTGTTTTTGCTTAGTATAGAAATCCATTGTTTGTTTCTTACGTGGGGTAAGTAAGACTATTGCTTAACGTTACCCCCTTAGACAGCACCTTACAAAAGATACAGAACCGAGTTGCTTTACAAATTGAATTCATTGTGATAAACAGCACAAAACACTGAGCCATTAAGGAAAACACAGCAGACAGAACAGAAGAAGCCAGGAGCAGAGGGGAGTCAGTGTTTTATAGAGACAGACAGGTGCTGATGCAGATCTGAAACATGCTGAACTGGAAATGAGACCGGTCAGGAACATTCAAACATTCAAAGATGAGTACATTCAGAATTCAGAATGACAGGAAGTGGGATTTAAGAATCAGGTCTTGACACCTAGTCAGAAAGGCCTTCACTTCCACATGGGTTAAATTGGAAACCTGTGGTGTTTGATTTTGCACTGGATTTTAAAAGAGCTCCCAGGGATTATGAGAGAAGGGAACTCTTCTGCAGAAGGGGTCCCTGACCTAAATGCAAGTATGCACAGGGCGGTCTAGCACCATAGCAACCGTGATGCTACAGTAACCACCGTCTCTAGGTTAGCCATGCAATGCATCAACAGCGGTCCGGTCTCTAGTGCCTGGCAACGCCCCTCAAAGCAGTGACCCGACAGACAGCGGCCAGCTGGAGAAAGAGAGTGAGCAGAAATACACAACACCCCACACCCCACACCCCAGCTGCCTGCCGCTACCCTCCCCAGCTCACCGTTTTAGAAACCAACGTAATGACCAAAAAGCTTCAAGGTTACACTGTTTGAAGTTTTTTTTTTATTAAAACCAAAATAAGCAGCTTTCTTTTTTTTTAAAAAAAAAAAAGGAATGGACTTCGTCTGAAAACAAAAGAGGAAGCCAGCGGCCTGTCTGAATCTCCCACTACCACACCCCTTTCTCTGGGATTCAAGAGAGTGAAGCGCTTGAGTGTCGGGGGGGGAGGAGCTGTATTCAACTCTACACTGATGGAAAACTGGGGGCCACGCTCGCCTGTGCTTTTCACACCCCCTTTTCATTTTCCCCACCGGGAAAATCCGTGAGCCTTGCATCCATTCACCTTTGTTCGTTTGTTTTTTTTTTTGCTCTGGCACAAGGACTGGGCGGCGGAAGAGTTTCATCACGCTCCGGCCGCGGTGCTCCGGCAGGCCCTGACTGGGGGGGGGGGACACAAAGAAGCGGAGCTGAGCACGGGGAAGAGGTTCGGGGGTGGGGGGGGTGCAGGCTAACACCGCGTGCCTATCCCCTTTCGGCCCAGAAACTTCAGCACGGCATAGTTATAGGTGGTGGAGACCATGTAGGTCAGCTAGACAGGAAAGACAGTGAGAGAGAGAGAGAGAGAGAGAGGGAGAAGAGAAACAGCCGCTCAGTGGTGGGCAATCCTGATCTTCAAGCGCTGCAGACGTGCACAGTTCCTAGTCCCTTTGTGTCTCCTGTAGCCTCCTGCACAGTCCCTTTGAGCCAGGATCTAGATTGTTCCCATGTGGAACTGAGCAATTCAGTTCAATTAAAAGGGGGTGAGATTCGCACCTGCGCTCCTTTAAGCACTTGTGCTGACTTGACGGTGGTTTCGCCCCCTGAGCAGATATAATCAGTGGTTCCCCTGTGACCCCCCCACACCTGCTGGTTTTCATTCCATCCCGCCTTCATTAGATAATCGCAGCCTTCATTGATCTAAGTAGTGGCTTCAATGAAATATTTGCATTTTGCTTCCAGTCACAGGTTTGGGATTGCATTGCCCTTATGAGACACAGCGGTGAAAGCTCTAACCCAGCTGCTGAAGAGCAGGGAGCAAGCAGTTCAAATGGATCTGATTATTAAGTCAATGAAGGGCTTGATTGTGTCACCGAGGGCTCGGCTTGAACAGAAACCAACAGGTGTGTGTGTGTGTGTGTGTGTGTGTGGGGGGGGGGGGGGGACACCAGGACCAGGATTAGGAGACTGAATTAAATTGACAAAAATCCAATGATGCACTATGATAGGAATACCAAATTACCTACACTGAGCCCAGCCAGAAGGCTCACCAAAGATCAATTAAGCGATTTAAAACTTCTGCCTTTTCAATATTATTTTATTACTATTACAGGACTAATGTGAAAACATTTTCCGAGACAACCTGTTCTGACACAGCGCTCATCACAAAATGCATTTTAAGGAATAGCCATTTGACGATAAAAATACTGTATGCAGATTGTGAATAAGTGCTGGTACAGGTCATGCTCAGCCTCAGTGACATCATCTTTATGAGGCCTGAAATGGACAAGCTGATTTCTGGTGGCTTAGTTTGCAACGCCATCCCTCTGATTCACAAACCACAAGCCTATTTCTCTAGTTCAAGACCAAATAGATTTCTGAATTACTCAGAATATAAATATTTCATACAGACTGAATTCCAGTCATATTCTATCAATGTAAAACCTAATGCATCATTCAAAGCAATACCTAACCACATAATTGGCTGTCTGGGGAGGACCAGAAAACCCCATTTCAGTTGGAGAACCAAGGCAGACCAATACTAATTTAAAGCTACTGAACGAGTATTTTAAATGTTAAAGACCCTGCCTGCTGCCAAAAGTGTCCATCTCACACGATTCATCAATAAAGTCACCTGATGATTTCCCCAGTTGGCAGGATGAGCTCTCCCTGTAGGGTCAGGAGCCTAGCTTATTCTGTTCAGTATTGTTTCTTATTTTGGCTTAATGCTTTTTTTATCACATTAAAAGAATGTGTCATTCATAGACAAGGAAACTCCCTTTTCCCATGTCACCAAGGTTTTTAAGGGACACCTCCATGCCATGCTGCAGCTGTGTGGATCTGAGAGAGTAAGACTGCCAGGTCTTTCTTCCTAGAAATCAGCTAAAGCTGACCTGGAATATTAAACTGCAGTAGGCCTACCTGGAGCCCTGCAGCAGGCAGTGAATACATTACCCCATGGGAGCCTGAGCTCTCTGCTGTAGGGGTTTCACACTGGAGCGCGAGCTCTTTAATCATCCTATCAGCGGTCCAGTCAGGTGTGCACCCTGGTTCTGTGTGCCCCGTCCTGGTGACACTGCCAACTCACCAGCGCCAGGAGGGTGGCCCCAGCTCCAGTGAAGGCTGCGACGTACAGGTCATAGGTCAGGAAGAACTGAAAAATACAATAAGAGAGCACCGTCACTGCAAACACAGTGCTGTCAGCACAGGAACATGCTCTGCCCTGGGCTGCTGTGAACACAAGCTGGGATACTGCATCCCACAGCCCCTTTGGTCAGTATAGCTTTGGGGTCACTCCTTTGTCAATTTTTTTTTACGGACTATGGAAGCCAGGATCATCAGAAGCCATAAAAAGCAGGTGTTCATTTCCTGGACAGGTCAAAATGTGGAAAGACCCATTAGCTAAAAACCTCCTGCTTACCAGTGGCGCGATACTCAAACAGCCTTTTATTCTCCTAACGGATCTTTGGCTGAGCCTGCCGTAGCCGAAACAGTAAAGTCAGTGCAAGATGCAAGTCTTTCTCACCTCCTTGGTTTTGCACACAGCCACCAGAGTCATGCCACACACCCGCCCTGGCGTGGCGTTCCAGGGCAGCAGTCCTGGAGAAAACAGAAGCCTTAAATCAGTCCCGGACCTGACGGGTTCACCACCAGAGGATGGGTGGCAGCGTGCCCACCTGTGTCCGGTGAATCCAGCACTGCTGTTGGCTGACATACTGCACTCATAGAGCCCCCATTGCACAGCAGTTTCAGCCATTCCACCTTTTACAACTAAGAGCAACTGACAGCCGATTTTAAGAGCCTGCATGTCTCTTAGCTTATCAACTGGCATCTTCTTCCACGTTCCAGGAGCTGCTGATGTCCCCTGTAGATCAGAGAGCTGGTTGTGTGGCCTTACCGTACTGCCTGGCATCCATGCAGAGCTGGTTGATGCTGGAGGAGGTCTCCGTCAGGATGTTGATGGTGTGGCAAGTCGTGGCCATGTTGTAGAAGAAGTAGACGGGCAGAGCAGAAAAGGCAAACACCACCAGCCAGATGACGGCCAGGATGTAGGTGACCACGATGAACTGCACAGGACAGGAGCACAGCGCAGGGTTAAGCGCTCGAAACTGACCGCAGACGCACTGGCCACCCCTGACCAATCCTGCTCTAACCTCCTCCTCCATCCCCTCCCCAGTTCCTTCCTCTCCCCTACTGACCGTGGTGCTGAGACAGCGGCCGCAGGCAGTGCTCCTGAACTCTCCAAAGGTCTGCTTCACAGCACTGGTGGTGTAGAAGCCCTCAGCCAGGAGCACAATGCAGTACAGGAAGAAGAAGGAGGCCAGACCATAGATGATGTACTGGAAATACTGGATACTGAAGGAGAGAGTGACAAGATCAAGCCCAACAGGAGACAATAACAGAAGCATGAGCGTCAGCATGAGCAGATCTTTGGTATGGGATGTGTAATGTCATAGCGTTCTAGTGGGATGTCTGGACACTGCTTTCTTGCATGTCCATAAACAATGCAACAGTGCAGTGCAATGTAGTGGTTAGGGCTGTGGACTTGTAACTGGGAGAGACAGGTTATAGATTCAGTTCCCAGGAGATGCACTACTGGGAACTACCCTTGATGCAAATACATCACTCAGACCTTTTCAACTAAATACCCAGCTGCATAAATAACTAAATCTAAGTTGCTCTGGATACAAATACCAGCTGTATTAGTGAGTTAGGCCTACAAAATAAAGTATACAGTCTTGCATGCCAACACCCAGTACAGCATGCACAATTTGCCTTTGCTTTGCAAGGCTGGTGCAGCTAGGCGAGTGTGGAAGGGGCTCACATATAGGCCAGTGTGGCGTAGTCTTGCATGTTCCGCGCGAAGTACGTCTCGATGATCCTCTCCGTCTCCGTCAGCGCCTGGTGCCCGCAGCCACAGAACAGGGCGATGCCCGAGAAACACAGCAGGGTGGCCAGGAGCGAGGTGTAGGGGATTCCGCCCAGGCAGCGCACGCAGCACTCGTAGCAGCCTGCTAACAACAGCACAGCACAGGGCACTGAGAATCCGACAGCAGAGCAGAGCTTACGGTCAGATGCACGAGTGCAATGCAATGCTTATTTGCCTGTGTGCTCCTCCGCAAAGACATCAAGGAAACACCAAACACAAAAACACAGAACAGCGGCAGCAACAACAACAAGTTAAATAACCAGAGAAAAAAAACCCCATCAGTGTGAGCCAGTGGTAGGGGTAGAGTTCAGTAATCTGACAGCTTGTGGGAAGAAGTTGTCTCGGAGTCTGGTTGTTCGTGCCTTTATACTCCTACAATCCTGACCAGAGGGAAGGGGGGAGAGAAGTGAGGAACGAGGAGGACTGGTGTCCTTAACGATACTTCCAGCCTTCCTGAGGCAGCGAGTTGTAAAAATGTCTGAAAATGAGCAGAGCTGTACTCAGATGATGGTCTGGGCTGACCTGATCACCCCCTGTAATGCTCTTCGCCCAGACAGTGAGCTGCTGCCAAACCACACTGTAATGCCACATGTGCGCACACTCTCAATAGCGCACCTGGAAAATGTGGTCAGGACAGTTGGAGGCAGTCCAAATGTTTTCGATTGGCGCAGGGCGCCAGCATGCTCTGGGTGGCAGCTGCTGATGGCTCGGACAAGAACACACCGTACTCCAGAGGACGAGACGCGAGAGGCAGGGGGTGCATCTTGAAATCTTCACAGATCACCCCCATGAAATACGAGAGAGAGTGCCATACATACGAACCTCACTAGGTTCTCATGGATCATGTGATTATAATACACTATACTAGGGCAGGTACAAAATATGCAAGAATGGCAACCAGTTACTTATGTCGTCTTTTGTCCAAAAATAACATCTGGTAGGTTTGTTTGGGTGGTTGTTTAAGGTCATGTCTGGAGCTACAGTCTTCAGCCAATGTGTTCCTGCCCTACAAAACACCCTTCTAGTCAACAGCAGGGATGCTTAAACCCAAAACTCCTTTAAATCAAATTAAAGTGCAAATCTCTTAGAAAACTAACACACAGCTGATTTTATCTGCAGTGCACCCTGCTCACAAGATCGGAAATGGCTCTGGGAAACCTCAGCAGGACGGGGTGCTACATTTGCATATTCACATTCAGAGTTATTGCATGCAGAGAAACTCAAAAAATGTTGTCATTGATTCTATTCATGTGGCACAACCGAGCAGTGAGCTCATTAATTCAATTAGTGTTTCAGCGTTCTCCAGCATGAATATTGCAGTGCTGGGATCTGGCCAGGAGACCGTAGTTCACTTGAGTCTGTGTCTGAATGCTCAGGTCTGGGATCACCAGAAATCTGCTGCTCACCGGGCTCATGACTAAATCACTAAAGCCAGGTGTTCTGCACCTGGAGCCAGGTAGACCTACTGACCTGGAGGCCAGACTACCAATCCATCTCAGAGCTGACGGTGTAAACACATGTTGAGACAAGAAGGGGTGAGAAAAAAAGGGGGGGAGGAGGAGGAGGCTACTCGGGCCTGCGAAAGAGGCCCCCTTTGTGGTGTGGGAGACAATGGCCCTTGTCTGAACCCAGTGTGGGTGAACAAAGGCCGGTGATGTCAAGTAAACAAAGAGCAGGGGCTGAAAAGAGCTGTCACCCCTCCCTGCCCGAAATAATCCAACAAACAGCCCTTTCAGAGTTCGAGGAGGGGGGGGGGGGGGGGATCGACTCCCTCTCGCACTGCGACCCGGGCTGCCGGACTGGCCACATCATTGGCAGCACCGCCTGGGGGTACTGACAGGCTGAGACTGGTACCACTACAGTTGGCACCAGCCATGTCAGTAGGAGACACAGTCAATTGTATTCTGAAGGCTAAGCGCATCTACAGTGAGGCTGGGGGGGGGGGGGTTCTCACTGAGGTCATTACAGTTTCAGTCCTTATTTTCGTGGGAGAGAAAAAAAAGCACCAGAATATTGACACTTTCCCCAAATCAACCCAGCGGCTTCCAAACTCCAAAGTTACATGTCATTATAATAGACGGTTATTGGATTTATAGGAAATCCTATAGGATTTATAGGAAGGTCTAGGAAGTCGTTGGATTTCCTAACCTGGTTTGAAACCTATTGCTCCTGCAAGCAGCCTCTCTCACAGAATTTTGGGCCTAGAAATGAGCCCGTTCAACACACACTGTGCCCAAACCCTTTTCACAACTACCAGAGACACAAGACACAGGACAGGCCACAGGACGTTCACATTAGATACCACCTGTGCAGCCATTTGATCCGGTTCAGAGTTTACTAGCTTTTGTGCATATTGTCCTGATACAGTAGAGCAAAAAAGCATCAAACATTTGCTTGTGTTTATTTATTCAAAATGAGATACTGACCTTAGAATAGCCAGCACCTTTCACCTGTTGACTTATACTGGAATCTGTTCAGTCATTTGTACTGTAACCTGCTTGAAACCGATCAAACTCTTTTGCACAGGCACTTTACCCGACTCCTAGAGTTAGGGCACACAGACCTCAGCACCAAACTGTCTCAACGAATCAGCTTGTCCAGGCTGGTGATGATCAACAGCTCACACAAAAGTACATTTTACAGATTTGTCTGCACACAGGCTACCCCTGTATAAACCATAAATCACGAGACATCACGTTAAATTTCCTTTTTCTTTCGGTCTACAAAACAACACATCACAGCAATCGATAAGCAACTGTTCCTCAGCTTCGGTTCCAGAAAGCAGTAACGGCCTAGATCCGAGCAGCCATTTAGTCACTTACTGCAGGGTCGGTATCGTTTTCTTTAGCATGTTAAAAGTTAATATTTTCTGGGAGCTACTTTGCTCGTTTTCACCATCTGTTAACATTTTGTATTTTGCAAAATTTTCCAGAACAAAACATCAGTACGAGGGCCGGAGAAAACCCGTTATCACTTCAGTATCACCGAGTTGAATTTGTTTGAGGCACAACCTGTGTCAACATCCTAAGCTAATTCATAGTCCATACAACGCAGCTTCAGTCGTTTTTGAATGGAGTGTAAAGATGACATTTTCCGTTTACACGGCATTTTTCTTTTTCAGCGCAACGTAATATCTCGAAGAGCTTTGAAATATTAGGTTGACAGACGTATTAAACCAAATCAAACAATACAGTGTACACAACTAAATTAAAATGAAAAGTAAAAAAGTAAGGTCAGTGCCCTGCCTAAGGTAAGACCCTAAAATACACTATTGAAATCTGTAGAAAAATATAACACAGAGCAATAGTCTTTAATTAACATTTAGGAATATTTACAGTATTCACGGTCAGATATTTTGTGTCCTAGACAGACTTCCTGGGTGCTGTTTAAATACCGCTGCTTTTCAAATTCCTACATCACCAGGAAAAATGCGGAATATTCTTTCTGCGTATGGTTGTCCTGTCTTTTTCGAGGGAAGAAACTACCAATTTATGCTTTTAATGGCTTCATTTGACAAATTATACTTGAAGTGCCGGATTGAACCTGGCACTGAGCACTTACAGACCGCCGAGGTGCGCCGCCTAGCTAGTGTGAGAACTTCGCACAATTTAAAAAAAAAACTGTCGGGTCCCACCACAACTTTTTGCAAATGAAACGTGTTTCTAAAATATTCCTGGAAGGGGACGAAAAATCAAAATCGAGATTTAAGATCCCCAGAGTCCATTTTAATGTGGCCAACACTGCGGGGGTTAATGACAAACATTTCTGTTTGTCTCAAACTTTTAGACTCGGTAACAATCAAGTCCCGGTAACAATCACAACATGTCCGGCCACCTGTTACACCAACGCAGACTTGAACTGGAGCTCAAACCGGGAATGACTGCTGTGCAGCATTTTAAAACAGATCCAACGAAATATTGTCTTAACAGAACTATGCGTGAAAGGCCAAAAGTCAAAGAAATCTAAATGCATCTGAAGAGCATGCCAGTCGATCCGCTACCGTTCACTTACCCATGTCTGAGAGATGTGGAGGTTTTTGTGCACAGCTGCTCTCTGTAAGCGTGTTGCTCTGTGATGTGCACAGACCGTCCTCCCGCTCCCCTTTATCAATCTCACTTCGCTCCTCTGACTTCCCAACAATGAACAAACCCGCTGCACACTGTGAGCCCGAACTTTAAAGACACAATGTCCCTTTTTCCCCAAGGCTGCCTGGGTCTAACGGGCCGCTGTCCGACAATTGAGACGCTAGCACAATGCAGAGGTCAAGGTCTCCCGCCGGGCCCGTCCAGTTTGACCAATTCTTCAGGAGTATGGAGGAACATCGTCTATCCCCTTTCCACCTGACAGCTTTAAACTGATACGGTAGTCTACTCACGCGCGATGAAAACATTCCTGTGTCGGAATTTCAAATGCAGCCCACGCATCTCTGTGTTTTGTCTGGGTGGTTTCTGAATTAAAATAGACCGTTTTGCAAAACCAATTTCTGATTGTCTCCTGCCTAATGTTTCTTTTATGTCTCAGTTTACGTGATCATACAAACTAATTGACTGAACATGTCGTTTGAAAAACCGATAGCACATCACACAGATGTGCGGTAGCTTGTTTTTCTGTACCTCTCCTTGTATTTTTTTTTGTGGAGAGCCAAAACACTGTTCTGAGATGGAAAAGAAGTTTAAAAATCCACAGACACCATTCAGAGAGTTTAATGAATCGTTTCCCATTATTGTGCTGTGGTGTTGTAGTGGAAGGAGCTCTGTGTTTCCCCCACACACTGGGTTAAAAAATCACAGGCTGATGTCCAGACTCTAACCCTACCCTTCATTGCACAGTTTTGTTTCATTCAGCATCTTAGTTGTTATATTTATCCTCCTGACTATCAATTCAATTAGAGCTGTTGGAGAAAAACTGCTGTGGACTGGCAGGGTCAAAGGATGGGTAGTTGTGGTTGAGTCTGGCTTTTCACCGAATGAACTGTGAGGAGGTATGGTAGTCAGAGGGTTAAACCTGAATTACAGGGTACAAACACATGCCTTGCCTGAGAGAAAGAATGAAGGAGGACTGAGAGACCCAGATAGACAGCAGAAACTAGCATGTCTGGATGTCAAAACATAGGCCAGGGAAGGTCAGAGGTCAGGTCAGAGGAGATGGAAGATTCCCAAACAACCCCCATCCTCACCTTAGGAAATCCAGCTTTAGCAGGAATTGAGGTAAACAAGAAACGCATATGCTATTTTAATGTGTCAATGAAGTTAATAACACACATTTCTGTTTAACTCAAACACATCGTAAAGCTGTCCAGAGGCAGTTTGCTGGATAGTTCTCTCTCCAAGCAAAGCTGGGGGTGAAAAGCAGTTAAGATGCCTCTGCAACAGCTGCAGCTAATAAAGCTGAAGATTTTATGTGTTCCTGCATCCTGAAGAGTTATCAGCACCCCAGGACAAAACCAATCAAAAAAGACACTGCTCTGTCAAACTGGCTTCTGATATCTGTCAACGAGATACACAACTTATTCACAAAAATATTGATAATAAGGGAAAACACACCAAAAATCAAGTAACTAAAATAACAAACAAGTAAAACCTCAGCAATCTTAGCAAGACAATCTTAATCACCGCCTCCTGAAATCCAGTTTTTGGAATCAAGTATTTTTATAGAATGCATTTTATAACAGGGAAGAATGTTAGACTCCTATCTCACAAGAGCTGTCAGACATTACAGATCTTACAAGCTGAGGGGTCCTTGTACATAAACCAGCTCTAAGAATATTACAAGGGTTACAACTGAGAGGAGACCATTTGGTAGTTAGTAGTTAGCTTGTATTGTGTGGAGTGGGCTCTGCAGGTGACAACTCCTGCATTGAGAGACATATTCTGGCCCCTGATGAAGGCTGAGAAAGCTCACCAGTGTCTGACACCAGCATACTGTCAGTGCTCAAGCACCCCACACTGGCTCTCTCTCAGTGTCTCCGGAGTCCCCCAAGCCCAGGAATCTTTGTTTATTGTTCGGCTTGCATTTGAAGAGAAGCCCTTCAAAGCATCCTTGAGAAAAAAGCTCCTCCATCTCAACAGCCCCCTCTTGGCTTTGGTCAGGCCTCCACTGGACTCTGACAGCAGCTGTCCATCACCTAGACTGCTGGTGTCCATGTCCCACCTGACCACAGGTCACAGCGACGCACCAGCGCAACCGGCAGCGCGATTCAACGTTTTGGACAAATTGGCCGTCATAAAAAGATAAAATAACGAGCAAACAAGAGAGTTCTGAAGCGACACAGATGCTCCTGGCATTGCCGAATTATGACAACAGAGGGACAATGGCCGCACTGTGAGGGCCCTGCGTGTGGAGCTGTTTTCTCTCTCCACAGACAGAACTGGTGCTGAGGACCAGCCCCACAATGGCCCCTCTGTGTGAGGAAGAACAGCCCTTGTCTTCACTGAGATGTGCAAAAGCTGGACCACTGACAACTGATGCCCTACTGTACTTCAGGAGCGGCACAGTAACTTCTGGCCCTGGGCGGCTAATCTCTGTAGCCATTTCTTCTGATCCTGCAGGAATCATGCCAGCCGATTCATCACTCGGTCATCTGATTGTTCCATTTCTGCATTTTATTGTACATCTTAAGAGCGAGAAGCACCTCATCCCCAAACCCCTCACGCAGTGGGGTTACAACAGTACAGGTGTAACATACAAATGTGGTATTAGAGTGTCAGATAAGTGAAATCAATTGAACTAACCTCAGCTGCAGTTTGGACCGAAGGCAACAGCTGCTGGAAAAGTAATTTGTGCACAAAAGCATCGATAAGCACCAGACTCATGTCTCATTGTCCAGCAGAGAGACTGTGAAACAGCAGGGCTTTATTTGGGGAGCTGCTGAATTTGTGTGCATTTTCAAGTGGCTTTTTTTATTTGATACACCTATTGTGTGGAGATGGAGTGGCCACTCAAAGATAAGATTCCTTCATGAGCAACTGACCCCTCTAAACTATAATTCAAACTGAGTGGGGGAAACAAAACAAGAGAAATGGTTTTGGGAGAGATCAAACCCAGTGCTGGGATTCTACTGGGTCCTAAAAAGTATATAATGGTCCAGTATCTGACCAGGGTGAGAGACAACACGGAGATGCAGACCCTAATTAAATGCAGGCTCAGTGACCACAGCCTGGCCATAGAAACTGGGCAATACAGGCAGGATTGGCTACTCATACAGGCTGTGTTCCCACTGCCAGCAGGGAGAAGCAGATAATCTCATCCAGTAGAATAAAATAAGATCAAATTCCAGTATATCATCACATCTGCCAGAATAATAACAGCTATCAATCTTACCCTGTTAGGGGGTTGTAAATTTAACAGAGCTGTGGCCCAGTATGTGATCTCCTGTTACAGCCTCAGGAACACAGAGTGTACACTACCTTTCATATAATAATAGAATGTCTGTAAATGTCATTTGTAAATTGTCATTTGCTTTAAGAGTCTGGAAGTGTTCGGTTAATTGTTTTTGCTTTGGCAACACTTCAATTCATCTGTCATGTCAATAACAAGCTCTTTGAATGTGAATCTAATAATAATATGTTGTTGCAGATGTTTGTAAATGTTCTGCTCATTGTTATGGCTGTGGCAACATTGTGATTTATTGGTCATGCAAATAAAGCTCGTAAATTTGAAAAACGTAGGTTACCCCACTGTCTCTCCTGCTGCAGGCTAACCAGACTGGAGAGTTTAGAAACTCCTTGAATGGGTTGCTCTGTCCAGCTACAGGAACGTCCAGCAGTTCTGAATTCAATATGGCTAAGGATTTTTTCACAGCATGGCTTTATGAGACTGGTTACTCTAAACTTAGCAAGCTAATTGGGTAAAATGGTCTTTGGCCTTGTACACATTGCTTGCAAATGCAAAACACCTGACCAAGTTTGTTCTGAACATGGCTGCCAGCATAGCAATGTTTAGAACCTTGTAAACAGTATATTGTTATAGCCAGCAGCTGTATCACCCTGTAACTCACAAGTGGTAGCCCACTGAAGTTCAGCAGGTGGGAGCCTGGCCAGTACCTGGATGGGAGACCTCCTGGGAAAGCTAAGGTTGCTGTTGGAAGAGGTGTTAGTGGGACCAGTAGGGGGGTGCTCACCCTGTGGTCTGTGTGAGTCCTAATGTCCCAGTATAGTGATGATAAGTAAAAAAGGTCATATATAATAATATTTAGTAAAACAAAAAGGTGCCGTTCTTTGGGATGAGACGTAAAAACCGAGGTCCTGACTCTCTGGGGACTTTAAAAATCCTAGAAAGTTTCTCAAAAAGACTTGGGGTGTTATTCCAGTGTCCTGGCCAAATTTCCCTCTGGCCTTTACCAATCATGGCCTCCTAATTATCCCTATCTCTGAACTGGCTTCATCACTCTGTTCTCCTCCCCACTTGTAGCTGATGTGTGGCGAGCATACAGATGCATCATCCAGGTGGGGGCTGTAAAGTGCTTTGAGTGGAGTTTCCAGAAAAGCGCTATGTAATAAGGAATGAGTTGTTTGCCTTCTTTTCCAGTGCTGTCTCTGACACAGGTCGGCTTGTGGTGCTGCGGTTGGAATTTTACGTGTAGGATCAAGCCAGGACTCAATTTGCTGCCGACTTTCTGTACAGAGTTCATTTTGCCTGTAGAGCCAGTCTTGCTTTGCAGTGCTGTTTTTTACCACAAGGTGGCAGCCTTTGCATTCCCAGGTCCTCTAGAGAGCCATCAGAATTCGCATCTGCAAGTGTTCCTAAAACCTGCTACACAAGAGCTTGGTTTAAAAATTGTGTTAGAGCTTCATACATATACTGTACAATAACTGGTGTTTTCATAATATAAAAATATATATAAAACTAAAAAACCATGCTCACTCTGGACTATCCTAGTTTGCAATACGTGCAAGAGAACAGAAAGGGTAGGGTGAAGATATTGAGGGTGGCAAGGATGAACACTAACAATAATGGAATTACATTTGTAACAAAGATAATAACGTACTGGCGCTGTGCAAATGCCTTCAGAGTAACTCACTGAAGTGCAGTCTAGACCTGTCTGTGGTATAATACAGCAAAGGACCTGTGCGTGGAATCATGAATCTGCAATCAAGCTTTCAGTGCTGACAGAGGTGGTTGTGCCGGGCAGCGGATACTAACTGATTTGAGGGATTATGGGGTTTATGGTCTGATTTTGGCATGGTTCCCCAACACCCTCGACAGGATGAGTGTTACCTTTAGGACTCCAATCCTTGCCGGAACATCCCCCCCCCTCCGAAAACACACACTGCCCCTGGTAGTGCATATCTGCACTGCACACAGAAGGGATTTAGGGATTACGGTTGCTCTATTCGAAAACGTGTGGAAGAAAGCTGTTGAGGTGCTAGCATGAGCCACAGTTGTTACTCATCCCTGCTGAAGAGAAAAAGAAAAGAACTCAGAAGGTGAACTAATCAGCTTAGGTGGAAAGAGAGATTTCCTGCTGTTACTGTTGTTCCAGGAGTCGGCTCTACCCCCCAAGCTTGTTGGCAAAACCTCTGGAGTAATTACATTGTCTCCCCTGACAGGAGATGAATCATGGACTCCAGAGAAACGCTCTGGCTCTCATGCACCCTGAATTCCCTGACATTCCTGCTGAACAGGATCTGGAAGACAGAGAGGCTGAATCCTGCTGTCAAGAGAGGTAATAAAGATGGGCTTGATTACATCTCTCACTGACACTGTGATGAGTGAGAGGCAGAGCAGCAGGTGTCTCCACAGAACATCTCTGCCGTAGCTTGAGTGATGCCCCCCATTCCCCAGAGAATACAGATGTGGCTCGCTGTGTGATTTGCAGCCAGGGAAATGCTCACAATCTATCAGGGAGACCGCCAATAAACCTGCGATTGTACATACTTGTGCGTAGATGGGCATCGGCATGATTTGTGATGGAAGACACGATGCTGAATTTCAAACAGTCAAAGCCCTTGAAGAAAAAAGAGAAAAGCAGAGAAAGGTAATGCCAGACACATTGAAACAAAGCCAACGTGGATCAAGACTGAACCCGAACCATCAAAATCACTCTGCAATAAGAAATAGGCGTTTTCATTTGTTAAGTTTCAAAAAGACCAGCCAATGGAAATGAAACCCTTGGCATGGGTGACATCTCCTTGTGTGTGCACATGCTTGGAGGTGAGGTTGTGTGTGTCTCGTGAGCACAGTGCACCCCTGTGCGCCCCCGTGCACCTTGAGACCTGCTGTAATGCAAACTGAGCAGAAACGAGACACTGACACTCGCGAAGCCCAAGGGGACACTGCAGGCTGCAACAACCGGCTCCTCCTGGTTTCTCATGCTTTTCGACATTATTTTGGCAAAGGTGAAGTCTGTCAAGGGCAGAATGCTCCTCAGTGCAGCAAGAAAAAGAGAACCTAAAAGCTTAGATAACGATTTAACTATGCTCTTTTTTTTAACGATTTAACGATAACTCGGTGTTGCTAATGAGTTCTCACGTCTCTGTCGTCTCCTAGTCTTGAATGTCAGATACAGCAAGTGAGTGAGTTACACAATTTTAACATAACACCCTGTGATTTGAATTCTGCCCTATTGACTTAGGCTCTGTTTGCATTTCAGTTGTGTCCCCACATTGCCCAGAAGATGTAAATAATATGTCACCTAGGTCTTTTCATGTCTCTTCAAGCTGAGTGGTTCCAATGTTGTATTTTTACTCTTGGCTTTAAACAATCTGCTCCTTACGTGAGGAGGTTCGGAGTTGCAGACAATCACTTTACTGAAAAAAACGGACTTCCTGTAAAATGCTTTGCCTTTGCAAATGTGGATTTTGAAGAGATCAAAGTATCGCCAACAACACACACGCATGACTGAAGGTAGATCCTGCAGCAAACGACTTTGTTTCTTTGGTCATTATTTCAACTTTCCCCCCCGCTGTTATGGTATGGGTTACTTATTTCCTAGCGTTTATGCTCAGGGGTTGTGCTAACCCTTGGTCTGCTGCTCCTGACTGAGCTGACACATGAGACCCAGTGCTTTATATACAGTGTCCATGACCTTTCCTGGGTGAAACAAGGGCATTCGTGTATATATTAGTATATATTTGAGTAGGAGACTCTTTTACAGAGCTAGGTTAATGATAAAACCCACAAGTTCAGAACCAAAACATTTATGACACTGAAGGAAAACACTGCTCTTATCAACATCAGCAAATGTTCTTGTAGTGACCTCTTGGACCTTGTCAGCTAGATTTTGTCGCTTTCTCCCTTTCATTTTTGAGGGTGCCCAGTGTCTTACCCTGGCAGATACGGTATATTTAATTTCAGAACATGGTGTTCATCATATAGAGCTACAGATCAGCAGGTGTCTTCCCTCTGGCCACAAGGGCATGTTTCACTGTCTGTATTGACTGACTATATAGAGGCCGCCCACACACATCCGAAACACAAGAGAGATCAATCTCACTGGAACATCAAATGTATTGAGAACTTTAAAACCAAACAATCAGACACTGTTTGTGCTCTCTGCTACTCTAGCCAGATTCGGAACGGTTGAGACGGCTCTGCCCGGCTGCTTTGTTCAAGCAGCCTGAAAAAGAGGGGATTAAGACCTCAAACAAGTGTGTGCGGTCTGAGGCTGCAAGAATGGCATCAAAGAGGACTTTAAACAGTTCTGTCCTCCACAACAAAGCGCAGGTCTTTGTGTGGGAGACACAGGGAGTGGCAGAGGGCTTGGAGGCCACAGCTTTGTGCCAGGAACGAAGCTCACTTGTAATTGCAGGCTTTGTGGCAAAAGAACGTCAGACAATTTAGTGACAAAAGAGACTGCCTGACCCTTTCTTTGAAAGGCAGTTGGGCCTGCAGATTCATTGCGCCTTAGGTAAATGGGGCCAGTAAAGTTTTGTGTGGCTAATGTACCTTGCTTGTACTATACATTGACTTTGCTTTGCTACATTTTCCCACAGTGCCTCTCTTGTACTCTCTCCAAGTAGGTCTGTGTTTGTAAAATGCACTCTGCAGCTCACTGCTCTGACCTTCCCTTGGAATACCACTGCAAGCATGAGAACAAGGTGGAGTTGGGGGACAGACCTAGGTAATCTTCATTACAGGGGTTAAACAGACATGTGACAGAGGTGCTCCAGGGAGAAATACTATCAGAGGGCTTCTGCAATCTTTAAAAAAGGAAGTGGTGTGTACAATTCAGGACTGAGAGCAGGAGGAAGTTGGTAAGGCAATGCAAAGATATAAGCAGAGAAAGCTGCAATTGCTGACGTTAGCCCAAAGATCCTACAGCTCAGGGATGTCAGTGACTCTTTTTCTTAAGTGACCCTTCTTCTTCAGTGACCCGGTGACCTCAGTGACTCTTCTTCTTCAATCTTCCCCAGCTCTCAAGTCATTATTTTCTGATCTGCTGTGCAGGGCACTGCTTTATTAAAATTTAATTTCCCTTCTTGTGGCCACTTCTGCCCTTCCAAAGAAATTGCTTCCCCTCTCCAAGGCTTAACTATATATCTGTTTTGGGTATTTGACTGTCTCACTCTTTTTTTCCTCCCATGTGACTGGTACAGTAGGTCATTTCAGCCCAGTGTCATTGGATCGTTTAAATGTCAAATGCTGATTCAGTATAATGAAACTGAAGTAATGAACTAGATGTCATTTGAAAATACACTGGGAGGAGTTGCTCAGGTTCTTAGCATCAGTCTGCATACAGTAACATTGATGACAGCACTCAAGGAGAAACTAAGACAGCCATGTAGTTAATAACATCAGTGAAAGTGTTATTTGTGGTGAGGACTGATAAGATATTTTATGTGCCTTTCGTTGAAGAGTCCTGGATGAACGAACCTGTTCGTTCTCTGGGTTGGAATGTTGTGCAGACCTAGGGAATGAGACAGCCTTGAGGCGTCATCACCAGAATGCAATGTACTCTTTAGGACGTTACAGTCTGGAGACACAATCCACTCACAGCTGAGCATGAAGTCTTAACAGCTCCTACTCTTTTCAGCACATACTTCTGAAATTCTTAGTTACCATGCATGCACATTTTGAATATTGTGAACCATACTTTCTCATACTGATCTTTACTTTCTGGTTTGTCCAAAATATGCCTCTTCATATACAGACACTCCACTCAATTCATGTGGCTAAAAATGAAACACATTTCTCCAATTCTTCTCTTTACCATGCAAACTAAATAAACCCTTCCATATATAAGAGTCTTACTTTCTGCAAAATTACACGTCAAGGGTTTCGATAATCAACACACTATGCCAATCACATGATGATGATGTGATGCTGACAGCAGGAAGCTGCTCTTGAAAGGGATCTAGGTGTTTTTAATAGATTCTTCTCTGTTGACATCAAGGTAATCAGGCAAAGCAATACAAATTCAGAGTACATGTGTGGAATTTAAATTCAGCTTTCTGATGCACTAGCAAGACCACAGAATACTGTGGTCAGTTTTGGCTAGCATAACACAGCAAGGATATTGTAGCCTTAGAAAGAATTCAAAAAGCAACAGGAATGCTCTGGTCTCAGGGCGTGTCATATATGGACAGGTTAAATGAGCTTAAGCTCTTCAGGCTAGAAGATAGTAGAGAGAAGATTTGATGTAAGTACAAACGATCCTAAGGATGCAGGACCAGAACTGGAAACTGAAATGGATTTAATTTAGGATGCAAAGTAGCAATTGCTTCTTTGAAATTAAATTCTGGTGTCACGTAAGACACTAAACTTCAAAAAGACCAATGACCTGTTCTCATTTTCACGCTTTCTTTCTTTCTTTCCAAAGTCAAGTCACATTCCTGTTAGTTTTTCAGGAAGTTCAGACTGCACATCCAGTCCTTTAAAGTTAGATACATTTCCAAGCAAGATTCCTTTTAAAATATCACGCAAAATTTGCAGAATTAATACGTTATAAACATAAGTCCTACTGCCATCATAATGGGAGTTATTGCCTTTAAAAGGAAATTCAACTTACAAAGTTTTCACGGTGTAAACCTGGCAATAATGTTCAAAATTAACAATGCTTTCACCAAGGTAACGTAGATGTTTAGGAAAATAAAAGCTCAAAGGCTATGTGTTCTGGGAGGAATGTAGATGAGAAACATTGCTGTAGGTTTGTCTTGGATTGTGTAATTCTAGACCACAAATAAAAACAGTCAGATCTTCCCTGTGGTTAGGTTTCCAGCACCACAAGAGTGTCAGGCAGTGCTCGAGAACTGAAGACGTGCAAGTTTTCAGGTCAAAAGGTGTGAAGATGGACTGACAGCACACTATGCTCTGCCCTGTCCTGCAGGTGAGTGAGGACGGAAGCTTGTAGTTGTGTTTTCCAAAATGGCAGCCAGCGCGTCTCCACTTGTCCCTCCCCTTGTCACACAGAAACCCTGTCAGGGTGGTGCCTAACAGGACCAGCCCCTGAGTCACCATCACAGTCCCGACCTGACATTCCTGCCTGCTTGCCTGGGACTGCTCTGTGCATCAGCTTCCCAGAGCAATTCTAAGAATTCTAATCAGCCTCACCTCAAAACACAAAAGCAGAACCAAGCATAACAATGTATCGAAAGAAAAGTCATACATATGCCTCAGGGGTCACAGTGACAGTGTACCGGTGTCAAAATCAAACTTAAAAGCTCATAAACCATTGTGCTTGAGTCCCATGAAGCTGCTTTTAGATGTTAACGTAATCAGCACTGAATATGTCCCGGACACCTGTGGCGAGGTAGATCAGGACAGTTGACTCTGACACTGCAACAATGTCCACTAAAACACATCTCTGCTCACTTGAAAAATTCACATGGGGTAGCAGTAAAAAAGGCCAACTGAATGCATGTGTGGAATCTGAATCCAGGGAAGTTATGCTTAAGGTTTGTAATGCAGTAGTGAGACCTCACTTAGAATACTGTATATAAGAATATGAGATCCTAAAGGGTAAAGGTACAGTTAACCCAGGGGACTTAAGTTTCACCTTCAGCAGCAAAACAAGGGTGCAGGGTCAAAAATGGAAGCTGAATTGATTCTTAATTAATTAAAAATTAATTTAGGATGGATCAGGAGAAATGCTTTTTTACTCAGAGTTGTGGGTGACTGGAACAGGATTGGGCAAACACTGGGCAGGTTAAAGAAACAGCCGGGTGAGATTTTAATAACACAACCTGCTCTGAATATGTTACCGAGACCTTGGGCACCTCTTATCAAAGCTCTATATAAAATAAAGGATATTACAATGTCAAATACAACATTTTTCTGTCCATCTGAAATAGGCACACGAGACAGAGACCCGCTGCATTCCTGCAGCTTGAGAGGCATAGGAAAATACGGATGGTGGATCGTACTGCCCTGAATGACGATCACTCTGACTGTCGCTTTGCCCTGTTAGACCACAAGCCAGGCCAGGGCCGTCTCCCACGAAGAAGGAGGATTTGCCTAAAAGGGATTAATGACAGGGGTGAGGTGGGATCTCTCTTTTTCTAACCTGTGACAGTTAGCATGATCAACTTTCTTTCTGCACTTGAACCAGCGCCATCTCTGTCATGCTACTGTATGTTTGGGGCCAGATCTGTTTAGACTTGTGGAACAATGTGAAGCTTTCTGGGGAGAAACGGGCGTTACAATACGTTGCACTAGAAGCAAAACATGTACAGTCTCTTCATATAGTATAGTATTTGTCTTTTAAAATCCACAAAAACTGATTTATAGGGAACAGATGTACTGTACATGGCTGTGTGCGAAATTAGACATTGTGCATTGTTCATCAGTGTTTCTTCTTCTTGGGATCAAGAAGGTTGGACTAACATGGGTAAGGAAAGGTGCTCAGGAATTTTTGGGTAGCATCACATTTCAGCATGCTTTTAAAAATGTAGTTGGACATAAGAACCAACTACATTTATTTTGAATCCATAGTTCCCCTCCCTACACATCTCTACACCTTCATTTGAACCACGCTAAAGTAACTGTTTTGTGACAGTGAAGTGATATCATGCCTTAAATATTACTTTGACGTATTTCCATCTACTACATTACTGACCTGTGCCAATAGAGTCAGATTTCAAGGTTGCAGATCCACGCCAGGCTCCAACCTGTCAGCCTGTGAATAGCAGTACTGTAGAAGATCCCCCACCTTCTTTTTTTAAACATGGGAGATCTTAGCTCAATTACTCATATTGCATCAAAGGTACAATTGAAAATCACTACACAAAATTTATTTCAGACCATGTCCTATTCACTGCATTTGTCTTTGGCTTTGTTTAACATCTCACACGCGGCCAGACCCATATTGACTTCTTCAATGGATTCTTTCCGAGTCCTTTTCCCTACGTCTCCGCTCGGCACTAAAATTGCATAGTCGGCGCTCGGCCCAGCGCTCACCACCAAGTATCGTCACTAAACAAAGCAAAAGGAGTTCCAGAAAGTTCGGGGACAGCAGGGCCACGCAGAACTGTCCCACAGGTTGGGCCACACTCGAAAGATTCAAAACAGGAAGGGCTTGATTAAGCTGTCCTTTTCTAAAGAAAGAAAAACCCCTTTTGCTTTCACTATGTAGAGAGCAAACACATTCAGACTGCGATTTGGAACAAAACATTCTACAGCCGTGAGAGGAGAGAGAAGTGTGAGATGTGAATAACATCGTGATTTGTGTTGTTTACAGCTAGACATCAAGTATATTAAAACTGCTAAGTATTAATAAGTCTGTGCTTAAACAGCCATACAAGACACCCCACTCAAGAGAATGGAAACATCACAAGGGTGCAGTACTCACTGGAGTTAAGAGCTGGGCAGACACATGCATCTTGATTCACTGACACCAGTCAGCATTCATTTAATATTAGATAGTCCAGACTAGTGCTTGGCAGGTTCATCAATGCCATTGTACTTTCTACTGCAACAAACAATACTTGGCTAATGAGTAAATACAAAAAAGTGTTATTTATAATCACCACTACGCGCACTGAGGAAAGGAAAAAAATAGGAATTTTCGTTCCTGTGAATTCTGAATGAAGCACTGAACAATTTTAGCACAAAGTCCCCACATTTTAATTTCGCTTTATTAACTCTGTATCCTAACCTTTTGTTTGCCTTTTTATTGCTTCCTCCATAGTGGGAAGTGTTATTTTTGTGTTTGATGTGCTTTTCAGACAGATGTGTTGGCTTCTCCAGAACTGCTCAACGTTGCGACGCACAACAGTTCTCGACTGATCGTTTGCCAGTGATTCCGAACTGTGTGGCTCTAAAGAAATACCAATACACTGGAAAAGCTGGCAGATGGCAACTATTTGAGCTCTGGTGCTGTGTGGGGTCACAGATGCGGACTGTGTTGACAGTGCAGTGTATCGTAATGCACTACATTTACTGACTAAACTTAAATATTCAGCAAACCCCCATTCCTTCTGACAGAAAACTCTAATCCCTGCATATTAAAGTAACACTAACTGCTGTTTCTGTGGGAGTCTCTTCAATGCAATCCAGAGCACAAAAACCTAAGAACAAAACATGCTTCTGTCCTTTTGTGTCTTGTGTTTCCCAGAAATAAGCAGGTTTGTGCAAGACGGGTCCTTTTTCTAAGCACAGGGGAGGTCAGAGGCTTTAACAATGACATGAGGGGAAATTTGCCATTGCACAAATCCCAGCCAGGCTTGACACTTGATCGGAAACCCAGACCCTCTGGGTTTCTGCTCTGCCTTCACCTCCTTCCTGGGAATACTACAGGTAACCGCCAACCTCCCAGTGCTGAAGAACTCCCTTGATCAGACATTAGCAGGAAGCTAATCTTTTCAATCCACTTCAATTATCTTCCCCACCATTCGGCTCATCATTTTCTATATGAAATTGTTAACAACTAACACCAAAAGGGAATTTCCCATTCTTTTTCTCTCTGCATGCTTGCTTGCCAACTGTCAGTTGCTCACATTTAAAAAGCCTCAGGAATTTACCTACAGTATAACCTTAAACCCACCCTGCCTGTCTTCCCAGCCTGCGCTTGGCTGTTAAGGGAAAGGGAGGAATTTAATCTTTTGCACAGAAAACATTTCCTGATGTGGGCTCTCTCCCCTCACAGGGCAGTTCTTCTCCTGCTCACTCTTTCGCAGTTCTGCCTTCCATTCGGCTTGCTGAGAGACCCACAACACGTAATTGAATCCTCATTAAAAACGAGACTTGCTCAACACTTATAGAGTTCACTTCAAAAGAGGCTTAATTATGAGCCTGTTCTTGACTAAAGCAAATATGTAAAGCTATACTTCTGTGCTGGGATTTTGGTAGTCAGTTACCTTTTTGTGGTAATAATAAACTTCCTCCTAAAAGTTTTTTTCACCGTACTCTCACGATGCATTGACCAAATTTCATTTTTATTCTAAATGCCATGAATAACTGTGTAAAGAAACACAACAGACATTTTTAGGGGAAGAGGTTGTTCCAGGAAACGCAGATACACGGGGAACCAGAAGAAAGGAGATTTTCTAACCTGAGATTTGGTGGCTGACAAGAAGTTAACACAAATTAACTTCCTTATACTGTAAAGTTGGAGTCCCAAAACCTCTCAGAGCTAATATGTAATTTTATATATCTGATTACAGTGTCGTGAGAACCAGTTAAAGGTTAATGAGATTTAATAAAGAAAGGCCAAAACACAGTACTAAGAAGAGCATGGAATAAACCTTTACCTGTTCCTTTGCAGCCTATGTATGCTGACGCAGCTATCCACCTGAACCTCTAAGAAGGACACACTGTGAAAGCACAGTCAACATGGGTTTAAAAGAAATCACAGCACAAGTACCCAATTGTCGTGGAAATTCACTGTTGTAGATTTCCATACAGGCCACCCCATTAACCAATTGTAAAATTGGATATAAAAATATATACAGGATATTTTTACAATTGAAAAGCTATCAATAAATTACACTACAAATACAGGACCTTGACTGTATGTACAATAAAAAATGATGTGCTGTACATGTATGCAGTCAATGGGATATTTCACTGCACATCTGGCCAGTCTCTAGTGTCATAGGCTTCTTTTAGTTTTAAAGGGATTTGAACATCTTTGCCAGGAGTCCTGCTCTGACCCTTTCTGTTCCTTTGTCTACACTTTACAATCGTGCCAACTAATGCCAGAAGGAGCAGGGAGGCCACGATCATGCTGAGGCCAAGGAGGAATACAACCTGGCACTTCTCAGTATCGGAGGCGTTGCTAATGCACATGGTTTGTATCTGGGCAGAGGGCTGTATGAGCTGGATGTTTTCGGGGACGCCTTTCAAACTGCAGGGGCCCCCGGTGTCGTTCACCTGCAGGTTGACCCACACTGTGGCCTGCAGGGAGGTCGGCCTGCCGCCGTCCCGGACTGATACAAAGAGGTGGTGGAAGCCGTAGTCGGCTTCCTGAAGTCGCCTGGCCAGGGTGATGTTTCCCAAGGAGTGGTCGATCTGGAACGGGCTGGGCCCTGGGGGCTCGCAAGCAATGATGAAGTAAGAGATAACGGAGTTGATCCCGGCATCCGCGTCGACTGCGTAGATCTCGGCAATGGCGGAGCCTGGTGGAGTGCCGGGCGGCACCGTCAGGCAGGACAGGTTGGTGGCGGGCAGAAGCACTCTGGGAGGGTTGTCATTGATGTCCAGGACGAACACCGTGACTTTGGCAGTGGCGGAAAGGGAAGGGCTCCCGTGGTCCCGCGCCACAATCCAGACCTCGTGCCGGTCCTGCTTCTCCCGGTCGACCTCAGCCGCGCAGCGTAGCGTCCCGTGCACGTTGTCCATCACGAACGGGCTTCTGTCATTCAGGAGTGATACCTCCACCCTGCCGTTTGCCCCCGAGTCCCGGTCCGTCACGTTTATTACCCCCACCTCCCCGAACGTAGGGAAATTCTCAGGGATGAAGAATATAAACTCGGAGGTGATGAAGGCTGGTCTGTTGTCGTTCTGGTCCAGCACCTGGATCATCACGGTGACGCTGGTTTGGAGAGGTGGGGAGCCCTGATCCCTCGCATGCACAGTAAGACTGTAAAACTCCTTGTGCTCCCGGTCTAGAACAGATGACACTGACAGCTCTCCCGTTACCTTATTGATGCTAAACATGGGTGGGGTGTTTGGCCCCAGCGAGTAAGTCACCTCTCCGTTCTGCTGGCTGTCTGCGTCAGTTGCCGTCAGTTGTATGAGAATCGTTCCCGGCTTGTTGTTCTCCTCAATGGCAACCTCAAAGCGACTTTGGCGGAACCAGGGAGCGTTATCGTTAATGTCTTCCACACTGACTTGAATCTGCTTCTTGTGGTAAATACTGGAGTCCTTGGCGTCACTGGCCACGATGACAATGTTGTGCTGCCTTTCTTGTTCAAAGTCCAAGGGCCTGGAGGTAACTAAAAGATACTTTCCTTGTTGTGGCTTTATAACAAAAGGGGTTTCCCCTTCAATGTATGGTGAGCCTTTGATCCTGTCAGGGTTTTTCACTTCCAAAAGGGCTATGGCCGTGTTGACTGGCTCATTCTCTTTCAGCACCACCATCTGATCCTGGTGCTTAGCTATATACCTGACTTCCATCACTGGTTGCTGGCTTGCCACCGGGACCACAGACACAATAACGTCTGTATCATCAGGGGGGCAGTGTGGGCCACTTGCCCAGATTTTGAGCAAATGCTCAGAAGTGATACTTCTGTTGATGATTCTGGACAAGGTGATGACTCCAGAGTTGCTGTCCAAGTTGAACATTGCCCTTGCTGCCTCAGAGACCTTGTGACTAAAGGAGTAGGTGATTTTGGCATTGGAACCCAGGTCACGGTCAGTGGCAAGCACGCGGGCCACCTCAGAGCCAATGGGCATGTTGTCAGGGATGGAAACAGTAATGGGGCCAGCAGAGGTGAACTCAGGGCAGTTATCATTGGAGTCCTGCACCTGCACAACCAATGTCGTGCTTCCTGTTAGACGTGGGGTTCCTCCATCGACGGCGATGAGGGTCATCTGATGAATATTCTGGATTTCCCGGTCCAGCAGGTTCTTAACAACCACAACTGGCGCTGATCCTTCAGAAACCACACTGAAAAAGCCATCATCCCCCTCCAGTTGGTACATCACTGTCCCGTTACTGCCTGCATCCAGATCTACTGCATGGTGGTCCAGCTCAAACCTTGTTCCCACGGCAACATCCTCCGAGATGGAAAGTTGGACGATGCTCTCCTGGAAGTGAGGTGCGTTGTCGTTAATGTCCTCGATGACCATTTGTATCTTTATTATCTCAGCACCGGGGTTTATTAAAGCATCCAACAGCAGCTGGCACTGCCCTGTCTGGTGCTCGGCTGGGCACTGTGACTCTCTGTCGATGGCGCGTGAGGTGGCGTACAAGTCACCAGTGCTCTGGTCAACTCTCACGCGCTCTTCCGCTGTAAGGAGCTGGTATGAGGGCTTCTGTCCCGGTGGTAAGAGTGTGGATGGCTGTTGGCTGATCGTGCCAAGTTTGACACCTTCCCGCTGCTCCTCTTCTACATGGAGAGTAATTTGAGGAGCAGCTCTATTGTGGCCAATCTGGGTCAACAGGAGAATGCAAAAGCAGTTCTAAAAAACAAAATCAAAAGAGAAAAAAAGTGTGAGCAGTATTAGATCCCTATGCATTTCGCTCCTATTGTTACCATTTGAAAAATCTCTGGCATAGGTTATAAGGAGCACCAGTGATAACATCCCCAAATCAGCTCTTACAATGTACGGTAAGTGAAATCTACAGTATCTCACACTCCTTGTCTTGTCTTTGTATGACAGGTAATTGTGGTTTTGCTTGCATTTTGGAATCACAAAAATACAAAACCTACAAATCAAATCAAATCAAATCAAATCAAATCAAAGTTTATTTATCACATGCACAACAATACGGCGTGCAGCAGTAGTTGCTGGCAATGAAATATCTTTTTCTGCGAGCTCACAAAAATTACAAGAATCACAAAAATTCACAAAAACACAAAAATCACAAAATTGAGGTTACATTTTTGAAATTGAATAAAACTCAATGTGAGTAGAGCTGTTATGTGTCCATGGTATATGCAATATGTACATGTAGTGCAGTTATGCTGAATACAGTGAAAACTGTGTGTCCATGTAGCCATTACGGGTAATTTGCTAAAGGAGCTGCAGGTTGGCTATTTAGCAGTCTTATTGCCTGGAGGTAGAAGCTGTTCCGTAGACTGTTGGACTTGGACCGAATGCTTTGGTACCGTTTACCAGACGGTAGGAGGGAAAACAGTTTGTGACTGGGATGACTGGGGTCCTTGAGAATGGACCTGGCCTTCTTCAGACATCTAGCTGAGTAGATCTCCTGGATGCTTGGTAGCTCACAGCTGGTGATAAGCTGCGCTTATCAATAATGACCACTGTAATTTAATTAAAGTATTTAATTTCTCTCCTCATCATTAAAAGAAAGAGAGTCATCTTTGCATTTAAATAAACTATTCCCCTGTGAGTTTTTCTTTTTGTTCTTAATATTTCTAGTTACACTTCCTTACAAGGGCTAAAGATTCATGTACTGTATAAGCCCTTAACACACCTTAATATATGATGAGAATATTAATACAGTGTCCATAAGATGGAGATAAGTGACCATTACTATTAATTGCATGACAATTAACTATTAAAGTAGTTGTTGAAGCAGTGAATAGTGAAGTAAAGTGTTTAATTATTATTAACAAAAGGCCTGCATTTCTGAAAAAATAAGTCTGAAACAAAAATATGTATAAAAATGACATATTGCTTAATTTTAAAGAAACCCTTATCTTTTTAACCATTTCAGAATCATACAAATATTTCATGCACAAGAAGCAACAGGCATAAAAATTCAACACGTTTCATCTGGTCGGGAACAATTCATACATAATAATTATTAAAACGCCAATCAGCTATACAGTTTGAATCCTTGAATGACAGTACTTGGGAGTACTTGAATGAATGAGCTATTGACATGCACAACATTGCATTAGTGTTTTCTTGACAAATATAAATGTAAATACTAAGAAAAGATTTGGAAGAGCCTCTTTAAGACAGAGAGAAATGTAATTCACTTGACAGATTCTGTTACCCTGAAGGAAAAAAGTGGGTGGCTATATTAGTGGGCATTCCTGACTAGATTTTCCAGTATGATCAAGGAAACACACAGCAAAATGTGTTTTTCTTATTTTAACCAAACCTTTTAACCTTTATGTGTGTTCACATAAAGAATGGGACTATCTTTCTTAATAACAGAAGCTGGGCCTGACTCATCAAACATACTTTGGAAACTTTCAGATCCATGTCATTCACAGCTAAAAGACTAATGGAGAAACCCTCCACCCGTAGCAGAAATATCACATACAGCAATGCCAAAAGACAGGAGGTTTTAAAAATCAATTACCAATTTGAAAGACCTCTGGAAAGCCTTCTTGAATACTTGGGGCCTGTTTGAAAAAGTGATACTAGGATTTTCTATTCATAATAAATATTGATATTACAGTTTTTTGTTTTTAATCAAAATTATTTGCAAAGTGAAATGTGTTTATTTACTTTTAGGCTGTTTTAAATCTTAAAAAATCTTCTAATGTCAGCAGTAGAGCTGTATGAATAGCAGGATGTACAGTACAATGTAAGCAGCAAAAAAAACCTCTCTTGTAAGCTGATTAGCTCAAAAAGGTGTTTGTTTTGTTTTCTGTGACCAGATGCAATAAAAATGTGTTTTTGAATAGACCTTCTGTAACCTTTAATCCAGACATAC
This sequence comes from Atractosteus spatula, assembly GCF_055471065.1. Lineage (NCBI taxonomy): Eukaryota > Metazoa > Chordata > Actinopteri > Semionotiformes > Lepisosteidae > Atractosteus > Atractosteus spatula. The sequence goes on along the minus strand of NC_142714.1, from coordinate 47,685,145 downwards.
TTAAGAGAGCACTTAGGCAAATATTGTGTTTGTGTTTGCTCATCCATTAAGTGTCAGCACTTGGTTTAGCAGTTGTGATTTCAAGTGCTCGGTACCACTTAAACATATCACAGGGAGCTACTGACATCACCTAAACCCCAACTGGATTTTAAACAGCATTTCCAGTCCCACTCCTCTGGTGACATTCTTCAATTGCATGCCTCTTATCATGCACTACAGACAAGTAGAGCAGCAAAAGCTGATATCTGTGTTGCTATATATGTTTTAATTTCAGATTCACCTGATAAAATGGCAATGACTGGAGTAAGAACAATTGAAAAGCTGAATGTGTATCTCTTTATGCGCAGTCAAAAAAAATGATTCTAGCTACAGACATTCCTATTAGAAAGTTCTTTATTTTTTCAGCTATCAGACTGACAGATTGATCTGGGCAATAACTTCGAACATTTTTTTCAAAGCATCACAGGAGCTTCTGTGCAGAATCTTATTGGAAGCTGGGCACCAGTGCTCTGTTCATATTAAAGGCATTTCAGTAGTGGTCAGCTTAAACATGGGGAACGTTAAGTCTTGTTTTTCTCAGGACCAAGACCAAGAACACCTATTGGAATGCATGAGTTTACTTAAAAGTTTCCTGTACAGGACATCTCTTGTATTTTACATTTGTTTTCATTCTTCTCTGCCTGCTTTCCAAAACATTTTGGCTTGCTTTTCAATCTAGGCGATGAAAGACAGGCCAAACAGTTGCAGATGAAACATCTCTCTATATATAAGCTTTCAGGATGGGTTTATCCACATAATGTAAAAATGTCTATGAAATGAAAACTGCACATAGGAATCAGATTCATTCCTTTTTGTCTGCCTAGGAAGGTTTTGTGCTCATTTACTTTTTTTTTCCTACGGCTTCCCTAACTTAAGACTACTTAGGTTATAATAACAGCATAAAAATAAAACTGACCTGAAACAGCGTGAATTTCCAGCTTTGCTATTTCGCTCTTTGGTTTCTCCTGTCACTCAGCTTTGCTATTATCTAAAACACATCAACTTTCATTTTGACTTCACTGAGCAGCTCAGTTGTAGTCTAAGGAAAGGACTTTAAAAAAAAATTCTGCCGTAGCCAATACTCCTGGTGATAGTATGTTCAGTCTTAATGTTCAAACACATTGCCTCACTTACTAGTAATTGCTATACCAATTCACCTGACTCTTCTAAGATTTATTCAGTATTTTAATGAACTGCTAACAAGGAGAAATTAAAGCAAGCCCTTTTTACACAGATCTGGAGTGACCAAGCTGACCACTCCTGAGTTCACTGACCTGAAGCAGCTGTGTCCAGCACATATCCACACGTGTCCTGTGGGCCATTCCTTCCGGACATGTTCTCAGTGCCAGTGCCATGCAGCGTCTCTCTGCCTGGAGAGCGCGGAGCCTGAGGGGAGGAGCTCCTCTGATAATGCACACCTCCACTTTCAGGTGTGGACTGTAATGATTACACTCTGCATACCATTAAAATGCAAGTAATGCAGGCAACATGGGCTTGTGGGCACTTCACCAATGTCAGCAACAAGTCCATGCAAGTTTAATGTCTGCACATGCATGTTTCATGCCTGTGTGTGCATGCACGTCTGTGCATTTATTGTCTCAGTTTAATATTTGAGCATGTACGCTAGAGTACAATCTGTGTGTGGATGCATTTTTAATGTTTAATTTACACATCTTAGTTTATGTGTTTAAAATGCATGTATGTTTAATGCAAAGTCTGCTTCACACAAGAGAGAGGAATGTAATATTTTGTACAAAATGCTATTTTTTCTATCTTGAGAAAAACACGTTTTGAATTTGGCAACACTAAAAAGAAACCATGTGTAAACACTTTTTTTTTGACTTAACATTTTTCGGGCTGCTCGTGATGTTTTAACGGTCATTATCGTACGCAAATGTTTTTGCTTTTTATTTGAGAAAACCCTTTAGAAGTAAAGATTTGGTGAATTCCGCCACAGGGTGTCAAACAATGAGAAAACTGACATCTGCTGTTCTGACCTTGGTTCTACTGTACTCATCAGTCTCCTTTGTTGCTTGAAAGAAAAGCTTTTTAAGTTAAAGGTAAAGACTTAAGCCTACTGCTGTGGTCAGAGATGCCCTACTGATAATCAGAAAAATACATTACAGTCACTGAAGAGAGGCAGATAATATTAACACATTAGAAACATGACCATGTTTGAGTGAGTGAGGAGGGCAGCTGAGTATTTCTAATGATTTTATCACTGAAATGTTTTGAGGTCTGCCCGCTTTAAGGCATCCATTCCCATCCTGAAATCCACAGGAAGAGATAAGATATTAATCACATCTTAAAACACTTAAACAGTGAGAACCTACACAAACAAACCACACTTAAATGATCTCAGCTCTGCTTTACTGTTGAGCGCTAGCATGGGTGTCATAGACATACCATTGTCTTTAAGACAGGTCTGCCTCCAGGGCAGTTTTGTCTTGAACATACCTGGAAATCCAAACTCAGACATCAGGCAGAAGTTATACTCCGGAGAGTATAACATAACTGGAGCACTCAAGTGACTGACATTTACCATCATGTAAACTGGTCCTGTCAGATCTTAAATGCTAAGAAAGTCTGGCTGTGGCCAGTACTGCGAAGGGAGACCTCTAAGGAAAAGCAGGTTGCTGGTGTTAGTGGACCAGTAGGTGGTGGTATTCTCTCCATGTCAGAGTTTCCAAACTAACGCCCCAGGACGATGACAGGGGACACTGCTGCAGAATGTGTTGTCCTTTGGATGATATTGAAGTGAGGTCAAGACTACTTAGCTGTTAAAGATCCCATGGTACTGTATGAGCATGGGTGACCCCTTATACAAGAGTCCAGACCCCCTAACCTCTTCTTTGGATTGCTAACCCTACAGTATATCACTAATCTTCCAAACAGCAGCACATCTGTATAAAGCAAAGAAGATCTCAATCTATGCAGACGTGCATACGCTTGAAAAGAAAGAGATTTGTAGGACATCAGAATGGAGCCTCCTGTATTAGAAGACAGAGAGCTGACAAAGTGATTTCCCTATGAGCAGTAAAAACCAATCTTTTTGTCAATTCTGTATTCAGTTATGGAGGAGAGCACTCACAGACGGCACAGCCGGGGGCAGTCAGGCTAATCCTCTTCATTCTGGAATGAAGGTATCCTGCCCCACTGTGCCTTCAAAAACAACCTAGCTGTGTCTGATTGTGTAAAGTACATTAGGTATTTATGGTAATTGAGCAATAAGCATTAAAGGTGCAGACAGATCTCTTAAACCATTAATCTAGACAATAAACAACAGATTTTTTTTATCTAAGGACGTTTGTGTTAATGTGATGAGTATGTGCTATCCATATTTCACCTCTTTCGAGACTGCTAAACATCGCTCTCTACCAGTAGATTCATTCATTGCAAAATACTTTCATACATTCACAGATCACGAGCTTGTATCTTGGTGACATACAAATATGTAGGAATCAGCTCTTTCACGGACCCTGTCACGACACCTGCCTGCCTTCTCTTTCCAACCACTAATCTCCCAGTCTCCCCTGCTGAGGCCTGCAGTTTTCCTGTCCTGCTCCGCACAGAGTTTGTGTGTGTGTCAGGACTAGGGCTTTAAACAGAAACGGGGGAAAAATGTAGTGCCTGTCACACACCTGCAATTCTCTATTGAAATACAAAACCGAACAGAACCCCACAGAGCAAAAGAACTTTGCACTAACAGGAGACTAGAAGAGGCAAGTAAAGAAAACCATGTAACAGCTAGGCAGCCAGGGGTTCCCTTTGAACAAAGAGCCAGCTGTCAATCATTCTTGCGTGGTGGACAGGGAACAGGAAGTGCAGGGAAGCAGGTGCATGAAAACTATTGGCCGGCTGTGCAACTTGTCAGTATAATGCTTTTCTCCCTCCTGGATCTGGTCCAGTTGCAGCTGCTTTACTTGATATCTTGGCTCAGGTCGCTGGATGTGAGTGTCAGCGGTATCTCATCTTCCCATCTGCAAAGAACCCCTTTAGACGGGTTCTAAGAATTTTGCTTTGCAAAAATATCCTAAATGAATCTCAAAAAGTGAATTGTGAAATGTTTATTGGGTTTTGGGATTAAGGGATTCACATCACTGGAGGATTCTCTGTGAGGCTGTGCAGATTATCAAGAACTGTCAAGTCTCCCAAGGTGATGTCTGCCTCCTGCCACCTTGTGGTCAAAGTAAAAAATTGCCAGAGCCTCCCTTTACAGGACTGTATGACAGGTTACAGGGTTGTACAACTGTGAGGTTCAGCTTCCTCATGTGCAAAACACAAATATCTGTTTTTTTAATAGTTTTATTCAGATTTATTTGTGCTTCTCCATCTTAAATATTTTTTATTTCTATTTTTATTTTTTCTATTATCTTTCTATTCTTTTTTTCAATTCTATCTGCTCTGCCTTATTGCGACATGGTCTGCACTGCACTTACATCAATGTGCAGTTATTACATACAGATAGTAAAAATGTTAACTATATATGCCAGATAGGAGACATTGACTTCGTACAAGCTACATCATCATTAGTAGCTTTTTCTAGGCATTGTGGAGAAGCAATAAAAAGGTCAAAATTGTTATATAATTTTTCACACTAGTAAACATAATTTTATAAAAAACTTTGCCATAAGATGTTAGGATACCATAAAACCTCAGGAAAAAGAGAAAAAACAAACTTAGACAAAATATATAAGCTTAAAATGCACAATGCACAAAACAAATCCATAACAATATCAGATTAAAGAAGAAATTTTAGGGTGATATTTAAAAAGAGGCATAGATCCAAAATTTATAGCAAGGAGAGTTATGTTACAATTGTACAATATCTTAGTAAGGTCTTATATAAACTGTGTGCAGAATTTTGGAAATCCAAAGAAGAGTGACCAGGTGTTTCCCGTTTTTAGAAACAGGGAACCAACATTCCCAAACCAAGCTTGAAAATACCCTGTACAATGTCTGCCGTGAACATACAATAACAGAACTATCTGTAACTGACAGGCTTACACCGACAAGCTAGTCTAAAAATCTTTTTAGTCCTGAACAGAGAAGATTGTGGGGAAGGTGGGGGGGGGGGGGCAGATTTTAGTACACAAAACCCCAGCTACAAAAAGAGGCATTGCAGCTCGTAAAATAGTTCAAAGAGGATTGGCCAAACATCTTCTCAGGCATAATAAAATGACCTACCCTTTAAGGGAAAAAGAATGGAATGACTTTTGTTTTGAACAGGGAAGACTACATGGTGATTTAAGGCTTTAAGCTGCAATTTAAGTTCAGCAGTGAAACCTGAACCAGAGGAAACAAGTGGAAAGTGCATTCAAGAATGAGAACAGTAGGGTCTTCCTGGCACAAAGGGTTGTGGGTGTCTGGAACAAGCTGCTCACCCATTGCATTGTTAAGTTGGTGCATAACCAGACTATAAACCATCTAAAACAGACACTGGCTGGCTGTGTGGAGTGGTTCATTTATCAGAGAATAATTAAACTTTACTTTCACTAAAGTAAGATGAAGTGTAAAACGGGCTTTATTTTTGCCTGAAAAAAAAATCTGTTGCGTGTAAAACGAGAGATGGAACTCACAGATGTTTTTTCCTGTGCACACGACGTTGTAATACCTAAGAGGAAGGCTGTTTCATTTTAAAGGATTTAATGCATAAAGCTTAAAGCATCAATACATTGTTCTACTCCAATACAGTGTCTTTGACATACCATTTTCTCTAAGACAGGTCTGCCTCCAAGGTAGTTTTGTTGTGTTTGTCTAAACTTCTGCCTAGGAACTCCACACTGAAATTGTTCAGCCAATAGCACAGTTTACGTTGACAAGTGACACCTGATGAATGTGGCATTTCCAGTCATCATTACCTAGGGCCACTTCTCTTGCTTTGTATATACATATGTCAGTGGCACGCTGCTATAGATTACAAAATTAAATTGTCAGCTGACTTCACAGTTATCGATTGATTGCGATCATTGATCTCTTAAGCCTAGGGCCTTCTGAAAGAATATAAAGTATGACTTTAATGACCATTGATTTTTCATCTTCCTCGTAGGGCCGTAACTAGGCTTCTAAAACAAAGTAGATAATAAAATGTAGATAAACAGATAAACAGTATAGAGAGGCAGGCAGATAGATGCTACATGTTTTTACAGGGTGTTGTCAGCCATGGTCCGAGGGAGCCCCCATCTGGTTGCTTACAGCTCCCCTGTTTCTACAGATGCGCAACGCCAGTGAGATGCTAAAGCACACCAGCAATCTGTTCAACCTCCAGCAGCCATATCATCCTGCAACTCACCACTGGCAGCCCACTGAAGCTCAGTGGTTGTGATCCTGGATGGGAGACCTCCTGGGAAAGATAAGGTTGCTGTTGGAAGAGGTGTTAGTGGGACCAGTAGGGGGCCTTGTGGTCTAATGCCCTGGTATAGTGAGGGGTAAAAAGGTGATGTCCTTTGGATAAGATGTAAAACTTAGGTCTTGACTCTCTGCAGTCATTAAAAATAGCAGGGCAATTTCTTGTAAAGGGCAGTGGTGTTAACCTGTTGTCCTGGCCAAAATTTCCCCTGTTCTTTATAATCCTAATAACCCCCATCTAATAATTGCCTTCATCACTCTGTTCTCCTCCCCTCTGAGAGCTGGTGTGTGGGGAGCGATCTGGTGCACTCTGGCTGCTGTTGCATCATCCAGGTGGGGCTGCACATTGGTAGTGGTGGAGGGAAGTCGCCATTACCTGTAAAGCGCTTTGATGATGATGATGATGATGATTAGCTGAAAGGAGCTGAAAAGATACAACAACTCAGACTGTGGTCCCAAATCAGGTCTAAATTTAGTTTTTATGGTGACCTAAACTTCCTTCTGCACTGGGGCTGCCCAGGACCAGAGCTGGAAACCCCTACAAAAGAACTTTCTTTGAACCCTCCAATCTCACCAGAGCCCCGCCCAACACAGGCGCGACCCACTAACAGCAAGGCGGTTAGTGTGAAAAGCAACTGAAATCGTTGGACGATAGCAAATCTATCATCATTGCGCTCGGTAATTCCACCATGTTACTCGAAGAAAGTGAAACATTGCGCAACTGAAACACCCATCTCATTTAAATCAAACTATTAAGTTAAAATACAGTACAATTAAAGCCAAATGGCATTGCATTTGGTTGGTGCGGTTTTCAGGTGTTCTCCTGAAGGCGTGAAGTTTGTTTCCAGCCCGAGCGGCAAGGAGGTTTACGTCAGTGTCTATTTATAGCTTGAGAATTAGTTACTGTACAAAGTTCCACTTCATTCACAATGTTTCCGCTCCGCCCACATGGAACATAAAGCTTTTATCAAACTTTTCATTGGCCCAAGCGAGACGCCAATCAATCGTCTCGCTGGGCGCTGCATTAATAAATGGAAAGTGATGCTGCGAGATCTTTATGTTGCATCGAGTAGCGGACCTCTGCTATCCAGATTAAAGCCCGTCATCGACTTTTCGATCAGGGATGGCTTCTAATGACATATCAGGTGAGTAGAACTGGTTCTATTTACAGCCTAAATAAGCTCTTGAAGGTTATTGATATATTCGTTTTTTTTGGTGCAGAAGCTCATCGTTTAATTTGAAGTCGAAATCAAATCGTCGAATAGACACTGTGGTCAGGAGCGTGTCGTCACTACAAATACAGCAACTAAAATCTATGAAAATTAAAATGGGCAGATGCAAACAGGATTTTTGTTGTTCCTTTTAGAGGTTACGTTACCTATACGGGTGTTCGAAAATTTCGTACAAGTGACTTTTTCAGTTTTTGGAAGGAAAGGAAAGACAGAGACGTTGTCTAAATCACTTTTTTTCGGGTGTGACCAAAGGGCTGCGGGAAACACGTTGTCAGAGGTTTTGAGTTTATGCGAAAGTCACTCCCGAATTACCCTAAAAATAACTACTTTTTAAAAAAATAAACTACTCAGTCGAAGTGTCAAGTGGTTTTTCCCCACAAAAGCGTACAGTTAAGACAGAGTGAAACAGTGAAGAAAGCTCCACAGCCGAAACGTTGCCTCTTTTCCTTTCAGCATGGCAGAGACCTTTACCTATTCCTTTAAAGTTAAGACGTACAGCAAACTTAAAATTGTTGCCAGTTGGAGAGCTTTAATGTTAAAAAAAAAAAAACCCGCCAGTGTCGTAACGTTTCCCGTGAGTTACACGCCGTGAGGGTATTAAAAGTCACAGGCGCACAAACCGCTCTCCGCGCCCCGACTGACCGCCGTCCCTTCACCCCCGGTACCTGCAGCCCTGGATTCGGAGCTCGGCGACCTGTTGCAGGAGTTCCAGGACGTGATGGAGGAGCTGCGCACGCCGGAGCACAGCCGGCCGGAGCAGTACCAGGAGTACCTGCGCCAGCCCAAGCGGAGCAGCGCGGTGTGCGACAGCGGCATCGAGGACTCGGACTGCAGTGAGTCACTTTAAACTTGCCCCGTTTCAACTTGCCTGCCGCACCCGCTCGTCTTCCTGTGGGCTTTGAATGTATTTTTATGAAGTGTGTGTGTGAGGGCTTGATATATTTTAAGAGTGTTAGCTTATGAAAAAAAAAAACGTATACAGTGGCCTTTGTGTATGATAAACATTTTAATTGAAAAGTGAATGTGCACGTGTACTGCGAGGGATCTCTTGCAGATAAGATGAGATGGGAAATTCCGCTGTTTGCCATAAGATGTACATGTTCATGCCCACTAGTGGGATGGGTGTAGGGGTCACTGGTGTAGGCAGATACATAGGGTATGCCCCTTAGGGATCAACTCAACACCAGATTCCCTGAAGACCCATTAATCAGTAAATTGCTCAACCTCCTTGCAGCAGTTACAAACCCCTGAGGAGCCTTTGTAAGGCAGCAAGAGTGATTCCACCCTGTCACCCAACTGACAATAACCCTTTAATTTTAATTTCTACCTCTCAGAGAGGCTACATATCCGACTTGATTAAGGTCAACACATGACATTGTTGTGGAGTTGTGCTATCGATCGATGCTGTCCTAATTCCAGCAAAGCATGACACGATGACCTAAAATCATAAGAAGGGTTACAGACGAGATCCTCCTAGCCTGTTAGGTAGTTAGTAGCTTATTGATCCCAAAAATCTCATCCCTGCTATTTCCTGAAGGATACTCAGTTTTCAGCTTCAGCCACATGGCTTTGCAGCCTAGTCCACACTCCTTGGTGTACCCTGGACTAGTATAGACCTTGTGTACACACTGGACCAGTACTCCGGTTACTGGTCCCAGTTCTGGGGCACTCGACATTCCACATTTACCTTTTCAGGCTCCCTGATCCCTGAAGTCCCTGCACATGTGATTATGTCCCCTTATTTTGTGATCACTGTCCCCGCAGGTCGGGAGCTGACCCCCAACAGCAGCCTGAACACTAGTGAAGAGGACCTCAACACAGCTGGCACCAGCACGGTGCCGAAAGGTGGGCGCAGTATGGATCCCTTGAGCTCCTGTTAGTTTGCCCTGCGCAGAGCTTGTGGCAAGCTTTTCGCTTTGAAGAGCTCGGGGAGACAAAAATGAGACGGGTGTTAAAAACATACCCTTACAGCAACTCCCAGCTGTAAAAGGAAAGGCTCTTTCTCCTTAGTCGTTGGCCAAGAAAAACAAATGTGTAAAACAAATGGTGTGAACTGAAGCTATTTTTTAATTTAAACTACTCTGTGTTTGCCAACACATAGAGTATCAAGCCTTCAGTTGCTGAATAAATGACTTAATTACATACTGCTGTTCATCACCTCTTAGGACTCCACTGTCAGCTCTGAATCACACAATTTTTTCTCCCCACAAAAGATAACCACATACATGTATCATCGAGTGGTTAAAATCTCTTTTCTCGGGTATAAAGTTCAGTCTCGTACTGCACTGTAGTTACTTCACGGTCACTGCAGCTCATTCACCACACACACACGTCTGCTGTGCTTTTCCTGCTTCAGATCCAGCTCTGATTTACTGGATTAGAAACACTCAGGGATTTGGATCCATAAAGCCAGCCTGGTGAACTGGCATGAAAATGCTCCATCATGGAGAGGAAACGTGAATTTTGTGCCCTTGTAACTCTGGCAGTGGAGAAATGTCAGTCCCTCACTAGGAAATTCCAAAGGAAATGCCATCTTTTTACTGAAATTCTGTTTTTAATTTATTTTTTTAGCAAAACCTGGAGACCTGACAGAGCTGGAAAACTTCATAGAAAACCTAGACAGAGAACTAGCGGGTATGTACAGTAAATAGAAATGACCTTAATCCTGTACATGTATAAAACACATGAGCAAATCAAATGTTGTTGCATGTGTACTATTGGTTAAAACTACTTAACGACTGTATTATTTAATAATTTCATCTCCGTTTAATACTACAATACACGTGTAACAATGATTGTATATTCACATGAATTGTTCTGGTAAATAAAAGTATATCTATTCGTACGCTCTGCGGCAAAACCTGTAAGCTTAAGAGCAGCCTGGTCTGTATGTGACCACTGTCATAGTGCATAGGTGCCCACTTTTAACATGGCTCTATCTTTCCTGTCAGAGATGTGAACCTGCAAACCCAGCCTGAGGTGAAGGGAGGTTTCTCGATGCCGCCCGGACACAGCGATGAACCCTGTGCCCCGTCTTCCATATCAGCATCACACAGAGTGATGTTCCATGCACTCCATGGCCTTTGACTGAACACGATTTAGTTTACCATTCACCGTGTGCAGGGCAATATTAATTAATAACTAATTTCTAAGGAAATGTTACATTTCTTTAAAGTATCAAGTGCATAGTAAGGTGTGATGCAGCAAATTATACCACAGTCTGTTTGAGCCTCAGCAAAATATCATTTTTTATTTTTTAGTTTGGGAGCAAATCTTCAAGCCTCGAGTTTTCTCATTTGCTATCATGATGCTCCTGTTCTTGAGCTTTCCAAGTACTAAGTGCTCATTCACTTGGATTCTTAAAAAGGGATGTTGTGTGGGGAAAAGGAACACACTAAGATCACTTTACCATGACTGATGGAAACATTTGCCAAAAGTTCCTCTTTACCCAGCATGTAATATTTACGTAAGAAAATCCCACTTCTTCACTGACAATATAATTTTGCCCTTGAAATACAGGATTGAAATTCACCTATCCTGCAAGAATGTAAAGATTTTAATAGGTGTACAGTTCTTGTAAAAATGTTTTTATAATGTAGATATGTTATATATTGTATATATGACTGTACATGAAAGAATAAGCAAATAACTGAAATCTACAGTATCTATGAAGGAATTCTTTAAGTAACTGAATGTGGGAAAGCTATGACTGCTTTGTGTTCTTTACCTTCCAAGATCTAGGATTTGAAATCAAGCACATGCACCTACAGTATAAAACAGTGTAGTTTTTCAAAATAAATGTGTTGTGTTTTTACTGTTACTTGTGTGTTTTTCCATTTCATGTGTGTCAAAGTGTTGTTGCAACTGTGTAGCACTGTTCCCAATTCTCTGCAGCAAAGCTAAATTCCAATGCGCTTTCTCAGCAAAAAAAACCCTCAAAATGCTGCTTTGCTCAGAAGGAGGAAATGCATCTAATGTCCAGACATGACCATTCATCAGTTTCTCTCTCCACTTCATTTGCCTTGTCTTTGCCTGATGCTCACATCAGGAGGAGGGGGGGGGGGGCAATATTTCTAAAAAAATGATCTGAGCTCAGCTGTAACTGCAAGAGCAGAGTGTATTAAATGAGCAGGCTTCAAGCTTGAAGGCCTGTGCTAAATTATCTAGTAAGAATGTAAATGGAGCTGCGGTAAGCCCCTGAACTGTCTTATGCGCTCGGCCTGCAAAGCTGCAGTGAATTGTGTGTGTGTGTGTCTTCTTCAGCTGAACAGCCGCGGCTCCCAAGAGCCAGCGGAAATGACCTCTTCTGGTGCTCGGGGCAGTCACCTCAACCTGCCCCTGACTCGCCCCCTTCTCCCGCTGCCCCATACCCTGGTGAGACTGCGTGAAAGCTTCCTGAAAACGCCTTGAGTCTTCGCCTGACACCCGTTACACCACATCTGAGAACAAACAAGGAAATCCACGAATTCAGTTGGCCCAGTCTTCTCGGTACGCTTTTTTTTTCCAGGACAGGAAGCCCGTCAGCAGCAGGAGAAGACATGATCTGCGATCACTGCCGTCACGCTTTACTTTGGAGAGCCGGTGTGGCAGAGTCAAATTTACAGTACAAAAAAAAGACTGTCCACTCAAAATGAAATGCCTTCCTTTTAGGTGCAGTAGTACCTGTGCCAGATGGAAAGGTGAACAGCAAGATCCCCCTAGATCTAACCGTGAAGTTTATAACTGGCTGGGCGTCAATCTAAATTAGAACCTTTGGCACATCTGGCAACATCTGTTCAGCTCTGGAGAGCCTAGGATAGTCTGACAAGTGGATAACAGCACAAGTAAATTTACTTGTTCTTGAATCTGGGAAGCAGATCAACAGTAGGATCAACCATCTTATTATTTTGCCACAAACCACCAGATTCAACATCATTAATCCTGCACCAGAGCGTGATATTAAAATCAATGCACGAGAGGTCACCCCAATTTAAGATTCACCATGTTTTAAAGACATTCTAGTTTAATGCTATGTAGACCAGAGATGAGGGCAAAGTGTATGACCTCGTTTTCCAGATTGTGGTCTTGCTCCCAGCCTGAAGAAAAGAAAGTTGGGCATTTCTCTTTCCTGATAATCTGACACATTTCTGAAAACTCCCTGAGACTCTGGGGAACTACAGCGTACCGCCCTGGTGATTTCTTAGTTTCTGCCCATTTCTTTATGAACGAAAATGAATCACACTACTAGAATTAATTTCAACACATAGCAACCTTTTTTAAGACTAGAGTTTTTGTTTCAAAACGTTTCCAAAGAAAATGAACAGCCTGAACAGAAAAGGCTCTCACTAAATACTCTCATCATCGCCATTATCATTAATCTTCAGTTCCTCGTTCTCAAGAACCATGTGACTGAAGACTAAACCTCAGTGCTGACACATCTAGGAGAGGTTCAATATTTTTTGCAGTTTCGCTGAACATAAATAAAATATGAAAATGGAAGAAATCAAAAGATGTTTACTGGAATGTTTATAATGTGACTGTACCAATCACGTGCACACATGCAAACTGAAATATTACAGGCTAGAGGGTAGTCTCCCCGCCCATCAGCAAAGTGGCTCGATTTCTAGATAGGCTGATGATGATCAGTGGCTTGTTTTCTAAATAGGCTGCTGATGATGATCTCTTTTCTGTGGTATGAAGTTTAGTCTGTTACAGTACTGTCACTTCACAGTTACTGCAGGTCGTTCACCACACACAAGTCTGCTGTGCTCTTCCAGCTACAGATCCGACTCTGACTCACTGGATTAGAAACGCCCAGGGATTTGGATCTTCAAAGCCAGCCTAGTGAAGTAGCATGACAATCCTCCATCACGGAGAAAAAAAGATGGAATTCTTTGCTCTTGTAAAGCTGGCAGCGGAGAAATGTTAGTTCTTCGCTGGACAGATGTCACTGAAATTGTTTTTAAATGTAATTTCTTTGGTCAAAACGTAACAGACCTTCATAGAAAACCTTGACAGAGAACTAAGGTAATTAGAAACTATGTTAATCCTATATGCTATTTGTATAAAACACGAGAGCAGATTAAATGCCGTTGCACATACTGTATACCATAAGCTGAAACAATCCTGAAATAAATTTCTTTTATTTTTGACTGCCCTGACCAATACTGGGATACTGGTGCTCCCCAGTGATCCATTACAAGGCATGAGTGCAAGTGGATTGATAAAAGCACTTTAAAAAGGCGAGAAAACCATCACTTTTGCTGAACAGGAAGAGTGCTGTTGAGCTGCAGACAGCTTGTGGTCCCATGGTGTTGCACAGCAGCCCTGAGAATCTGCACGTTACATCTCCCTCACACTCAGCGATGAGATCTGCTTTGCAGAAGTGCGCTCTTCATCTAAACCACAGAAACTGTGAAACAGAAATGAGTCAATTGCACCATCATACCAATGGCAACCAGCATCTGAAATACAAACAAATCAGGCATACATGGAAACCGAGAGTATGACATCACACAGTATGACCTATTAGGCAAATCCTGTAAGTCCTATAAATTGTGTAAGTCCCCTTGAGGAGGCAATACTTTACGTCAAAAAACAAAAAGTGATTTCACTTATTTCTCTAGTATTATTATGATTGCATACTTCCTTATTACTGTTTAAGGCTGGTTTTCACGGCAAACCTACAGCCAGTACAAGGCAGAGTATCTATTGTGAGTATAAACCAGGTTATAGACATATAGCAGTGGTTAGTTAACAACAGCCATTAAAATAAAAAAAAGTTTGTATAGCGCCTTTCATCCCAAAGCACTCTTCCTATAGGAAGGGATTCACTCCAGCACCCACTACAGTCCTGTTACACTTCAGCTGCTCAGTTACTCAGCCAGGACTTCAGGGTTAACAACCCTACTCTTCGGACACATGTCTTGGTACCTTTGATGACCAAGTAGTCAGCACAGTATCCCCATTTACTGGTTTGGAAATAAGCAGATAAGAGGGAAGAGCTCCTCCTACTGGTCCACCAACACCACTGACAGCAGCAATCTTGTTTTCCTTGAAGGTCTCCCATCTCGCTAGTGGCCAGGCATTCTTAACTTTCGAAATCTGATGAGATCAAGTGGTTATTATTCCTAGCTAGACACAGGGGAATGTGTATACAGGCCTCCTACAGACTGAACAGAAAGAGGCTGATTTTGACATTTATTTCTAAATAATGACATTTCCATAACCATGCCCCGGTCTCCAACACAGTTTTGATCTATCGACTCCCACCTCTGCAGGTTGAAAACCAAATAAAAATCTATTTTTCTGTGTTAGGCTTAAAGCAGAATGCATGAGAGCAACATCAAGTACTGAAAACGCTTGGGAAAGTTTATTACATTTGCACCACTATTCCACATTTTTTAGACAGACATTTTTCAAGCAAGTAGTGAATTTCAAGCCAAGATTCAACCATAACAACCAAGGAGCTTTCAAAACAACTCAGGGAAGACGTTGTATAATGATTACGAGAGGTGTATAAAAATGTTCCAAAGACTCTTAATCTCTTTAAATCATCTGAAATCGATCATTGAGGCACTGCCTAGATCAGGGAGGAAAAAGACCAGAGAGCCACTGTGAGTCCACTAGTGACTTTGAAAGAGTGACAGAGCCCAGTGGTTTAGATGGGACAAAATATCTGGGGGTCAACAATACCTTGATCACAATATAGTGCAAGCGACCGTATCTTTAAAACAGGTTTCTGGCTTTAAACAAGTTTCTTTCCACTTCTTACCAGTGGTTTAATGCCTCTTTCTATTAAAAATACCCTACATATACTAAAAGCATGTCATTAGTGATGGGCACAATAAGGTTTGAAGCAATATGAGTCCTAGTAATGTGTTATTTTAACAGCGGCACAATCAAGCAAAAAAGGTGCTTATAGTGCAATTTAGGCTAGCATTGTGATCTCCTCTAAGATAGTGAATAAGAAGTTGAAAAAGTCTTTTGTGACATAACAATGTATATGTGAGAAACAGTTCAGTCATGATATATAATATCCTCACTCCACTCAAAGCGCTTTACAGGTAATGGGGATCCCCTCCACCACCACCAGTGTGCAGCCCCACCTGGATGATGCACCAGAACGCTCTCCACACCCCAGCTATTCAAGATTCAAGACTCATTCAAGCCTGGAACAGCCTCCAGTTGGTGAAATCCTACAGCAGCTCACTTCAAATTCCTGCAGCTCAAGGGATAATGCATGTGGAAGGCAGAATCCCACATTCTTGGCATGCTTTCTCCCATCTAGTCTTCCTGCTGACGCGCTGTTCTGAGGGACATTGTCCCACCCAGCCATCAAGGGACAGGGAATGGGGCTGACGTTTTTGTCTGGAGGCAAAAGAGCTGGGCCTGTTTGTTTAGTCTTGGCTCTGGCCTCGGAGTCTTCGTCGGGGGGTTTCCTGATGCAATCAACACCAAGGGACATGGGAATAGCAGCTGGCCAGGAACTCGACGTCGTTCCAAGAAAGGGGGGGGGGGAGGGTTTGGAGTACTGAACTCGCTTCAAAGGGGAAGCGAGCGGCCCTTCAGAGCGGAAAAAAAAGAGGCGTAAGCACTTAACAGACACTTGAGTGAAAAAGGTGAATAGAGCAACAAATTGAAAAAAATATATATATCCTGGCTGCGCGGGGCTTACTTTTCAGATTTGCAATGTATCATTTCACATCTTACCGTTGAAGGGCTAAAAAGAAAACAGGCGCTGGGCGATGACACGCACGACTTACAAATAAAATCCTGTCAGTTCTGGACTCGCAATGAACGCGCCGCGATGCTCTCTGCAGCGGAAGACGACTACAGAAGGAGCGCGCATGCAAACGACATCAAAGACACGAGCAGAGCAGGGAGCGCGCAGCGCGCTTGGAGGATCTGCGTTCGCACCCGCATCACTGCTCTCCCTTTTGCACACGTTGATGTTAAACAGGAACTCGTATCTCAACACATCGGAGAGTCACGAAGTCATCTGCGGTTTCTATAGGCTCTGACTAGCTGGGACTTAACATTCCTCAGATTTTTAAATAGACGACTAACGCACCAGCATCAAGAAATGCGCTCACTGGTTTCCTCTCCATTATTTCTTTTCACAAAGTACTTCCTTTCTTCAGTCACTAAATCCTGAGATTGTTCACATAGATCGCAAAAACAGCTGCTGTTCAGCGCAGTTAACGCGCTGAACACAACGGCCGAAAGTGGAAAAAAAAGTTTCACTAAAACGTGATTAGTATATTTTTATCATCACGTTTTATCATGACGTTAATGGTTTTATACAAAAATAATACATTGGTTTGTTGACTGGTTTACTTACCTGTGTAAAAGTGACCTGCTGGTGTGGAAAGGCCGGACACCAGTTAATCCCCGTGTATTTGCGAGGAATCGGAAGGATTTGATTTGGTAGAAACTGCTTTCTTTATGGTTTTCCATAACGTATAGCCTCATGGGAACTAAACCTTTAGGAGAAATTGGACGCCATTGAGTAAAAAACGCAATATAAAAGTGAGTCTGAGTACTCAGCTTGCTTTTAATGGCGTGGCCAAGGCGGTGTAGGTAAACAAAATAATAAACTAATCTGGAATGTGAAGTTAGTGCTGAATATGTCGCCATGCGCTCCGACATACACAACAGAATCCACGCGAAGTTTCACAGATACCACCGTGCGTTAAGTACAATTTAAAAACGCCAATAACAACGACGAGAAGTCCGCCATCTTCACGTTGTCTGACTGACGGCAATACCTGTTGCTAGGAGGACCCGGGCCTAGTGCTGTCGCGCCCTGCAGGTAGTGAGCGGATTTTGCACTGCCGTACTCGGCTGTCAGAGCGGTCAGCAAGCAGACCCTACGAAAACTTTGTATTAGTAATGGTATATTTTAAAACGTACCAAAACAAGGCAGACCACTTCTACCTTCACAGCTCAACGAGAGATTTTTTAGTGATAAGGTTTTGGTGAGTGCTCAAATTATCTGCTGATAACAAGTGAACTTCAGTAGGTCTTAATCACACCAGAGTTTACGGTTCCTCACGATTGTGCGTATCTGGTATCATAATCAGTTCTGGGCTGCCACCTTGTGGTCAAAATCAAGTAAGTGCGTGGCAGAACGTCTCAAAGATGAGGCCCCTCATTGACTAATTCTTGAAGCTTTTAAGGATGTTCTATTAAAGCCCACGGAATTGTCCTGCGTGGAGCGCTGCACTGATATTAAAGGATCACGAAGGACCTTTCTATGATGATATGATTGCCCCAAATATCACAACCCGTCTCCTCCTGGCTGCCCGTTGCCATGATGCCGATGGAGAAGTGGGTGACACAGAATCTGGGTGAGCTCCCGGCTCCGCCAGGACTAGTGGGCTAAGAGTGACCTGTGCTGACCCTTCATTTCTCTTCCAATTTCTGGAGTCTTCGCAGCTAAATGTATGTTCTTGTTAGGAGCTGGCCGAGATAGTTGTTAGGATCAGGGGCTCTGTATCAGATCCGATTTCCCCACGGGGTTGGACTGTCAACAGCCAGCAGGAATGGGAAGTTACGAAAGCCGTCGTTTCACGAATGAACAGAAACCGATGAGTCCGGAGTTGCGCAGGCACTTGTTGGCGATGTGCTGTTGAATTCACCCCCGGCCCCGAGGATGTCGGCCCAGCGACTGGCCTCTCACGAGGAGCAGCGGAGCAATTTCTGCGCCTCATTTCTCTTCTGGGCTGCTTCCCAGGGGTCAGGAACCTTGTACTTCAGCCACAGGGGCAGGGATGTCAAGATCTTCTTCTTGACAGGATGGAACAAATGATTCAATTTACTGAATCTTTTCAACTGCTTCCCGAGAAGGTAACGAATCAGGAGGCCTCTTTCAGGCCCTCGGGGCCTGCTGGAGTGAAGGAGCTGAGGGTGACACAGCTCTCTCTCTCCCCCCCCTCTAGCTTTTTTTTGCCCAAACTGAAGACCAGTTTCCGGTTCAGAGCTCACCCAGAGGCCTGAGGGCTGCTGCAGCTTCTCTTCTTGTACAGAAGTGGCACAGCTGCCCGCAGCAGAGCCTCTGGCATTGTCTGGCGCACTAATATTTCATGAGTGCAGCCTTTTGCTTCCAGTCAGAGGTAATGGGCTGTTTTATGACTGAGCATTTGAAATTACAGATGACGTGCCCACTGCCTGACACCATGTTCAATTCAAGTGTCAAAGAGCCCCGTATTCACTTTCCCTTCTGTCTCCAAAGCAGTTCAGAGGGATTGCATCATGTCTTTTCCGTGTAAATGTTGGTGACTTCTCCTGAGTGATGACTTAGCTCAGGGAGTTTACCACAAATTGCGCGACTTTCGACCCCTTAGTTAATTAGCACAGAGCAGCATGAAAGGGGGGCTGGTCTGGAGCCTCAGTCGCAGTGCTGGGGGCGGACAGCGAGCATGAGAGAGAGAGAGGAGTGGCAGTGCAGAGGGCTGGTCAGTGACAGGCTGTATGGGCAGAAGCACTCAGCCCTGCAGGAGCTCCAGCTGTGACACTTGGCCAAAAACATTTAGGAAAAAGCAGAATTGCATCATAGCCCAGGAGGTATAATCTGAAAGAGTGAGAGGAGTGTTTAAGAAGTGTTTCCCCGTGGTGGGAAGATGGCGAGAGCACAATCTGAGCCTCCACACCTGCCTGACCCACATTGCATCACTGAAGTGACCAGTCATTTACTCAGGGACAGACAGAATGAGAGAAAACACACAAAAGCCGAAGAAAGAGACCAAAGTTCAGGTTGTAATGAAGCACCTTCAATAACTGTTAGTGTAACAGCTAATTGCAACTTTTTATTATTCTAGATGATCAAGGAAATGACAGACGTTATACGAACCCAGGGTGTAGAAAGACAGGATCTTACTACTAGTAGTGTATATTAGTAGTAGATCCTACTACTGGTCTATACTAGACAAGTGCTGAGCTTTGCCACCAGGTGCTGAGAAGAGATTCGTGATTCCCCAATTCTGTCAAGCCTGGAGAGCAATGGTAGCAGGAAACAGGTCATTCCTAACTCTTTTAGTCATGCTCACACTTTAGGCTCCATGAGACAGATTCCCCCAGCCGCCAGCACACAGATGAGCACTGCACTGGCGCCCTCTACTGTCTGTTAGTGTAATCACAAGAGGACTCACACTGAGATATATATAGATATATAGATATTTTATTTTGGATATGTTACTTCAATGTGAACTGGTATAAATACATTCTATGGACATTTCATAATCTTCGATGACTCTTTATTCCTAGGAAGATGTGCAAGGCTTTCTGCACAATGGCTTCGATGAAACAAGTTGTAGGTGGATAATCTGCGCAAATCAACAAGCAGTCTACCTGGAGAAAGTCACACACCCCTTCTTTCTTTATTATTTTTTTTATTGTCACTTACAAATGTTTCAAAATATTTAAGGTAGGTGATTCGCACAGCTCCAGTATCGTTGCTTTATTTTTTTTTAATTACAAACCTGAAAAATATATCAAACCTTTTTCGCCGCAGTGAAAATCGGATTGCGCTTTTTTTTTGTGTTGAACGATATTTAAGCATCAGAAAAGTTTGGCAACTTTCATTGAAATCACAGGTACAAAGGAGGAATCAAGCTTACACTTCTGAAACAGTGGCGGCCCCAGTCACTGATCCTGGCCATTCCGAAAGACCCTACCGGCTCATTACAGACGCGCCAAGTCTCCCAGAGAAATCCCTCTTTCAACCGCTGTGAAGAGGCCACATCACTGTCCCTCCAGTGTCTCTCCAGCAGAATAAGCACCACCTCAAACACCTAAAAATTATACTTTTTATTTTTACGTCTCACCAGTGAAGCAACGTCTGCTTGGTCCCCAGCAGCTCACAAGTTGAAACAACACCAGTTCCGTTTCTGCTGTTTTCTGACTCAACGCAGTGCTGAGCACTGGTACCTATCATGTCACAGGACTGAACTCTCTGATAGTCATTGGTATTGGCTGTCAGCCAAACCAATCTGGGAAGAGCAATGTACTGTGGTTAGGATTTGAAAAGAAAACAGGCGCATTTCCCCTTTGTCTCTTATTTGTGTACAATTTTCTGATTATTTTGTTTTCCCATCACGGCACTTGAATTATCACACAGATTTGTTTAACAACGGAAGTGCAGTTGACGGATTCTCCTTGATATCTTTCCCCTCGGGCTGATCTGTTGACTGTATCTCTTGTGGAGTCTGCAATGTCATCCAGTTTGGAGCTGCACTGACACACACTGGTGATCCTCGGGAACTGCACTCACCCCTGTGACACCTTCGAGACTGGCGAACCAGGTGACTTACTGGCTATTCTGTCTGATTTTGGCACTGTTGCATCTAAGTGACTTTTACTGTTAATTGATTTGGCTGATGCTTTTATCCAAAGCAACTTATCTTAGTGCCCATTTATATATTTGGGCATCATACTGCAGTGAATCTATATCGGTATTGAGTGATGTGCTTTGCTCAAGGATACACCAGCAGTGCACCACAACCTTGCAATTATGATTCCAGAGCTTCAGCCTTTCCTGCACACTGCTACCTAATACTAATAACCCCCCCTGCACCCCCCAACACAGGCCTCTCCCTTTTTTTATTGGGATGAATGATCAGGCCAGTATTGGTGCTGGCCCTGTGTAACTAAAAAATGCCTTTACTGGAGCAGACTGGCTTTGAGCTGTGCTGACTAGGCAGCAGACTTTTATGTTTTGACTGGAAAGTGCCCAGGGCTGGGGCGGTCTGCATGCAGAATGTTTAACAGAGTACTGTGTTCTTGCGCCATCTTGCACCAGGTCAGTCTGTCTGCAGCAAGCAGAGTGCAAGCTCTGGACAGGGACAGCATAATTTCCAGTCACCCGGAGCGTGCCTGCACCCACGGAGGGCCACCGAGTTTGCAGCAGATGACACAATCCTTGCCCCAGGTGGTGGTCCTGAGAAGAAATGCACAGAACGCCTTTGGAGATGGCACTGCGGTTTCCTTTCCTCCCTGCTGACCACTCTCCCACCCAGCCCTGCAATCTATTTCTAAGCTCAGTTCTGCATCTCGTTCTTCTTTCTGCCTCACTAATAGCCTTTCCTTTCATAAGAAAAAAAAAACTCCTGGCTCGGGTGTTTAGTATGGTGCAGCTGATGTATTAAGGTTCCCTTTTCCCCTGATAGTAGCGCCGTATCTCAGATTCTCAAGGGAGGACCATCTAAGGACACAGACAATTAAATTGCAGTCGTTTCCCTTCTAGCTAAGAGACAATAATAAGTAGTGCCCTGCTGAGCACAGATAGAAAACAGCTTGGCTAAGCTCCTGCCACTCACTTCTCATTGCAGTGCAAACACACAGCCTCTCATGAGCTCCAGTTTAGGATTGATTACTTAAATTGTCTGGAATTAACACCCAGATCTCCATTAGTCTAGTGCCACTGATTTCCAAGGGCCTGTGTTCAGCTGAACACTACCACATCTGCAACAGACTGCTTTTTGAGTGTGCAACTGTGAGGTGAGAGCACACAGTCTACAGAGCACACAGCAGACAGACACCCCCCAATGCATCTACCTCTGTATTGGACTACTATGGCACAAAACAAGCTAGGCTACAGGCTGCATAATCTTAAACCATGTTTGCTCTTCCCAGGGGTGCCCCCTCTGTCAGTTTCAAAACACCAGTACTGTCTGTGCTGCATGCACACACTTTGACCTGTTACTGGGGGTTGTGTGACATCTTACGCAGCAAACCAGAAATTACAACCCTGTATATCTCTAATGAGATCAAAGGTGAAAGAAACCAGGGAATGCAGGGAATGAAGGATAGGATTCTTGGGCCTCTACCTCGCTTCCCAGAGGAAGCCAGCAAAAGTGTTGGATTAAAAGTCGAGCACCTTGGGATTTTTTTTTTGCTCTGTGCATAAACAGCACCATGGTTTCCACTTTCCGAAAGAAAAAACCCATTCTCACCTTCACGAAACAATCAGCCAGGCAGCAACGTGCGATCTATACTCCCTCAGCTGCACTACGACACAGATGGTGTGTTATCTGGGAGACAGACAATCTTTCCCTTCTCTGGGTCAAATCCTTTTGGTCTCTCCTTGCCTGTCCAGCTCTGTCCCTATCCAATTCATCTTCCATCTTTTCCTCCAAGCCCCCGACCACTGAGTCCCCTCCCCCTGACCCTGAGGTCCATCCCCCTGACCTTGACCCCTCCTTCTGACCCCTAAGTTCCCTCCCCCTGACCCCCGAGTCCCCGCCCCCTGACCCCAGCGAGACTGGTTCTCGCAATCACTCTCGTTCTGACCGGCATGCGGACAGAAGCTTTAGCTCAATTGCCTGTGGGTACAGTGGAAAGTTATGAGGCAGAAATGTCTCACAAACCAGTTGAATCGGGACTTCACCCCTCCCCACGTTTGACGTCAAACTACAAACTGATATTAACAAAAAAAAACACAAGTGAACAGAATGTTTATCAAAATACAGAACAAATTTACACTAAAAAAAATACTGCTTTGTAAAACTTTTTTGTTTTCTCAAGTTTGCTGGTTGTAATTTGGCACATGGCACAATCAGCAGGTATACATCTCATATTCATATATATATATAAATATTAAATGTGTATATATACATAGAGAACTGTTATAAAGACAGCAGCCCAAGGCCCATTATGTTAAACTACGATGGCAGTAAATGTGCAGAATGTTTTGAATGACTGCATCTCCAGTCAGCAGAACAGATATCTTTATAACAGCCCTGTATATATATTTATATAAGTCGATATTTATATGAATCTATAAATAAAAGTGTGCGCTGGTATTCCTTTTCAGCAGGGCTCTGTTCAGCGCTTTCAGGCTGCTGTGTCTCTGCTAAGTGGAACTCATCCCTTCCTACAAAAGCCAGTAGAATTGTGTCAGTTAGTTCAGCTGTAGCTTCTGCTAGTATTCCTTACATTTTAAATCACAGATTTCTTCTTTTTTTAAAAAAAAGAAAAAATTAGATGTAAATAACTTTAAAAAGAACAAAAGTGCTATTCCGCAAAAGACAGACAACCATTGACGCAGCTGAAACACTACATGTGGTGAGGAAAATCAAGTGGCCCCTACCACACACAAATGTTCTACGAACCCAATGAGAGGTGTACAGGTACATACAAGCTCAGCTCTCTCCCTCATGCACAGCTCTGTGTGTAGGTGTGCATGACCATGGAGAGATCAATAAGCTAGTTTGATAGATAATCTTTTAGCAAAAGATGCACTTTTTTTTTCTTAACAAAACAATCACAGTAAAGTAGTACATTTTTTTGTCTCTGCGTTTCTCACTCAGAGTCTATTTCAGGAGACACAAACCATTCATATTGTAAGTAAAAAAAACGAACCAAAAAAAAACCCACTCGTGTTTTGTTTAATAAAGATATGCAACGGACGATATGGTTGTTTAATGCTTATTATTTTTTTTTCTCCTTCGCTTCTGAAACTTCCACACGGCAAAGAATGTCGCAGGTCAGAAAGAGTGAACAAAAAACGTAAATAAAGGACGTAGCTTTTTTTTTTGTAAGGCATTGTAAAAAAAAAAAAGAAAACTGAACAAAAACTGTAGACATCTCAGTAGAGGCCATTGTTTTTAAACTAATTTCCCACAAGGAGACAGAAATGGGAAATAAAAAGCACTTTTTTTTTGTTCATATGAAAACAAATTGTTAATTTCTTAATTTTCCAGTCTGCTTAAAAGGCTTTTTTTTGTTGTTGTTCTTTGAAAATAGAAAACGAGTGTCGTCGAAAGCCTCTCCTCTTGAGAGAGGCGAGAGGCTGTTCTGTTTTGGCAGTTCGGCACCATACTGACATCCAGAGCTTCCGGGCCTTGCCGTATCAAAACCAACGTGTTTCTCGTTGAAAGAGTCTGTCGTGTTTTTCGACGTTCTCCTCCCACCCCGTGATATTTATAAAAAGGAAATCTTAGCCCCCGCGCCCCCTCCCCCTTCCTTCCTTGTCTCCCCCCCCTCTGCCCCCCTCCCTCCGGCCTGGGGGTTAAAGCTATACGCGGGTGGTGGAGTGTGAGTGAGGCAGCCCGGTGCTGTTGAAGCCGGCCGTGAAGGTGTTGTAGGGGTGCAGGTTTTGCATGCCCACCAGCGAGTTGGGGATCATGGTGATGGTGTTGGGCGTCATGAGGGGGATGTCGTCGGGCGAGCGGCGCAGGGTGAGCGCGTAGTCGGGCAGGGAGGCCATGCGCAGCGGGTCGTGCGGGGGCACGCCCTCGCAGTCGTGGTGGGTCTGGTTCATCTGCAGCGACATGATCTCCTCCTCGGGCGCGTGGGCGATGTCGTTGGCGTTGGCGCTGCGCTGCGGGCTGGGCTGCCGGTGGGAGTCCTGGCGCCGCTTGTCCTTGCGGTAGTAGAGGGCGGCGAAGGCCAGCACGTTGAGGAAGAGCAGCGAGGCGCCCACGGCGATGGTGACGCTCAGCTCCGTGGAGTAGTCGCGCGGGTTCTCCACCACCAGCGGCCCGCTCTCCTCCTCGCCGTTCCACTTCTCCTTGGCGTTCTCGCTGTTGTAGGCCGGGGACATGGGCGGCCGCTTGGTGTTGAAGGGCCAGGGCTTGCCGTTGGGCCTCTTGGTGGCGAAGGAGTTCTGGGTGGTCTCGGGCGGGGGCACCTTCGTGGTGGTGGAGGTGTAATGGAACATGTCGTGCAGGTTGTACAGGTGTGGCACCAGGTGCTTCCAGAAGGCCACCTTCGTGGCGCGGTAGTGGTCCCTGACGCGGGGCTTCAGGCCGATGTGGAGGTACAGCTGGTCCTGGGGGTTGTACTTGGACCACGCCACCTCCTCGAAGCGGTTGGCCTTTGTGTGGATAAATTTGGTGTCCTGGGGCACCGGCTTGTTGGGGTCCCTAGAAAAACAGAACCAGACCAGCGGTGAGTTTATCTACATGCGCGTCCTGTTCAACATTCAACGCATTACAGCGAAGCGCCTTCAACTCAGAATTATTACGGAACACGTAAGAGTTTGTATGTTTGAGTAAGCAGCTTGTTTGTGTTAAAGAGCAGTGCAATGCCGCACACTGGGAATGACTTTGTGAAGGCAGGGCGACTCTGCCAACGTCAATTCGACAAATCTCAAACCACAGGAACGGTACACAAGCTGGAGCCAATTGCAGGGCTGAACGTGATGGGAGCAGTCGCAGGGATACACCTCTAGGGGGCAGTGTTTACCACTCAGCTTCCGTTCTCAGAACAGCCCGCAACTCTAATTACACGACTGTATTGATTTATCGGCTGCATTTACATATGGCAGTCGGGAACAATCACAAGCCTCCTTGTTGCAACCGTCCCGTAAGCCGTGGGAGCTGGGAAGAGCGCACAGTTTTCTAGGTCCGACTCCTGCAAACACAGTAATGAAGTGCTGCAATGCAGTGAAAGGGGGATCACAATATAGAGATTCTCAGGTCAGACAGACAATATGACACTCACTGCAGTGCAGATAAGGTATTTAGGTCACTCCTGGAGGAGGGGGCCGATCTGATCTTCATTTCCCGTCTGGACTTCACTTGCTCTGAATACATTGTGAATCTCACCTCGCTGAAACACACAGCAGCCCCCGTTTGCTGGAGACTGCATTGGCACACCATTATCAGCCCAGTGCCAGCATTGTCTCTCAAGTTTGGACTGCTGGGATCAAGCGTACAAATAATGACTAAGAACAAATCAGAAGTGTTACTTTATTGTCGATGGAGCATACACCAAACTTGCTTTGTTACTGCAGTGATCATTCCAAATGAATATTGACGGCTGACCCCTGACTTTGCAGTGGAACGTCAGTAATTAAGTTTTGCGAGAGCACACACAAAAGAGGTAAGGTCATATCGATTGTTCACGTATTGCACATGAAGAACACGTTCTCAGTGCTGCTTTATGCATTCCCTGAACTTAGAGATGGAAAAGTCTCTGGTAAACCTGCCACGGACTAAAATTCAACCGATTCTAAATACCAAACTGAAATAAGAGCAAAGCATCTCAAAGAGCACATACTGCGACAAAATCAATGGCACTCTGGAAATTCATCTTACAGAACTTTGTTTTGCACATTCACCTTGAAAACAGATTCAGTTTTGCATTGCTTCCCACTTAGAGAGACTTCATCAACTTTCTCGGAAGAGTGTTTTCGGCAGGGTGCTCCTTTATTTAACGTTAGGAAGTGGAGCTCATGTCAGCTCAGCACATCTCTGTGTGGAGCTGCAGGTAAGATACAGGCCAGCTGGCAAAAAATACAACTGCACTGGGAACTGCTGATTTCCCCTGTAACAGACTTCTGAAAAAAAAAATTGCAAAACGAACATCCGAAATATCCACCCCACAAGAGTTAATCCAAAAATGGGATTTGAACCTGCAACTCTTCAGTTGGGAGCCATAACTGCTCAGTGAATTATTGGCCTCTGTTTCCTCTTGTTAGTATTTGTCCGTGTGTCGGGCCCAGGAGTGCATGCTTCTCTGCAGCTGTGGATGAGTGATGTGCACAGGCAACTGCGTATGTGTGTTTCTTGCAGCCAGTGGCAAGTGGCTTGAATATTTTCATGCGGGCTGTCAAATGGATACATTCAGGTGGCATTCGCAAACAGAAAGAACAATATTAATCTGGCAAAATGTAATTAACAAACCCCCACAGCTGGAGACATCAATATGCAAACCTTTTTTTCCATAATTTAATTTACAGAATTAAAAAAAAAGGAAAGAACAAATGCTTGTTTTATGTAATTACTCGCTCACACACACAGAAGCACACACAAAACGGAGCAGGTAATTAATTCCATCTTTCCCGTTCCCTCTTTGTAGCTGAACTTTCTACAAAAGAAATGTAATGCTTTTCAGCCAAATCCAATGATAAAACACATACACCTGTGTACTGCATGATTTGACAACTAAATCAGCTCACTGGTCCCACTTAAATGTTGGCTTTAAAATAAAGAGCTGGACAACTATTGTTATAAGCAGTGGCAGAGTGACAATTCTTTGGTGTCTGAGACTCTACATGATGTTTTCACTGATAAATTTAATTCTGTATTTCTAGGAGCACTGGGATCTCACAATCCCTTCAGCTCAGGGGGCTATGACCGTTGAGTGCAGAGGTGGAAACAATATTTGCACTGGATTACAGATTGTGCCATTTGACTGTTGCTGTTGCTCAGTGCTCACTGGCTAAAATATTGGGTTCTCACGTAGAATATAGTGTTGTGCCTCTGTGGATGGCAAGAACACTCTGAACAGGATGTGCACTCCACAGGGTTTTGAAATATTGCCACCCCATCTTCTAACAGGAAAGCCTTTAGATGAGGTGGTCATCAGGGTAGTGCCGGTACTACCTTTCAATGAGTGCTTACTGAATCTGTCTCATGTCCCTTAATCCAATTGCCTACCTTGGACAGAGTACATTCTTTTGGAATCAGGACCTAGACTTATTTTGAGATGTGCAAATATAGCTCAAACATGGAGTTAAAGAAAATGGTACTCAAAAGGTAATATTTTCTTTATCACTTCAGTAGTACATTTCTTCCTGAATCCTGCAGGTCATAAGACCTGAAATAGATTAACCTGCTCTGCAGTGGGGAGTTTGATGTCTGTTGATGCACTTTTCACATCCTCCTTTTTGCATTTGTGAAAGTTTATGCTTGTGGCAATATGGAAGATGAATATTGTACAAAGAAACAGTCTAATTATATTTTAGATACGGTCAGACACGCCAGTAAGTCCCTTAAGTATAGTTAACCATATGCAGCAAATTAATTCATTATTCAAACTAACCTTTTTAGATTTTCAAATGCGTTTCGGTACAGTTTCCAGGTATTGTCTGTTATTTCCTTTTGCTCTGTGGATGGGTGCCTGGTCCCAGAGCCCAAGACAGACAATCCTGATACTTAGATCAGCTGTCCAGTGCAGACTGCAGGGTCACCAAGCTGCTATTTAAAGTGTGCTACACTTTAAAATTGAAGTAAGTTTGCTCTCACACCTTCGACCTTCAAAGCCAGGCTGAAGCATATGTGAATCTCAGAAAACATAAACCAGACCCCATAAACAGAAAATAATCATATCAGGGAATGAGTGTCCTTTGCCCTTCCAAAAATCATATTTGCATGCCCTTCCCCTACAGAACAGCCTATTGCTGGTCATGCCAGCCTCTAAACTCAGAGTGGGACAGACCTTGTGTGATAACAAGCCTGTACTGTCTTGTCGCCACCTGCACGGATTGAGAAGACTAAGAGGCACACCACGAGCACCTACAGTAAGACGGTGGCCCTGAATCTGAATTAAGGCTTCAGAATGTGCTCCTCCTTCTGCCTGTTTCTGTCCTATGACTCACTGTTCAGTCCCGCAGAACAAAGGCCGTAATTAATGGCTTGCTTTTCTTCTTACACAATCAACGAGAGTTGCTCAGTGCTAGAGGACCAACAGGGGGGCTGAGCTGGTTTGCTGTTATCAAGGGGCTTCAGCAGCAGTTAGAACGAATGGGCCATTCCTCTGCAGGGTTATCTCGGTAAGAGGCAAGCTCAGGAGAATGACAAAATAGCCTTGCTTGCATGGGGGTAGGGCGTATTTAGAAGTCATAAGGCCTCTTCACTGTCTACAGGTGGCATGAGCAGCCATTGATTAGAAGGATTAGGTGAGAGACAGCTGACAAGGGGCCTGTTTCCTTCCTTCCCTTCTTAGTAGCAGGAATCCTTTCTGTGAACAAGCCTGCTCTCCCCGTGCTCATTACATTCCAGGCACACCACACCACAGCTCCCAATCAATGATATTCAAACTCCTAACAAGTGGCACGATTTCTCTACACCCTTTAATGCAAATCCGAATATCAGCTGCAAATCTCCTCTCAAGTGATCAAGTTTTAATTGAGTGGTTAGGGCCTAAGTGGGCATTACTACAAGCTCCTTGTCTTCAAAAGTTCCAAAGTTAAGGAAAAGACTGAACTTCACTTCTTAAGAGCGGCTCGTTGTCAGTTTCTGCACTGCGGAGCTGGTTAGGCCTGTGAAGGCTTCTCTGTGGAGGTTAATTGGTTACGCAGAGCTCCCTGACTGACAAAATGCGTTTAATTAAACAGAGGTGCAGCTCTTCGCAGTTCAAACCGTGAACCCGTCAGCCGGGTGCTGAGGACAAGAGCTAGAGACAGTTTAACTCAATGGCTGGATTCCCACTTCGACAGGGAGGAGAAGTCTAAGAAGAAGAAGGAGGAGAAAGACTGGATGACAACATCCTCTATGTTAATGACCTTGAGAGGGGAATGTGGAGTTATGGGCTTTGAGAAATGGAAAAGTGCAGAGTTGGTTTGGAGTAGGCAGGGCTTGTGTCTGCTGTATCTGCAGTCACCGATCAGTGAGGTGAGAGAGAGGAATGCTACACACTGTACTAACTCACAGGATGAGGCAGAATAATGACACGCTACAGGTAAGATGTGATGCTAGATATCTTATTTTGAGGAGGTGGTGCCGTGGAGTTCAAATAAAATGTTACTCAATTGACAATATTTGTGTTATCACTTCAGTGGTACGCCTTTTCCTAATTCCTGCAGGTCATAAAATCTGGGAAGGAGCAAACCGCTCTGCACTGCTCTGCAGTCTGATGTCTGTTACAGTGGTTTACACTTCCTCCTCTTTGCATTTGTGTGGGTTTATGATTGTGGCCATTCAGAAGATGAATATTGCACAAAGGAATGGTCTAATTACATTTTTATTTATATCTGCGACACGCAGATAAGATACTCTCTGAATTAAACTGAATGAGTTCAATTTAATGAAAATCAACTGCATAGATTTCTAACTGGAGAGACATCACACCCCTAAAATGTGATTCTAAGTAAGCTGTTTACTTTGAGCAGTTTTGGAAAGCTTGCTTGTATTCTGCTCAGGCAACACGGTGGTGCCCTTGTTCTTGTCTTAAATAGCACCTTTTATCTTGCAGCCTGTCTTACAGTGCTGTGCTGCACTGCAGAGGGTGATTATCAGCACACCAGGCCTGCCTAATCTAAACCAGCACTGGCCACAGTAATGCACAGCTCTGCACAGCACCCGTGATGGAGCACAGGCAAGGGAGCCAAACATGTCTAGCTCCTATCAAGGCAGAGCTTTATCAGCTTAGGCCAAACTTCACAGCTGCATCACACATCTATCTCTTTCTTTTTGTATTAAAAATGGGTTCTTCCTCTAGGAGTTTGCAGCCATACACACACAAAGAAAATCCAACACAACTGAACAAATCAGATACTAAAAGAATGCAACTATAATTATGCAACTACATCACATAATTAGAATGATCAACTGTTCTCTTCCTTTTTTAAATTTTATCCAAATGAAACAACTGGTTCTTTATTGGTGCAAATTTAACAGTGAAGGTTTGACGTTCTCCTTACCGCTACACCTAAACTCGCTAGATTAGACTCTGAGATGCTGCTATTGCTGACAAGCTCAGAGAAGCCCTTTGTTGAAGACTCACTATCTGGGATCCTTCAATAAAAGGCTGGATTGGATTCTGGGATTGACTTACTATTGAGCAGTCAAACAGGTGAAATGGAGCTAAATTACTCTCCTCTTGTTTGCCTTTGTTCTTGAGCAAACCCAGGAGGGGTTTCTTCATTATTCACGTCTATAATCCTCAGGTCTTTAAAAGCTAGTCTCCTACTGTTTTACCACACACAATACTGCACAGCGAGGGAGGGGCTCAGACTGAGCTGTTTTAAACCTTTTTCGTCCTGGTCAGTTCTTCCTCAGGAACAGCTATAATAATAGAGCCATGTCAGTGACATTCACCAACGCAATGTCACCCTCTTTTCATCCCTGATAAAACCCACAGCACGTTCCTGAATTTTGGATGTCATGCATCAGTTTTATTTCCTATAAAAAAAAACCTGGAAAACTGGTTGATTGCCCTTCTCTCTCAAGCACTCATTTAGCACAGACATTTCAGCTCATGTGAAACATTGTACAAGTGATAAGGTCTGCTTCTCAATTAAAATCAGACTTTTAGAATTTTTTCATCCAAATTTGGAGCTGTTAGCAATTTGCTAAGCATGCAGCTTCTCTTTTCCTCTTCTAACAAGCCCTCATCCTGGTTTTTTAGTTTTATCTCTGAAACGCTGTGTCAAGAAAGGCGCTATACCAACGTCAATTGCTGTTGTTGCTTTTGCTAACAAATGTAGAGACAGGTAAACAGGGAAATAATTAAAGATTACAGTCATCAGCATTGATTTTCCTTTGGAAACAGCACAGATCAAATTAAGTTTCAATCGTTAGATGTAATATGTTATAACTCTGCTCCTCACACAGATCTATGCTGTTTTGTGCTTTGGGCAGAATTAATTTCAGAAATAAAGAAAGGCACTTGAGGCACCAGGGATCGACTGGAGGGGGGGTTGTGATCAATAGTGCTCTAGAGACTCAGTGTGTGATGCTTTCGCTAATGGCCGTCTGTCTCCTGGGTGTCAGAGCCACACACAGTGGGAAGACTTCCACTCCGGCCCTGTGATGTGCAACACATTCAGCCAGTTGCTGCAGGACTGTCTCATAACCCGCTCTGTGAGTACTTGACTGACCCCAGTAACAGCTAGGGGAAAAAATGGAACAACAGTCCAGTAAATAATGGAGTAACAGCCAAATAGAGGACAGGGAACGATTAAGTCAATAATGGAGTAAAAGTGCAGTGAATAATGAAGTAAGGGTTAGCTAAATAACAAAGTGACAGGTTAATAACAGTAAGCATCAGGCACATAATGGAGTGACAGGTTCACAATGCCACAGCAATCAGCTCAGGAGTGTTGTAATGCTTAGATCAATGGTGCAGTAACAATCTGGTTAATATTGTTTGGTAACAGCTTTGTAAATAATAGATGGTTCTCAAACATAGCCTAGAGAGGAATGGGGCAAGGATGCTACAAAATGAAGAGCTTGGCCCTGCAGAGACTGTGCCACCCCTGTCCCCCCACAAAGTGCTTCCAGTCTCCATTGGGAATTGAAATCCAACAGGAAGATGATTGTGGAGACATTAAAAAATTGTATTTTCATTACAAAAATGAAATAACACCTTGCTGTTCTCCCAGTGAAATCACTTGGGAAGATGATTACAGAGTTACAGCGGGAGTAATGTGTTTTCAACAGATGAAACTCACCCAGTTTTGGCGAAGTTGGTCCAGTAGGTCATGACAACAGCGCTGAGCATCACGTCGTTCTTGGAGAAGTTGCAGGGGAAGAGGTCGGTGGGGCCGATCATGGGGATGCCGAACACGTAGGGCACCTCATCTCCGTGGGCGGCGTCAGACCAGGTGGGCTTCATTAGGCTCTGGCAGTGGTGGTAGAAGGCGTAGAAGTAAGTGGGCGAGCCGTAACGGGCGTGCAGGTCAGCCGTCACCACCGCCGGCTCCACCCACTGGTGATCGGTGAACAGGGCCACCAGGGTCTTGCGGCGAGTTTCGGGGTTCTCGCGGTCGGCCCAGTCCGTGTACATGAACTTGATGGTCTCCCTCAGCGTGTCCTTGCCCTCCGGGTAGCCGTACAGGCTGTCCACGAAGTCGGAGACGGAGAAGTCAAAGTCGTTGCCGGACACGCCGTCCTCGGAGTCGACCACGTTCTCCACGAACCGCAGCCCCTCGCCCTGGTTGACGCCCAGCATGATGTCGTAGTTCAGGAACTCGCCCTGCTCCATCAGTATCTCAGGGTCATCAGGGATGACGTCGCCGTCGATGACGGGCCCAAAGGCTACGTGGTAGCGGGCCGGCTGGATGTCCTGCTCCACCAGCTCCCGGGCGCTCTTCTTGCGCAGGCAGTCCACCATGTCCAGTGTGTCCAGCACGTTGCAGCCCACCTTCTCGGCCAGCAGCCGGGTGTACTTCACAGGCTGGTAGTTCACTGCCCAGCTGGACAGAGCAGAACCGCTCTGGATGATAGCTCTGTGGAACAGCCCTATGGGAGAGAGAGGTGACAAACAGGGATTGAGTACTTCGGTTTCGCTCCATGTTCATGAAGATGGGTTTAAAGGTCTTCAGTGTACAACCCGAATAGCACAAGTCTGACTACTTATTTTAGGCACACTGGTGCTAATGGAACTAATGACTCTTTGACGAGTAGAAGCTTTTTAGACTCTGCTTTGGGTATCAAATTAACTTTTCATTTTGTTTTCGTGTGGCTAACACAGCTGCCTCAGTAAATGTAGGTTCTAATTACACGGTTTATGAGCGCTGGTATTGTAGTCGTCCCTACAGTGCTACTTGTGTGTCAGTGCGAATGGCTGTTTTCTTCACTGAATGTACAAATGCCACCGTTACATTCTTCTGAGTTAACCTAGGGGATGTTTGGCAAAACGAGGCGAGAAACAAATCAAGCTATTTGTTTTCACTTGCATATTCCTTGAACTTTGATTTGAGGCCATTGCATGAGAAAATTGATTCGGGGAGGGTGATATTTTCATTTCTCTAAGAGCTACACATGAGTGAGACCTGCTCCTGACTTAAAAGCCCGAATACATTGCTTAATGCTTTCTGCATTCTGTCAGCTCTGTAGCCTCACTGCAATCATCTACCTGATCGCACAATTGATCCACAGCTCTGTGTTTTTTTTTCTGTCTTTGTACTTGGCTTTTATGCTATGCTCAGTGTCCTTTACAATAGTTTACACACTACTTCTCCTCTAAGATTCGTACTTTCGCTGATAACATTTCTCAGAAAAGCGCATTTAAATTATACAGATCAGTAACACAGAAATCCGGAGCTGGAAGGGCTATTATTAAAACTTGTGCATTTCCAGGGCTCTGTGCACAAATCCACTACTACTGTGCTCAGCTTGCTATGGGCTGTTTTATTAAAGGAAAAACAAAAAGATTTTTATCACAGAGCGTCTCATAAACACCTCCGCATATGAAATCAATAGCTCTTAAATTCATATCGGCTGCCGCATGCTAGCCTGTTGAAACAAAAAAAAAAACCAACAAAACAAGGCAGCTTGTTGGTGGTTTTTACAAAACACTCAGCATGCTCACTGGGCTCTGCAGCAGCTATTTTATGAACAAGGCTGCTGGTTATGATTTCTGCCTGTCTTTTAGAAAGGAAAAAGCAACATGAGCAGAAGAGGTTTTGTATGATATGGACTAAGAAGCTTATGGATACAGTTTTAGAAGCACAACAAAAAAGACAAGAGAACCTTAAAGACTACATGATTTCCCTAACCGACGAGTGTCATTATGGAAACACAGAGTGTTGGTGGACCACGAGTTACAAGAAAATCACCCTTACAACTGTGCAATCACTGTAATTACAAATTAATTACCATGTAATAATCATGTAATACCAGTCTTGTCAGCAGTGTTGGTTTCTTTTGTTAAATACCCTGCAGCCACTACAAAGTCTGATGCTCAGATAACATACATAGCTATAATCTCTCATGCTTTTTAATATAACAGCCTGTCCCTTGAAGTATATTCCTGGTCTTCATGTGATTTTTAAACTGCAGTGAAACTTTCTGACACACATCCCCAGCTGTTCAATACTCTCTAAGCTGCTCTGAAGGGGAACAAAGCGCACAGCTTGTGCTCCGAAAGGAGAGCCAGCTGCCAGCGATTTTCTTGACAGAAACGTGTCACAGAGGAGTTGAGATGATGATGGAAGGGCACCCTGAAGGAATGGAGGGTCTGATCTGCTGGTCTAGGACTCGTTCCACTGGACTAAACCCACAGTTCCTTGCCCCTGTCACTCCCAGAGGATTCCAGGACCGTGTCCTGAGCTTGAGAGAGGCAGGCAGGGCGATGGCCGAGATGCCAGGGCCCCAAAAGGTCATGTCAAATAAAATTCATGTGAGCTCTGTGGAGCTGGACAGGAGGAACTTGAAGCTGTCTTCCATGTCTGTGCAGAGGCTGTTACTGATTGTGACATTTCAGCCTCTCCACTGCTAGTGACTAATAGAAATTGACCGGCTCCAAACTTTTAACAGAAGCAGATGCAGAGTCAGGAGGAATTGACTGAGACTGCATGCCAAGAGAGCTTTCTTTCCTCACTAATCTATACCACACAACTCAGCCGCAAATGTAGAGACGAGAACTCAGTTAATCTACATAGTGCCACTTATTCATTATTGTACACAACTCCCTAATCTATACAATAACACTACACCCCACCTTTCCATAAGACCCAAAGGAGGCTGGGATGAGCTGGATTTCAACAGATGGCTTCTGACTCCCTGCCCAGACTGCAGCGTGCTCTTTTCGAGTTCTTTCCCAGCTAAAGCAGGCACAGAAGATATACTCGGAAAAATGGCCAGATGTGCACATGCACCAAAGTGTGACTTTATCACATTTAAGAAATATTTGAGAAAAACTCCAGTTTAGTTGGAGATTCATCCCTGCTTTGCTCATATGAAAAGTATTTCTTGTTGATCACAATTGCTGATCTGCAATCTTTTGTAATGGTGCCTAATGGGCACCTGTTATCATAAAATCCATGCAGAGAAGGAACTGGGACAGAAAGGGAGATAGAGAGGGAGTCGGGAAGGCTGGACAATTGCTTCATGCTGACATAATGTCTGTGAGCAATGGGTCCCTGTGTCTTTTTATAGAAGCAGTTATATGAAGCAAGGAGATAGAACTGGCAGCATTCTTTCTGGCCAATAAAGATAAATGGAAAGGTTTTATTTTTTAATGCATGTTCTCCATTTTCCACAAGGGCCTTTGAAACTCTCAGTACCGGAGGGCAAATTTTCGAATCATAAATATTGCATGCGTGAAGGGCCATCAATTCTGCAAACAAATTAATAGAAACATAAAAAGAAAATAAACCTTGAGAAGAAAAATTAAAATGCTATGGATGTTAATGAAACGTAAATCTGGCTAATATTGATAGAAAGAAAAATAATCAAGGGTTATCATTATCGTCTAACTCATGCCAACACAAGCTTTCCTGCTAATCTCATTAGATTCAGCACCAGTTAAAGCATTTTCAGATTTTTCCCACTACAAAATAAACAATTGGATTGTGTACTAATTCTCTCCAAGTGTAGGTTAAGGATATTAAAACTTTGATATGATCAGCTGCTGAACAGCTGTAAGCATATAGAAAAGAAACAACAATAAAACAAATTTGTACTCTAATTCCAGGAAGGCATCTTTATAGTATAGCATGTTAATTGTGAATTATTAGCTTTAGCAGTATCCCTAAAGCATTGGAGATTTTTTTTTCAGCCTGAATTCTTGACTAAAAATACATACAGTCACTTTATAAACAAAATGCTAATAAAGCATGAATCATGGGAAAAAAACCTGCACAGGGACACATTCACAGTTGCATCCACCTCAGGAATTCAGCCATGAAATGCAAATGGATGAGAAGCTACTATTCTTGGCTGTCCTCAGCCTCTGAGAGCCAGATGAGACAGCAGGATCAAAATTTTGGTTGGAAAAAACTTTGCAGACATGGGGGACAGACAAACGTATGTATGTTACTGAGAAAAGATCTGTATGTCTGTGGGCGCGCAAGAACAGACCCCAACCATAGGCAAAGCTGCATATGAACTCTCATGAGCACAACACTGTACCATGCAGGAAACTTTGTTGCTGAATTAACAGCAGGTGCTCTATTTAAAAGACTCTAAAGAGAGACCCCATCTTGGATCACTGCTAAAGTCTGGCAGTGTCCCCTAAAACTTCCTTCCTAAAACCAAACTAGCACAAACACCTTGAGAGCCCTTTAAATCCCAAATGCTCACTAATTACTCCATTATGAATGTGAGGAGTTTAACCCTCCACCAATAACAGAATTAATTAATTGACCCCCAGTGAGTCTATTTACAAAAACACAGGCCATTTGGCGGCCTCTAGTGGCAGGCAACCTGTAACTGCCGTCCCTCCAAAACACTGGCTTGCCACACTCTTGCTCTAGCACTGAATGCTGCGAAGTGCTAAAATAATGAGAGCTAGAGTCCGCCTATAGCAGACATGGGGGAACAGATTGTGAGTTTTGATTTCAAAGCTGAAACATGTGAACTCACTGCATTAGAGTGCGACCTCTCTCTTGAATGGAGATGCAGGGGGAAAATAGGCAGCAGAGGGAGGTACACAGGCTCAGACTTTTCACACCCCCCTACCAGGGTCAAGTGAAGGACGGTACACCAAAGACTGGCTTTCTCTCTTTTCTCTGAAGGGTAATCAGAAAGTGTTGAGGCGGCAGTAAGGCATTGGTAAAAGCATTACTGTTCATCCTTTCACTAACCAGAATGCTTTACTAACTGGCATTTTCCAGTCAGTGCAAAATCAGCCTTTGCTATCTGGAAAAAAAAGTCTTGTTCTATCTGGCCTGCATCAGATGCTCTGTCTCTTAGTCTGTGAACATCTGCCATTGTGGAGACACATTGTATCTTTGCCTACTTTTATCTCGGAATATTTACAACATCCTGTGCCACATTCTGTGTGCCTGTCTCTTTTATTTGCCTCATCTGTGTTACCTTTTTAGTCCTACAGTAGCTGAACAGTGTCCTAATGATACAGAAAACGAGCACAAAATGAGGAATTTTAAGGGAAATTGTGAAGTTCTACTGATTTGTACATCATTTTTTGCAATGCTCTTTGCTTGAATTATAGTTTCATTATGAAAGTACCGTACAGTATACAGTCATAATAATATTGTAATAGTGTAATTTTGTGTTATTATTAAACTTTAATAATAATGGTAATAATGGTAATAACAGTTGTTAGGACAAACCTACCTACAGTAGACTTACTTAGACTCATTCTACGTAAATTACCTTTTATGTCCGATCATGCAGAACATTAGTGTTCTTGGTTTGTGATAACATACCTTAGTATTGACTTTCTGTCATATTTGACTATCCAGCATCCCTCACTCCCCACGGATGTTGGATAGCAAAGCGGTTGCTGTAATAAAGCTTGCCGGGCCCTTTCCAAACCTGAGACCACAAAGCAAGGTACAGCTAATTGGATGTGGTTCAGCACTGTCTGGAAAGCACTCAGTCAGTGTGTCTAGGATCTGGGATCTTCTTATCCCTATCCTGTCTGGACCCTGGGACCCTGCAGGCTCCAGTAGCTGAAGCAGGCAATATGTGCATTCAATGCAGACCAACAAGTGCTGCCTCTCTCCCCTCAAGCACAAAAATAGAAGAAAACCGAACCCCATTTGCAGGATCGTGCCCTGTTATGACAACCCTCCTTACTGTGTATAATGACCCCAGTATACTGTGGATATTAGCCTCATTATCATCTTGGGAGAAGGCAGCCTCTGCAGCATGTACGAGAAGCTTCATGACCTGTTCATGCTAGACTTTCAGAGATTTCATATATATTTCATGTATTTACAATATGCTTTACGTTGCCGGTCAGGGATCTTGATTGAAAGGCTAGGTTTTGTAACTGATGGTTTAATTCAATCCATCTTTAATGAAGGGAATTACAGGCAGGAATAAATGAAAAGGCAATGGAAGAGTCATTACAGCCTCCTTCATCCGTCCTGCAATCAACATTAAACTCAAAGCCTTGATGGAAATGTCCTTGAAAGTGGTTTTCAATTCCGTCTTTATTTCAAATGGCAAGAGCATCTCTTTCTGTTTCATAGCTGCATCGCGGCTATAAAATAGATCAGCCTACGAGACCAAATCCTCGCCAAGCCTCTGCTATCCCGTTATCCCACAGATCTGCCTTCTTTCCACTTACACTGTTCCTGTCCATTGCTTTTGGACAGTTTGTAGCAAAGCAGTTTGTATATAGAAATACAAACTATTTCTCCTTTTTTAATACAACATTATCACTTTAAAAGAGACGGGATCAATTCTTAGATCACGACACGATAAGCATTTCTGAGACACTTTTAATAAAAATCTTTACTAACTCGAGAGCTCCGCCGCAGTCCCCTACTGAATTGAAATTGAATGAGTAGCAGAGTTGCAGCCCCCACCCTCAGTCTGAATAATCCTTTAATCACCATCAGTCAGACATCAACAGACACTCACGCTGGGGGACCAAGAGGTCACAAAGAGATTGGGGATTTGCAAACAAGAGTATCTTCGTTATAAGTTTTGTGCTCGTTCAGTATACTTTTACATCGCTGAGGCTGCAGGGGTGAGAATGTCAATGCAGATTATATGGGCTGGCTGTAAGGGCATTTCCTCATGAGCAAAAGTGCTGCACGGCAGGGCTGTGTGCTTGAATTACTCAAAACAGTGGTTTCATTCCCTCCCGCCTTCATTAGATAATCGCAGCCTTAATTGATCTAGGAAGTGGCGTCACTCAAATACTCGCGGTTTGTTTCTATTCACAAGTTTGGGATTTTATTTCATTTACTAAATACTATGGTTAAAGCTCCAACATGTTTTAGAGTCGGGAACAAACAGTTCAAATTAATCTGATTATTATTATTATTATTGAGTCCATTTTGGGTTGGATTGTGTCACCAAGGACTCAGCTGGAACAAAAACCAACAGGTGGGTGTGTCACCAGGACCAGGACTGGGAACCCCTGACTGAAAAGCATGGATACAACATGTACAGAACCCAAGACAGAGTCTCACCACATGTGATGGGGAACTGCAGAAAGAAAAGAAGTCAGCTTGTACATACAGGACTCTACAGAATTAATATTGCATTGACCACTCACATGAACAGAGACTTATAGTAAGTCAGAAATTGGATGATATATTCAGCCTGAATTCCAGAAATAATAATAAATGTTAGAGGGAAAACACAGTTCCACTGACGCCCCAGACCACATACAGTATATCCAGCCAGTGTTTCCAAAAGAGCCTGTACACCTTGCAATGTGCAACTGTCTCTGGACTCAGTGGATTGTGACATTGCCCACTGTGTGCCTGTGCCACCAATGCTACAAATGAATAACTTTGCGTTTATAATGAGGCAGATATAAGCATGTTTTAATGGCTTGGGTGACTCATAGAACTGCCTTTTTATTTTTAGAGCTTTCATTATTTAATCATCCACTGCGCTTCAACATTGCTCTGGATTGTATGGTTAACTTTCCGTTTGGAACTTCTACATTGTCCAGGAATATCTGTGGCCCACTGTATAATACAGTAAGGGATGAGCTTAGAGATATGTTCAGGGCTTTAGAGTTACAGTGTGGATTGGGGTCATGTGTTGCAATGTGTGGGGGCAAGGGTGTATTTAAGGCTGATGAATCTGGAATGGGTGCATATTGTCCAAGGTCAGCTAGTTGTTACAGTACTGGCTTCCAACCACCAGAGGGGAACCTATACGCTTGCGGGCTACCTCATCCACTCTGGGGAGGAGTAGGTTAACCAGGCCTCGTTAACCCATCCGCACGCCTCCCCTTCAGCCTATTTAAACCCTGTTGTCTGTTTCCTCCTTGGTATTGGGTTGTACCTCTTGAGGTACACTTCAGAGCCTTTTTGTGATTTGACAGCTTCCTGTTTTTTTTCCTGGATTTCTGGATTGCACACTCGACCCTGGTTCACCTTGGTATTGAAGATTTGTTACTTTTCTTTTTTTTTTTGGACCTTGCTCTATTCCTTTTGACTACGATCGTGGATCACCCCTTCTACGGCTTTCTTGTTATCTCCTCACCCGCATAGGGTCCATCATTTAACACTTGCTGATATCCAGCCTTAACACCAGTCCCTCCACACTGAAAAAGCAGAGCACCCACGCACAGAAGAACTGCTCCCATGTTCAATGAATTGAGTTCAGAAGAAATGGTCATTTCAATAATAGAATGATAGAGGCTTGAATGATAGAACTTTGTCCTAGCCAGATCCTACCATATGTTAAAGTAGAATAATGGTGGAAGAAATTACTATTAAAATATCCCAAACACGAGCCTATCCATACACAGATATAGTGTATTCTGTACCAAGTATAGTGTAACTGATAAAACCATTATTCAGCTTCTGTCAGAACAGTATGCTGCCTACTATTAACTTGGTAAGAGTTTTTTACCTTGCAATTTATTTTCTCCATTATGTCAAACCAAAAAGGACAAAGTGTAACAGCGTTATGCACTTTCTCTTTTCTTAAGTACTACACAGCAGTGTGTAAACAGCTACACATATCCAGCAGAGAGTTTAATTTGAAAAGACAAGGCATGACTCCATAAGTTGAGCTTAGAGCTGAACTTTGGCCCTGCTTGTAGAGCCATGTAGCCTGTGAGTCCAGAGAGAATAGAAGACATTCAATAGCTGCCTTTCTGGTCCAGTGATCACATCTGAGATTATCAATCTTATACATTCAAAAACAGGCTTCGGGCAGGAGGGAGAAAATGAAAAATAAATTATTGTGGATAAAACAGAAAGGCCCAGAGTTTGTTTTTCTGATGAAGTGCAGTTTTGATGCATTCTGAACACGCTATGAGGCACACAGAGGCAGCCACACGAAGTTCCTGCACATGCACATTGTTGGGATGTGGTTGTGTGGTGTGTTGGGATGGTCTGCGAGGAGAAATGACACGCTGCATGGAGTCACAAGGGGAGTGGGCTGAGTCTGAAGTCACAAGGGGAGTGGGCTTTGGGTCAT
Source organism: Atractosteus spatula (assembly GCF_055471065.1). Classification (NCBI taxonomy): domain Eukaryota; kingdom Metazoa; phylum Chordata; class Actinopteri; order Semionotiformes; family Lepisosteidae; genus Atractosteus; species Atractosteus spatula. Next base: position 47,643,063 of record NC_142714.1, on the reverse strand, counting down.
AAAGTACCAAAAAGGGGGATTTCCATAATGGCATCAATGATAGTATCTGTGGACAGAGTTGGACTCTGAGATGGTCCTGCCTGGCAGGTCATCCACAAACAGAGTGCCCTGCTGGTGAGCACCACTTTTGTTTTGTGTTAACCTCTACCACAACCATTGGTTCTCAGAAGGGGCTTTCTTTCATTCAGTAGCTTGACCCTAATTGAATAGCTATTCAAATGGTTAGCTTTCTTGGGGTAACTCAGTCGGCTGCCGAGAACCACAACCTTTCCGAAAGCACTTTACTGTCAGAACCCCCCCTTCAATAATAATAACATTACTTTATTAACCCTTTACAATTTCTTGCATTAGGAATTTGTCTTTTCGCATACCCCAGCTTGCTCTCCATGAGACACACAGACAGGGAGAGATGCTTGGGGTCAGAGCACAGGGTCTGCCGTTGTACGGCGCCCCTGGAGCAGTTGGGGTTAAGGGCCTTGCTCAGGAGCCCAATGGAGTAGGATTCCTCTGATGGCTGCGGGATTTGAACCAGCAACCTTCCAGCCACAGGGACAGATCCTTAGCCACAGAGCCACTGCTCCGCCCGATGTAGGATGAGCTGAGGATGGTTGGTGTGAAGGTGAAGATGGGGTCGAGGGAGGGGAGCCGAAATGGAAAGTGAGACAGCAAGAAGCAGGTGGTGGGAGAGATTAGGGTCTGACCTCTTTCCAAACATTTGTTTTAAACTCCAGAGTTTAATCAGAACCCCTACAAAGTAATAAATAATGCCAATGCAGGATTCTTTGCCTTTGCCAAGAAAACGGAATTGGGTGTCTAATGAGCAGGAAGAAAAGAAGTCTCATGGAAAGTGGTGCAGCAGGTTTCGACTCCGGTGAGTACAAGCAGGCGGAAGTGGGTGAGAGTAGGGTTTGACTTCCTCCCGAACTTTCATTTTAAACTCCTTGAGTCCTGCTTTAACTGCTACCGCAGCATGAGAATGTACTGTGCTGGATGTGATTTTAATGGGGGCCTGTGGGAAGTGTAGGAATAGATAAGTCAGAATATCAGCAATGGCTGCTTTCAAGCAGAAACCGTCCTAATGAGGAAAACATTAGCAGACAGGGGACGAAGCCGGCAGTGAGCCTGGCAGCCCAGAAGGAGAAGGCTGGGAAACACACTACCAGTTAGTAAACAGATGTTCCTTCTGCTTTGGACCTCAAAGCAATTAATGAAGCCTTTGCCAATTTACACAGGTCTCAAAACACGTCTAAGAGCACCTCTGACTCTGCCAGTCAGGGACATTTCTTTTTTTTTTTTTTTGCAAAACATACATCTGTCAAAGCTGAAGCAGAATCTTACTTACAGATGAGTGGAACCTGCAGATTGAGAAATTAGAATTGCAATTGGGTCATTACAGACTGGAATTACTCTGGGCTTTGATAACAGCTTTCTAGGTTGGCTGGCAAACACAGAGTCGTGGTAGAATGGCAGGACAGACTTGGGTCCCTGAAGATGAGAAAATAAGTGGGAATAACGACTCGGAGAAAGATCTGAGGGCGCTGAGGCTTTGGGGAGGCACAATCACATCTGCGCCTGGCTGTCTTTACTCAGACCTGCCATTTACTGGCACAAGCTGAAGATTTCCCATTTTAAATCTGATCAACAGCTCTGAAGCAGCTGAGAAGAAACCAGGAAGTCTGCAGTGAAACCAGTCTTTGGGGTCAGGCTCGCCTGAACAACAGGTAGAGTACCAGCACAAAGGGTTCTGGTCCTTGAAATGCCCCTGTGATCTGTTTATATCAGTGTCTTCCAGGACACAGTGTGTGCTTTGCTGTTTCCAAGAAATGTCATCTTTGCATCCTTAGAGGTCAGTCAGCTGGCAACAACAGGCATTCAGCTCAGCTTCAAGAGGCTAGCTACCTCACACATCTGAGAGAGACAAAGTCCTTGACTGGACTGTTGAGTTGCAGAGGACCACTGGATATTTATAAACGCAAGACACACTAGCTCAGTCACGTAGGATCTTCAGTCTTCTCTGCTCTCCAGATTTTGCTTGGTTCATAACTAAAGGTTTTCAACAGTGGTGTACGGGCTACGTTTACCTCAAAGACAACTTTTAGTTTTAGCTATTCAGCATTTTTATTTAGAAAAAGTGGATTTTCCACCGTAGAGTTTAACTATGTACAGGAGAGACTGACATTTTTTTTTCCTTGAGCTGAGCTGTATTCCTGAGAACGACAGAATTATCTTCCCCCCTGCTACAATGAACAGAACATAACAAAAGACTCTCCAGGCTCAGTGATGGCTTTGGCTTACAACTGAATTTCTCGGGGCCAGTTGAGATAATCTTTTATCACATAAGGATGTACTGTAACAGGCTGGTACTATTCTGGGATACCCCCCATCCTACACTGTACACAGTCCACTAAGTGTAGACGCAGTGCATGAGGCAATGTTGCAAACTGTGCCCTTCAGACTTCTGAATCAGGGCTTGTTTTATGCCCTCTAAGTGATCCTTTTTTCCTACATGGCCCAAGCAGTGCCAAAACCATGGGAGGCTGTCACTCAAGTAGACTTTTAGAGCTCAGAACACGTCTGCTGACATCACACTACTTTACTCAGAAAATCATCCCCAGCAACAACAATGTCAACAACTGCAGCAAATGAAAGGATGCTGCTTCCTTATCACACTGCTGCCTCCAAAGAGCCCTTCACAGAGGGAAAGCATGATGTCACTGGCGAGAGGCCGAAACAACGCTGTCTTTGCATCTTTGCTCAGTGCAGGTCTGAAAAGGGAGACAGCAACAGCAGCACCCCTGAAGACCGCAGGCAGAGTGCCACAGGGAAGGTGCAACGTGACTCACATAGCACGGGTGGCAGTAAGAGGGTGATACTGAAAGGGACACAGAGCTGAGAGAGAATAGGCACATAAATACAGAGAAAGTTTGTATCTGAACCACAGAAAAGCAGTTCGCCTAAGACCCAAAGATTAAGGTACCTGCTTGAATTACGTCTATTGGATGTACAGTAAGTGCAGTATTTATTTATTCTATTGGAGTGGTTTTTTTCCCTTCTTTTCCTTCTTTTAAAACTCTGGGGAGGAGGCACACCTCTCACTTTGAATCAAAACAATGACATTTGCATTTGCTGATTCCCAGGAAAAAGTGTCACAGTGCTGGTTGATGCAGCAAAGTCTACATACAGCACAGAGGGCCTGTGCTGTAATACACACTGTACACACTCGTCTTCAAGAGGCTGGAGGGGAGCTGTAAACGAAGAAGGTTTTCCCCACGTGGAAAACCATAAATCAAACTGAGACAGAACAATACCAGGATCAACAGGAATTAATATACGGACTACTTAAGGACATGCCTGGGGACAAATAGCTTACTTTTCATGCCATTATTTTTTTTTCTCCCCCGAAATAAAGAGCTTTTTTATGAGCTGCCGAGATGATGCCATTTTCAGCTGTCAGTGTCTCTGGAAGTGGGTTTCCTGTGCAGGTGGGCAGAGAGATGCCAGGCTCTTCCCTCCAGTAAGCTTGGCCACAGGACTGCCGACAAAGAGAGCTTTTCTCTGATGCCAGTCTCCAGAAAGCAGACGCACAGAGAGGAAAGAGAAACGCGGCGCCTTTGCAGGGAGAGGATGGGGGGAAGTCTGAGATGGGCGCTGGAACGCAGGCAGGAGACCACTGCGTCAAAGCATTTGAATTCCACAGGAAGTGTGAGGCTGGAGTAGCTGGCAGCAGAACAATTCACATTCACTTAATGGAATAATAACACCATGTCAGCGACAGGAATAAAAAAGAAACCCATATTGTCATAGAAATGAACTCCAGTGGCTTAGAGAAGAAAAAAAAAAAGTGGTTCCAATAATTATCTTTGCCCGGGTCTATAAATACTTATTCGAGCTGCTGTGATAAAAAGACCTACAAAGTCATAATAAGTTGAGGGTAATGCTTGAAATTCTTATTCGGTATTGTCGAAATTTTGCACACACAGAGCATTGAGATATATAATTCATATACTTTATACAGCGACGCAACTCAGAAATAAAGCATTTTCTCTTTAGTGATGTTTTGATTGCCTGTGCGTCTGTGGTTCCTCTGCGGTGCCTCTCTCTCAGGTAGAGAAGGACTGCACCGAAGAGCAATTCGAGTAGCAGAGGAAGATGAGAAGCAAACAAAAATATTCATTTCTTTTTCTTTTGACTTAACAAATGATATTACATGTTCAAGAGGGACCGGATTAAAAAGAAAACATATCTGCAGCTAGAAAACAGAGGGGGGGAGCGGGCTTCTTCCCACCCTCCTTGGGAAGGAGAGTGACCTGCATTAGCACCGGGTTCGAGAAAGGACGTGGCAGGAATGTGCCTAATCACTCTGACCCCTGAAGAGCTGCTGGGCCACAAAACCAACAAGCCAAACAAAACAGATGCCACAACAAAGTCTAGAACGTACATATTCCTCTTGACAAGAAATTCTAAAATGTTTAATTAGAGAGAAAATATTGTTCTTGCAAAATCTTATTAATATCACCACTTTTTAATTTCTTTCGGGTGGAGGGGGGCGGGGACGATATTAGACACTGAGAGCTGATAAGCTGAAGACCAAGAAGTGACATTTCACAGCTGACCTGTGTTCATAATTTACACCGCACCTTCCATTCATATTTCTACACATGACATTGAATAATTAAGGGCCAAACAGACATTTATTACACAAATGGAAAATATCTTTAATGGTCCTTGTTGGCTGCCAGGAAGTTCTTAGCATGAACAACAGCACACCTTATAGTCCATTTCCATGCACAGTTGCAGACTTAAGACTTCTGAATCAGCAGTTTGCACCTCTTTATTACATGTCATAAGTACTGCTTGTTAAACTACATTTATATGTCAGTGGTGCATCTTCAACATTCGGTAAACACCTTCATCCTAGGGAGTTGTAGTCAAGGTATTCTAATGAATTAACAAATGTTTATATCAGCAACTATTAAGTATAATTGTATCAGGTAGTACATGCACTCCTGTGTCTATTGCACATCTCAGGCTCTTTGAAGTGCAGAAAACTCTGAAGATCCCAACCCCAGCCCATGACAGAGACACTATTCTCATACATCATTTTGTGAAAATCCCCTCTTTATATAAATAACAGCAATCTTACACTTCATGCTCTAATCACAGGCGAAATTAATCATACTGCACTTTTAATTAAAAAGGTGGAATCGAGTACTGGAGCTGCTTGCTGTCTGTGAGCTGCAACACGAGAAATATAAAACAGTCAGATCAGCGTGCCAGTAAGGAAGCATCCCAGAGGTTTAATTATCTGTACTGTCAATCAAGGTGAAAGAAAACAAGAACGCAAAACACCACAGAGCAGCAGAGTCCTCGTGCGTTTCGCAGACTTACTTTTAAACTAAGAGAGACGGAAGATAGTAAAAACCTTAAATGCAGAAGAAAAAAAAAAGGAAAACCGACTGGGAAATGGTTTTGAAACCTAGTGTTTCGCTAAATTTAAAGTGACAACATAACAAATGGCTAGACTATCACAGAAATTGGATTATTCAAACACAAACCCCTTCTAACACCTCACCTGTTAGAGGCTTGGGCTGAATGCCTGCACTCCTAACTGCTGTATTTACATGACCGTGCAAGAGCTCTATTCACTCCGTGGGGTCAAGAGCTGTGACTGTGAATATGGGTTTTCAGAAGTCAGATTCATGTTCGACTTTGACTCTGACAGTATTTCACATCTTTGTGCCCTGATTGTGATGCTGAACTGCAATGACAGGGCATTCTTGACACTGCACAATAAAGGAAAGTGGAAGGAAAAGACTCCGTTCCTGAGCCACAGCAACCAGAGAAAACAACGCAGACAAGTCTTCCTGCATCTTACTGGGGAGCGCACAAGACCTTATTTCAGGGAGTGCTGCACTGATGCACCATGACTTGTGCAATTTATTAAGGTCAAACCCAGACAGTAATATCTCATTTTAGGTATTGATGTACATTTCAGTTTTGATCTTGCCTTTTTACTCTTAAATTGCATTCATACCACAGGTCTGTCAGACCAGGCAATTTAGATCAAATGGACAGACAATTTCTGCAGAGTTTAATAAGAGAAAGTGAAAAACGCATTGACATATTCCTTTGTCACTCTTCCCCCTCTCCTCTCTCTGCAGGACCATGTGTGTGAATGGTATTTGCCAGTGAAACGACAGACGGCTGTTAGTTACTGTATATTCAGGCCTTCTTCTTCTTTCAAAAGTTCATGAGATCTACAAGTAGAGGCAGGGAATAGGAAACCAAGACATGCTCAATCGGTGGAAATATTGCTGGTTCAGACCACTCCAAAGTAGCGCCAATTACCCCAGGGAATCACCACCTGATTGGTTAGCCAGGCAGCCAATCAATGAGCAAGAAAGGGGCAGGGTAGTACAATATGAGCTCAGACTCTGCACTGGTACCATGTTAAGAATGTCAAGGGAACAAGTCATAACTTTGGCTTAAAGTTGTTCTTCATTCAGAAATGTACAATGTCAAAAGCAGGACAGGGCGAAAAGCAACAAGAACCAACGTAAGAGCAGTTCAGGATGTGGCAGGGACGAAGAGAGCTGCTATGCATTTATGAAGGTCCCCTGGGTCATGGAGTGAGGAAGGACGCAGTGTGTGCAGTGTCCTGGAGATGAAATACTGACATTATTTTATGGTGAATGAATATCCTTTTGAAACCCTCACGCTGCATTAGCATGTATACAACAGAGACTCGGTAAGCTCCGAATAGACAGAAACAGATAGCAAGACAGATGTCCCATCATTTCAAAACTGTCTGGAGGACAGCTCCGGGATGTTCTCAGCTAGCAGACTAGTCTTTCAAAAGCTGAACATTCAGTCGAAACGTTGCGAATGTTGCTTCTTCTTTGTTTGCACCTTCCTTTCAGGCCACCTATAGCCTCCTAAAGGGAGTGGGGAGGGTGAAAAATATTGAACCAATGGCATAAAATCCCAAGTGGTCCTCTGTATCAGAGCTGGCTATCCAGCAGGCAGTAACATGACCCTCCGTACAACCGAAGCACAACAGCCTGATGAATTGCAATCATTAGGGTTAATATTCACTCAGCTGGTCCTGTCCTCTTAGAACAGATTTCTGTTTAATTCCACAACAACTGCTAGCGATACAGAAATGCCTCAGACAGGATATTATCATAATAGCACCTGTAAGATTCCTCATCAATTTGTAGCTTTCCCCGTAAACAGTTCTTCGCGGGCGTGTTGTTAATACACCGGGCATCAATGGGCAAGAGCGTTTCCGTTGAATTACTGAGCATCGTGCGTATTACATCTCCGTAATAAAACTGTACCATTAAGTGTGCACATTTATAGTCTTCCATAAGCCAGAAGTCTTAATAAAAATGAAAGCTGACATGGGTATGAGGAATCCTCCACAGCCCCAGTCTTTAATGTATTAGACTTTCCATTAAAAGGGGAGCACTTCTTCGGAAGCAGAGCTTTTAGGCTGATTAGTTATAGGAATAGAAAAAAAGGAACGACCTTCACCAGCATCCCTCCCCCCAACCGGTCGGAATTTTTAACTACTTAGCATTCAGATCGCGGAGCGCAGAGCCATCTCTCATTTTACATCATAATTATTATTAGGGGAGAGGAAGAGAAAGCGAAATCTGCATGTACAATTAGAGCCCGCCTGATGCCAGGTAGATGATAATACATGAGGCTGCCTAATGTCCTTGCGTCGGAACTTTATTTTGCAAGTGACGACTGAAGCAGTTCTCGCAGAGGCTCTGCGGGGACACAACTGTTGAGCCTCGTCTGCAGCCTTTTCCAGCAGCAAGGCAATACTTTAATGAATGTTTGGCATTCAAATCTCAGCTGCGCCCCGAGATGAATTGCCGACAAGGAAAATACTCTTTTACGAGCATCCTGCATTTTTCATGCATCCTGCACGCACAGCGGGTGGAACATATTGGGAATGGGGACTCCGTCCGGCCTCCGTCTCCCAGGTGAGCAGCAGTGGGAAGGCACACGGGCTTTCTGTGATGCAGGAAGCGCAGATGAATGTCAGGAGTCAGAAGACAGTCTTCCCCCCCTAGGCAATAAGAGCTGTTCCCAGTACACATACATGGTGTCTCTGGCACCTCACTGCGGATCTTTATATAGCTCATTCCAACCAGGCAAATGTGCCCTGGATGCAAACATATGGCGTCTGGAATTTTACTGCAGGCAAACATTCCATTCTATACACTGGAGAAAAGGCTGGTATTGTGACGCTCAGAGATGACTTGAACCAGGTCAGTGGGGGTGTCAGCCAAGTCTAGCAGTTCTGCCCTCTATGATTTCTGTGCTCCGAGATTGCTCCTTTTCTTTCAATCACTCTTCTTTTTGAGCTCCGGCTGGCTGCGGAGTCATAACTGAAGGCGCTGTTATAATAAAACGAAACGGGGACACACAACAGCCTTCATTTTCTCAGCTGCATTTGGAAGTGAATACCACCTAAAATTGGTTTTACACATTGTGCCACTTTCCTTTTAATGCTTTCCAAATAATTCTTAATGCTCTTCTTCATTGAAGATGGTGAACTGAACAACAAAAAGACAAGTAGCTTGGATTTCTAATGTTAGTGTGAGACCTTATTTCACTGATATTCCTGCAGCACAGTTCAGTAACAGTTTAATGGCATCTGTCTTTCCGGTGCTCTCCCAGCTCTGTGGCACTCACTTCTGTATCTCTCGGTTTGATGAATGCTTGAATTGTGTCAAGTGTTCCTGTGAGCTCCCTCTCCAAGTTCATGATGTACAGTAAGCTGAACATGTCAGATGAGATGATACTGGAAAGCAACTGCAATGTAGAATCCAGGGTTCGCTCAGTCTCTATTTCCAGTAAAAAAGGCAGAACATTATAGTGACAAAACAAACTGGAAAACTGGGAAAAAAGCCGAGAGATGTGCGTGAATATCTACTGAGCTCAAAAACAGCATTTGCATGTGGAAATGTCAATATTAACTGTAGGTTGGCCAGGATCAGATCCTGCAGATAAAAGAGCTGAAGGAAGCAGGGAATGGGGTCAGTCAGGAGACTCAGATATCGCGAAAGGAGACTGAAAGAAGGTACTATCGTCCCTTAGAAGACATACCTGGGAAAAGCCTGATGATAGGCCAAGAGAAGGATTTCTGTACATGGAGAAGAGTGTGAACCATGTTATCACAAGAGAAGCCAAGTAGAAGATGAGTGGAGCTACTGTAAGTGACCACAGGGCACCATTAAGACAAAGAAAAGGAATGTCACCATACATTCCAGGAAGTCATGGGAATACTATAATACTAAAATCTACCTAGCCCTGCCTGATACCAGTAACCAAGGAGGCTAGTAAATACTAGATGGCACCATTATTGCAAATTACATGTGGACAGAAGACATATCCCTGCTCTGTTCTTATATGGCCATTTCCAGTTAATGAGATAGTACTGATGGAGATGATCATTGTAGTTGAACTGTGCTTTTTTAATAAAGCGAAGGTGCTCTAAGAAAATACTTAAAAAAAACATGGCCTGGAGTCATACAATTTTGTCGCCTATTAAAGATTCCTCATACAGTATATGGCAGTTGTTTTAAGAAAACAATATCCTATCCATTCTGCAGCAGACCAAAACATCTTGTTGCTAGTCCTTTCTCCCGTCAACCAGTTTAAATAGAAAGGACGGCTCCTCTTCCTATTGTGTCTGACACTTCCAGATAGGAGAAAACCACAAAATTGTGTTTGGAAGAAGCTTTTTAAACACAACAATAAAGAACTACTGCCCCTTACTCCACCCTGCAGTACACGTGAGCTGTAACACTCACAGGGAGATCACACACAGGGGGAAGGGAAGTGAAGAACAGCAGGACTGTTTTTCTCCTTCCCACCCCTCCTTGGGTCAGCTGGGCAGAAACATTTTGGTGTAGCTATGCCCCCTAATGGGTCCAACGCTCTGCCCTCTTCTGTGGGTCACTGTGGGTCACCGGCACCACAGACCAACATCATGGCGATGCCATCTGTCAGCATGTTCACTGGGCTGTAAGGCCACCAGATGTTATCTCCTTCATCGAAGGTATATTTAGACACAGATTCTAATTTTGAAAGTGCTATCATCTGCGTGCTTTATGTGGTTTGTGATAATATCGTTCTTGGTCGTGGTGAGCGCTCTGCCCCTGGTTTTCCAGGCTTAAATGGAGTCCTCCATCCTTCAGTGTTAATCACGGTGAACTGTGAAAAGCGTGTACCAAAATCCGTACCCTTTTTTCTAAAAATTAGAAATGATAATCACAATTATTTGTTGTACCCACCAGATTTTGGAATTCCCACATGTGTATTTTCAATGTTTCAGCTCACGGATACGAACCCCGTCACCCGCACACGGGAGAGAGTGGGGAAGTGTAGACCTCTGATTCGCCCACCTTCGAGCCACATGTCCCAGGCAAACACAGGTCCCTCCTGGAGATTCAGTGCCTCAATTGCTACCCGTACCATGAGCCAGCAATCTCCCAGGATGTCATAGGGGGCCTAGGAGACAGTCTTGACCTTGGCCTTTGCAAGGGAAATACTGGTCACAGTGGGCTAGTGACATGATCCAGGCTGAAACTCGCTATGCCTGGGCAAGAGACTTTACTACCTGACCTACTCAGGAGGCTGTAGGATCTGTTCTCACACATGGAATCCATGCTGCTGTTCTCACTGCAACTTCACAAAGTATTAAATTATTATTATTATTCATTATATATCCACCTGATCTGGAATTCCTACTGTACTTATCTCTTTAACATCTCAGCCCATAGTAATGACTCCTATACCCACATTGAAGAATAATCCACCCATTCTGTGAACCATTCATCTTCACACAGATACAAGTTCTGCAACAATGTAGCTGAAAAGAGAGAAAATGCATGTCCTGCAGGTGCCCGGGACATCGCAGGGGTCACTGTCCGACCTTACACTTTGCAAAGCTAAGCCAGCTGTGCACTGCTGCTTGCGGAATCCCAAGGAGTGACTTGTCTCTGACTCACAGTGTCCGAATTACAGACCTCAACTTCCACTCCAGGCAAGTGCCTATGCCAGACGAGTCAACGAATGAGTTGTTTAGCCATTTAAACCTTGGGGACCTTGCAAAAATGTTTTCATGTTCAATCTTTAATGTTCCACACTGCTATTCAACCCTCCTCTGAAATACTTCAATTGATAAACACAGACCCCTAACTAACTGAATGTGAAAACACGAATGTCTATATTTAACACAAAGCTCTCTATTTGCCTCGCAGATAAAACTGAATTAGACTAAATTGCTCTGAGTACTCAGCTAACTTTTGACCTTCTAACATTACAACTTGGATGCCCCTGCTAAGCTTGTATCCAGGAAGCGACTGAAAGATATTTGTTAATTCAATAAAAATACAGCAGAAGTAAATTGCCTTTCAGGAATCAGTGGTGCGTGGCCTATAAATTCTTCCTACATATTTCCTCTAGTGTCCCTTATCACATCATTGGCAGCCAACTTTCATCAAAGAACAGATGCTGTGGACGATAACTGAAATTGTTACTTCTTTTTAAGTGTGCATATTGTTACAATGTATAAAATCATATTCGTTTTGCTAACCCGTGTCAGAACAAACGCTCTCCCTGCATTGTAAGCTTGCCAAGTGTTACTGTCATGAGCTGCAAGGATCCTCAGTGTTCACTGGTCTGTATTCCTGGTTTCAGCTAAGGGATATATGCTCTGTTCCGTTCTAGGAGGAAAAAATATTCAGCATCAGTAATATCCAATTTCCTCCATAGCACAGAGCTGGATTCTTGAGGCGGCAGTATAATAACATGCTAGATGAAGCATGGCATCATAGAATATGAATAAAAAATACATTTATTGTAAAATTTCAATCCAAGAGCAGTCATCATTCATCAAAAGAAACCAAGGCAATTAGTAACACTTTGATGCAGATTTGAGAACGCTACGTGCAATGAAACCCTCTCAAATCAAAGTGGAACCACTGAAATGAGCTCTTTCTAGGTGCTCTGATCCTTTAATGCAACGGTAAGCAGGGTATCCTTCTAGTCTCACAGCTGTGGATTTAAGAGATTCTTCTGAAATCATGCCAAGGAGTTGTGGTGTTAACCTAATTGTCAAGGTCGAATCCTATGTGTCACCATAACTTGGTCTGCTAAAGCAAATCCCATCCCCCCACCGTTCAGGTCTTGTAAACATAATGTTTGAACCTGTACTATGTGCTACTGACCTCCTTTAAGAGACTGGTAGAGAATTGACATTAAGAAGTGTGATCATCTATCGCACAATATATGCTCTACTGCATTTTAACATAGGATTGGAATTTGCAGCAAAACCGTGGCATCCTTGGGATCCTTAAATGTGATGAAAGGCCTAATTATTGGGAATCACCAGTTATTTAGTTATCACATACACACTGGATTGGCTAAAAATGATAAAGCCTGGGCTTTCTGGCAATGACTCTTGGAGCTGCTCAGGACAAAACGGGACATGCTCTTCCGACATGCCTGCCACCCTTGAAGGGCGAGTCAGCACTCATGGTACGACTGATGCGTCCCTGTTAGGAAATAGTAGTGAGGACCCTATGCAGAAAACCTGAATGATATCCAAAAGGTGTAGCCGAGAGAGCAATCCAAGGTCCGAAAGCCGTAGGTAAAGAAGCCGGGCAAAAGTACACAACCAGAAGTGGAGCTGGAAGCCATGAGGAAGCCAAGAGTCAAAACCAGAGCGATCAGTAAAGGGCCAAAACCAAAACCAGGAGACGTAGTTGGGGAACATACTAGGGTCAGAAAGCCAATAACCAAGTAGTAGGTTGCGGCGAAAGAGATAGTAGCTCAAGCCAGGAAAACCGTAATACTGAGTATAGAGGAATGTGTGAAGCAGCATTAAATAGGCTGGGGAAAACTGGCTGATTGGGAACCATTTGGAATGCGAGGTGGAATGCCGAGTCCTCCGGGGGAGTGGAGTAACAATCTCTCGCTGATGCCACTCCAAACCTGTGGGCTCCTGGAAAACCACAGATGCTCCATTAGATGGAGAGTGAAAAGAGCTGCAGTCAACTCATCCGGACCTTATCCCTGCATCCACAACCTTATCCCTGCCCTGGGAGAATCCCAGCAATGGCGGGCAAAATTAGGAGAGATTTACTCCTACCCTTACTTAACTGGTAAGAGAAAACCCGAGACCGACTTCAATGTCCACACCATCACAGACACAGACAGAGTTGTGAAGTGTGTGAGCTACTACTAGGCCATAACTCCAAACCATCCATCCATGTTCTAACTGCTTTATCAAATAGAGGGTCACAGAGGGAGCTGGAGCCTATCCTGGCAAGCAACAGGTGCAATGCAGGATACTCCCTACTCCCCACACACACACACTCACATGACTCCAACCCTTCAGCTTTGAATCCACTTGTCCTCTTTTTATTCAGGTAAGGATGGATTTAACAGCGTCGCCAATGAAAAACAGAGACACCCAAACATTCCACTGTAACTGTCAGACACCTTTAATGAGACTCCTGGCAACAACTTTGATTCTAGAACTCCCGATTCATTATACATTCCACGGAGAAGCACACTGTAATCCCAGCCTACAATAAACCCGCATAACCCCTTAGAAAGAAACATCTGAGGAATCAAAGATGCTTTAGCAGGAGTCACATACTGTGCATTGCCATAGACAATGATAAGGAGAAGTAATTGGAAACCTAATTGTCAGTCTTGCATGCTGATAAAAGTGCACTACATAATATAAATTACCAGTCACTTAAGTTTCATATTTTCTTTTTAAGAATTAGATAAACATGACTATCACCATTAAGACAGCTCAGGAAGATCGGCACCTGCTACTGCATATAAAAAAAAAAATGTCATTTGGTTTAAAGGACACTGGAGTCAATTAGTTAAAGCTGTCTGTGTGAGAAAGAGAAGATGGAGGAAGAAAAATAACAGCACTTTTTTATAAGCACCTAGTGTAGTTTGTCTTCCGCAGTCTGTGCCCAACGTGAATTGCCTCTTAACTGGAGTCTGTCCATTACCTTGGCACCAGTTGAAAGGCAGATATGACAGTCAGGTGGTCAACCATTGAGCCTCACACCTGCCGTTAGGCTGCCAAGTGTTGACAGAAGGCATGCCTTAATCCAGCACGAAGACTTCCGACATGAAGCGCAACTAATTTGTGTGATCTACACTTCTTTCTTTCGTGATGTTTTTGCGCTAATAAAAAGCCATCCTCCGCTACCAGACAAATTCTCCACATCTCTTTCCACTTTATACATGCTTTGTGTGTCTGATCCAATTTAAAAGACGATACAGTATAGTTAAAGCAAGTCCCTCTGGTGGCATTCTAGCAGAGTATCATGTATTTAAGAATATCAGCCTTAAACCATGCACTGTATTACACTGAATGCTTGGCAGCACTTGTTATCAGAAATGGGTTCTAGTTATGAATGGATAACTTGCAAACTTATAACCCAAAAGATAAATGATCATTTCAAGAGTATGAAATAAAGATATTTTCAACAACTAACATTTTTAATTGACTATAGTGACCACATTGTAGGCTGGGTCTTCTACACTGAGGTCAGCTTTTCCAATGACTGCTAATTATTAACGGTGACTTACTAACTGATCAATACACAACGGGAAGATGTGCTGAAATGTCAGGTGAAATCATGTTTGGGTTATAGACATGATACTTTATCTCATGTTTTCCAAATGGTTTCCAAGCCGAAATGTATTGACAAATGCTGACCTTTAGATATGGTAATGGAGATAAGGAAAATGTAAAAAAAGTGCCATGACCTTTTTATACATTTACAAACCTTCCTTTGATCAAGTCTATATTGGTTCAGAGTAAAAAAAAATATGTTTTTCAAATATGCTCAATATTTAATAATGTTCATACATTTATACGGGGTTATACTGAACATGGACAAAATTCCATACTCATTAGTGGCTTCCTCCAGAATGTTCAACATTTTCTAACACTACATTGGTGTATTTTGCTATATAGTAATATTACAGAATTGAAATGTTTAAAATCAGCTTTCCTGGGGAGAAATGTCTTAGGTTCAACACTTCTTATCCCTTTATGTTTGCAAACTCATACAGCTGACAAAAAAGCAGAGGAAACGATTTCATGATCTCTGCATGAGCCGTAGATCCGTCTCGCTTTCTGCCATGGGTGGGAAGTATTTTTCGAGGAAGCTTACCTTCCGAATGATGGGATAGCGTGAGAAGGCTGACGCACGAGGCCCCGATCCCAGATCCGAACACGGTGATCCGGTTGGAATCTCCTCCGAAGTAGCCGATGTTCTCGCTGATCCAGCGCAGTGCCTGGATCTGGTCCAGCAGTCCGTAATTCCCCTTCGCTGCCTGATCGCCGGTGCTGAGGAAACCTGAGGGATAGGAAACTGGACGTCAGGCACTAGCAAAGCCTACCAGAAATGTTGTTTAACCTCTAGCATGGAATAATGCAAAACAAAATCTCGGTGTCGAACGGAGTCCTTCTAACTGGTAAGTATTAAGCTGATGGAGCGCGATGTTGTGTCAGGAACAAGGAACACAAGAACAAAATAAGGTGTACAAATGAGAGGAGGCCATTCAGCCCTCCTGGCTGGTTTGGTAGTTAGTAGTTAATTGATCCAAGGATCAGTTTTTTTTAGAGAAGCCAATGTATTGGCTTTAACAATATGGCAGGGTATCCCGTTCCATACTCTTAAAAAGCTAACAGAAAAAAAGAAGGAAAATGCAGGTTAATTGCTCTTTAAACTGTGGAAGGAAAGACAAAAAAAACATTATTTCTCTTTTCAGTGTTAAAACAACTCACTGTGTTTTTGTGTTATTATGCTGTTCCACATGCTACAGCAAAAGGAGAATTTCTGCTTTAAACAGAATTTCTGCTGAAGTTTCACTCGAAGGCTCTCCTTCGTGTTTTTTGTGTTAGCTGGTATGTGGGAGGCTTGACTGCTGAACTGCCGAGGGCTTTACTTCTGCGGCCGCGGCCTTCAATCAGCTCTCCTCCCTTGTCTCAGTGGGATTCTCCGAACAACAATGTGCTGCAGGGATCGGATAACATGCAGGAGACGAGGAATAACCTCAAATGTCTCCCAGGAGATTCTTAACTCATCCAGCCCTAGACCCCAGAACCAGCTGTATACCTGTGGGACTCAAGAATCGATGGCAGTGTTTGTCTGAACTTGTTAGGTGGCGAGGACAATGTCAGGGGGTCATGATGAATGAAGAGCCAGCCTGAGATCCAAGTTGGGTGGAAGGAAATCGGTCAGGGAAACGGACTGAACTTCCCTGCGCTTATCAAGAGCAATCATTTAAAAGTAAAAGATCTGAGCTAAGAAGTCAGGGGCCTTGACTGACCTGTCCTAAAGTTATTAAAGAATTAAGTTTAAGGAATGTATTTAACTGGTATCAATGTTGGTCCCTTGCACAGTCCAATTAGAAATCTGCACCACATCCCTGAAAACACATAATGACTTCAGAGCACTGGGGGAAAGAGCTGTAATTCAAATGAGAAAGGAGCCGAACAATCACAGGATATGGAACATGTGCTGCTTCAGAGAAGGAACAGGCTTGTGAAGACTGTGCTCTATACTGGACTGGTGAGTTTAGGCCTGCCTGGCTCTTTGTCACAGTGAGTGATCTAACTGTGACAGCTTTTAAACCATTGATGCGCTGCTATTTCACAAATACAATTAACCGAGACAGTGTTTTACTTGATGCAAAAGGGCTAACAGACATATCTTAATTATATTATTACAACATCTTAATCAGAAATTTTCTCTAGGCTGATAGAATTAAATTAGATTCCTCGCTAAAAATTAAACAGAAGCGCTGTTTAACTTGAGAGCGGAGTTTGAAAACAAAATCCAGATATGAAAAAGAACAATAACTGGTGCCATAATAATAACGCTGTATGTAATTACATTTACAAATTCCCCCCCTGTAACGAACAGTTCTTTCCGGACCCTATGCAGACGACACAATCCAGAATAGTGAGGAAACACTGGGGAAAAAGTCATGCAGGAATATGGGAATGAAAACAGGGGGGCGTGTCCAAAGTGCGCTGGTGCATGGGGGAGGTGTGGCCGAGGCAAACAATCCAGAAGAAATCCAAAGGGAGAATCCAAAATGAAAGCAAAGGTCCATGGCCGTGTAATCCATCCAAAAACCAGGGATTAAAAACAGGTGCCGGGTCGGGATCGGCGGGGGGAACAGGAACAGGCGCAGGAAGCTAAAAACATAACGGAGCCAGGCACAACCAGGACCCGGGCTCGCACGATGCGGAGATCAGATGCAGAGCCACGAGTGAAGTGAGCGCCTGGCTTTTAAAGGTGAACTGAAACGGGGAAGGAACAAGGAACAGGTGCGGGGAATGAGGGTAACGAGGAAGGGCTTGAGTGCCCTTAAGAGGAGGGGTTTGCGATCGTGACACTCCCTCTCACCTCCTGGTTTGTGTTCTTGCCAAAGCCAGCACTGACTGATGAAGCGGATTGGTTTTTGTGTTTCATTTCCTCTGTGCTTGGAGGGATGATGTGAACCTAATAAGTGCTCCCGTAAATGTGTCACGTTTTCACAACGGCTCAGCAAATTCTCGGAAAAGACATATTTA
Source organism: Atractosteus spatula (assembly GCF_055471065.1). Taxonomy (NCBI): domain Eukaryota; kingdom Metazoa; phylum Chordata; class Actinopteri; order Semionotiformes; family Lepisosteidae; genus Atractosteus; species Atractosteus spatula. The sequence goes on along the minus strand of NC_142714.1, from coordinate 47,625,410 downwards.
GCCCTTGGTTTTTTCCCTTTGCTCACCTGAAATTTACCTTTCAGACTAAGGATGAATCCTTGCTCATTCCCAATTCCATTTTTTGTATCACGTTACAGGTGGGTTAAAGAAGCTACACGATTTGCATTTTTGGGTATGCGAGAAGACTTCTGACCATTACATTGCCTGCAAGGCAAGTCTGATGCACAGGTGCCTGTGTGTGACCGCTCTTGGGAGGGTGCCTTTTAGGCCCTCAACAGTTGGAGGGGGATAGAGAGCAGGAGGAAGTGGGCGAGAGCGTGGGGAGAGAGCTCGAGGCACACTGTCCACGCTCACAGATCCTGCCCTTGTGCCTGAGCTCCTGCCCTCTGAATCTGTTTTGAAAGTTCAAGGCACACGGTGTTGAGAAAGACAAAATCCCCTGAGAAAAGTCAGCAATCGAAGAATAAAGGGATGACAAGATGGATAATAAATAACTATAAAACCCAGTATTAGCAGCTCAGGTTAGGATTTAGTATCTGGCATAAGCCACAAAAAACACTTGAATTAATTCTTAATTGCTTAATTGGTCCCGGTGCTGGAGGTTCAGTAATTAAGCTGGGACGAGGATTTAGAAAGGAGTGGGAAAGTCAAGGTATCCCACCTCCATGCTCGGTCACTGCACCCTCTCCAGATTACCAGAGGATTACATTTTTTACAATTCTAAATCACTACTCTGTCTTGTACCACACTCCAGAGTCAACATGTCTGGCGATGACCAATTCTCATGAGATTGTAATCAGACTGTATGGGGCACAGGTTTGATTTGAAGAAGAGTCCTGCAGGACATCTGTTGCAAAGGACATATATATATACATTTCAGAAATAGATAAATTTGTCATTTTGAAAGCCAGCCCTACAAAAACACAACAGACAGGATCTGCATTTAGTTTGACTTTTGGTTTTGAAACAACCTAAATGTCCCCGCAAAGCTTCTAGCAAAATAATGAACCTGTTAAATGTGATCAGTGAGAAGTGTGTAATTTCTTACCATTAATGAAGGGAAATGGAGGGGGTAAGGAAATGCTGTCTTGATGTCAACACATTTTAAGCTGAGCACCCCTCAATAGTTTTTGGATTTAATAGTTAAACTACTATACATACTGTACATTTGTATGGAGAGCAGCTGCAACCTCACCTTCTATATTCACTTTGTGCGTGGAAACAAGGCACCACACACGTACTATGTAGCACTCTCATAGTCACACCTAACTACAGCGTTAGAATCCAAAACTGTTCTCTCACTAGAAGGGCTCTCATGAAGACCGCAAGTTTAGAGTGCAAATTTTGCTTAATCCTTGCAAGTCCTGAAAAAAAAAACATGGCTAAGGACTCAGAGGTGCTGGTAGGTACAGAGATAGATTGAACTATCTTACATGTTTCTGCAGAAAGAGCAAATTCTGTCTTTGTGGAGGCATGCTATTCCCTTTGTGTTAAGCAATGCAAGTTTGCTATTTATAGTGCGAAGCTGAAAGCGTCATAATGATTAATGGCAATATAAAACACTCTGCTCCAAGTGAAGGCTGAAACACCTTGATACTAAAATCAATCGCTTAGACGGAGACACAGAACAACACCCACAACAGACAGAGCACTGCCCGCCCGCCCAGCACCACGCAGCAGTGATCAAACCCACTTCCTGGATTGTACTTCGACCAAACTCCTTCCCGAAAACGGCAGTAACAAGATTAATGACGGAGGAACTGGAATGCTGGAGGAAACAGAAGAAAAACATATCAACAGATTGTCCTCTTCAGTGTTTCCAAAGAATAGCAGAGTGTTGAGAGAAACCCAGAAGCTGAATCTGTGCAGAAGCAGTGACTGTCTGGAGTGGAGTCTGAATGGAGTTTATGTGCGTTTTCATTTGCTCTCAGTGTCCCCTCCTGCCATATGAGCAGGATAAGTTGCTTACAGATAATACATGTTTGGAGAGATGAGAAAGAAACCTGCAAATGAAGGATTTGGAAAAGCAGAAGTTTCTCTGGTCACTCAATTTGATGATGGACTGTGCAAAAGTTTTTGGCGCATTGGATTGAAAATTCCGAAAGCTTGTAAATGACAGGTACAGGTTTTGTAACATGTTATAACTGCATTTATACCATTTGCCCTTTTATACATGGATTACTCTTCCAACTCTTCAGACAGGAGTGTCTTTGTTGAAGTGCCACTATGACTCTGAAGAAGGAAGAGGCTTTTAATTGGCTATTGGGTGCTCCTGGATGTTTAATAAATACAAGCAACCTAAGAACAGCATCGAAAACGTTTCTCATGTGTATTGCCTCACTTCCTCAAAGATCCTGTCTCATTGTTGGCTTCGGAAGGGGCACTGGCAGCCTTTCCAAAGACTGCCTGCACAGTTCTGTCCCCGACTGATATCAGCAATGGGGTAGAAGGGTGTTTATCCAACTCACAAGCAACAGCGGCGGTACCACATAATTATCACAAATCAATTATTTCCCTGAGGCCTACGTCCAAAGAAGATTCACATGCTGTTTATTCATTAGGATCACCTCAGAGCGCAAAAAAGATCAGGCAGAGAAATATGTCAGTAGAACGCAGTGTAGGAATTCCAATACTATCAGTGTGGCTGCTTCCACCACCAGTAATAGAATAGGATAATAGGAATAGTAATAGGATTGAGGGGATCATGAGGGTGGGCCACTGCCAGGGAATTTGTCAATCTGGGCCTTTACTGTGAAATCCCAGAGTAAGGAGCTCAGGTGTTTGAAATGCTGGGCCACGGCTGTTTATGCAGGAAATGAGTCACGAGTTCTAGAAGATGGTTATTATGGTGATCATTACCATGGTGAGAATAGTGATCTTTACCATGGTGAGAATGGAGATCACTAGAAAGGATGCGAAACCTCACTAAAAGGGCCCTGGAAGAGCTGAAGTTAAATAGTGTGCACAGGTGAAATATGTTTCTAGCCCAGCAGAAAGCTTCCGACAGTCTTTGTCACATTTAATTTTTCAACAACCCTGACTGCTCCACGAAGTTTGCCATTTTTGGCCATGACAGTGGTACTAACAAATTTACTCAGTGCGGCACTCATATCCCAACCATAGCAATGGACCAGAAAAAAAAACAACTAAAGAATTAATAATAATAGTCACTGTAGTTTCTAACAGGGTTCTGCTGTTACTATTAGTCATTGTAATAATGATGTTGAAAGTGGAGTAATAGGAATAATATTTCTATTATTTTCTTACATCCGAAGAAGACTCCACAGCTGAAACATTGTGTTTTCTTTCTTCTCTTTTCAGCATGGAATAAACCTATTACCTGTCCCATAATATTTCTATTCGACTTTTCCGTGATAGGCACTGTGTAATCAGTTGTTTAACTCTTGCTGACACCTCTGGTCTCATGCCCAGGGTTCGAAAGAAGCCAGCAGTCTTTGACCTTTTCTGGAACAACGTCATCAGGGATGGTCTTTACCCATGGGGGGTGCGGTCGCCCCCCCCTGCTCCGACACGACGAGTGGCAAGAACAGCGGAGGTACTCTGGCCCCATACCGCTCCGCTCACAGGCACACTCCTGGTGGGGAGGGCGCAGGCAGCCTGCATTACCCAAACCCCTGAGGGACATCTTCCGAGGATGGAGACGGTGCTTTTATTACCCTATTCTTCCCCACCTGAAAATCTACAGGCAGGAATTTTGCTCTGTCATTGTAATATAAAGGCCCATGAAAATACCATTAAATGCTCCATGGAGACTAATTCAGAGCAAAGTTTGCTTGGTCGCAGTCTTGGAACATCTCGAAAAACCGTGCATCACCATCTCGTATGCTGAATTATCCAAAAATGTCAGGAAAAAAAAGATAGCGGTGCAAATGAACAATATTAATCATTTGCTTTAAGCCTCTGAATTCACACATACTGCATACTGTTTCTGATCCCTGAAAAGACTTATCCTCAGAAGGTTCTTTTCTCTCCGCAGCAAGACAGAAACAAGACAGCCACCCAGCAGCTTAGCACCAATTTCCTCCTCCATGATGCCTCGCATTGATATTGTAATATTGATCATGATTAAATGTCTGTTTCCTTAACAAGGGGTCGTAACTCATAACCTAATAGAATGGGGGGCTGATAGTGATCAGGCTGCAGTCTTGGCTGTTTCCAGCGGCATCATCTTTCTCGGCTCGCTCCGGCTGATAGCGAGCGCTGAGGCGGCGACGTCCGCCACCCGCGGCCAGGGGAGGGGTGGACGGAAGGGACACAGGGCGGCAGGGGAGGACAGGAAAGGCGGTGACGCAGTAGAAAAACCATCCTGGCCACTGGCCAGCGTGTCACTCAGGCCTGCTCGCGGGGTGTCAGCTAACAAGGCGGCCTGTGTGTCCCTCTTCTCCACCAGGGGCCCGCTCTCTCTAGGGGGGTGGGGGAGCGCCGCACAATCGCGGCCTTGACACGCTCACAAAGCGCAGCAACAAAGGGCTCAGCCTTCCTCTGCCCGCCGAAAGGGCTGAATGAGGAGCCGGGTGGGGAGCTGAGATGCGGGGGGAGGGGAGAGGGTGCCTCCTCCACCGGCACATAAAGGCCCAGTGTGTTAAATCCCCAATGGGCTGCAAACACCCCTGCAGTCATTCCCCGGAGAGAGCCATTCCCACAGGCTTTAATCAGTTTTAGGTCAGGATTTCTGCATTCCAAAACCAGGACTCGTAGGGGGGCTGAAAGAGGCCGGATCGCTATTTGTACTGCAGTGCGTTTTCTGTTCACTGCTCACTAGTCAATAACACAGCACAGAACACTGTAGCGCAGAACAAGGGACTATTTCACAGCCATCCACACACTGAAACCCATTCATGTCTCCCCGAAGAGAAAAATGACACAAACGCCCGAGATATTGTTAGCCCCGGTCACGCAGTCCAGTCGAACCGGAGGGATGCGTTCAAGCTTTTTTTGCTCCATTCCCATAAATAACCTCTCATCCGTGCTTTTTGTGCATGTGAGGACAGATTGGTTTTCCGCAGATGGCTTCAAAATTCTACCGCCGCAAAATGTTGGGTTTCTTCTCCCATGGCCGTTATTAAAAAACATTGAGTTAATTATTCGTTCCACAGAGTTGCCGAAACTAACATTTTTGCGCAGTCTGTTTCTTTGACAAGCAATTTTAAGTAGATTGGCACTGCACACCTGGTAGAATATAAATTAGACCTCAGCCGTCTCTGACTCATATCAGAATTGAAGACCAGGATTGTAAAATTAAACACATGGCAGGTCCCTTTTCCCTTCTATACTCCAGAATTAAAAAAAAAAAAACTTTCATCCCTTAAACTGTTTTTTTATCCTTTGCCACTGAGCCACATTCACTGACACCTGATAGAGTGATAGATATCACCTTATGCTAGAGATTAATTAATAAAAAATAAACAAGATGCATAATTGTCAAACATGGTATATTTCCAAAGCAATTAATACTTAAAATGAATAATGATAACTTGAATGAGCAATTAATTAGATACTTTTGTGCAGAAAAGCTTTGTTGTGTGTGTCCACCAATGCAGTCTGTGGCAGAGACAGATTTGCAGAAGTACAGGAAATCAAGCATGCCTTTTAATTTATTTCAGCTATTTGTATCACAGAGAAGCAGCTGCACATGAATTTATTTGCATTTTGCTGTACCCATAATGATATTGTTTGTTGTTTATTGTCCAACATGACATTTGTAGGATGAGAGAGGAAAGCTAGACCCACTCTTGTTCTGAGCCCGAATGCAACAGAGAAATTTCAACCGGATTACACTCATCAACCGCTGAATAAAGAAAACAGCAGACCCTTGGTTCACTTCATTATTTGCAAACAAAGCAGATCTCCTTTTGAAGTGCAATGTTTATTTATTGGGTTGGTTTCGAAGGCAGAAAAATGTGAGGATTTGTTTTAGCATCTGAAATGGTGGAAGGCTGAAGAAAAAAAAAACTATTTCAATTTGAGAACTTCAAAACAAGCCCTGGAAAATAAAATGCATGTAATTTAGACTTTCAACTGTGTCACTCTAACCCTTTTGAACTCAAGACAGAACGCAAAGAAATTAAAACTAATTTCAGTGCCAGACATATCTTTCTGCAAGATACAAACCAGGTGAGGAGGTTTTTGCAGGAGGGAACACAGTCCAAGAATTTTAAGCAGAGGCTCTAGCAGTGATCAAAGTGGCGGCAATAATTAAGAACAACATCCTGGTTCATGTCAACGCAGCTAAAACATTCTGCCACACCCTGATTCTGCTGGAAATAGACCAGCTAAATCAGACCGTGCTCCTGTCTTTATTACGCATTTAAACTGTTAACAGGAAAACAACTCGTTGCAAGAGGCTGAAATGATTAAAATCTGATCATCAAATGGCTGCATTACGTGAAAAATCCCACTATAAATATTTGCCTGCTATCAGCGCAAGCTATGCTTTCTCGGTAGAGGTCCATAACAATAATCAAACAGGGTGCAGAAAAAAAAAACAAGAATCAGAAGGGCCTTAGCGTTTTTGTTAAAGCAAAAAAAAAAATATATAGACAGAAGTGGCAACAGCTGCCATGCATCCTGCCTTTGTCAGCCTAATCTGATTGCATGGTGTGTCCACAGCCTGGTCAAGAGCACTGTTGGTACAAATGAGCCGTTTGCATCTAATGCCCCTGACATGTGAATACCACTCAATCAATCACCGGCTGCTTTCCACCGGCCTGCAGAGGACCCGACGAAGAGGACTTCTCTGGCAGCAAAGACGCCGAGACGCTTTTCGCTCTCAAGTGCAGGTTTATGTCACAGGTGCATTCGCGCCGGGCTTTGTTTTGCTTAAGGGATGTTCGCTGAAGTCCAGGCCTGATCCACGCGATCAGGGAAGGGAATAGTGATGCTCGGGTGAACGGAGGTTGACATTTGCCAAACAATCTTACAATTCAACGGCAAATCTGGCTAAGGTCTCCCATAGACCTTTCATTAAGGGAGCAGGGACATTTGTCAAGAGGCTCGGATTGTCTGCCAGGCGAGTGCACTGATGACCTATCGCATTTTCTTGTTTTCCTGTCTTCATTATTATTAATTAGTAGTAGTAGTAATACAGTATGTGCAGATGGCTACAGAAAGTTATACACAGCTGCAGTTCTGGAACTGTGCCGGCACAACCGTGGCTGTGAGCACCCCCACCCCCCCAATCTACTCTGTCAAATCTGAGCGTGCCTGTGAGGCAACATCATCCAAACTGACAGGCTTGAGTTGGGGGAAGGATTGCAAAGTGTCGCACATATTGCTGGTGGCCTATTTCTTTTTCCGGTGCAATGCTGTGTGCCCGTTGCCGTTTCAGGAAGATGCAGCAGAAGAAAAAGAAATCCCGCCCTGCTTGGTTTTGTGTTTTAATGCCCAGGGAGTGTCCTCGCTCTGCCAGGGAGCAGAGTTATTAATCACGACAATGGGAGCAGGTCCTCAGCACAGCTCCGAGATGGATGGAGTGTGTGCGCAGTGATGTCACCCTGACGAATTGCCTGGCGATGTTGGCTGAGACTGAACATCGCTTCTCATTTCAATTAGTTTTCCACCCTGCAGCATCCCTTTGCTGCAGGTCAGACACAGAGCCTCTACATCCCCAAAACTCCCTTCGACAAGGACTGGACTCTGCTGTGCTGGCTTGCAGCGAGAGATCAGAATGGGTTTTAATAGAAAGTCCATTCATGCACACTCCCCGGGAAAAAAAATAATTAAATCACGCCAGGTGATTGTCTTATCTTTTCCAGTAGCCTCATAAATAAACAAGCAATCAAGCCATTCATCAGCTACAGGCTAGTTTTGCTCCTGATTGGGGCTCATCAATGCAGTGCATACATATCCTGATTCAGCTCTTGTGGCTATTTTGTCCTTCATTTCATCGGGGGGCTAGGAGCAGACAACCCAAGGTTTTTACATGGGGAACAAGCAAGCCCATGTTGAAAGGCTGTGGCTTTGAGTTTGATAACAGAAAACAAAATACAAGCCCCTTAAGTAGTCCCAAGTGGAGACGATGCGGTGGAGTATTGAGACTGCTTTAGCCTATGCACACTGTCCTGTGGTATGATAAATTCTATGTGGAGTTTGGAGTTTGATGCCTGTGCATATACCACGCAAAGGTGGGGTAAGGAGACACTAACCTATTTTTTTTTTCTTCTATTTTAATCCAGATTTATGCTAACGCCCCAAACGGTTTTCGAGGGAACGTGGGGCTTGGAGGCGCTCAAGAAGAAGATGTCACGTACTGTAGGAAAGTAAGACTCTGTCACCTCCTCTGTTTCCGTTTCTAAAATCCCAACTCTGGCAGCTCTGTCTGCCGTCGAGCCGGGTTGCTCATGCTAATGACTCGCTGCCATCACCTTTGATTAAACATATCCAATTAGCCCTGACTTCACTGCGGATAAGAACACCCTGGGAACGGCAAAAAGGGCCGAGACAGTGACAGAGGGGCCGCTAGATGATGGTTTGATTGGCTTATTTGAAAAGCTTCCAGGAAAAACGGCGCATCCTGCTGAAAACTCTCATTTCAGCACTGCAAATGCTGTACAGTAACAATGACGGAATTATACAGGAGCTTGACAGAAAAGAGCTCTGCTATCAAGAGCTCGGCAGCTGCCATGTTGCTTTATTGCCCACAGAGTCGGGCTGCCCAGCTCTGGAATGGAAAAGAAAGAAGACTATATATCACATTCTCATGCTCATTTTTGGCATAGCTATTAGGTCAAACCATTTTCCATCAGTGGAATAGATTTCTTCGCCACGTGGAGCATTAAACAAGTGGTCACAAGCCTCGCTTGGCCTTTTTTCTCAGGCTCAGCCTAATAGTCTCCTGCTGCTCAGCAAGGCTGGTAGAAGAGAGAGAAGAGGGATTGAGGAAGAGAACAGCTTTGCTGTTTCCCCGAGTCCTCTCTCAAACCGCTACAGCCGCCGCTATTTTTATCAACAAATTAAAAATTTAAAAAATGTGAGAAAACTAATGAGACGCTAGACTGGAGTGCACAGGGTATAAATGAATCAACTCAGTCTGGCAGCTCCCTTATGCCTTCCTTCATGAGGGCTCATCACTGCAGGAGAAATTGGTGAGCTCTGAGGAGAAATGTTCTTCATTAGCAGGGATCTAATCCACTGAATCGAGACTCATCTAAATGTACCAGTGCTGTCGTACCTACAGTCTGCTAATCAAGATCTCTCGCTTCTCAAGCAGAGCATCTGCTGTGGGTTCAAGTAACACAGACTTACATTTTAACTACTCCTTGATAAACAGTATGAGAATGAGCAATACTGTGTTCCCAACAAGCAATTGCCCATGACAAAACAGCAGTTAAAAGCAGCAATTACTAGTATTAAAGTAATCTATAATTGTATTACGAATAACGTACCATTAAAAATCTGGTTTGCAGCCCCTAAAGTGTGGCAGTATCGCCTAATGTGCATCTTTCTCACACAAAAGAGTCAACATCTGTTACTAACTGTTGGAAGTGTTACAAAACGTGACATCACCTGTTCACAGGGCGACAAGGACATTACATAAAGTACGTCAGCACCACAGAGGAAGTGGTGCAGGTGAGATCCAGCTCTGTGATTTCACCGTGCAAATTATATTCACATTGAACTCGCATCCCCAACAAGAATCAATGTCAAGAAAATAAACAGAAGCAGTCAAAAAAGTGACCCTCCCCCCCACCCACTGTCGCTTTTAAATCCGTGCACACTAAAGAAATCCATGGCACTCCCCGAGAAAGAGGTCAGGTGTTTGTTTCCGTTTCATCTCTGCGCCGAGATCTCTCGGGACCCCGGCACGCGCTCGGCTCCTCTGTCTAGTGACGGGAGGCTCTGTGTTTGTTGTTCTTTTACTCATCGTGTAGGAATAAGTTTGACAGTTCACCAGCAGCACCTGCCCCTGCAGAAGCGGGCCCACTGTCTGATTTGTCACTGAGAGCTTGTTTCTTTTTGCTGGTATGCAGCCTTGACCAATCCAGACGCCCAGATTCCTGGAATCATAGACACAGGGATGAAGTCTGGGAGTCAGCTAATTGTACAGTCTCAAGTGCTGTCAGGATAGCTGAGCATCTGAAGGCACACAGGGGAGAGGTAACAATGCCAGGCCTAATACCACGCGATAACACGCCCAGCCTCTCTCAACTATGATGAATGGAAAAAAATGTTTGCCACCAGGCTACAAATGAACACACTGGTCCAGTCACTCACTGCTCAATTCCTCACTTCCTCTCTGCCTCACTTCATTATTGCCTCACTTCCTCTCTGCCTCTCTTTCTCCCAGCTTCAGTTCCTCTCTGCCTCGCTTCCTCCAAACTTCACTTCCTCATTGTCTCACTAACTCTCTGCCTCAGTTCCTCAATGCCTCACTTCCTCCTCGGGCAAATTCAGGGGTGATGTAGCAGAGTGGAACATGTCCTTTCAGGTCACAGAAAAACAATGCTAACCTGGTTACTTCTAAACACTATTTTGAACATGTGCAGGTTAATTCCATGCTGAAAAGTAGAAAGAAGAAAAAACAGTTTCCACCTTTCTTTCTTCAGAAGGATGTACAGCTGAAAAACAATAAGGTGTGTGACTCTGCCTACATTTCGGTCTTTTAAATAATTCACCTATATCCAACAAGGTTGAGATCCCAGGAAAAAAGAATTGGGCTGCGATTTTAATGTGAGGGTCTTTCCGTCTTTGAGTTACATGAGCACAGGGCTATGGGACAAGCTGTTTTAATACTGGCTCATTCACGTAACAAGACAGGGCCGAGAATATGAAAAGAAATGAAGGAGAATTACCATGGTTCTACCATGATTTTATTTTACTTAACAAAATGCTGTTCCCACACTTCACATGTTTTTCATCATGTTTTATCAACACGTTGTGGTGCTTTAACAACTATTTCCCTTGGTTTAACAGCACATGACACACACACATTTTAACACAAGAAGGGTATCCTACACTGCCTAAGATGCTGAAGAGCTATGGGCAGAGCAGAGCAGAGTGACCACCTTGCACTCTGGCCTCAGTCACAGCAGAGCATTATCGAACAAATATCTGTTTTTTCCCAGAATAACCCTGCGGAAAACAGGAAATGGCCGTTGTCTGTCCAAAGAAAACTGTACCGCAAATGTGGAGGCTTTCACGTCAACAGCGTTAGAAAGGATTGGGCACCTTGGCTGTGGTGCAATTCAGTGGGAAGGGGACAATGGATTCAGGTCCACGTTACAGCCAGCTGTAATGTTACCTGCCGCCACCGAAAAGAAAAGACTTTTGTGGGCTTGTGAATACGTTATCTCAGTTTCAAAAGACAGCACAACGAAATCAGAAAATAAGATCAGAGTGACAAAGGTGCTCTTTCACATTCAGGTGGCAATAACCACAAATGGGTGTTATTATATTTTCAAGCCAGCACTAGCTTGATACATGAATATTGAGGGGCACACAATGAAAAACAGGCTGGGCATTCAGGACAGAGACCGCACACAGAGCTAAGAAGCACATTTGCTTCTTACCAGTGGAAGACTGTAAAATAACCACTCCAGCTTTATATGTGCTTCACATCCAAGGCCACATCTCCGCCAGTTATATAATTTTAGTTTTCTTTGCACCCACGCGCTATCGGATTTTAATCTTTCTGCCTGATTCAGAGCTATCTCATTGGATTTCTTTTTTACAGAAAAAAAAAATCTACCGAATTTCCTGTAATCCAATCATATAGGTCCTGGAGGACCTTTTAGAAAGCCTCTCCCTGTTACAATTATTAAATTGTGGGAAAAAGTAAGATAAAAAGGTAAAGCTAAGCTTGATGGATTTTCCACATGTCCGTTTTCTATATGGATTTAACTGTAACCTCATTCTTCCTCTGCGGAGGGATAACAGAGAGAAAATATTCTATTTGGGGAAAAAAATACTTCTTTCTTGAATAAAAAACTATTATAAGTCTAGATTGTACCACGTGCAAAGTTCTCTTTACTTGGTTTATGAACATATTGAATATTAAAGTTGCTTTCATGAACAAAGCAATAAATACCATGTCAAAATAGCTGTTTAAGACACAGGCTGAGATTTAGCATGAGACATTTAGTGTGAGGCTGACACTTAACATCTCTTGTTGCACTGTGTGTCTTTACCCAAAGGGCTGCGGGGGTATGGAACAAGCTACCAAGTCATGTTGTAGCCAGTACTCTCAGCTTCCTTCAGAACCTGCACTAGAACTGACTGCTATTAACTATTTACCACGCAGGAGGCTATGATAAAGTAACAAGTAATAGGTTTATTCCATGCTGAAAAAAAGAAGAAAGAGAACACAACGTTTCGGCCGTGGAGCCTTCTTCAGGTGTGAGAGAGACAGGGCAGTAGGCAAAGGTAAAGTAGCGGGAGAACAAAGGTTGGGAGGGAGGAGGAGTGAGAGGCGGGAGCAGGGGACAGAAAGAGAGGCCAATCAAGAGGTGTGAAGTCAGAATGGGTGCAGAGAGGTGTGAAATGAAACTTCCAATGAATGGAGAAAATTTAAAAGAACAGTAGTCTGTCGTTAAGGGAAGGGAGAAGGTGTGATCCTAGCTGCAGAATAATTTTAGTTTCGGTGGTCTTTCTGATGTATGAGTTTGGAAAACCGTCTTTGAGAACACAGACGGAGAGATTAGAGTGGTCGTGGCCGTCAGAGGTGAAATGAGAAACAATGGGCTTGGAGAGATCTTTAATCTTTACAGCCCTGACGTGTTCTCTGAAACGGTCTCCGAGTCTCCTTCCTGTTTCTCCAATGTAGATGGCTGGGCATTTACTGCAAGAGATACAGTAAACAAGGTTGCTGGAGGTACAAGATGCTGTCTGGGTGATCCGGAATTGTCCTGAGGGGCCTTGAATGAGTGTGGTGGTGGCTGTGTATTTGCAGGTGATACAGCGAGCTCTGTTGCAAGGGAAAGTGCCTGGTGTGGATGGTTGTTGAGGGCGGTCAAGGGAGCTGTGAACAAGGAGGTTACGCAGATTAGGTGGTCGGCGATATGAGATAATAGGGCGATCAGAAAAGAGGGCCCCAATGGAGGGATCATCCTGTAGGATGGAAAAGTTGTGGTTAATGGTCCTGGGGATAGGAAGTGTGTTAGGGTGGTAAGGAAGCACCAGAGGAATGCGGTTGTTACGGCGGGAGTTCCTGATCGGGTTGATGGTCCGGGGGGTGTTTTTGGCTCGGGCAAGGGCCCTGTCAATCACACTGCTGGGGTTGTGATTGACATCACATCCACAGGTATCTCAATTTTACCTCCTCCCCAAAATCCACAAACCGGACACCCCTGGACGCCCCATCGTATCAGCATGTAACTGTCCAACTACTTACATCTCAGCCTTTCTCGACAGCCTCATGAGACCGCTGGTTGAAGATCTTCCCTCATACATCAAAGACACCAACCACGCGCTCCAACTTTTTAATGATTTCCAATTTCAGGGTACCGAATGCTACATTTTTACCATGGACATCACATCTCTGTACACCGTCATTCCCCATAATGACGGCCTTACAGCACTCAAGCACATGCTGGACAAACGCACAGTGCTTGATCCACCCACCCACACCCTGGTACGCCTTGCAGAATTGGTCCTCACACTGAACGCATTCTCTTTCAATAATCTTTTTTACCAACAGGTCAGTGGAGTTGCCATGGGCACCAGAATGGGACCCAGCTATGCCAACATTTTTGTCGGCTGGGTAGAAGAACGCTTCTTCGCTTCCTACACTGGCTATGTCCCTGACCTCTACAAACGATATATTGATGACTGCGTCGGTGCCGCCACATGCTCCAACGATCAGCTTGAGTTCTTCCTGCACCATTTCACCAACTTCCACCCGTCCCTCAAATATACGATTAACATATCTTCCACTACTCTTCCGTTTCTAGACATCCACTTGTCTATCAACTACCCCCGACTGTCCACTTCAGTTTATTACAAACCCACGGATTCACACAGCTACCTCCTGTACAGCTCATTTCACCCCAACCACACTAAAAACTCTCTTCCTTTTTCACAGTTCCTTAGGTTACGACGATTATGCAGCGACGACATCGACTTCGAGAACCAAGCCCTCGAAATGTACTCATTTTTCATCAACAGAGGATACCCCAGCAGTGTGATTGACAGGGCCCTTGCCCGAGCCAAAAACACCCCCCGGACCATCAACCCGATCAGGAACTCCCGCCGTAACAACCGCATTCCTCTGGTGCTTCCTTACCACCCTAACACACTTCCTATCCCCAGGACCATTAACCACAACTTTTCCATCCTACAGGATGATCCCTCCATTGGGGCCCTCTTTTCTGATCGCCCTATTATCTCATATCGCCGACCACCTAATCTGCGTAACCTCCTTGTTCACAGCTCCCTTGACCGCCCTCAACAACCATCCACACCAGGCACTTTCCCTTGCAACAGAGCTCGCTGTATCACCTGCAAATACACAGCCACCACCACACTCATTCAAGGCCCCTCAGGACAATTCCGGATCACCCAGACAGCATCTTGTACCTCCAGCAACCTTGTTTACTGTATCTCTTGCAGTAAATGCCCAGCCATCTACATTGGAGAAACAGGAAGGAGACTCGGAGACCGTTTCAGAGAACACGTCAGGGCTGTAAAGATTAAAGATCTCTCCAAGCCCATTGTTTCTCATTTCACCTCTGACGGCCACGACCACTCTAATCTCTCCGTCTGTGTTCTCAAAGACGGTTTTCCAAACTCATACATCAGAAAGACCACCGAAACTAAAATTATTCTGCAGCTAGGATCACACCTTCTCCCTTCCCTTAACGACAGACTACTGTTCTTTTAAATTTTCTCCATTCATTGGAAGTTTCATTTCACACCTCTCTGCACCCATTCTGACTTCACACCTCTTGATTGGCCTCTCTTTCTGTCCCCTGCTCCCGCCTCTCACTCCTCCTCCCTCCCAACCTTTGTTCTCCCGCTACTTTACCTTTGCCTACTGCCCTGTCTCTCTCACACCTGAAGAAGGCTCCACGGCCGAAACGTTGTGTTCTCTTTCTTCTTTTTTTCAGCATGGAATAAACCTATTACTTGTTCCTTTGCAGCCTACGCATGCTGACGCAGCTACCCACCTGAACTATGATAAAGTAATATTTGTGTGTTGTGTAACAGTGAGTTGAAAACTGGGTTGCGACACCAGGGAAAATAGATCTGTGTTGCTTTGCAAATTTCCTGTATGGAGATAGACAAAGGTGGACACTGTAGCTGTATATGTGAACATACTAATGTACTGTATCAATAGGAAGCATTACTGTCTCAGAACAGCTGTTGGCTGTGGAGAGCTGTTGGGAGAATGCTCTATACTACATATATAATTTACTTGTGAGTGGCTTCCTGTGGTCCTGCAGGGGGTGTGTGTCACTGCCCAGCCAGGTGAGGGCCCAACAGGAGTCAGTCCCCAGGCTCCTGACAACATAGAGACCTCCACCACTACTCTTGTGTTTCCCTCCCCTTTAACAGTGCGGCCGCGATCACAATCCAGGGACAGATGAGAGCAAATTGCGATATCAGGCAAAGCCTCCTTTCCCTTTTTGCCTTAATAACACAGGTGAGCCTTGGACCAAGGTCGCAGTGATGTGTGTTTGTGTGTGTGCTGAGCCACAGCATTAACCTCGGCCCAGCAAGATGAAAGAAGACACAAGACTCAAGCTTTTAGAATGGTCTACAGGACACAAGGCCTGAGCTTCACCACATTGTTACCTACAGTAATTTAGTATTTCTGCAGAGATTTTTTCTCTACCAAAGAAATCATTTGCTAATGACTGTTTCACATGGTGTATAACAAAAATTCTTGAAAGGAACATACAGTACAGTGAGACGAATGCACAAGAACTCCATTCTAGGCTTTGTGTCTCATGGGCAGCAGGTGGGACCCTCGCAGCTTTTTAAAGACAATGGTGGGGAGCTCCAAACTGTTTCAGCCTTTCAGTACACGTACAGGTATGAATAATTACCAATCTCAAACCAAAAGAGTCTCAGAGTGCAACAAGGCAAAGAACTGACCTTCCACTCCAGGGTCTGTGGTTCTTTAGAGCTGCCTCTGTAAACGCTGAACCCAGGAATGAAGCAGCTGCTTTCTCCAGACTTAAACATACCTTGAATCAGTCTTTTCGCAAAACAGCCCTTTTTCGCAGACACAGTGCATATTATAAAAATACCACTGGCTCTTAATCTTGGTGCTTTGGAAAGATGGAAAGATTATTCTAAGAGGTCTTATATATCTTCGTTCAGGAGGACATGTCAGGGGCTAATTGTTAAAAATGGAGTTGTTTAGCAATGTGCCCTTGCTGAAACCCTGAAGGACTACCCAGCAATACAAATTGCCTCCCGCAATATTGGAATTCTACCCAAGCCCCTGACCCAAGTCACAATATCACTCTAATAATTGGAGCTCAGAAGCCATCCAATATCATGCTAGACCTTGTGGTACATTCGATTGATCCAGGCAGGATGAATTCCGATTTGGTTACTGTTTAAACATTTAGAGAGGTTTCACCATACATCAGCATCTCTGAGCATAACAGGCAAATGTTTAGATTTTCTTGGTCAGTACATTCTGTTTAAATGATTAGTCTCTTTAATTCAAATAGAGGAGGTACGACTGCTCAGGATGCAGCAATTTTAGGTTGCTCAGAACTGAAAGCCCCGGTAATTTTTTTTTAATTCTCCTCTGATGCAGGCAGCTGTGATTCTCTTTCCCCTCATATGTATGAACACGCTCTCACGTCCCTTTACTTCTTCATGTGTTAAATTGCAAAACAGACCCCAGAATCTATTTTACATACATTAAACGAATATAAAATGACTACTTGCAGCATTAGCTTTGATTTCGGCTTCTCAGAGGCGTTGTGGTTTTTTTTTCGTTTTCAATTAGTCTCGTTGCATGAAGCTCTCACTGTCCTGGGAAGGGGGCTGCAGTCTGTGAGGGCAGCAGGGTACTTGTGGGTGCTGTGGGAGGCTGGCAGCTGCATTCGTGTTCAGAGAACAAGTGGGTGGGGTGAGAGTGAATGTGCGTGGGCAAATCTTTCTGCATTTAAATATAGGCTGGTGTGATACTTCATCTGAGTGGGCAGGGTGTGTTAATAATGGTTTGAGGGGCAGCTCTGTCCAGCAGCATTTGTTTCTACTCAGGACACCCACATGCCTTTTCTCCTCATTCTTCTCAGAGGTCTTACTTACCATGATGTACTCTTCTAACATCAGCAGCTGCCAAATCCAGTTTCTTGCTAAATAAGGCATTGGACTTGACAATTCAGATAAATGAAAGACTGACTATTATACCCATTATTTCAAATCTATACTGTATGCGTAGAGTTTGTATTAAATAGTAAGAAGCAGAGCAGCTTCCTGCACAAAAAGCTTTTCCTTATGAAATTTTATCAAAACATTAAATGTTTTTTTCACAGATTTACTACACTTTACTACACTTCTAACATGCACTTACTGTACTTTGCTAAGGCTTTCAGTTTGCATCACGTTTTGCCATTCTTTATGCTTTACCATGATTTCTTTGAGCTCTATTACACTTTGCCTAAGTTTGCCAAGGTTAATAAACTTGCATAAGAGCTATCCTTACTAAAAGTGGAAAATAACTAATTTTCTTATAAGCACAAGTGTCTGGAATTCTAGATTATGCACTTAGTTTCTAAGCTAAAGATAAGGCAATAGAAGTAGGTCAGTATCACACCCCCTCATGGTGTGATGAAATAAATCATCAAGCTAAGTAACTTAGAAGACACATGATTAGAAAAAAAATTAAACAAAAAAATATGCATTCTTAATAAAATACCCAGAAAAATTAGAAAGAAAGGCAAAGAAATAGATCAGGGGCATCATCCAAGAGAGTAATATATTCCACATAAAGTGTCCCTTAAGAATTTTATAACCCAATGCACAAAGAAAATGCAGCCGTCTAGGTTATACATCAGTAGCTCATTGAGCAAATACATAATGTTAACATTTTAAATAG
This sequence comes from Atractosteus spatula, assembly GCF_055471065.1. Classification (NCBI taxonomy): domain Eukaryota; kingdom Metazoa; phylum Chordata; class Actinopteri; order Semionotiformes; family Lepisosteidae; genus Atractosteus; species Atractosteus spatula. Next base: position 47,607,430 of record NC_142714.1, on the reverse strand, counting down.
TGAGCAGATTGGGGTGTAGATTGTTTGAATAGCATCGTTCCTTGGGATGGCAAAATACCCAGCTCAAGTCATGTGATTTCATAAAACTGTCAGTGCTTGGTGTTTGGTATTGGAATCAAGTTCAGTTGCCAAGATGAGTTGATTAAGAATCTGTATAAAGAACCATTTAAAAAGATTGTAATTAATGCAAGAACAGTGAAAAATATGACCATGCCCCAGCTGAGTAATGCAGAACACCTGGTTGTTCTCGATGTGATTGAAGGCACCCTGTCTGAGAGTAGCTGCCTAGAGAATGAGATGCTCTGCTTCAGCAACCAGAGCAGTAGTCCAGAAAAAAACAGAGATACTGGCTCTTTGAAGGCCATGTTCCTGAAAAGCTGAGGGTCAAGACTGTCACATCTGTCTGATTCAATGGCGTAATTGTCAGCAAGACTATGGTGACTGCAGAACAAGTATGTCTGCATAAAAATGATCTGTATGCTTGGAGCCATTTGGGTTACTGACAATTCTGAAAATACTGACAGCTGAAAGATGAAACAACTGAAAGGGTGACAGAGAATGTTATACAGGTAGTCTCCAATGAATGGCAGTTTGCCCATGACAGAAATGATGGAAGACATGCATGGAGAAGTGATGGTGAGCTTTATGTTATGTCGAGGTCCAGCCACTCTTTTCTAGTGACCTCTATCAGTATTTATTTTCTTAGTAGACACTCAGATCCATGGTCAGAGTGCGATTGAACATCTTTGGCACCATCAACAGTAGACCGTCAGAACAAACTCATTTTCAACAGCCGACTCAGCTTTATAGTATGAGAGGAGAAATATCCCATAGCAGTCTGTCCGCAGGCTGATCAGGCCTTTGAGTCAGCACTGCCAGGCTTGTGTTAATGCACCTTACGTTTGTAGCCAAAAAAACATTTTCAGTACGATTATTTGAATTTTATTTTTGTTCAGATTTTCTGTGATTGTGTTGGATATCTACAATGTATTTGACTTGAAAGTTGTATATCTACAGCGCATCAATATATAAAGGTGCAGTGACTAGGACTAAGGAAGTCTTGCCCATACTGATCCTTAGTATTGTGTGACAACTGTGTTCTCAGAGACTTCATCGAACCCTTAATTCAACTAGCTGGTTGGTTAGATTTTGTTTGTTTTTAGCTATGAAGTTGGTACATGTTTCGCCAATTAAACACTGTAGGTGCAACCTCTAGAAGCTAAAAACAATTGTAAAAACTTCCACTTGGAAGAAGAATATATTGTGTTTATCAAATCTAAATCTCCCTTTTCTGCAAACCCAGTGCAGGGGAGTTCCCTTTTTTTGCATCTTTCTCCTACATGCGACCAAGAATGTAAATATTTTGCATTCTATAAGTTCTAATAAACTAATTATCGGTTCCATTAATTGTCTAAGCACTGGCTTGGAATGATGCAGTACTGAAATCATGTGGCACTCAGCAGAAAGCATGAGAGAGAGAGGAATGCAGAGGACAACAGCTGCAGGAGAACTTGTTTCATCACTCTACACACAGAGATGTGGTACAGCTGGTTTTCACAGGAGCAACTTAACAGCACAGGGGAATAACAGGAGCCTATTTTTAACCCAGTTCAAGGTTAAGTAGAGATCACTTTCTTATATGAACATTCTGCTGGATTAGTGCTGGTTTCCTCCTGATATAGTGGTACTATATTTTTCCATTAAAATGTAAAGACATAAATTGAAACCTTTAGATAATGGCTGTGGACTGCAGTTGCCCTGCTAATAACCGACTGAGAGAGGGGGAGACCAACCACCAAGACAGCATCCAAGGAATATAACAAACCCGTCATCCCCATTGTCATTCTAATAATAACACACCAGAATGGTGAGAAGAGTAAAGAAGACTCAAGTGAGGAAAAAATAAATCACATTTGTAAAGAAAGAAAAATAGGGGCTATCCGGTGACCCCTGTAGTGCTACACTATAATATAGAAAAAAATACAAATTTCAGGGGGTTTCCTTTTGAAATGTGACACTATTTCCACAATCTATCAATCAAATGATGAGCACAGTCTTCATCCTTTCCTGCCCTGCCTGCATCTTCCGATTGACCAGATAAGAATGCTTCTCCTCAGAGCACTGTACACTGCCTCTTTCCTCCTCAACCACTGTCTTCTCTAGACACAGAGACCCCCATGTGCCCTACTGTGTCTGAGTGGACTACTTGACTACTGTGGCCAAGTACCAGTGCTCAGACAGAGAGAGGAGACTGCATGGTTGTCAGTGGGCAGTAAGTTCAGACAAGGTGGAGAATCTTATCTGAATTCCATTTCTTAGAAAGCTGTGGACAATGAGATGGGGGGGGATAACTTGCCACCCCCAGTCACTTGACTGATTTAACATTGTCTAACTGATGATAGTTTAAAAACCAGGAAGATGATGCTTCCAGGGTCAGTTATCCTCTGCCCTCCGTTCCCAAAAAGCAGATGATTCTCTTATACCAATTGGTCCACAGCTTTCAGGATAATATACTTCAGACAAGAGTCTCCATCTTGACTGATCTACCCATGCTTTCCCAGAGGTCTTCTATAGGAGAATTCACAGCATACCTCCCCTCATCTCAAAACCCACTACTGCCCAATGTCAACACAACACAAGGGACTTGATTTGCTATTACTTTCCTGGAATCATGAGAAACAAAACAATACAGCCCTGATGGTAAACTCCATGTTTAATGAAAACAACAACACAAAAAAAACCCTCTAGAGCAATATGTACCCATTCCATGCAGGTTGACATTCTCTTTTTTTGTCGCCTTATCATATACCATGTTAATTTGAGCTTGTGTATAGGAAAGAGCTCCATCTGAGACTCAGTGAGTGATGCTTCTTTTTAGCTAAACTGGTGCCACATTACAGTTGAGCTAAAAGTCAAAGCGAAACAATCTCTCAAACTCAATATGCAATTCTGCTCCACGCATCACTTTCACCCCATTTCACTTCATTAGTGGAAAGTCTGCTAGGAACTGTGTCATCACTTTTTCTGTGGAATAAGAACATGTTGCTCTCTTCCCAGCCCCAGCCTGTCATATCAAAGCCTCTGTTTGATGCTCTCTCGCTCTTCATCCCAGAGATCTGGCACAGTACGGCGTGTTGCTCTGAGTCCCTCTCCTGCTACTCGCTGTACTCCCACTCCATCGCCAAGCCCTCCGCACACCTCCCTGGCACACAGCAGAAACATGCCACCTTGGTAAGCACAGCTGTAAACTCACACCTGTTAGGATAACGTACTGCTGGCCTGAGCCCTTCTGCGAGTACTGCTGCCGCCGCGGCAACAGTGATTAATCTTCTAACAAGACAGAGAGCGGCGAGCCTTCGTTATAGAGCAGATATAAATCTCTCTTGGCAGGAAATTCAGCGCACAATGGTACATACAGTATATCCACTCTGCCTTGACTGCGCCATTGCCCAGCTCAACAAGCCTCATGATAAACAAGGCCTCTGCCCCCACCCCCATCTCCCTTCCATAGGACTCGGAACAAAACAAAACAAAAACACAGCAACATCAGAAACAGAAATGAAGAACACTTGTTCGGAAGAGAAATACACCTTGTTTCAATTCTCTTGCCATTTCCCCTCTGTGTCCTTTAGCTGTTTCGAGGACTGATGAGCTGGCTGTGAGGCACACTCTCCTCTGAGTGCAGTTTTATTCTGGAGGAAGAGAGCCTCCCATAAGAAGGGGCTTAAAAATATCCCTGCATCCCTCCTGGACCCATTTTAAAAAGGAAAAAAAAAAGCTGCAGCCGAAGAAGAGGTTTATTTCTGGGAGAGGTGGGCATTTCTGCAGAAAAGCACAAGCAATGACTTTCTACAGGTAAAACCCAGCTTACTGAAAGGAGCTTACAAAAAGGCAGAAAAAATAATGCTTTAAAAAAATTAAAAGCTTCTTATTCCCCAGAATTAAACCAATAATTCTTTTGCTTGAAGCGCTTTTGTAGGCAGGGTAAGCAGTGTCTATGGAAAAATGCACGCACACCTTTCAGACTGGTTCTCCACCTATTCCCAATCCCAATCTTTAATTACGAAAACAAAAACATGAGATGGAGTCCTGGGATGAAGTAAAACCCACACATCTCTGCTTCTTTAAATGACAAAGTTGGTGTTTATTAGTCTTGATTATGTTTTTTTTTGGTCCATCCAGAAGTGTGGCTTCAGTTCAAACATATTATACGCTGTATACTGTTACCCTGTATTTAAAACCAGATTGTTAAATAATTTCAAATAAATATGGTTGATTAAAGCAAATGTATTTGAAGTTTTATTGGACCTCAATTCTTCCCTGCCAGTGGATATTATGAATTGAATTAAGTGACATTTTAAGGTAAAGGCTAATTGCAAGTACTGTAGCTAATATGTACTATATGTCTCAGGACATACATTGGGGAACAAATGATCATGCAAGAGTCATTAGGCCCCACCAAGGACATTGTTGACTATGTATATTGTTTGCTGGATTAGTATTGACTGAATTCTCTAGGTGAATGTTCAGAGGGTGGCAAACTACAGCACTACAGCTGACACAGACAGCCCACCTCAATACTCTGCCTGGCACATCTGAGCCTGTTCCTGCTTTTCCCTTCTGCAAATGAGGAAAGGGAAGCTTTAGTCAAGCGTAATGAGGCACTGGGATGCTGGGGTTGTTCTCTTTATTCCACCTGTGCCATCGGGCTGACGAAAAATGAGGAGATTTCTTGTTACAAACCCCCAAGTTCTCGTGCACGGTCCGACTGAACGACCAGCTCTTCAGAACGTTCTGTGCCCACACTGGGGGAGCAATTGCAGGGTAGTGGATGAAGCCTGCCGTGGCACTGTGATTAATCTTTCTGGGGCTTAATTTCGTTGGCGACACCTGAGCCCCGATGAGCTGCACAGGCAGCAGGGCTTGGTGCAGCTGAGGAATGGCTCTCTCTGCAGTGCATTCGTGGAAATCGCGGTCCTGAGACGCGACTGATCTTGTAAAAAGCACAGGCGAGCCAAGCAGAAAATGCTCATTTTCACCCCTGCGTGTTGCGCCATCTGACCCCTTGCAATAAATCTGTTTATGTCTTTTACCACAGGACTGAGATTTTGCTCTCACCTTCCACACTCTTTCATTCCTCAAAATTGCCTTTGTGTAAACAGAAGCTAAAGCGCCTGTAGGACAAATTCGCAATAGCTGATACACATATATTTGTCTAACTTGCCTGGATTTCAATTCCTTTTACGTCCATCCCGCCTGACAGCAAACATGCTTGCTGTTTTTAATGAAATTACAGTGAATGACAGCAGTAGATAGAGCACCGAACACAGCTCTCACACTGAAGCGCAGCGTTCTTTAGAAATATCTCCACGGCTCTCATTCTGGAGGGCTGTTCCTGACTTTTAAGCAGGTCTCTGCCACTCTGGAGAATTGCGTTCCAGGAGGAAGCAGGCGGCTGCTAATCTCTCCAGTTTAGTGCCAGTCTCTGGGGTACCTCTGGATGCTGACACCCACACAGATTATGTGATGCTGACCTGGAGATTATTCACCCTGGTTATTCAACATTCTGCATTCCTGGAACCCCCAATCCAACACCTCCCACCTCTGTCTCCCTCCTCTATCCCCTCTGTCCTTTCACAGGAGTCCTGATGCTAGCAGGCAAAACATCACTGGATGCAGTGTGTGAATCAGACACAGGCTTATACAGAGTTTTGTCATAGTGTGTACCGTGTTGAGCGTGCCAGCTAACCTCCTACCACCAACAAGCACAATGGTGTAATAGTACTGTATGTCACTTTTGCCCATCAACACCTTTGCCCAGGGGTGATGAAACTTTTGAAGCAGAAGTGAAAATGGAATTTCTCAACTTCTTACTAGGTAGTGCTTCTGACTGAGCTGCAGTTCAAGAAAGAGAAAAATATACCAGCGTGCCCCTTTTATTTTTTTTTCAAAACTCAACTGCACAATACCATATTAGTTGCTCTAATTTCTAGTGCTCCTCATGACAGCCACCTCAGATGTTACTGGCATGGCACTGGTTTTCTTGCATCCTTAGTCTTCCTCTCTCTATGGATTTAAAACACTGCAGTGCATCACTGACAGAATATTGAGTCCCAGTGGTCTCCTTCGCTCATCAAGCTTTGCCTGGCCATGCCTCTAAGCATTTGTGTGGCTTCTGCTGTTTTGACAAAACTGTAAGAATTTTTTTAAACAACAAAAAGATAAAAATGCACTAACCTTTTGCCTCTCAAGTAAGGGCAAATGGTAGGTACAGAGCACAAAAATAGTCTCTTGTGAGTTAAATATAAACGCAGAACTGAAAGACGATTTGCAAAGAGTGGGAACAAACTACCAACAACAACCACTTCGATTAAAGCTTCCCTCTCTGCACACAATGCTTCAGAAGGCTCTGGCTGAGGACAGCTGGTACACTAGGTACAAGCTTTGAAGTCTTTGAAGCTGTGTTAAGACCCAGTTGCCATCTCTGCTGAAGAACAGAGTAATTCTTTATTTTATTGTCTTTATTGTCTGAAAAATGAGCAGTAAAACTAACTCGGTCTCTCATTTTCATGCAGTCGGTTCTTCATAATTTCATTGAGCAGTGTTGGTGGCTGAGAAATGATAGATATGTTGGAATCTGGCATTAAGCTTGCATTAAAACCAATTAAAAATGTTCTGTCCTTTATAACTGTATTTTAAATAACCGACAAAAACTAAAGAAGCTGACATTTACAGTCGATTTGCTTTACTTTCCTTATGGATTTATTGTCATAACAATTGTACTCCAAGGAAAGTGGAGCATAAAAGAAAAGCCTTTATTTGAAGAGTAGGGGCAGCAGGCTACTTCATTTAGCATAGCACAGCACAAGAATCATTGCCACTTCTTATGCATTAAGGAACAGGTAGAGGTTATTACTGCTGCAGCCATTAAATATTACTTAATAAACTGCAAAATCCAAAAAGCAGATTCCATCACCTGACCCAGCCCTGCTTCCTGGGCTGTGGAATAGCACTGTTTGATATTCCGTGCTGTAATCTGCGATGCAATTTGAGCGCACCGATGAGTCGCAGTGGAATAGTTTATGAAAACCATTATTTCAATAATTTGCACTCTGACATTAATAGGATGAGTAAATGTTTTCTTCTCAGCTACTTCATTTGTATCGAATCATCCAAATGCCAACGAAGCCAAGAAATCTTTGGCAATGTCTCCTGAATCTTAATAACTGACACATTGCAGATCAAGCATGATTGGTACTTTTCTGTTTCTTTCTGGAGCTGCAATTTTAAGAACATTACCCCAGGTAGTCTTGAAGGTAACATTACTTCAATGAACTCTCTTTTATGAAGTGTGTGTTCACTTCACCATGGCGAATAGCTAGTTCACCCCAGATTTATAAGTTTGTTTTTCAGCAGCGGGTATGAAGACCATGCAGATTTGTTTGTATAGGAATGTTTCCAGACAGACCACTCAAATAAGCAAATTTAAAAAAAAAGGACGTCATTGATGTCTTAGCGTCGGCAATGACTGAGAACTCTGGTGCGGTTTGTTATTGTTTCCTGACACTTTGCGAGTCCTTGTTATTTGTGGATCATCCTTATTAGCGTAATTTCTGCAATGATGAAATTCATGGCTCGCTGCAAAACCGACTGCCCCTGGCGCAAAACACAACGATTTTTCCCACCCTAACGAAACATATCTCCTTCTCCAAACATTGTTTTTTTTTAAATGTGACATTTCCCCTTTATCTCAACGTAACAAAACCTTTATTTTTGGCAGAATGATTTAGAACCAGTGAGATACATGCACACATTTAGCTCAATTTGTTGTGTCACTACTCCCTAATTTTATAGCAGTAAAAGCAAACAAGTTGGCACACTCCTGGTAGAAATATCATTTATATGGCTTTTATATGGTTGAGTTTTGAAGTCTTTTTTATGTATAGACATCTTTGGTCCAACATGCTAACAGTCAGCTAAACCAAAATGTATCACCTTGTTTTTTGGCAAGAAAAAGGCTTTGTAAATGTCTAATACTGCGGGAAACAGTAATTAAGTCTTCCCCAAAGGATGGGGAAATTGACGTGCTCTGGAGAGCGGATGAGTAATTATATTTATAAAGAGCAGTGATACCAGATACTCCCCTCTGTCTGGAACTCATTACACATCATTAAAGAGACACGGTTTCAGCGACGGCGCATCACTTTCACTGTTTCACCACATGCTAATCAATAGCTGAAGTAAACAGATCTCCTGTTTGGGTACATGCTTGGCTCCCAGCATCCCCCTTTCCATTCCCACTGTCCTTTGTGGCTAAAGGGAACAGACAGCCAACCCAGACCAGCACCCTTGGATTTATGAGGTTTAAAAAAACAAAGACCTTTTCTCAGATTAAATATATTGCAGTTTCATACCTTTGTTTCTCAGATCTAGATGAATATAGGAATTACATTTATGAAAATACTTAAATTTGTACTTTCAGATAGAAATTTATAATCAGTTAACATTTAATCAATTAAATGCTCCTTTTGGTGTTTTATCAGCTAATTAAAAAGATTTAATATCACTAAAATGCTGAATTCAGTCCGGGGCTGGAATGTTTCTACATTCTCGTTCATAATGATCCATAACTTTCAATTTGACATTAAGCCTGTATAGTATTCCAATTTGGCAATCCTGGAAGTCATGCTTTTATTAGTAAGAAATAAACTAACTAAGTGTTAATCCCTTTAGCTTTAGATCTGTGTTTTGGTCATTTTCAGTGATATGTTGATTCACTGATCTCCGGTACATGCCTAATTGTTAGAAAATTAATAACAAACATAACGCAAGGGGAAAGAGAATTTGATAAAGCATTAAATCAAAGCTTTATCGTGATGTACAGTATTGCTTACTTAGCACCTGGATTCAAGCTGTTTTTTAAAGAGCGATGTTAGATTCTTTGTTTAGGAAAGTCAGCCACCCTAGAGGACCGGGAACCCCAGTCAAGGTAGGGAAATGCAGCAGAAAAGGATAAAAGTGCTCCAACACCTCACTGGTCCATGGAGACGAAGAGACTGAGCGCAGGATAAACAGTAGGGAAGGAACTCAGTAGAGAGTTCCCTAGCTGTATATTAACACCGCTGTAAAATGGAAATCCAGAAACTCATCCCACTTTCAATTTAAAATTTAATTTACTTTCTTTTTTTAGGCACAAATTCTAACCTCATTTACCAAGCCGTTTTCCCCACGTAATTCTCTCTTCTCTCTATATACATTAAACCTTTTTTTAAACATTTAGCTTCCATAAGCAAATGTTAAATCGATTTAAATATTCCCTGTGTGAAATTATTTGCTCATAACAGATAGATGTTTTGGCTCAAACACTTGTTCACAACATAGCCTGGTGTTTATTGGTACTTTATGCAATTTATGTGAAGGTTTCCCATTTTCAGAGTCTGTCACAACCATAATTCCCTTGCCCATTTTTATTTCATATTAGTTATCTACTCTAATTCAGTAGGGCCGGGCTATTTCTCACCATTCTTTTAAGCTTCTTAATTAAATGATCTCTCCTTTTCCATTAGGTTTTTTTTTTTTGGTCTGGTATTGTTCTGCGCCAAATTGAAATCAAATTTCTAACAATGACATTGAGAATATTCTAATTAACAAGGTCTAGAAAAATCCTGGAGGGTAAAGTGTCAGACGTTTTAGAAGAGGATTTCTTTCCAGAAGGTTACTTTTTGCTTTCTTCTTGTGTCAGCTTCCATTCTTCTCTTTCTACGAACTGGTTCACTAGCAGAAGACCATATTATCTATACAGAAACATTAGGAGACTGAGAACAGTTTGTGCACAACAGGAATTGGCACTCCATTGTGTTTTCTAAAGACCAAGGAAGAAGAAACAACAGGATCTGATTTGGATGCAGTGTCTGTTTTCAAACACAAAACCTTACAATGCGTTTCTGCACAATGCAGAAAACTCACCAAAAGCTGTTATCACCCTCATTTTAAAATAATATGCTTCTGTATGAAAGACACATGATCTGTACTAGATCAAATGTTATTTGAGTTATTCTCATTGAGAACAAAATCTGGAAGTATTTGATTTTATTAGCCGGTCTAATGAAAGTGCAACTACAGTAGTCTTACCCTGCACCAGCTAAAGGTGGCTGGTAGATGCCAAGAATTTACCAGGGGGATCTGTACACTTCTACTGACAGAGAGAAGCTAGGAAGTAATGGGTACTCTGTGCAAGTGTTAATGCAGTTTGGTACGGTGTCAGAAACACATTATCCCTGTTTCACTCCCATCAGATGGACGCCCAGCATGCCAGAGTGGGGAAAGTGTGAAAGGATGGTATTTGCCTAGTTAAGCTCACCAGGGATACCGTCCACCTACACAAAGCCAGGAGGCCACACACAGAAACTGGCAGCCACTGAGTGGACTTCATAAGCATCACAGTTCTTCACACACAGAGCGGAGAGTGGCAGGACGCTGAATTTTGTTTAGATCTCAGGCATTTGCACTTTGTGTGGGCAGGATTTGAGCTGACAGGGTCAAGTGCTCTGAATAAATATGTGCACAAAATAGAAGTGTTTTAAAGTATTATTTACATGTTTTTTTTGCACTTCAGGATGCTCAGAGGAGGGGAAAGCGGTGCAATAATCACATTTTCCTCATCAATTTTAGCAATATTGTATCACTTACTTGTACCCCAGTGGCTTTGTTTTCTGCCTTTGTCCAGCAGAATGGGACATCACAACTTTCAGTTGGAAACTCAAATTGTCAAAACCAAACACATGTCAGTCACAGAAATGTAATATTTCCAGCTATGAAGGAAGGGTTATCATCTAAGATTCAGTACAATTCTCAGAAGAAAAGAGGACAACACCGATGAATGTGTCTCACTGAATTGACCTGCAATGTTCTGACTAGGTCTCACGCCGATAAATATACTGTATACAAAAGTATTCAGTCCGTTCTTAGATTTTTCCCATTCTGTGAAATTACAAATTGATGCATGCATATTTTAAACAGTTGTTTTATTCTCTGATATGATGTGCACCCTTCTCCAGATCTGTGCTTTTCGATGAGTTTACCCCTGATAAGAACGCTCTTTAGTCTACATGGCTGAGTACTTGAAATTCACTACCTCACCGAGAAACCTCACAGAGCTAGATATGTTTATTCTGAAATCACAAGAACCACTATTAATGCACAAAGACAAAGGCCAATCAGCTTATTGTGTGGCCCATGAAAGCAATTTTGTACACCTAAATTAAAAGGGGTCTTCCACGACCAATGTTTGAATATTTACGCAATCATGTCTTTTCTTTATTTCTGTAGTATTATTTTGGGTTTTTTTTGCGTTGACTGCACCCTAGAGCAGGTTGTGTATATGTCAATTATCAAATTGTACTTCAAATTGTCATGACTGCCATCATTAAAGCAACAAAATGTGAAAGCTATATAAGGGTCTGACTGCAACTATGCAAGGTGCTGTATCACCCCTGTCTCAAAATCCCTGATTGGCTTCCTACTGAATTTCACAGACTTTAATTACTGCACCTGACTTTTAAGGCCACAAGGCCTTGTAAGGCTCATCTTCACAATAATGACCTGATAAATCACACACTTAGCCACTCTGAATCCTCTGATGCTCATCTTGTATGTTCTCTCAACAGTCCTAAGAACTGTGGGCCTTGTGGATCTGGTGGTTCAACTTGAACTCCTGTAGTTTTCATGTTTTATATTCATCTCATTTGTAATGAAGGTTACAAATGAGATGAACCATTGCACCTTGTACCAGACTCCCACAGCCTTTTGTGTCATAAAGGACCTCCTGATATTTGAATTGCACTTTCCTGTAATTCATACATAGAAAACATTGCCCGATTATTTCATTTATATTTAAAGCTATTTTACTGTCCACTGCTGATTGGATGAAAAGAGCTTTCTTAAATTATGTTTTTATTATAATGTGGAAGTTAAAAGCATGCTTTACCTTTGGGCTGGCATCTAGGCTGTGTCAAGCTCTGATTCCATGTGCTGCTACAGCTATCACGAGATCACGCTTGAGAAGCAAGATGAAGATCCATTCTAGTCAGTCAGCACGGCTCCTTCTCTCCCTCAGTGTCCCTTCTCCCTCATCTCTCTACCTCCGAAACAGGAGGATTCCTGCTTTCTTCCTTACCTCTGCAATCCTCACCCACTACCCTCCACTCCTGGTTTCTTCAGGTCTCTGCTCTTCTTTCTTTTTGCCCCACTGTATAGTGGCAATCAGCACAATTGCTGCAGCATGACGCTGGGTTTTTTTAGGCGATCTAGTGTACCCTTCTCAACAAATCCTTTACAAACCAGGTGTCAGAAAAGAATACATTCCCAAAATGATATGAAGTTTGAAAATGAAAAGTCCATCTCACATGCATAGAAAAAGAGACTTAATAACACAGTTGTTCAAAAATACATCCTAAAAATAGAAAAGATGCACTGATTCGACTGACTTGATATCCACTCTAGTTTTTGCAAGTGGCTTCGGTTGTTTGGAAACCTCAGTGGTGTTTTAAGAGGGAAATTTAAAATAATGTAGGCCATCAAAATGAATAATTCGGCAATGCTAATATTAAGGGACATGACCATGCAAGCATTCATACGAATGCAAAATAAGCTGATCAGCATTGGATATCAACAGCTATTAGGAGACAACAGTTTCACTTCATTAAATCCTGTTAGCATTACAGCTGTAACTCTGCAGTCAAGTGCATTTGACCCCAACATTTTGCATTTCCAGGGAAGCCTCATGCATTTCTCCAAGAACTGAGAATGACTCCGATCTCTAACGTACGGAAGACTGGCGCGGATTCACGATTGGCACACCGTGATCGGGGGTTTCCAACAGCGTGAAAGCAGCGGGGGTTCTCTACGGGGCTGGGGCCTGTGAGTGCGAGGCCGAGAAAGCAGAGGCACTTACCCAGGACCCCGACTCTGTAGTTGAGCGTGATGACAATGACGTTGCCATAGCTGGCCAGAACGCTCCCGTCAATCATGTTCCCGGTCCCCTCCATGTAGGAGCCTCCGTGGATGAAGACCATCACGGGTTTGGCGCCAGTGTCTCGGATGTCTGCAAGAGTGGCCACCATTAACACACTCGCCGGCGGACGGTAAAACACGCGCTCCACACAGCAGCGCAACAGCGAGGCCAACAACTAGCCCTCTCAGATACCAGCAGCAGAGAGAAACACTTCCCACTGTTCAATTCATTCCCAGACTGGGTGTGCTTTCCCAATTTGTCTGGGCATTTTCAGCCATGTAAAGGGGGAAAAAAAGACAACAAATATGATAAGAAAGGAAAAACTCTTGTCATCTATTCTGTGCTCTCTACTTTTGTGCATCAAGGAGAGGTACTTTTGCAATTATATTTGAGTCCTTTTCCCAAACTATGAAAATATTTCACTGTTTGAGGGGATGGTGAAAAGCAGGATCAGATCAGAGTTTTCGTGTTATAAATTTTTGACGAATTTGTTTGAAGAAGTGTAGCCTTGTGGCAATGTTTTCTATGAAATTGTATTTAGAAAATTGTTTCACATTGAGCACAATGTTTTTACTGTTGGGAAGCAGCAGTAGGCTGTATTTATTTCCATTTTTATTATATTTTCTATGGGGAAAAATGTGTAATTGGTGGTGGAGAGGTTATACCTTCTGTCTTTTTGGTCGTATTTTTGATTGGTTTGTTGTTTTTTCTTCAATTGGCTTAATAAAGAACAGTTTTAAAAGTCTCTGTCAGACAGCAAAAGCTGTCTGAAGGATACAAATGTGTAACACATCCGATGTAATGTTCTGACAAGAAATTCAGAAGAATACTGGCTTTTCTGAACTTGAAACATACCTTTTGGCTCATACCCTCTACCAATCCATTTCGGGGTTTTTTTTTCCGGAAAGTAAGATGTACTGTACAGTAGAGTGTTCCTGCTCCCTGGGGTGCACATCAGTTTAATGAGATAAAGTCATTGAAAAAAAGAAAAACAAAACCAACTTGCTAGAGAAAAGGTTTCTGATCTGATATCCAGAGCCTGTGGTGAATACTTAGAGAAGGCTGTCTCTCTCTCTCAAGCTGTGCAGTGCAGCCTTGAGAGTGGGGAGATAGTTTCTGGGCTCGGATTCAAAACCTATATTGTATTCAGGTTGCCATAGAAACCAGCAACAAAAATTCAAAATCTGCAAGAGCAAACAGCTAATCGCAAACAGCAGCCTGAGCAGTGAATCAGTTTCCATCTGTAAGCTGTGTCTCCATTTGTACAGGGACATGTCAATACGAGCCAGCGTTTAGGTCATGTATTCACAGTAGAAGTCTAAATATGTGTTAAAAAGATCTTGACTTAGAGCTGGACTGGGTCCTGCATAATTACTAAGACGTATACTTAAAAGGTAGCAAAATTTTCTAATCTGAACATATTGTCCTGAGAATGCTTTTGCAATCAAGCATCTTTGTAGAGAAACATGATAGATTAGTGTCTTCTATGGAAGCCCCAAAATATTATATTTCTTAAGGGACAAAATATTTAGAAGCAAAATATGTATGGTTAATGAATGGTTTACCATCTGGTTGCTTCAATTAAGAATTTAGCATACTGTGGGTATATAAAGATGTAGATATCGGGTTTTCTCTTCATCTGGTATCTGAGAGAGTTTTTCTTCAAAAAAGGACATTAAAGGATTCCAAACAGACATTTCTGCACAAACACTAGTCTCTCACACTAAGGCACATCACAAATTGGAACAAATGCATGGAGGAGACACAAAATGGAATAGCCACTACACGTTTCCTGCACCAAGCACTCTCAAGACAGGAAAACAAATGGATCCAAATGTAAAGAAAAAAAAAAGAGGAAAAAAACAGGAAAATAGATTAGCCATGTCACGTTCAAGTTATCAGATGCCTCTTTTGTTGTTTCATATTTTGAGTTACTATGACAATTGTCTCTGCCCTTTTGGGAATCATTGAAATAGGGTGTGTATGGTCCCTCAAGCCTTTCCCTCTAATCTTTTACTTTGGTCATAAATGGAATAGATAGTAAAACATACAATTCTGCTCATTCACGCCGTAGGCAAGGTGTACCTTCAAAGATCTAAGATTAATCCGCCATCCTGAGAATGCAAATAGATAAATTAAAGTACTAAGCATTTTGAAACATTTCAGAAAAAAAAAAACACCTGGAAGATAACAGTGAGAAAGAGAGAAGAGAAGAGATTTTGAGATTAAGTAAGGCAGTCTCTGTTTAGGTTTGTGTTTTCACAGAGCTCCGGAGTTCTGAGAGAAAACATCACGGGGCTCAAATGTGATACAGAAAATGGATAAAAAAATACACCACCGTCAACAACAAAAACATACTGTACAAGAGCGTTCAAGTCGGGGAGTCTGCAGAGGGACATGAGTTGATGAGACTAGCAGACAGAGAACAGTCCATCCGTCTGGAGAACGTTGTGTCTACTTGACTAAAACAGGACCCTTTATCCCTTTTTTCCCTAACCCAGCTGAGATTTTTTTTTTTGCTACTTTTCAAATTTAAATGAGCATTATATGCCTGCGGTGACTCATGGACATAAACACACACACATACAGTACATAGGGGTTTTTAAAGCTCCAACACATGTTACACGCAACAAAAAAACAGTCACATTCAGTTAACACCATGCCACGCTTTCTAATTTTCCTCCCTGAGCAAAGTAAAATAATTTGTTGGGTGGGCTTCACACAGTGACTTTATTTCCTGCTACCAGAGCACTGTCACTATTACACTATATTGCTCTGGGGGTAAATGGATTACATAGAAAAATGTGGAGGAGCACAGTGCACACCAGTATTATGCATTTTAAAAAAAAAAGTACCTACAGGGTAATAACATTGCTGGTATCAATGTTTGCTACCAGAGTTGAATGCCTAAAAACACAAGATTGACAGGGTCATTTCCACTCCAGTACACAGGAATAGACCAGTTCTAGAGTAATCAGACCCTAAATACAGTATATAAGAAGAACTGCAGAAAATTGGCAAAAAATCAAAATCTCTCGCACATATTCTTTTCTGAAGTCCAACAAAAATTAAACCATTTAACATGGAGTATTGCAATATGCACTTTCACTAGGCCAAAGGTGCCCGATTGTCGTAGATTTTTAACAAAAGAACAATGCACATATGATTGCCAACTGATTGTGCTCCTAAAAAGTAGGCTTTTATTAAGGATGCGATGCCATGAATTGAGAAGTCAATGCCTCATTAGGAACAGATTGAAATATTAAAAATTCAGAATGGGATTAATTATAACATTAATAACTGTTATGTACATGTACAGAACAGTTGATAGGAACAGAAGAGCATGTTCTCATCCTGTCTTGATTCTAAAAACAATGGCATTTCTTTGGGTACATTTACATACATACACAAGTAATAAAATGCTCTTAGTAAGACAGGAAGGTTTCTCTTTAAAGTATAGTACAAAGGATGAAAACATTATGGAATTAAAATAAGCAAATAAGCACACGATAATTATTGAATGGAAGAAAACTGCATATTCATCACTATTTTGATATAATATTCTACTTCTAAATCTGTGGTTCCCAACCCTGGTCCAGGAGGAGCATTCTATCTGTTGGTTTTCATTCCAGCTGAGCTCTACATCTCCAGTGCTAACTGATGACTTCATTTATCTGCTTCCTTGTTTAGACCTTTTATTCAATTCTGAGTATAGACCAAAACTGAGAAGTTGGTAACAATACTGTATTGGGCATGCAGACTGTGAAAATGACAATGTATTGGGCATGCTCACAGTGGAAATGACACTGTTTCAGACAAGCTCACTGTGGTAGTGGCACTGTATTGGACATGCTGACAATGAGTTATTTTTCCTTCTGCAGAGGCCCAGTTGGTTACATTTCAGTATACACACATGAATGAGGGAAGTTCTGGAACTCAGACACTGATACAGGGTTGAGACTAATTTCAAATCCTATTTGACCTTTCAAGAGCTGGAAACATTTGCACAGATATGCCCTAAACAGAAACCTGAAATCAATGAAGTCTGTGATCAAAAACGAGAAGAGACTGAGTTCCTGCTGTAGAAGCTTAAAGTAGGTTAAAATGACAATAGATCCCTCCATGATTATGCTCTACTGCAATAAAAGGGCAGGTTCTTACTCTCTTTCATTCTACTTCTTTAGCCTGACTGATTGCTGCTGTATATTACCTGACATTAATATTTTTCTGCTTTAGAATTCCGTACATCTGTAATAAAAGAAAAGCATTACTGTCTCAACAATGAAACATTAATGAATGTCTTTATTTGGCTGTGGGCATGCAAGGCACTGCCATTCTCCATTGATCTTGCACAGTGTTTCTATTTCCTAAGAAATACTTTGAATATGCAGCTAAGGACCAGAGATGGAGCTGTCTTCTTTATGTCATTTCATCTACAAAAATGACTTGTAATACATAGCTGTCAGTGCTGATTAGAATCACGGTTATATTGAAAGATATGAGTGCTCAAAAAGTTAAAGAGTATTAAACTGGTGAATGAGAGATGGTTGTTTAATGTCCTCATTCAAATGATTAAACCGGATACACAGTATAAAAGCAAACTTTAGAACTTATCATGCTTTTACCAAAGCAAAACATAAAAATAGCCACAAGATAAAAAAAAAAACTTTTTGAGAAATCAGAGAAGAATGTCTACTGATATTTGGGTCAGATCAGTCATCCAGACGATGACTACAGTTTTCAGGAAGGGTCCTTTTGTTGTACTATACCAGTAAATAGAATCCAACCTGGAACCTCTGATAAAACACATGACCAGTGGAATGAGAAACACAAAGCACAGGGAAGGTAGCAGGATTGTAATACTACAGCGGCACAAACTGTTCTTTATTGTACACTCTAGCTTTCAACCAGCATCAACCGCATCAAACAGCCAGTCTCAATTGCACCTGTAGATGCAGATTGGCTTACTGTATGTGGCTATTACTGACAATTGTTTTCAATGGAACTCTAAACAAATAAGCACTGAAAATATAGAACGAGTGTGGACCATTTTCAAGATGCCGCAACTTAACACCTGAGCATTAAAAAGGAAGAAATCTCCACATAAACAAAAAGGGCTTACTTTCTATGGTCCTGTTCTTATGCTTGCTATGATTTTTGGTGGCGCAGTCTTGTGTCTTTATTACTACAGTATTGATTTCAGTGAAACATTGTAGCCTTTGAACAAGGTGACTTTTTACACGTGCCATCGTGTTTGTGCATGAGATATGACGGTGAAACTGGTCTGGACAGGTGCTCTGAAATTCAGTTTGAGCTGCACTCTCAGAGACAGAGACTCCTGCGCAGGGAGCGCAGAAAAGCAAGTTTCTCTGTGCGAGGCTTATAAGGAAATATACTCTGAACTCTTACACTGTGCTAGATTGGTTAGCTACACAGCCGTTTTGTACCTGCACTGTAATCTTGTACACCACTGATCTTCAACACCTTCATATTTCCGACTTACTGTCAGTGCATGGCACCAGGGTGCACATGGTTAATACCCACAGTGTACCAATACTGGTGTCAAGTATTTTCTTTACTACTGCATAAGCAGGCAGTGAGCATAAAATGAGGTAGGCAAAGGAGCCCTAGCAACACAACTATGAGACTGCTTGTGTGGGCAATAAAGAATCCACAGCCTATGGTTTTAGCTACAGGTATTATCCAATATATCATTAAAAGGCCAGTTAGGCAATTACATCTACGTAAATAAAAAGAATGCAGAGCCCATGCCTCAGTGTGCAAACACTTCTGCAGTCTTTGCTGCTTCAGGTTCAAGGAGATTCGATGTTGGACTGCAACCACCACCTGCTGTCATAACTACGGCTGCATTGACTTCTTGTGAGCCAGTTTAAACTGTAGGGATGCAAGACGTCACTGAGCAGCTTGACGTAGTTTTGAAATAAGTTTATTATGGAGGACTCCCAGTGAGTTCAGCATGGAGGATGTGTGTCTCCTCAGAGCCTAATTCCACACTCTACTTCCATGAGTTACTGTTTTTATATTAACTGCAAGCAAAACAACAAGCCAACAATCTTTGGATTTGCCACATAAAAAACAGAATGTGTAGGAGTAGTGTAGCACACCAAAATGACAAACTACACATAATGGAAATTCAGACATCTGGTCCCCTTAATAAGGATCCCAGAGCTACAACAGGTGGATTACTTTTTAAATGGAGAAAAAAACAACAACAAATGAATTATAACTAAACTCTATAGAGTACTACAGTCTATAAAGTGTAGGGCTTGGCAGTGTGGTCTGAAATCCAAGCAAGAAAGGGAAATTACAACCTTAAGCTAAGAGGGGTCAGAATATCTGAAACTGTAAGAAATGAATGTGTGATTTGTGAAGTCTGGAGGCAATGGGATTTCTGCATAGCAAAAGAAATAGAGGATCCATGAGGCAAGAGACAGACAGGCTAATGCATCTGTCAAGACTTGGAGAGCTCATTGCAGCAGACAAGTCGGGTAGCATGCCTTTCTTCCCCCAGGCTGTACATAATACAGTACATCCAGACTGCAGTTCCATTTCAAGGTTCATTCTTGAATTCTACTCAGATATAGGCTCCATAGTTGGAGAAAGCATGGCCTACACCCAGCACTGAATTTCTCTCCAGTGCAGTGAGGTAAAGCGTGAACTCTCAGGTCCATGCAGGTTTGGTGCTCTGAGCCCCTGGCTTATTAAGCCAGCCTGGACAAGCAGCAGCTGAAATACGTCCGCTATCATGATCACCAGATGATGAACTGCCACCAAAGATGGAATGGTAACACACAGAGGTGCTTTTCACAAATGAACACCCTAATAATGTGTAACATACCGCATGAATGGCTACATGAAAATAAGCAAACTGCAGACCAGTTAATGGGTCAGTCTTGAGAACTTAAAGCTTGTGTTCCAGACCTGGGCACAGGCTTAGAAGTTGCATGAATTTCTAATACTATTAGCACATGTATAGGCATTGATGTGTGATGCCTAAATAAATATTCTGATGATATATGATATTCTCAGACATCTGCACTTTTAAAAACTGCAATCCTCTGTTGAATTTAAAGATTGACACACAAGAACAAAGAACTATAGATTTCTTGTAACAGATCTACTGTACTTGGCTCCTCCAGTCGTGTACACAAATATCCCCTCAGAGTCAATGAGGCTGCAGGCTACACAAATTATGTCCTAGCGCACATTTTTAAAGTCCTGGACTTGCCGTTTTCTGTGGGGGGCAGCAAATCATTCTTTATAAGGGATCATTTTTCTTGTTAGACAAACTACAGCTAATTAAAAACAAACAAGAAAGGGGGGTGAGAAGCACACGGGTCACACTGTTTCCGTGCGGACGATTAAAAAGGGAATAATATGGAGATGTTATGTTGAAGATATAGATGCACGGATATGTAAGACTGAAAAAGCTCTTCCACAGCGTCAGCTGTTGCTAAGCTTGCCGACATGTCCTTAGGTATGTAGCGCGTCTTCGCAGGTGATCGACTGCTGCCCCACAGAGAGAAGGACCTGTAGTGAGACTGACAGCCCGACTGGCTCCACTGAGCACAAACCTGCTCACTCGCTGTCTCCTTCTGCAGCATGCAGAAACCTTGCTCGCCGTGTGTGACGTCACAATAACCCCCCTGCCCAGAATGCCATCAGCTTTCTGGATAAGCTATGATATATTGTGCACAATCAATATTCTGCGGGCTTTCAACGAAAATGAAAACAAACTGACCGCACAGCTTAAGGTTCCGGTGACTTTATTATTTCTTGCTGATGTCCCAAGGAGAGCTGATCTTGACTCACTTACCGGTACAGGAGGCAGTCGGGATGTTACAGCAGTGTCTCAATTATTTTGTAAAACACAACTGCACATTCCTGATGAACTTCAAGTTGCACAGAGTGCTTAGAGACTGCTCATCGATCCTCTCCATATTCATGTTTCCTCTTAGGTACTGCATGAGTGGAGCCATTTTTATCTGTTAAGATTTTGACGCTTGTAGTTCTCCAATTGGATATATATATAATGTCAGACAGAAAACCCCAAAGGCAAAAACACATTTCATATTTTAATGGTCTTCCAGCATACAATGTCTGTTATTCTGATAATGGACTTTAATGATCTGACTATTAGGGAATGAGAGGACAACACAGTCATTAGGTGATCAGAGTTACTTAAACAGCCGCAGGGCAATTGAACAGATCACCCTTCAAGCAAACAAGAAATATGTCAATATTCCATCTTCATATCAAGTCTAAATTACAATGGTAACGCTTGACAAATGGAAATTTTCCTTTAAAAAAAGAAAAAAACAGCATTCGGCATTGTTTTTCCTCTTTCATTTATAATAGGAAAAAAGTGCAAGGAAGCGTGCATTTCAATATTGTTTAAAGAAATAATAGCATACAGTATACTGGATACAGTGTTTGTTAAAAAGGTTTTTCATTAAAACCAAAATTCAATGTTTCATGCATTGGCTTGGAGCACCAGAAAAATACCTTCATCTTCATCACCGTCATTATCGGACAAATCCTCGCCCTGTTTCTTGGCATGGGTCCCTGAGGTCGGACACAAAAGGAGAGAGAGAAAACAAGAACACAAGAAAATTCAAAATAGCATGATTGACAGGACAGCGGGAAGAAAGAGAAGAAAAGCATTCATCCTAAAAACATTTCCCAGGTAACGCTTGAGGAAAGAAATCACAGCAGGCTCTGCGCAAACACTCTCAGAGTTTACTCCAAAGCTGAAGGTAAAAACTCTCCCCATCGCTGCTTTTTCAACTCTGTCATACAAACACGTGTTTCAGGTTGAACAGTCCCTGTAATAACAAAAACTAATTACACCACAGACTGACACTGACAACGACATCAAACAAATCTTTCACTCGTTTTTATGCTTTTTTGTGTGTTTAAACAATTTTAATCAACTAACAAAACAAACTGACAGCAAAGTACTAGAAGTGATACTTATCTCCACAGAAAAGCCTGTGTTCTTAACATGACTCACTAGATTTAGTGAAATCCACACAAATCTGTGAGACACACATCCTGTATTAGGGCCAGGCAAACAACAAACTAATTTAAAAACCCCCAGTTTTTTCTTTTGCAATTTCTTTATTTTTTTTCGCCAGAGTATTACAGCAGGTATAAAAAAGAAGAAATATCTGGAACGATTCATTCCGCAGTGATATCAGATGAGCAGACAGATTTGTTCACTTGAACATGAGGAAGAGGATTCTGGGGCTGACAAGGTTATCTTGTGCACGGAAAGCACACTGAGTTGAAAAACAGACATAGAGGAATTATAGATTGTGTCATCGTTTTGGTCAAACCTGAAATCCAGCACACAAAGAGAGACAATCTTTAAAGTCTCCTGTGTGAATGGGATCTACCATCATTAAGAACTGATTTTCCTATTCCTCAGTAACTAGATCAAATCAAATCAAATCAAATCAAATCAAATCAAAGGTTTGCAAGATCTCCAGCAAGCTTCCTTCTTAACATTCAGAGGTCTCAGAGATATTAAGCAATAAATACCTTTCTTTGAATGACAGGACCAAATTAAGTTGAAATCTCTAAAAGCAAAGACTTTCATCTCACTGCTGTCTAGACTGTACAAGAGGAAGTGGGAAATATGGTACATGCTGAATACAAACATTTAAATTGTTCTGACAATACTATGCACTCGTTCAAACTGCTTTGTTTCCTATTTGAAGGCCTGCTGTGCCGCTTGTACAAAATCGCTGCCAAGTGACATTTATAGCATTTGACAATAATGTTTGATCACATTCTCATGAATTCCATCTACAGAATTGTAAGAGCACCATGGTAAGTGTATCGCTTTACGATAACCACACAACACTGACCATTAAAAAAGCTGAGACAATAAAAGCTATTGCTTTAGAAAACAAAATTCAATAGCAACGCCTGTACTTTCATATACAAAAATTGATGAGTACTATGGTTATCGCCAGGCAGGCTTTCACCAAGCTTCGATAAACACTTTCCTAATCTTCACAAGGCAATCCTGGGTAAAGGAAAATACCAATTCGCCGATTCGTTATGTTAAAGACCGCAAAATAAATCTCATCAGCTCACCATCAGCAGTGCATGAGCTAGCAATCAGTGAACGCAGTAGTGGGAACTTATCACCACAAATAAGACACTTCAATGCAGCCGTCATTAAACATGTTTTATACCGGAATGGAAATGAACTGAGGGCGGGTGCTGTTTTTCTTATTTTGCAGCAACTGTACCATTTTAAAGAAAAGATACTGGACTGATGTCATTTACTTAAAAACAAAGTCCAGTAAGGGGCATGTGATGGGAGAAGACAACCCCAGAAAAAAAAAAAAACAAGTACCAAACAAACAGGAACCGACACTTAGAAATGAAACTCGGATCCCTGATTTGCTTGTGTGATAAACAGCACGCGCAGTGGATGCTGAGAAGAAGGCTGTCCCTTGACGTAGCTAACTGCTTGAAAAGAGAAGTGCATGGGAATTTGCTTGCCTGTTGACTTCTGGAGAGATGCTCGGTCTGTCACTTCACACTGGTTTCTCCCTTAGGTCTATATCACCCTGTGACGTTTTAATTAAATTGCTCACATGAATTCACTGATCACTGCCGTTCTTCAAGAGTAATAGTCCATGGCAGTCTCAAATAATATAAAAACCATAAATGAAATCACTTTACAGAGCACAAAAAGAATAGACTGACGCAGGGGTGGTGCCTGGATTTTGGCAAAGGTCCTGTTTGTTCTTCATTAACACGTTCTACACCCAACATCCTTTTTTTTTTGCCAGTAAGAGCTCCTTTTGTCTGTCTCCCAGGAAATAATCAAACAAAATGGCCTCCTTCCCCGAATCGATTCAGCAGGGAAGATAAAAAGAGCGACGTTTTGTAAGCAGAAACTACAATCAAGCTGAAAACCATTTAAATTTGTAAAAACAGGCAGCGTGAAAGCTAAGCTGCTGCAGAGCAATCCTCGAGTGCCTTCTGAGACTTTTTCTCAGGCGTTCGTGGGTGGCTCCTGACTCCTACCTTTCAATAAGCAGTGTTTTGTTGTTGGCCCCTGCTGCTTTTTTCTCATTTGACCCATCGACTGCTCTCGGTGAGAAAAATGACACCTCACATAAATCTCTCCCTCCCGCTGACCTCTGTGAGCGCGTCTGCCAGGAGGAGAGGGCACTGGCAGCGCGGAGAGCAGAGGCAGGGGGCAGAGAAATCTATCTCGCTGGTACCCCAAAGCAGGGCTGGGCTCAGAGAGCAGAGAAACACATAGACTGAGAAATTAACCTCCTCACCACCCCCCCCCCCCCCCCCGAGAAGCAGCTAGAAATAACACATCACATACCACGTTGATGAAAGGTGTAGTCTATTAAGGTCAGGGTGCATGGAGTGTGGAAGATAAAAAGATATGAACTGGGCATAGGGGTGGACAACGTTCACCAAGAACTTCAACCCACAGCATTTTAGTGGACAGGCATCATTTGACCTGCCCACAAAGCATCGGGCACTGGGACCAGTATAGTATGTTTCCCTGCTGATACAGACTTCCAACTAAAAGCTTCCATAGAAAAAGCAATCTACCTTCAAGATCAATTTGTGCGAAGTTATAGGCAGAGTGGTAGTTTTGTGTAAAATCTGGGGGAAGTCTATACCTTCAGCCTTGCAAAGTTTTACAGACCTCTTTTTCCAGAACACCATCCAAGCCGGTGCATTAAATTCCCATCGTGTTTGTTCCATGGAGATTAACATAACAGCTGAGAGAGGATGAATTTGAAAGGATGACAGAAAAATATCGGAAGGAAAGGTTAAGGAGACTGTAATCCTCTGGTATAGGACAGCCAAGACTCCCATAGGGCACCAGCTCCCCTAACATTGATGCCCCACAGCCAGGTTGTCTTCTAAAAGGAAGAAAGGCCACATCTCCTTAAGTTGTTCATGGATGCAACTGTGAGAACAGGCACTCAGCCACCATTTTGTCGGTTCATCAAAAGCCCCAGTGCACAAGAAAGAGGGATTTAAAAAAACACTGTGGATCTTGGCCATCCTATGCAAATAAAAGATAATGAATCACAAGTGAATAATCCTTTCTTCTCAAAGGACTACCTTCATCTTCTCACTGGAGCACAGATTGCACCGCTTCAGGAGGTGGGAACGAGTGCCCTAATTAGTAATTACCTTGAGATCTCCCTGCTAGCTGAGATTAAGGAACCCCTGAGAGGGAGAGAAAAAAAAACTTTTTTTAGGGAAAGAAAAAGGGCCTGAATGTCAAAGACGGAATTCTGGAAAAACAAACAAAACCGAGGAATCAAGGAGAGTGATCCTTGGGGATTCAAATAGGCACTTATAACCCAGTTATAATTTATGCAGATGCAATGAAAAAGGAATTTAAGATTTTCCTGATAACATGGGATTGAAACCAGTACGGACTGGGCCGAATGGTAAAGGACCCGATGAAAAGAACTGCTCTCTTGAACATCAGCTGGTGGAAACTGATAGGTGAGACCGTTCACTGTGGTCTCTCTGTACTAGCAGTACTTGTCATCATAAACCTTACTCAACCTCCACAACACTAAAGTACTCTACTTCTCAGAGCAAAGCAGACCAACAGCATGACATGCTATGGCCTTTTGGCTCACCTGGAGTGATGAGTATACATTTAATCCAATTTAAGGTCAGTTAACAAGTCTAACGCTGTCAAGGAGTGAGGCTGTCTATCTGTAATGCCAGATTTGTAGGAAGTGTTGTCTTGTGGTCCGTAGTTTAATCCAGGTTACCACAGTCACATGCAGCTGAGCTCCTAATGCGTCACTTGGGCGTCACATGATTGCAGTGGCCATGTCCCATTTAGCCATTTAGGACGGGTCAAAAGCAGGAGGCTTTGCAGTTGCGCCAGAGAGTAGATGTTTATTCTGGTCTGCAATTTCATCCTTCACATCCCTCCATGTCCTAAAGCACTTACAGTACATTCACTGCTGGTTCTGGAGATCTGCTCTGCTTTCTGGTTTATTGGTTACCACCCAGGACGTTTTATTTAAATGAATTGTTAACTCAACTAGTGTGTATTCCACCTGTTTCTGGTTTCCTGTTTAATAATATAATTGCCTTGAAGGGTTGGGTACATGTCCGGATGGGTTTCCAAAAGACGAAGAGATGAGCTGGAAGAGTTGTTAAAACCTTACAGTTGGTTTTTGGAGTTCATCAGGGCTGTTGTTTGTACAGATGACCTCACTGTACATAGCTTTGTCACAGTGAAACGGTATTGGACAGCACCACAGTTCAGGTGACAGTATGCATTGTGAAATTGAATGTGACATGCATGCATTTAGAGCAACTGTTAGCAGACGGTTGTGCGATACTTGGAACTTGGAAAGTTCGGTGCCATATGTGAGGTGTGGGGTAATTTTGCATTGGTACTTCGGCTGAATTAATGGCTGCAGCTCTTTTGTGAAGATGATTACAAAAGCTCACGGTACTGCCGAGTATCACACTTACAGTAGGTAGGCTGAGTTTGGGTAATACTGTAGTTGATCCCCTCAGCAGGAAACATTAAGGTGAACTTGTGTTTTGCAGTGATTGAGGTGGACTGCTGAGAAGACAGATTTGGCTACAGCCTCAATTGCAGAAATGATCTGCCATAATTGATTTGATGCCTGATGCCAGTGTGTCTTTAAATTCTTTGAGCCCAGCTTGTGTGGTCAGTGCCAGATCACTGGCCTATACAAACACCTTAAAAGTGAACCAGACCTTTCACTTGTAGAGATGCTAAAGATGGCTGGAAAAAGAACCTTGGCCGTTGTCCAATACATTTGAAATAAGCCTCAGAAGCCACTATTCAGCCATTGGTCTGGGGTGGAAATCTGAAGGGATTTCACATACAGTAGCCCTCCCTTTTTCATTGCAAGCAGACCAAAGCTAAGTTTCTTCTGCCCTAAGTGGAGACGCCATCTCAGAGTTTAGAGACTACACACAGCTGGCTTCAGCTGCCTTCAGATCCTGTAATCACAGCTGATCATGGAGATCTTTCATCACAAAAAATACTGATGTCTGTCACGCACACGAAACTCTTCTTTCATGTTAGTGCATTGTTTGTTCTCAGAAGCATACTTTATACGTTAAATAGGTGGCACTGAACGTGACAGAAGTGACATCACTCCTTTGAAACCTAGACAATGCAGAATTTGCCTGCGGCATAGACCTCGTTTCCTGGTGCAGCTTAGTTCACTGCTGTCTAGGAAGCAACACAATGCTTGCTCTGAGCCCAGGAGTGACCGTGATCGAATCATGTCAGGGGTCCACCAGAGCTCCATTCGTCACATATAGTATATTCACCCTTTCCACAGGGCTTCAACTTCCATGACAAATCGAAACTGCAATGAGGTAGCAGCAAGTGGTACAGATACTGTACGTTCAGCTCCTTTAAAGACAGCAGTCACTGATCCCACAGCTTTCCAACAGAGAAGAGGTGGGGTCTGAATGAGAAAAAAAAACACATCCCTCCACTGCATTGGTGTTCACTGGTCACTCTTACACCTTCTTAGCTAGCAGGCCAGGAATGTCCAGTCGCGAGAATGAAAAACACTTTGCCATCTTAGCAACAATTATTTACCAGGGATGCCTTCGGCCATCCATAAAAATAAATAAAATAAAGGAAACATCTTAAGACGTACTTAATAGGATCTACCCAACTGGGAAAAAAAGGAGACAGTGACCAGCTGAACAATGAGACTGTCGGGCCAGTCAGGCTGCCCCAAGCTGGAGCACAACGTAACCAACCCTCTCCAGCCCCGGCACCAGATCACGGGCATCCAAGGGGTCTCCCTTGCCACAAGGAGCTGTTTGTCAGTCAAACAGGCAAAGAACAAACCTGCGATTCTCATCTCAAAGGTCAAGGTGCTGGCCTGAATGAAACCTGCCACATAGGATCATTTGGCTTTCTGCTCCATTTTTATAGGAACATACATAAAAGAAAATCATTAAAGGAACTGCAGCAAATATACTGCATGATGGTTTAATTAAACATTCCATTGATTATTTGAACTAACCTGAAACTGGTAAGTGGAAATTGGAAATTGGATTTAAATTTGTTTTGTTATTTGTCTAAAAGATTGAATCTTTCAGTGATGTAGTTGGACATATCCTCTTTGTTAATGTCTGTGTTTGAATATAGGAAACTGGGTTTGGAGATCTAAGGATAGACACCCAGTTAATTCTTCTTAAATATCTACAACTACTCAATAGGATGAATCACTGTAGAATAAAAATAATTAATAGCCAGTATTTATTTGACTAAAGATCAAAAGAAACCTGTCTTTTTAAACTGTAACTAATAAACAACACTATTATCAGGAAGGTTACAAAATCATAATGTAGGGTGATGCACATCTGCTCCACGTTATTTGTATATAAAGATGCAGATGCTGTCTTGTAGGATTCTGTCCCATTCCGCTCGTAATGGTATTGTATCCCATTTTTCTCTTAGAGCCTGGACAAGTAAGTGACTGTTCACTGGTCTCTGAGCCCTGTATATCACAAGTCATCCCAGCTCATCCTAGAAATATTCAATGGAGCTCATATCTTCTGAGTAGGACGTCCACATCATCGTTGTCATATTGGAAGTCCAGTGTTACAATAGCAGCTTGTGATGCATTGTCCTGCTTTAGTGTTGACATGTCAGAACGAGTAAAGGCAGCAGGTGTACTCCCAGGACCTGATCAATGTAGCACCATATGGTCATCTTCCTGCTGCATACTGGAGTCCAACTCAAAGAAGCCTCCATTTTGATACAATACTAATATAATTAAAAAGTAGGGGTGTCACCCCGGGGCCCAGGCCAAATTTTCCATTGGCCCTTACCAATCAAGGTCGCATCATCCAGGTGGGGCTGCACACTGGTGGTGGTGGAGGGGAGTCCCCATTACCTGTAAAGCGCTTTGAGTGGAGTGTCCAGAAAAGCGCTATATAAGTGCAAGCAATTATTAATTATAAATGATAATAATCTTTATCCCATTGGACAGAAGATGCTGATGAAGGGCTGCAGATCACACCCCATAAAGGTCAGAGGCAGACCCAAGCAACGCCAGTTCAAGGTGGCAGACATCAAGAATGCCTTTTTTGCTGGGATTAGACCTTCTGACTTAAAAATGGGCAAAACCATATTTGCAGCAACTTGAGATAGTCATCTGCTTCAGACACAATTCCTTTTGTCCAAGAAAGGGGGATTATTTGCCAGAATCCGTTTACTCTGGCATGCAGACATTTGCTACAACGCAGGGGAGATCCATGATTGCATGTTCCAAAAGCAGCAGATACTCAATGGTAGGGCCACACTGTGGCAGTCTGCTTTATAAATTTAGCAGCCAAGGAGATGGCCTTCTCCAGAAGCAGCTGACAACTACCCGGAGACTCATGCAGTGTACAGAGGCCTCTGTTCTCGTACTAGAACCCCGCAACGGTCTAAGCAAAGTGTTACAATATATAGTTTGACAACAAAAGGATCTAAATACATTAAATTAGCATGGAAAGACAATATAAAAATGCACACATGGACATGCAAATGTTTTTGCACAAATTGTAGCATTGGCATTGCTATTTTTGGCAAGCGTAAATATGCATCCCATTTCAAATCTGTTCTTGGAGAAAAAGGCCACCCTGGTGATTGGCTCTGTATACATCCTGCGGAGCTGTAGTCGTGACCAATGTGGTGCTGGGCAAAGGATAATGGGAGGAAGTGCACTTCGCCGGAAGGCGCAATCCAATAAACTCTACACAGCGGAACTGTGTGTAGGCTCTGCTACACCGGTGAAAGCACAAACAGATGGAGGAGAGGAGCTCAGGAGGGTAACAATCCTTCTCTGATTCACTCCCCGAGGCATGTTCTACTTGAACGACCTTTCATACAAAAAATAGTTTAAGCAGGCATATCTTATACTGTGAGTAAGAACCCATTTAGGGCTGAACATCCATTAGGCAGACAGATCCAGGTTTTCGGTCCATTTGATTGTACCCTCTGAAGTTGAGGGAGGGATTTTGGGCAAAGGTCTGCTGAAAACATCTGGGGTGCAGAGTTAAAGTGACAGCGGCTTCACTGGGAAAGAGGATGGAGTCTCTGACTCAGGATGCAGTGCAAGATTTCTGACGCAACAGCAACAGAGTGAGAAAAAGTATCACATCTTGCCGTGGCCCCAACCCAGTGGAATTTCCCTATTTGTGGATTAATAAGCCAACACTTGCTGTCTGCTTCACAATGATAGGAAGAGCATAAAAGGATCAGAAAGCAATGTTGTTATTTAGTGGCCACAAGCCAGTTATCCCAGTAGTAGTTCTTCTGACCCCTCCTTCTTCAATCCATAAATGCAAATAAGATGCTGATGCCAATCTGGACAAAATTATACTTTCCTGTTTAAAGCACACATGGGAATCATATACATTGTTCACTGCTGCTATGTCAGGAATATAAAACTATCTTGAAAAGATCTGGATATTATCAACACAAAATCTCCTTTGTAGTCTGATCTAATCAGATCTCAGAAGGTAAGCAAGGCTGAGCCTTTTCAGTACTGGGATTGGCCATCTCTGAGGAAATCCAGGTTGATCCTCCAAGTGGTGTTGGTGGAACAGAAGATAGTGCTCTTCCATAGGATGATAATTTGCAAACTAATGCCCTGGTATTGCAACGGGGGACACTGTGCTATAGGAGATGTAATCCTTTGGATGAACAGTAAACTGAGGTTCTGACTAGTTGATCATTCAATATCCCATGATCTACAAGAGCAGGCTTTTAATCCTGGTGTCCCAAAATTCCACTTTGGGCTTGTACTATTGGACTCCTAAATCCCTGCTTTAATTGAGCTGGTCATTTCTCCACTTACAGTATCTGCTGTGTAGTGGGTCCCATCCCATATACAGTACTGTATGTAATGCACTTTAGATCCTTTGGGATGACCAGCTCTGTACAAACTCGAGGATATGTTATTGAAAAAGAACAGGAAAACTAAACAGAGGACACCAAAGATGAGAAACATCATCTACTCGCGGAGCGAACACAACACACAATGTGGAAGTGATGACTGTTGTGTGGTTGCGTTAAAGCTTTTCTAGCAAAATAGTATTTTGAGAGCCAATATTCTGAAGCAGGGATCCTGGATGTCTTTTACAAAGGTTACTCAAGCCTTCAAATACCCTTAGCCCCTCGCAGAGAATGGAAAACATAATTTGAAGTTTATCTGAAAATTGATCTTCTTCTGGGGATCGTTTCTTAAAAGTAATGTAGTTTGAGTATTCCTGCAACACAGTAGATATGATTTTGTTAGCTGAAGTCCTGCATAAACCTGTTTCTATCAAGTGGAGATGTTTCTGTATAGAATAACTACTCGCACCTTCTCACTTCAATATTTTTTATATCAGAACATCACAGAAAATAATCCAGACAACTTGCACATGGCTAAAAGGCAGTTAGTTTTTGCTATTATCCTATTCTTTTTGCATTGACTGTAATGTAGTGTTATGAGAATAGTGATTTATCTCCACTCTGTCACCTGTGATAGATGCACATACAGCAGATACGTACAGGGCTACAATCCCTGTCACATAAAGAGAGGTGTATTTTTTCCCTCTTGGGTAAGATTAATATGTACGTCTACACTGTGAGTATCCTGTGATCACCTCAGGATGGATTCTAATTCAAAGAGTCCATGCATGCCTAAAAGACAATGTAAGAATAAGAGTCTCAGATATCACCTTAAAGATTTTCTAAAGGTTAGACGATAGTTTATTAAGAAAAGTCAGCAGAGGGACGTCATAAGGACAAGTGCGTGCCCTGTGCAATTCTCTGCTCTTGGTCCCATCCAACTGGGACACTATAATGTCCTTTAACACTTTAACAACAGGTAGGAATGTTGTAAATGATGTCATAACCTCTTAACTCCGTCATGCATGCTGGCATTAAATTTTGAGTAGTAACTGAAAAGTAGTTAGTAATTCCAGTAGTCACGCAGTTAAATTACCCCCCTGGCCTTTACCAATCATGGCCTCCTAGCAATCCCCACTATTAATTGGCTACAATTGGCTCTCTTCTCCTCCTTACTGATAGCTGGTGTGTGTTGAGCGTACTGGTACACTTTGACTGCTGTCACATCATCATCATCATCATCATCATGATTATTATTATTAACTGGAAATAACAAAATCGTTAAAGGCAGTTTTACGTAAATCACTGACATGACATCAGGGCCTCTATTGGAGATTTTGTCCAAAACTGTATAAAAGCAAACCCAGACAATTCTAATGAAACATCTGTGTTTATAGGAAATCTTTGCTTAAACTCCCTGGTGTTTGCATGAAGCTTTTTAATACAGTGCTCCTGCTTTCTAAAAAAAACTTGTATGGCGTTAACTTATCAAAGTGCTAACTGCTGTGTAAACATTGACCTTGATTTCTGACAAACAGGGCCATAGCGATACCTGCAGTAGACTTTAATCAAAGACATAATATCATCCATCAGCAACGCTGCTCACATGGGGTGTGAGGGAAGTAATAAGCAGAAGAAAAATCTTTATTGAAATTGATTTCCTCTGTCATTTCAGGAACTCTCAAAGCAACTCTACCCCACTGCTCTTCCAAGGTGCCAAAACAGACTGAATTATTGGAAAAAGTATTTTTTTTTTTCTGTCACAAATCTGATAAGACGAATTTTAAAGTCAGGAATTTAAATTTAAATGCATTGAGCTGCCAACTGTCGAGCTACTAAACGCAGCTGAAAATCTACATTGTTTAAGGTACATGTTATTTTTAGGTTTTGCTCCTGTTTAAGAGGAAAGACGAAACTGCAAAGCTAAAACAAGACTCAACTAAGAGTAAGATTGATCAACTTAAACTCACAGGGATATATTAACCAGAACATACTGCATTGCTGTTCTTTGCCTTCTGTCTGAAGCCCTGTCTCTTTCTAAGGTACAGTATATTCCCTTGATCTCTCACTAACACTTGACCAAAGCATACTACTAGTGCCGCCAAGTTTTGGCACAGCCACATCATTAATTGACAATGAATTTAATTACATAATTAAGCTTGAATGGATTAGAAGTAACAATGTTTAGAAGTGATTAGAACTCCTGTGCTCTAGAGTAGGAATTTGCAAATATGGACATATGATAATATGTACCACAGAAATGTACCTTTCTGCAATTTCCCTCACGGGATCAATAAAGTATCTATCTATCAGGAGTAGTAACATAAAAAAACACCTCATGGGACCTTACCATAATGAGCTTGCATTTTGGGAGAGCAGATCGTATTCAAAATATTCAATCATATATAACTGAATTATATAATATTTTACATTAATTGGATTATATTAATATATTATGTATAACATCATATTAGAGATCTCTATACCTTATTGTTTCTTATAATGATTTATAAATTATAGAATTTTCTGATCAACCCCGATGAGCAAAGTCACTAATGCCAATGAACCCGTACGTATTTCTGCACATGCAAACACATACTGTACATTCGCACTCTCACACGTGTACAAGGCAAATTCTTTTGGCTGAACGAACTAAGCACGGTAACCAGAAAGGCTTCTTGCCAATCTTCAGTGCAGGTATGTCTTTTCTTAAACCACATGCCACGCAAAATATTTTTGAAGAATGATTTGTTTTTTTAACACGACCAAACTAACTGCACCTTTGCCATTGCTGTGAACCACTGCAACATACCTACTCCTGCACATCCATTTACCTTCCAAAACTCAACTGCCTTTAAGGCTGCTTTGCCTTTGTTTCTTGATCTAGCGTGTTCGCTGTCCCAAACATGACTCAAATAAATGCAACATGGTCTCCAGACTAGCATTATTGCCCGTGGAGAGAGCGGAGAATACAAAGGAGCCAGATATTTTGAACATCGTGCCCCCTGAGGGTCAAGATGAAGAGTACCTCTGCGTCCTGCTGGTTGGGAAATGGGACCGTGTGAAAGGCAACAGCTGCCTTGAAGGCAGGTCAGTCTTAGAGACGAAACTAATTTACGAAATAAAACCATGCATGCAAACTGCTGCAAGGAGGGAGGAATAACAGACAGCTGACTCTTCCGCACAGCAGATGAGATTGGAATCTTTCCTTTTCCATTTCAAAATATGGAAAAGCGAATTGTACATGGATACAGACTAGGCCTCTTTCAGTATTTACTTTTGCACGCTAAAACGGAGCCTGTGACATATTTTCCGTGACAGATAAAAGGCTGTGCGGCGCAGGACTCTGAAGATGAACTGCAGAACACATTTAGTATTTTGTTCTGGCTTGGGAGCAGTAGCCACTGGGGCTGGATCAGCACTGTAGGAAAGATTCTTCATTACAAGCCCATAATCAAAACGTGCTGGAGCTATATGCGGCCACACTTAGTTTCCTGTGGTAGGATGGGAAGCTGTAAACCGATAACACAAAAATAAAAGGATGTGTGATCACACAAGGCTGTGTGTAACACTATGGCTCTTCACAGGCCTGACAGAAAGATCATTGCAAAGTAAAACAATTACTTAAAACGTTGTTTCACAAATAAGAATCAGAAAATCCCTGGGACATTCAGTGCCAGGCAGTTAATTTGCGCTGGCGGATATGTAATTTTCTAAAAAAGTCGTTTTGCTTAAAAATAGAGTTTTCTTTTTAAAGTTTTACTTTAAAATCCGGCTCATTGAATTTAAATCTAGCTCCAGCTAACACTCATGTGCAGCAGACAGCATCCAAATGTAAATACAGAAGACACAGAGAAGTATTTCAAAAACACATACAAGCTTACACACACACACATAATTCATCTGCGTTGCAAGGCTCTGTTCATCCCATTTAGCAGTTTAATTTAGAAGCTGATTGATGGTGTTATCTTGCAGGCTTCTGAGAGGACGTACCAGTCGCCTCTCTTCTCTCTGTTTCTCTCGTTGTCGGCTTGCTACATACCTCCTTTCCTACATATTTTCTTGTTGGGTTTTCTGGCACATTCCTTGGATATTCTTTTTACTGTAAAATGAATAAAAGACTACAAAATAACAGGAGGCTCTACAGGAAACAGCGGACGCATGCAAGAACAGCCGAATCCCCCCCACCCCACCCCCCCGCCCACCTTCCCCCGTCATCAACAACAACAAGAGGACTGTCCAGAGAGTAACGGGGGTGTCGGTTGCAGAAATATTCTCTAGAAATGGCACCCTGGGACACAAGAAGCCCATTTTCACATGCACATCCATATAAGACCCATTACCACACTGTTGGGGAAGCAAAACCAGTTGAAATGCTAATCACAGCGCCCTACCCTGGTGACGGTGCTACAGACTGGCGGGTCAAATGCAGTGGGAATGGACACAGGCTCGTGTGCTTCAGCTCTCGGCTCTCGTTATCAGTGGCAAAGCAAGGTGCAGGAAAGGGCTTGAAGTACAATATGTTATTTTCTGTACTAAAAAAATGAACACAGCAGCACACTTAAGAGATAAGCTGCTCCCCCTCCAAATCAACGGGGAAAAATATATGCTACATATAGAAAGGATTAATTTTATACTGCTGACCATTCTATACAGATTAGATGCTATTAAGGACATTACAACAGCAAAGATAGACAGACTCAAATGTATTTTTTTTCAAAACTTGAGACAACCTGGGCTTTGGCAGTGAATGCTAGTTATTTCTAGGGATAATACGCTCCATATTATTCCTGTGCAAAATTTATTCTGTGGTGCCTGGGTGTTCACACTTACAACTCTCAGCATTTTCACCATATAGTAACAGGCCAACATCAGACAGCTTGTTGTGACTGTGTTGAAAACCAGGAGAGTAAGGGGTCTTACATTGTATTGACTGATGCCACAGGCATCCCGTGTACCAGACAGAATATTTCACCAACCTAAAGAGCACCCTTCTGTAATGAAGCAGGTTGATCAAACCCCCAAAACAATCAAGACAGAACAAAGAAGAAGATGCACCAAGGCGTTCAATTCCAATCTGTTTGGTTCTTTGAGTTTCGCTTTTTTTTCTTTTTGCATTGTAATTATTTCTTTTTCCTTTTTTTTTTGTAACACAAAAGAGGAACCCATAACAGTGCCATGGAAGGGGCAGTTGATGAGAAACTTTATGAAGAGGTCAAGTCAAGATGGAAGACTGACATGGTGGACACACAGACACCAGCATGCAGCAGACAACACTTCATGCTTCAAACACAATACTTAGGTGACAGGAAAATACCATAGAAATAAAAATAGAAGAAAACGGAAGAACGGTTTTCTTTTTTTTTTGTATCCAGTGTACCCAGACTCACCATCCTCAGTTGGAACATAGATGTTTAAATACAAGCAATCTTCATTTTGATCCTGTATGTATGTGGCAACTATATCCAGGTTAAAGGTGAACCATATGGGCATCATGATCTCCGGCACAGCATTGTGAATATTCTGTGGGCAAACAGGTGCAAAATGGGTGGTGTTCCTAATACCTGACCAGGAGGATGGAGGTTCGGGGGGCATGAACCTTTTCTCCCCTACAGGAGAGGCAGCATACGGGACTCCCAAGTACTGGTCCACAGGTCCTAGGATTTCACTCGGCAGAGGAACCCTCACACCTCGCAGCTTCCCATATTGCGTGTTCACGGTGGGGTTGAAGTTCTGGCCCTCAACCGCCGCAAGGGACAACCAGAAACTCAATATCCACAGGGTCGTGCGGCGGCACGAGCCAGCTGTCACCCGGCGCCAATCCCGTAACCATGAAAGTGGACGGCTTCTCCTGGTTGCGAACCACATTGTCCGCATCAAAGACCGCCGCTACGAAACACCAACATACACACACCGGGCCCCCCTCTTTTCCTACTGTCGCCTCCTCTCAGTCATGGAATCCGGATCTCCTGGAACCATTCACAGGACGGTACACAGGGGAGCGGAGACACCAGATCAGGGAAAGAAAGAGCTTCCCGTTGACTGAAGCCTGGTCTTCTTCCACCGTCGGCTCTCCCGATCCAAGAACCAGACCGCTTATCCTGTGCTGAGAAAGAACACATTGAAATCAGTTTAGATCTCCGTACGGAATTGCTTTTGCATGCCAATCTGTTAGCCTGCTGCATACAGTACAAGATGCAAGTCATTCCACCCAGAAACAGTGGAATATCTTTTGGCAGTCTTAGATTTAAATTGATAGGAAAACATCAGAGCTACAGAACTCATCTCCTTATTCAGTCACAAAGAGCTCCTTCACAGTAGAACAAACAGACTCGGCATACATGTAACCAGGTGAAGAAAGCTGTCATTACATTACCAATCAACTTTAGAAATGAGAAAACAGGAAGATAACACAGAGCTTCAGGTTTTGTGGGATGAAAATTGAAAGAAAGAGGAGGTGATTCAACCTTTGCTTTTATCGGTTCTTGGAAACAGAAAACACTTTAAAATGGAAAGAGCGTTTATTCTAAACAAAGGAGGCAAAACTGTTGTACTGTAGTTCTGCACAACAAAATCTTCAAGACAAATGAGTATGCACTTCTCACTTGACGTGACTCCTGGTATACGCGCAACTACAATATTCTGGAGACGCCCGACTCTATGCAATTTCTAATCTGTGCTGCTATGGGCCCTGACCTTTTTAGAAATCCAAATCATGGCTGCTCAGAGGTGTTTCAAAAGAAAAGGCATCAGGGTTGAGCTGTGGATATTACATTCTGAAAGTACTCGTAAAAATGTGAAGTGATTTACAATGTATCAGCACCTTCCCGAGTCCCTTTTGCAGCGCCTCTGAAAGCCATAATGACACTCCTTGGGGTGCGGTTATCACACTGCAACACAATCCGCCTCCTGCTCTTGATCGCTGAAATGCCTGCCAGGAGATTCCTTTACCTTGAAAGCGAACTCAAACTTCGCCATAAATATGCACTTATCGTTTTAAAACAAATAACGCTTGTGATCGGGATCACCCTCAGACAGCCGAGCAAGGCAGCGCTCGTGGAGGGAGGGCCCTGCGGTCCGAACAGATGGATACTCTGCCTCCGCGGTATCACACACGATCCGAACGCAGGCGGAAAGCGACAAGAGAAGTGAGCGTTTTTTGCGAACGAAAGTGACAGCCCCCCCGTGGCAGCTCCCGGCGTGAACGCACCCCACGTGCGAGTGGCAAGATACGAGAGAGTGGCGAAGTGGGGGGGGGGTTAGATGCATCTGCTGCTGAAGCGACGAAGCTTGGATGCACATTAGTTCCAGCCATAAAGAGGGGACACCTTAACGTGAGCTACCGCTGCTTATTTTTATTCAGTTTTCCTCCAACCCTCTGTCCCATAGGTGGTACAGTACGAAGCAATGTGAGCAATTAAAACCTTTCATTTGTTTTTTCATTAGAACCTGTATATCTCCTTGCCCTCTGAGGAGGAAAGGTCACCTCGCAGGATGAGCCCCGTTTGCACGACTGAACAATGTAAGACGTCCTTGCAGTAGTGAAGTTATATGCACATGCACATCCCATTGATCTGTTCCTACTTGTGGCCATGCAGCCCCATGGAAGACACAGTGCTGATTCGAAACAGGGTTTCCAGTGGTCAATGTAAGGCATCTGGGCGTAATTTTTTCCTTCTGATCCTATTAATTGAGCTCGCTTAGGCCCCATTTATCATCATTCTGCTGAGCTCAGACTGCCAGGATGGAGTGAGCATCATAATAACAACTATGAATTATAAACAGATCAATCAATAAAAAAGACCTTTCAATCACCCTTTTTAAAAGAAATGCTTTGAATGTAAAATAAATAATTTCTGATGTGTGAAGTCCTTAGGAAAATTAAAACTAGGCAAAGGAATCTGCTCAGTGTGTCCAATTAAACACACAATGGAAGGCTTAATACTGCTTCTTTTATTCTGACTGAACTGGCCTACTGATGAGTCTAACCTTATTATACATCGCCCACAGGGACTATAATAAGTGCAAGACACAAAAATGTATAAACATACACATACAGCATATAGACGTGTACACACTTTTAAAGTATTGATAGAGTAAACCTGTTTGTTCTACTTTCATTTACAGGTGAAAGATACTTGTGGCCACTCTTACAAAAGGCTTTTTTGCAAACATTCCTTTATTGTGATGCTGTGATAGTGACAAGTGCTGAACAAACTCTTCTGTGAAGTCACAGTGCCAACTAAGAAGACAGGCATTGCCACGTTATTTCAAATAATTACAGTTTTGTCAGTTTCACTGACACCGTGTTGAAAGAAAGATGCTTGCTTACGAGTTTGTAATCTCGGTGAGAAATTCTGTAGGATACTGGGAGAATCTTGTCTGATCATTAGTAAAACAAAAAACCTTTTGACATTCATATTCTGCTGGGCTTTTTTAGTATTCCACACAGCTGGCAGTTTGTATACTCAAAGTCTGATCTGATTAGGACCAGACGTTTTTTCTGCTTAACCTTTTGAAACAGCTTTTGGTGTTTAATCATTAACTGTCATTATTAAATGCAAATGCATAATGCTGGGAGGATTAGACTAATAGATATGCCCACCCACATTCAAACTGATTGATCCCTCTAAAACATTTGACCCATTGTTTGAAACACTGATGTATCTATCGCAGCTATTATAATTGAGGCACTTGTTACTCCCAGCTGCGTGTGAACCTGGATTATGCACGTCCCATCTGGACACAAGAGTTTAAGCAATGCCTTCTGTGAACACTGCAAGCACAGTTGCTCAATATGGTTAAGTGTGCATCCAAAGTAAAAGATAAAAATATCTCCTGAGATTCTTCCAGAAAGACAGTGAGGACAAGACATTAATAAACAATTTTTGTTCTTCAACTTTCTTTGGAAGCTGTCTGTCAGTGGAAGGGATTGGGGAAATTCAGCACGATAGCTACAGTAAAGCAATGAATTGGAGCTCTGATCAAATAGGATGTAAACTATTTCTTAACCAAATGTCCAATGCTTGTATTGTTATGGGAAATCAGCATTCAGTTATGTGTGGACCTGTGATCTCCCTAACAACTTGTCACGGAAAGAGAATATATTTCAGAATTTCATAATCTAATCTTTAAGTCTTCACCTAGTGCTGCTGGTTTCAAGGTCTCTTTAATTTTTTTAAATTTATCGGAGGTCCAAGAGGGATAAATATTAAATTAATGGAGCCCGGGCGAAAGGTTCCGAGTCAGTAGTCAGTCCTGCAATCAGAAGCTGAATCTAGTGCACAGATAGGAGTCTTTCACATTCAGGACACAAGCCCCCAACCAGGAAAATGAATTCTTACATTGGCATCGCTTCTCTTCTGAGAATAAAAGAGAGCCAAGCCTGTTGCCGAATCTCATTAAAAGAGAGGGAGGAAAAAAAAAGATAGTATCAGAAATATTGTTGACTGAATTTTAAAGCTTTTATCTTACAGCAATGCAGTATTTCTTTTTCAAGATAACTCAATGGAGCAAGGATAATTGATTGCTTTCTTTCCTGAACTTAAATGTAATAAAATGAGAGGGATTTAAAAACAAAACATAAATGGAGCCTCTAGTGGGTGGTGGCGGGGGGTGTTGTGTGGGGGAGGGCCAACAAATTAAAACCCAACAGATACAAGACAAACAAGATTCTCAAGTCTTCTTAAAATGTCACTACACGTTTTCTTGAAAAGCTTTCTCTTCAAGTTTAATTCAGAGAAATGCATAAGTTTTTAAGGTCGAAATGCAATCTAAACAAATCAAACGGACTAAACTCAATAGCTGCCTAACACAGAGTGAAGAGTAGGTTGTGTAGTTTACATGCTCCTTCAATAAGATGTGTTACTGTGGTAAAAAAAAAAAAATACCTCAAATGCTTTCTACATTCAACTTTAGAATGATCAGAACTTCCACTTTTATTAGCTCTCCAAATAAACAACACTTCCAGTGTTCAGCGGTCTGGGCCATTTCATGGTTACGAAGGCATAGATAGGCTAAAAGCCAACAACAGGTGTTCGGTATTTAAAGCACGTTATGCAATTCAGAATAAATTAGCAGACAGACATGTGGAGTTTAAAATAATACGGAATATGTTGCTTTTCTGTGTCATCGGTTCAATCTGTGCAAAAAACGGCACTCTATAAAACCTGTCATGGAACTAGTGGTACTGGGGTCTAATTTTGCATTTTAGATAAAACACTTTATGTAGTTTATGTAGCAAGTAACAAGCAAATGAGGACAACGGACCAAATGCCCTCTCACGTATAATTTATTTATATAATTTATTTTGTTTAAAATCATATACACAGAAGGATGTTAATTACTGTCTAGCCATCATGATCATGTAAGATTTAAATGAAAGCTTTAATACTTTTTAATTAATACTTTCCTTAGGAAGAAGCTCTCCTCATGCCCTCAAGTTCCCTTAGCATCTGCAAACCTTTACATTAATGCAAAACTAGTCATTTATTTCTATTTAATTCAAGAAGGTACCCACCGAAGAGACTCAAATCCACCTCCCAGACACGTTTTTTTAATAAGTCTGTTGTTCTTTCAAAAAGTGTTTTCCTTTCATTAGATACAGATAATTAAAAGCGTGCATTAAGACAGCAAAGTGAGTCCCAAGACGCATCACTCATGATTTCTGCCACGTCTGGGC
Source organism: Atractosteus spatula (assembly GCF_055471065.1). Lineage (NCBI taxonomy): Eukaryota > Metazoa > Chordata > Actinopteri > Semionotiformes > Lepisosteidae > Atractosteus > Atractosteus spatula. Next base: position 47,565,793 of record NC_142714.1, on the reverse strand, counting down.
ACACAAAAAAGTGAATTTTTGATACACGCTCATGAGCAGAATACAGTTCTTCACACTTCAGAAGAGTAAAAAACATCTGAGGCCCAGAAAGCAAAAAACAGACAAAATCCTACCTACCTATTCTATGTTATAAACAGCACATGCTGTACAGTCTTGTCTAATATAATTCAAATCGAAACGTTTGTGGTCAAATGTTCTAACAAATTATTTTGATTTACCCAACATATACTGTAAGTGAAAACAATGTGACATCATGAAAATCAGCAAAGAAATAATATTATATGAACATTGTGAGTCTTATTCATCCAACCATCCATTTTCTAACAACATTGTGCAATATAGCAGTGGTTCAAATTCTTTCAAACACAATGCCCCCCTTTCAGTTAACACAAAACCATAGTCCTCACCCCACCCCCCTTGGTCTATGGGCTAATGATACATTGAAAGTAGTATGATCCAAATTCTCATTTGAACTTGTGTTTACCTCAAACGTGAGCAATATGAGCTCTGATGCTGCATATTTGTCACAAGTTTTGAAATACTTGAAAGAGCGCATTTCAAGTCAGTTTCAACATCAGACCTGCTGCCGTGCTTATTTTGATCATTGCAAGTGCAGAAAATCCAGCCTCTCACAGATACAGTAGGTGGATGCAAATGGGACAAGGATGCACAGAGCTTGCTTGCCTGTTTTTTGGTTGCAAAGGAACAAGTAACAGGTTTATTCCATGCTGAAAAAAAGAAGAAAGAAAACACAGCGTTTCGGCCGTGGAGCCTTCTTCAGGTGTGAACATTCAGCATGGAATAATCCTATTACTTGTTCCTTTGCAGCCTACGCATGCTGACGCAGCTACACACCTGTTTTTTGGTTGACAGGAAAGTATTTCGCTCACAATGTCTCTAGGCTAGTTAACTGATGGAAGACGTCTCAGGCAGCATGGGTGAAGAGTACGTGCAAACAAAATGGCAACCAAAGTAAATACCGTCTTCATGAAAGGTTTAATTAACAGTTTTTATTATTACATTTCTGTGATTGGATCAGACTATGTCTATGAGATTTTTTTGCTACCTAAAATTTTGTTTTGAAGAATTGGATTTGATAGTCACAAACACAAGTTAGCGACTAAAATGCTAAATATCTAGATAAACTCAATTAGATATGGGCCTGTGGGGGTATGTCCCACCCGTGGTTGAGAATCCCTGCAATACAGGGACTTGGTGGAGCTGAAGCCTATCATGGCAAGCAATGTTCCTAAGGAGGGATACACCCTGGATGGGACACCAGTCCATCACAGGGCACACACAGACACACACACCAGGGCTAGGTTTCCCAAAGCCATTTAGCCTACCAGTGTGTTTTTGGAGGAAACCCATGTGTACACCAAAACACAGGGAAAAACATACAAACTCCACACCAGTAGTGCCGCAGGTCTGGAGCTGAACCCAGGTCTACAAGGCAACAATGCTGCCCTTTGTGCATCTTATGAAAAGACAGATGCACAACTGATTTGGGAAGAGAATGAGCATGTTTGCCCACTGTGTGAAAAATTACTCCTTCAAACTTCACAAAAGGAAACATCGGACACCATCAGATATTCCATTTTGCTAACAATATACAATATAACAATATATATTTGGACAATATACAGTAGATATCACTTTTTATATGTGCATCTGTATCGTTGGTATTGGTCTCTAAGGAGAATTTTGAGATCCTGGTTTTTACATTTAGCTAATCACTTCACCGGCTCATTCCTCACACGTGTCTTGAGAAAGGACACTGAATACAGTATATTTTATCTTTTAATGACTTTGAATCTATCTTCTTGCAGTGCGGCTGAAAAAGCACTGTGAGTGCAGTTTAGTTCTGCTATTCACACTTAAAAATAGGATTCTGTTAATCCATTGTGCTGTTTTTGTACTCTCTTTTTTATTTAATTACACAAATGGGCTAGAGAACATTAGTGAACTTGCAGTAGAGATCCCGGAGGAATTTCCTCAGAGCTCCTGTCATTAGAGTTAGCGCTGCCAAGTAAAATAGGATCAGGTCTTTTACATGCATTTTCACTGCTGAGGGGAGATGTTCTTTCACTAGAAAAGGCAAATAAAATTCAGCACTTTCCACTACTGTCATAAGCATGGCTACAAAGAGAGGAAGCAATCGGCCCATCGAGTGTCTTTGTTTTCCTAGCAGCTAATTTATCAGGATTTCTTTCAGCCATTTCCTGAGGCAAGACAGTTTTGGCTTCAAGAGCAGGGATGGGTACCTCTTCCATACCCCATATTTCTGTAAAAAAAGAACAGTAATGGAGTTTCTAATGAAAGTTCGGCAGAGATTAGGGCTGCCAGACCAATCAAGCTCAGCTGCCACAGCCCACAACTAAGCCTGACAAAGTTTCTCAGATTCCCATACTGTCTATATCACACGCCACCCTCTCCTCTTCCATGCTTGTCTTTCTATCCCTCCTCCACCACATCTCCGTTTTTGCAGCTACTGTACCTGAACCTCTTGGTCACTTGTTCCCCGGACATGGGAGTCCTGGCCTCCCCATCCTATATCCGGGAATTTGCCCTCAGGCAAGCAGGTTAGGAGAAATGATTCTACTTTCAAACACAGACTTCGGGTGCTCTCATTCCTCGTGAATAAAATGATATCCTAATATTTTTCTTGCTTTTTTATGGCTTCTCCATATTGCTTGATAGATGAAAATGATAGCAACATAAACACCTAAGTGTTTTTCATAAGTAGCCTTTTTCAGATCAGCATTTCCTTTTTAATATCTGTAGTTTGTGGTTTTGGTACCTGCATGCAACACTACACAGTATGTGTCTACGTTGAATATTGACTGCCGGGTGTTCGCCCAGCCCTGAAGATGGTTCTTTTACACTTTCTATTGTGTTGGCTAATCCTCCTAATGTGGTATCACTGGCAAACTGGACTGGTTTACTAACAACAGCAGGGTCTAGATTATTGATAGAAATGATTAAGAACAGTAGTCTCTGTACAGATACCTGTAGTAACCCAGTGGGTACACCACAATAATGTGAGCATTTCCCTAATCTGTACCATCTGTTTCCTGCCCAATAGCCTATTCATAATCCATGTACATGCCTAACCTTTAATGCATACTGACTGCAATTTGAGAAATAACCTTTAATGAGGAATTATATAAAAAATCTTCTTAAAATCTAATTACACCCTATTGCATGCTCAGGTTGTACAGTATCTGTTTCTGCTGCAGTTGGTTCAAATCACTTTTCTAAATCCATGTTGACTATTCCTTATAATCTTCTTGCCATGTACTGTAGGCAATGCTCTGGTTCAAATTAATTATTAACAATTAGCAATTAGTTAATACTTGATTGGTAAGTCTCATCTTGGGCTGAATCCAATCTTTGAACTGTGTATAAAAATGCACTTGAACACATGTATGGGCCATGATCAGCTAGCAGCCAGAGCAAACACTAACACTTACATGCCAGGAAAGTGACAAACTCCAAAGCCCTAACCTCAGCGCTGCATGAAATGATAGGAATGTTAACAATTCACCACCTGTGTCCAGGTCCTTCTTGAGATTGACCTGATTTTCTCACAACACCAGTGTAAATACTTTGCATACAAACTGTCAGTTGTAAGATGAAACAATGTAGGCAGCACTATGACTGTTAAAGCACTTACAGACGATGTAAACAAGGTTAAAGTAAGTGAGTGCGGTAGTTGAAATTAGCTTCAGATGTGAAAGAGAGTGTGTGTAACCGCGGGGCTATCTGACATTTCCAGTTATGTTCATGAAACAGTGCGCGAATAATTACTTTGCCGTACTGAATAATTCCTATTAGTCAAACCTGGATCAGCAGCTGCTGGAAATCCCCACCACTGGAGATCCATACTGTTCAAACGTTACAAATCCCCAAACTGTTACAGAAAACAACATCCTTCCTAAAACGTGCCATGCCTTTCATTCCGAAATCATACACCATGTAGATGTGATATTATATCCCCATTTCTCCAAACAATGGACCTAGAGACATAACTATTGCTGTACTGTAATGTACATTGCTGTCATTTCTCGTTAGTGCAGTCTGCTTTGTAAATTAAAGGCTCCACTTGCAGGTTAAGCAGCAGTGCAATGCTAATGAAATCATACAGTTGTCATGGGAATCTGACTACACACACTAGAACAAAAGTAACACAAATCACTGCATTAAAACGCACTTTGCTTTCATTACTTCCTGGGTGTTGGAATGAAAAGGGTAACAAGCACAGGCCTTCCGAGACTGCGAATGACCTGGACTGCTGTGTCCTCTCTCTCCCCCAGTAGAGGATGAGGAGGAGGCCTGGATGGACTTCTTACGTCATTACTCTACCCAAGGTGGAGGGACTGTGACCCAGGAAGTTAGAGAAAGAAGGGCCTTTGGAAATCAAGTGACAGGCTTTCTTTTATGGATGTTTATCGAAACCAGGGGGCTATTTTATAAAGAGCTCAGCTTTTTTTTCCAGTCCAGCCAGGACAAGAGAAAACGGGAGCATATTAAAAAAAAAGTTTTTTTTATATGTAAAAAGAAATGGAGCAAATTTCTGATTGACTTCTATAAATACTCAAAAAGTAGGTCAGGAGCTAATGGCACCCTCCCTCGCGTTCAATCTAAAACAATCAAGGGAGGATTCTGAGGCTCTATTCTCAAAGGAATAGAATTTTTCTGGAATCAAAAACTTTCCAATTTGTGCCTTTTGGAAAGCAGTGGGAATCCTTTTATAAGGATTCTCATGGAAAGTGGGAGAAGAACTGACCGACGGGTTATTGGCCAACCAGGACCTTTACTTGAAACTTGAGCTCTCCAGCCCTGTCCTTACACCTACTGTGTGATAGTACAGGTTGATAAAGCCATGATCTTTAAAGAAGATACAATACGTTCTGTGCTTTATTGCACTTTTTCCAGCACTTTGGATAGCACTGATACAGAAATGCACTGATACAGAAACACTAACACATGTGCATGTCTGAAGTTTGCTTCTTTAAGTATTATCTGAACCGCATTTGTAGGGGAGCTGCATTGGTAAAGAAATTGCCTTTGGCATCGGGATTTCCTACTACTGCTACAACATACCCCAGTATCACACATGGCTGCCTGTTTAAGCTGTTGCTGGTTCAGGAACTGCTGAGATGGTACCAGTTCTCCCCTCTGGTTGGCTGTCTGATTCGGCTTTGTTTCTCTCAAATTAACAAGGAAAGATTTGATATGTAAAATGAGAAGGTGCACAGAATTTAATCTAAGTTGCCCATTTAACTGCAAAGAGGATAGAGGAGCTTACATGAACTAAATAAAAATTTCCAGGCAGCTCATCATCCTAATGCTTCTATTGATCCATTCTAGCGTGGGTCCCGCTAGACAATCCACAGAAGAATATTTAAAGCAGTTAATCGCTTAAGAAAACTCCAGGGACCGTTTCAAAACCACAGGGGCAACTTTTGGATCTCTGCATAATCCTCCAGTATGTAAACACATTAAAGCATTACAAAAGGAATGCTCATTAAATAATCTCACTTTTTCTCGCACACCACTAACCGTAAAGAAACTTCCTCATCTACAAGAAGCTTTTATTTTAGCATTGTATCACATGCTGCAAGCTTCCTGTATTTTCCCAATCTAATAATCTTTTCTTTTGAATTCTTCAAGTGGCACCAATTTATAACCTCACACTTCAAAAGAGCTTTATTATCTAGTTCTGTAGAAACACATCACATGGTCTCCCCTTCAGCAATGCAGTGCATAATTGAAGTGTAAAATAAGCATTTACACTGGAGGGAGATATGCCAACATTTGAAATGATGTTTCTCATTTCTGACTGAATCAATTAATCAACCAATAGTTTTTTTTTTTCTATAGAGCCCTGTTGAGAGATGGTTAGCTGCATCTCAAAGGGCTTGGCGTAGAATCTCGCTAACCCAGGGCAGTGAAACACTCAGTTAAAACAACACAGAACAGCCAATTATGAAGTTGCAAACAACAGAAATAAATAAAAATAACGCATTTGCAGGATGCAATTTAGAGTATTTTCAGTTTCTACTTATGATAAAATTGGATTTATATATTCCTGATCACAAATGTCAGATATAATACGGGAAAAACGAAGATGAACATTTTCATTTAGGATTTAACAGGGCGAGGGCTTCTTTAACAGTTGTTGGCAGAGTGACTGAATATGGTTTAAGTATTAATTGAGCCTCATTTGATAGCATGCATACGCTACTATCATGCTGTGCCTAGTACAACATAATGTGCATCAGTGCTAGATACAGACAGATATGTATAATTTAAAAAATCAAAACAAATGAATAAAAAAGCCCAGCAATTTACCATGGATTTTCTTTCACTCAAATGACACAGATTAAACCGCAGTAATGCAGTAAGTATACAGTAATTGCAAGAAAATTATTTATGCGTCAGTAGGAAAGGACTATAATTAGACCTCAGAGTAGCAGTTAGGATTAAAGCAGGGATTACAGAGGGACTCACAGGAAATTCACACCAGGAAATGGAGCAGAAAAGACACCAGTAAAGACCATTTATTGATGGATAATAAGCATGCTGCTGATGCTTTCTTATCCATCAGTAACATTCCAAAATGCTATCATCACCATCATCCCTGTAAATATCAGTTACAAACACCCATCACTCGTCAGGCATTCCTACACGGTCATTTACAGCTCCTCATGAAGTGTGTTAAGGAGATTAACAAAGATGCAGAGGAGGTGGGAATGGAGCCTAGTGCAGGCCCACCATGCACACACATACAGCACACACACACAATGTCTTCCACATCTATAGGGAAGCCATTTAAAGGTTCCTATAAATCAATTATTTAGCATAGAGCAGACTGGGATAGGTCCCCTAGGAAAAGCCATCTTAAAGCCCTGAGGAAGGAATGACAAATGTACAGTGTTCACGGATACGCAAAGTGACTGCCTAGGGACCGGGCCACCATCAGCACAGAGAGGGTCCAAAGACAATGTATTCATTATTGACATTTCTCTTACGATGCATTACACCTCCAGCACGCCCGAGGGACAAGTGGGTATGTGGCTGGGGAGCGATGGGGATGGGGGTTAGGGGATCTATAAACCCAGCGTGGAATATTAATCAGTTTGTAAGCCTGCGGGATTTAAACAGGCTAAAACCGAGCCATGCTAATGAATTTGGTGACCATTTAGAGTGTCCGAATATTTCTTTTCCAAAACAGTGCACTCAGCAGCCAGTGAAGCAGACCTGTGTGTTTTCTACATCTAAACTGGTGTACAAAGTCTGTTTATGTCCTTTATATAGGCATAATAATGCACAGTTTTCACAGATGGTACACTTGGTATTGGTAGAGATGCTACACACTGATGGGCAGGAAGATACTGCAGATCAATACAGATGCGGAGATACTGTCAGCAGGTAGCTCTGCAGGCTGAAATACATGTTTCTATAGATAGTGCGTTAATGCCAATACTCACATAGGCTTTCTAGTCAAGCAAGGTCCTGGAGGCCCACAGCCCTGTAGGATTTTGTTCCGGCTAAACTGTAAGTTTTACAGTTAAAACCTTAATTCACTTAATAACAGCATTAATCTTAATGGTTTTTTACTGTCTTCAGCTCCTACACATGCTGGGCGTTGGCCTTCTGACTATTTTGTCACATAAAATCCCAAACATTTAAGTAAAAAAAATTCAGAGTCAGGACTAGGAGCACTAGTAGTGGATGCCTATTTTAAAGCTGTACAAAAATGAATCACAAAAGAGCAAGTGTATACAGTATATGCCAGCAGCATTATTACCCTGGCAACCCACTGAGACCTCTTTCCCTGGAGACCTCCTGGTAAAGCTTAGGTTGCTGCTGGAAGAGGTGTTAGTGGGACCAGTAGGGGGTGCTCACCCTGCAGTTTGTCTGGGTCCTAATGCCCCAGTATAGTGACGTTGACACTATACTGTAAAAAAGGCGTTAACCTTTGGATGAGATGTAAAACCGAGGTCCTGACTCTCTGTGTCATTAAAAATCCCAGGGCATTTCTTGAGAAGAGTAGGGGTGTAACCCGGGTGTCCTGGTCAAACTTCCCACTGGCCTTTACCGATCATGGCCTCCTAATAATCCCCATCTCTGAACTGGCTTCATCACTCCCCAGTGAGAGCTGGTGTGTGGTGAGTGTACTGGTGCACTATGACTATCATAGCATCATCCATGTGGGGCCACACACTGATGGTGGTGAAGGGGTGTCTCCACTACCTGTAAAGCTCTTTGAGTGGAGTGTCCAGAAAAGCACTATATAAGTATAAGGAATATAATTGTACATATAATTGTATTCCCAGCTACCAAAAGCCATTTCCAGTGGAAAGGAGGGAAGGCCTCACACATTTCTACTATGGTGCACTTAGTGTAGTACAGTATGTGCTGTAAAAATACTGTATGTGCAAGCCTGCAGCTGCAACATCCAACGTCACAATAAACCCTGCCATTAGTTAGTGTATATGATCTGAACTTACAAATCTCTCCAAGGACTGACTGCATATAACAGTGTCATTTTTTATACATTTCATATCAAATTTAATATTCTGAAGGCCTCTACATTAAAGTGACAAACACAGGCCTGATTACATGAAGGTAAAAGCACCCACTGGGTTCAGCATAGTTCGAATGGCTTCATGATGAAAGGTCATTGTCTGTATATTCACCACCCACAGTCAAGCATTAATAATAAAAATGGCCGTGCGGTCTGGGTGTAGTTCCTGAAACAGGCAGGACTGGATCCAGCCCTCACAAAATGTCAGGAAAAAACTGCCCCTTTGAAGAAATGATACCTTTGAGGATGAAACTCTGTCAGGTTTTCAAAGCAAAGAATTAATTTCAAAGGAGAAATGCAAATATTAATGCCTAACGATTCCTTTTTTCTTTTTGTAATTATATCATAATTATTATTCAATAAAACACATTTTCGTCTAATCTGTTTGGCAATTATCTTCCCCTGACTGACTCACAGCTCTCTAAAATATAATATATATATACAGTACCACTGTAATCTAAGCATTAAACTTGAAGCTTCCCTCAGAAAGGTGATAGAACACCAAGTGACCTGTCAGTCTCATGTCATACGGAATCTCAAGATTTCATTCCAAATGAAGAACAAAAGAAAGAAACTACATAGCGAACAACATTTCTGGCTGAGAAAGAAGTGCTTGGAAACATCTCTGTAAATTGCCCTTTATTTATTATTCTCCAAGTCACAAGGCACAAGCTTGGCAGAGCAACTACTTCTGAATGAACAACTGCTAATGAACAACTGCTAACCTACCCTCAAACCTCAGAGATTTTAAAAAAATATACAATTGTGCTACAGTATGCACACAAACATTTATTTAGCTTTCGCTACAGGAAGACAAACGGTCTGACAAATGGCTTGGTTGTGAAATGACCTAAGACAGTCAGGGTTTGAGAACCGCACCAAATATGCAGATAACTATTTTAAACAATTAAAAGATGAGTACAAACCAAAATCATGACCTAGATGTCAAGTGTAAAATAAAAAAGGCTATTAATTGCACAATGTCAAGGAGCATGCAGTTGCCCTAGTCATACTGCATTATTTATGCTAACTGTATAATATCTTTAAATTGCTGACATGATATCAGTTCCATGCACGTTAGGCGGGGAAATGCACTTCAGTGCATAGCAGTGCAATTTCAGAATATTTTCCACTTCTATTGAAATGATATGATCAACCTGTCTGTTCAACAGTTCGGCAGCCTGCAGGAGATAGTGCATGGCTGCTGTTTCTCTGTTTTGTGTCCAATTACATTCCATTGAAGCGATGTCATGAAGCCACGATCCCATGCTACTAACTCAAAAGGTCCTGAAATAACTCCATACATAAAAATAATGAGGGTAATTAGTGTTATTGCTGTGCTGAACACTCTTTGTTTGATAAGACAAGTCACTGAATGCAAGCACAAGCTAATTAGCTCCCTTTGAAATGGAATTGTAGAATCTTATCTTTATTAGAAAACATTTCTACGAATACGTTTCTTAATTTCTGCACAGTAAAAGGGCCCTCTGTCTTTGATGATCTAACGTAAAAAGAAAATAAAGCAATTTGTTACACTTTAATGCAAATAGCACTTCATTTGAAAAGGTTCTCATAATAGACAAGCAATTAAGACATAATGGAATGTGGCTTCAGAAGAAATTTGCACCCAAGTGTTTAGTGCATACAACCAAGAGATACATTATAAAATACAGAGATTTAATCTTCTTTTTCTTGAGGGTACAAATACTTGAGAAAGACAATCTAAGGTCAGCACAAACAGCATATATATTCCAAACTATACACTCTCTCTTGATGAAACTAGATTTCACTTCAGAATTTCAAAAGCATAACTGACAACATTCAGCATTTTCAAACTCATTTCACTCTATTCAGAGTATATGGTACCTACTCAAAAGCCTCTGCTTCCAGATGGCTCATTTTGAGTGGTGTAATAAAACTGCATTTTGTGAATACAACCATATAGTTTTGAGATGTCAGATGCTGAAATGGTACTGAAAACAGCACTGCTGACAGTGTGAAGAAAATGGAGACATGCCATTTTCAGTGATGTGAATGTCATTCTATCATTCACTTTTATAAGTGTTTTAAGTTTGAGATCAAATACTTTTGAATGGACAGAGTGTAATGATTTGGGCATTGTTCATGATGCAGATCACACCTGTAATGTCAGTGTTAATCTAGATATCCATTTATACTACACTGGCCTATTCATTACGAAACTTCAAGGAATGGAACTTGCTCACCCAGTGAGGCTGGACAATAAATAAAATATAAAATAAATAAGACATGAATCCTGCCTTGGTTTGTCTAGAGTGCTATGAGGCTTTGAACTTCTCTTTTACACTGACATGTTCCTAAAAGCTCTTTCTTGATCTGAATGAAGACAAGTATTGCAGGACTAAGAAATCGTAAGCGTTTAATAATGCTTGCCTGTTATCTATTTTTCGAAAGCTGTGTTGTTACAGAGCAGGGTTATTGGACTGATATGATAAATCGCTGCAGCTAAATTCTCACTTTCTTACATTTATCAAATGCTGTGGGTCTGCTGTTCGGGGTTCATCCTATTTAAGTTTGAAGCTTTGCAAGTCCTTCTGTTTCCATACCTCTCCTGAAAAGGTTAATCTCCAATTCAATTTGGATTATCACTTTGAAAATAATCCCTAATTCAAAGCAGAAACAGAGTAGCGGTTTTAGAAAAACAGAAATGCTGCTTGTCAACGTGGCTCATAGAGCCCTGATTTCATGGCAAACAGGCTCACTCCCACTCATCCTGTGTTTTCCTGACAGCTAACGTCTCTTTTTGCACGTCACACTTGCACACTGCCACCCATAGGCTCATAGACCTCCATAGTGTCTTGTGGATGACAGGTATCCCTTATTTATTTTCCCTGAAACTCTCAATCACAATCCGCCAAATATGCAGAATCTCTGCAACGTTTTCCACTTTGAAAGCATGTCTCCATGATCAAGATGTCCTAAATTAGCCTGTGCTGTCCTTGATTGATCAGGTTACTGTAAGTGGACTTAATCAGACAGTCCAGAGCCCATTTGTACAGGCAGATCTATTATGTGTTGAGAGGGTCTCTGTGAACCTTGTGTGTACTTTTCCTGCAGAAGATGCAATATTTTATTAGGTGGACATTCAGAACTGGTTTGAACTGGATTGGTAGAATGCTGGACACAAGGGCTACTATGTACAGTAATTCTATACCGTTAGATAGGAATGTGTGCTGTGAACCTAAGTAACCAATTGTATTAAAATACGTTATCTTCAGCAAATAGGGAAATAGGAAGATGTGCATGATTTTGGAACACTGCTAATCTTGTAAGCACAGGGAAATGTGATAGATAACAGAAAAATATTTAAGGACTGTTCTAGTTGAATTACTTTGAGAACAATACACCAAGCATCTCTGTGTGTTTCACTCCCATGCGCCTGAAATAAAAACTTTTTAACTTCTGAGACAGTATTTGACATCGCTTCTCAGCTGAACCTTTTCATCACAAAAGTGTTGTAACAGGGATGGTTTCTGATATTAGTAAACATTCAATTGATTCTCAAGTGCCAACTTTAGTAACTTTATTGGATAACGATTCATCTTTTGAATAATGATTAATCTTTGTATGTCAAAAACATCAGTTTAAACTTTATTACCAAACATTTATTCTCCCTTTTAAAAAATTAAACCGTTCTCGGTAGTTTACTTCAATTGATAAATCCCGAAAAACTGTGCTGAAAGAGCAATAACTGAGAAAAATTATTTCCTGGTGTGACAGTGCTCCAAACATATGCATACAAGCATCTAATCAATGAAGAGATAATTAAGATGGCCAATTTTACATTTAATATTAACGTCACTCTCTCAAACACTATACTGTAGCTCAGTGTGTAAAGTAATCTAGAGACTGGAGGTTAAGGGTTTCTTCTGAAGAATACATGTCTTTCAACTCTGCAAAATTGCGAGCCATTAGTTTATAATTTCTTTTCTTAGTGCAAATTGTCATTGGATAAACGCTAAATTAAGAATGTTGGATTAAATGGTATCAGTGTTCTACTGATGTACACAGAATACTAATATGCTGTTGCTATGCAGAAATAACAAACCAATTTGGAGACACTGCGCTGCACAAATTCTTTACCTGAGCCTCAACTGTGGGGGTGGCAGTGAGGTTGCAGTTGATTTCCAAACCCTCCATGAAAGTGAACAGAAATGCTCTATTACTTTTCTGTACAGAAAAGGAAGCCCATTAATGCTGACTCTGCAGCCGCAGAACAGCGCTTAAGCAAATCATCTGTGGTTCATTTTTCAAACACAGGCTTCACAAGTGATTGTAATACAACTAAAACAATCAGGCACACGGAGATACTGCAGCCAGAGGGGTGAATCAAGGTCTGACTGTCACGTTGCTACTGGTGGGCATTGTCGGACTGCTGATTTGCCCTTTCTCAGAATTTTTACAGGGAAAAAAAAAGCATGACGTTTACTCCTTGACTTCATGTATTTATAGGGCCTTCGTCCCCTTTATTGCGTCTCTGCACCTCCTCTTCTGGTTAGTGTCAGACTATGTACGCTGTACAGAAAAGTACCTGATGAATGATCATTTGAGAATAGGATTTTACATCATCTGCAGTATCAGATCACAGTTCACCTCAGTTCTCACTTCTAGACAGTAATGCTGACTAGAAGACCAATCAGCTCAATAGCTGCTCAGTTAAAAAAAAAACTTTTTATTGCTTTGGAAGGGGTTCTAGTTTTAATATGATGCTAGGTGTGTTGGTGCAAAGCTCATGCTTAATGAACGCTAGATGATCTTTCAGAGATGCAAGCTCACTTTCTAATACAAATCTTCATATGGTAATAGTTGTTTTTTTTTAAGACAGCGGAACATAAAGATGCTCCCAAGACAATATATTACACAGAGAGAAGCAGAAACCTAAATGATATTTCTTATTTGAAAAAAATAAAGGCTCCCAGAAGGACTGCATCAAAAAACAACACTCCCAACCCGAAAAAGTAGGCCATAACCAAAAGCTAACAACATTAATTTCCCCAGAGTGCCATTTCTAACCATTAGGAGCAATCTACACAATTTAAGCATCAACACAAGTCCCAGGCTGGTAATTTCCTTCATGATGCCTTAACCCTGTGAAAAGAAGTGATTCTGTGTGAACTGACACAGGCTATCCCACGTGTGGGTCCTTTTCAACACTTCTGGACTTGCAGAAGATAAGTTATTTTTTTTCAAACAACCTTCTTTGAAATGCAAGGGCAAAAAATACCATAAACAATGAATATAGTATCTGAACAGGAGAAATGAACAACAGACTGACTTGTCTGTCTGTTGAAATGAACAACATACTGAATGTGTGCTACAGTATGTGCTAATGTTTGACAGCAGGTTGGTGTGTACAGTATAAGACACAGTGCCTGCGGAGGCTATCTGCTCCAACCCTGGTTTTGACATCCTCTCTGATATTAAGTCAAAGGCAGCCAAGAGCATAACTGACCTGAAACCTGCATTATAACATCAGACTTGACTTCCCAGCAATGAATTAATAAATGCCAGTCCCCAGCCATCCATTTGGTTGGCCATACTAAAATCCCCAACACGGAAATGGGCAGTGACAACATCTCATTCTGTTCCAATATCAGACTGGGTCTTTGCCAGCTCTCTAACATCTATTTCATAACAGTCTGTTCTCTGCCACCCCCTCCTCCCTCCCACATCCTCCCTAAAAAAACAAGCTGTTTGAAAATCATTCACCACTAAGCATCATTTTCCTTATCCATTCATTGTCAGAAAATCACTTATTCCTGGCAAGGCAAAGGGTAATTCCTGGGAGCCCATCCCAGGAGCATAGGGTGCAATTTGGGATATCAGCCCATTTCCAGAACATGCACACAGAAGTGTACAGAGACAATTTCTACCCTGTACAGGGACGATTTACAAGGGACACCAGCTGACGTATCCAGGAAGGTGAAAGCTAGGAAGCTGAAAGAAAACTAGAGCACCCTGACAAAACCTACAGTATGTAGGAGAACACAGGGAGATCTTTCAGACTCAACAGGGAAGATGTCCTAGTCTGGAAACACACCCAGGTTATCAGAGCTGTCAAGCAGAAGTACTAATTACCATACTACAGAACTGCAAGCATTCTGTCTATAGTACATCACTGAAATAACAATTTAAAATATCAATATCAAAAATGTTTCATATAAAATCAACAGATTTTGGATGTCTTTCTGTTTTTTCCTCATCCCGGTGTATTGTCTGTTCTGTGAATTTCCTCTTCAGCTTAAACAGCTCAATGACACAACACCTGTGTTTCAGGAATCCAAGGAAAACACATACAGTAAAACAGGAAAGCCTCGTGATTAGATTTATAAAGAATTAATTATTAATGGGCGATCAACACTCCTTTAATCATAGACTGTGTGCAAGCCTGGTGCTTTTCAGTGTCAAATTGTTATGCCAACATGTGTTATGACAGCTTCAGCCAAACGTGAAAAGTCCAACCGTAAGTACTGTCACCGATGATGTTACCTGATATCACACGCTCGTTCTCAATTAATCACGAACATCAAACTTATGGTTAATGTGTCAAAACAGCCCCTTGAATAATGAGCAGTATCACAACAATTGCATGTAAATTAAAATAAATTTGCATTTAATTTCTGGTTCATTCGTTTGAATTGATACGATTATTTTTTTTTTAATTCCTTTTATTTTGGTACACTTCCGAACAGAGTTTTTTTTTTCCTGTTCTGTCGAAGAAAACTATTTATAAAAACCACCGGGGGTTCCATTTATTTCTCAATGAAGCGTAATGTTGCTGCTCCTGCTTTTCTGCCCATTGGTTTCAGGGGGGCAGTAAGTGATCGCACCTCATTTTTCAAGCACATTAGGCAATGCGTTTTCCAGTCATTGACATTTTCATAAGATTTATTCACAGAAAGTTTGAACATCTGACTTGACACAGCAAACAATTGCTAATGAAGACAAACAGCCCACATGGAGAAAGAGCTGATGGCAATATTTTACGTTAATTTCGGGATATATGACTCAAATATAACTTCACAGCAGCACAGCCTGTTGAAACAAACCTCCGACAGGGAGCACGCTGATATTTGACAAATGACCCAAGTGGAAAATGGGTAGTTATAAAGTGATATCCCTCAGTTGCATACTTTGCAATAAAGTTCCCCTTCAATCTTTTTAAATGTCATGAATTAAGAATGGGCTAATCATTCAGTCATTGCTCGCTGTGTGTCTGACGCTGAGAATAGAGGTTCTTCTGTCGAGGTGGATGACTGGATACAGAGAACAGAACACTGAATAACTTTGAAACATACAGTAGACAGTATTCAAAGACGGATGCTGTTCTATGTATTGTATTGCTTGTATTGCAGTGCAATATAAGCTGTTATTAGCTATTGAAAGCTGTTAGTCCTTTATCAATGCATATTCCCTGGGCTAGTGATGGCAGGGAGTTGGGTAGGTTACAGGTTGGCTGAGGGTGATGAATGCAGGCCAATAAAGGTTAATTATCCATAAGCTTCTTGTTAACTTTGGCCCTCCTCTATGGCCTGTTTATAATACACAGAACAACGACGTTCAACTCTATTTTACGCTTGTTTCTTTTTTTCTTGAGCTGAAGAGAAATTCATGACAGTGATTTAAAGCAAAAAAATGTAGTTATATAAAACAAAGTAATTTTTTGAACTCACCGAGAGATGGTTTGTCTCCATGACCTCATATACAATAAGATAAGATCACTTTATTGGCCATATACAATCTCTGGTATTAGGAATTTGTCTTTTTTGCAAACCCCAACTTGCTGTCCACGAGACACAGAGAGAAAAGCTTGGGGTCAGAGCGGAGGGTCAGCCATTTATACAGCGCCCCTAGAGCAGCTGGGGTCAAGGGGCTTGCTCAGAGTAGGAATCCTCTGCCACCCGAGGGATACGAACCAGCAACCTTCCAGCCACAGGCGCAGATCCTCTGCCACAGAGCCACTGCACTGCCCTGCACCACACGCCTGTAGATGAAATTATTGACTGACCTGATATTGGCATGCTACAGTGGCTCACAGTGTTGGGCTAACCTTAGCTCATTGAGCAAAATGACGCTGGCCCAACGAAACAATTGATGCTGTGCCACTATTGGCCATCTGAGTAGGCAATGGGAACAAAATCATACTGAAGTGTAATTAGATGCTACCAAAGATGCCAGGACACTGGTCTGTATGTCAGTATATAAATATATAATCTGGAATTTGCCTTGGGATGCTTGCCTTTCCAAATGCACTGCAGCTGTCTTGTAATTAACTATGCAGGGGGATTGGCTGGGTTCAGCCACTTGATAGCATGCCTTGCTTGGCACTCTAACAGAACCCTTCAGCCATCCCATGTGGCCATCCGTTGGGAGAGGAGCCCAAGTGCATGGAGGCGCACCACACTGACTGGAGAGCAATGGAAAAATTGCCCCTTCAGCAGCACAGCTCCTCAGGAATACAAACTGGGAGGCTTATCTTACAAGCACACTTACTGTATCAGTAAATCAAGTGCTTTCATCCTCCGCTGCAAAGTGTGAAGGTCAATTCATATTGTCTCACAGCCAAGGGTAGCCAAAGAGGCTTGGGCTGGAGACATACTGCTGGGTAAATAAGATTATCTCAGCAGTAATACTGTACAGTACATAGGGGTCTCTTTCCACTTCATAGTTCAAGACAGAAAAAAGAACATTAGATAGAAAAAATGTATCTAAAACCCGATAGTCAAGCAACAATAGTTAACCAAAAACAACAGCAATAATAAACTGGTTGTATTCATACAGCTCTTTTCATCCCACTAATCTTTATGTATATTCCATCAGTTAATTTATCCATCACTGAAGCACGGCACCACCATCAGCCACTGTGTCATAGATTAGGTGGCGAAGTGAAAAATTACTTCAGCAGATAAATTAAGGGGGAACTTTAAGGATGACAGATTGTGCAAGCCCAGGGTGGTACTTCTGGGCTAACACCCTTGCTCTCAAAAACAGCACCATGGGATCTTCGATGACCATGTACCACGCACCTTGGTTTAACATCTTAACCCAAGGACAGCTTTCAAGGACATTGGTTTGAAAATCTATCAGGTCCACAATAAATAGAAACCACTTACTGGTCCACCTACACCATTTCCAAAAGCAACATGGTTTTACCTATAGATCACTTGAGCAAGAACCTAGCCTAGTTTAGCTTTTGAGATCTGATGAGATAAGGCCACAGGGTACTTCTGTTTGCATCCTTAAAACATGAAAGAAGCCATTTGATCATTTCCAATACTAATGCAAGAACAGACACTAAATGAGCTGTCATTGTGAAGCTTATTGAACTGGGGAGGACATTTGTTACCTGCTTTTATCCAATATGTGTAGTATTTTTTATCGCAGAGTCATCATGGACATTTACATTAGGTCCTAAACGGCTGCTGTTTATTGCTAATCACATATTTAGAGCCAAACTCTTGCAATGGCGCTTCCAGTATTAAACCACTGCATCACGCATCCAAGAAACAATATAAATTCATCTGAGGCTATTTGCCTTGCAGAAATTAAATTTATTAAATGTACTCTAGATAGCACATTTGGATAGAATCCTATCACCAGGTTACTGTTATAAGAACGATCCAGGAAACTGTTCATTTTAAGCCACCACATTGGACTATAGTCAAAAAGTGAATATTTGCTACTGTATATAGCTTCACGATGTCAGAATATCCTTAATCACCTTTCATGAAAATGTAACTGTGATCAGCATGCTGCCACACCATAACTTTTACAAAGCCAGGGTTTACAGAGTGGATCTGTAACACCAAGTAACAATGTAAAACGTCCTTATTTCCTGTGCCTTTAACTTCAAAACTTTTTTGTATGAGGGACTGAACATTTTGCAAGCAATTCACGTCGTCTACCCTTACTTCTGCAGTGTTCAATACAAAGTCTGGCACTGATATTAATACCGAGTGCTCCAGGGGTTCAGTGTGCACAGGGATAAAGTAGGAGCTGATCATTAATGTGCGAGTGGTATAAAGGGAAGTGCTATATGCGACAGAGAGATGAGAACAGTTCAGAAGAAACTACACTGATCCCACTTTGAGGGACAAACAAAATTTAAGACCATAAATTAAATAGCAAAATCACTGACCAAGCTTTTAAAAACAGCTGGAAGTGCAGGCTAATTGATTAAGGGAATGGTGTCATTCCTGGGACTGGGTGATGGATAATACCCACCCCGTAGTAAATTAAGGTAGATTCTTTTCTGGTGACGTTTTGCAGTATCTGTGTACAAGGATGAGATATGGATGTGTACAATTTGATTAAAGACAACTTTTTTAGGCCCATTCTTGCTTACTTAGGAGTTTAAATTTCAAGAAGGTTATAAGGAGGAAACCGGTGGAGTGGGTAAGATTTACTGTCAAATATGATAGATTTAAACGCCAGCGAAGCACAACAGTAGTTCAGATGATTTAAGCTTAAGGAACACATTGGATTTGTGGCAGAGGCTTTTCATTAATTCAAATGTGACAAAAAGTTTACATCTTAGAGGTGCAGTAACGTAGGCCTGCATTAAAATATTTATTTTTCCACCTGCTTTCCCTGACACTTGGAATTTTTCATCTAGTGCCTTTTTTTTTCCTTCCAGGAATTGATCCTGCCATTGCAGTTAAATGCTTTCTTGTGCCCAAGTCACTCATAGGGCGTTTATTCCAAAACTGTCAGCAGAAAAACTGCAGGGTGGAACATCTGGATGGAACCAGGTTAGGAACCACAAGTCACTTTCTGTTGCCTGTTTTGACATCTGAGTGACAACAAACTATGTGGTACAGGCTTGGTAGTAAGAAGAGCTGGACACAGGGTGAATCTTTTGTTATCATGTTGCTTTAGTCTGTGCACAAGACAATTAGAAGGAAATGTTTTAGAATACGTTCCCAATTCTGGTACTGGGGAGGCCACCGTGCTTTCTAGCTTGTGCTTCACTACACGTTTGATTTTATTTTTCAGTTTGGGGGCACATTTGTACTGCTGCTTTCAACCCCTAAAACGTCAAATGGATTGGCTACCATGAAATCTTCCCCGTGCCAGTTTCTGAGTTTCAGAATTGCTCCCGTTCAGGTCTGGTGTGTAAAATGTGACCAGCTGGACCTTTGCAGAAGGAAGATAAAAACACACATTGTGAGGATGTCTGTCCTAGTGTTATTCTCACCCAGGTCGGTTCATCATGACTTCATCACAAGAGCCGATAGGCAAGCAATAAAGGCACCCACGTTAAGGAGAGGCTACTTTAAATTCTGTGGGCTGAAGTTGTTGGACACAGGGGAGATGGAGTTGAATATTTCTGGAACTTAGGACTGTGCAGAAACATGTTAGTCTAAACAAATAAGCAAATCAATGAAGTCATCAATTAGAACTGGTTATGTAGAGGTCAGCTGGAACAAAAGCCAGCAGATACAGTGCTCCCATAGGACCAGGGTTAGGGATCACTGTTGTAGAAGAAACAGAAACCCCTGGCCCCTGGTCTGCTGAAGAAGTGCAGACTGTGGATGTGATTTATTTGGGCATAAGATTCCAATATTCAAGAGGAGGTACAAAGTTCAATCCAAAATTAAAAAGCATGTGCTTGAATTATCTTGGAATTCACAATATAATGGACATTAGGTGAGACATGTAGGACACAGAGATATGTCTGCAACTGAGTGTGTTCCTCAGGAGATGTAAATCGGTAAATCTTATCTCTGATAAGAGATGTCAGGCACCGCAGCTCAAGAAACGCAGTAGAAGCATACAAGACTTGGACAGGTCAACCTGGCAGCTCAGCTTAGGTAAGCCAGTGAAAAAGGCGTAAGAGATCCACATAGAAAATACATTTCATATCACACTGTGAAATGAAACATGAGACTCTCCCTCATAATTCACTTTGGAGGTTTTGTGTAGAGGACGCCCTTTGATTTTAAAAAGCTTGTCAGGACCAATAGACTAGTGAGTAAAAGCCAAATGAAAATGTCTTAGGAATGCTCCTATGTAATGTTATAAGTAGAATTATCAAGAGAAATAGGAGGTCTCATTTTCTAAGGCTATAGGTCAGTAGAATTCTAAGCAATACACTTAATTCCCAGATAGTCTGTCCACCCTGCTGACACTGCATTTGGCTATGGTTTAATTCCCTTACTGTATTTAAAGGAATATCATCAGCATGTGTGGCTCTCTAAAACCAGATGGTGCTGAAAAGCTGCTTCATCTCTGCTGGGGAGATGAACTGCAATGAGTGTAAAAATAACGTTCTTTTCATAACCTCATATATATACAGTATATATTGTCCATAGGAAGAAACAAGTGTTACTTCAGTTTTCTTCCTCGGAGTGATTGACGGAGGTGAATATTTATTTAACAGAACATGAAATATTCATGCCATTGCAATCTGTTTAGATCCCTGAAGCTAAATGGAAAATAAAATATGAGACTTCCAGATATTAGCTGTGTGAAATATTATTGTACGCTGCCTTAACAGAATAAAAAAAGACAGCCTTAATAACAGTCCCGGTGGTTTTATTTATTGTACAATGGAGGAACATGGAGGAAAAAAACCTGTCAGGGTTAGGCAGGCTGCCTCTCCACCGAGCGCCATCCATCACCTAACACTGTAAAATGAATGAGGAAAACTTACACCTGTCTAGGAATGAAGCTCTTTCTCCCCCATGCTGCTTTTTGGCCCTAATGTAATGATTGAGGTCAGGCACTTTAGAACTCAACCCAATATTATCTCTCAGGAAGTCTGCAAAAAAAGGAAAAATCTTTTTTTTTTCCTTTTTCTGATTAAGTAAAAAAAAGAAACTGATTGAAACTTGCTTCTTTCTCTTACAAAAAAATGAATTTAAAGCCTAAACATCCTTTTGCCCATTGGGTGACACTTTGAAAAGCAGCATAATGTATGACTACCCATTCACCGCTGATAAAGTGATCAATTCAGTTTTGAAAACTGTCATCATTCAAGCCAGATCTTGCGAGTAGGTCTCGAGAACATGGGTCACTCACTAGACCCCCAAAGGAGTCAAGAACTGGCACTGCGTTGCAGAAGTCTGCTACAACCAGCTCCTTAATTAATTGATTATTTAATTCTTAACTAGCAGGATCAATTTAACAATTAAAGAGCTTCTTGCATTAAAATGCTACAAAGCAGTCTTCAAGATAAGATAGACGAGAGGGATGTTTCTGGCATTTGCAGGCTCTACCAACAAACATCTGTTAAACTAACCATGTCAGACAGCATGCAACAGCCAGACAATTTATTAATAATTCTTATTAATTGCTACATAATGCTTCACACAACTGACGAGAATGCAAAATCCTGAGAAAAACTGGTAGACAAAAATGAAAAACACAAATAAGATATGCTATATTAAAAAAAGCAAATGAACAACTTCCTAAAACTTAAAAATTAACTGCAAAATAAACAAAGAGCACAGTATATTACAATGCAAATGAAAAATCTGCCTTTTACATATATTTACCCTTTATGTCTGTTTGCATAATTAGATTAAACAAACTGAACATGTGAAAATTACTGCCTGTAAAAATCTGAATTCTACTTGGCTCTCAGTAAACAAATATAATTATACATTCTTTTGCAAATACTTCATTGCATTTCTGTATTTTAGTTCTTTCTGGAGCATTCTCACATCGTTATTTGCACTTCATTACCTGAAAAGTCCCTTTAGTGTTGCTAATGAAGCTCTTGGTGTTTACAGTGCTTTGCAAACAGCTTTATGACAGCATTTTACAGCCCATTATAACATAATGAGCGTAACACTATGGGGTAATCATGTGGACTAGATGGTTTTGAATGGTACCAAATCTACTGTAGGTATTGTCACCAAAGAAAGACAACCAGTTGCTCTTAAGTAATAAATTCCCTTGTATACATTCTGTATGGGATTTCCTTGTCTTTGTCCACAATTCTAAGCAAGGATATTCCCTTCTCTCATCTAGTACTCTTGATGGATGATAAAATCTTAAAGAAACGTAGACGTGAGAAAGGTGTCTTTTACAAGTCTATGATGCAGACCCTTGTCAATAATAAAGCACTTCTAGAAAATTACAGTGTACTGATCAGTCATTTCAACTCTAGGGTCAGATCAGCGAGTTTGAGGTTCAGTAACTAAAGGCAAAAAAGATAGACTAGGTGGACTGTCAGAGTGCTTGGACACAGGAGATGACAGAAGACCTGCACAGTGAAAGCAGGATTTGAAAATCTAATGTTTTGCAAAGGATTTCATATTTGCTGTTATTATGTTGTTGTTATTATTATTATTATAGAATTGCACATTAAGAGAGGCACATAGGAAAAAAAACATGAAATGTCAGTATACATATAGTGTCTAATTAGCCCAACAGTGAAGATCTGCTTCCTTTCACATCTCTTGCTGATGTGATAACAGCTCCCTCTCTATTGCATTTAGATGATGAATGGTTGATTCAATCGGGCACCTTGTGACAGCTGGGTTGCACCACTGATGAAGTTAGCGCTCTTTTATGGTCTTCTCTCCACAATAAACAATGCACAGGCCTTTGGTAAATTAATCTGAACTCCTGGGCTGTCTTATCAATTTTTCTAATGGGTCAAAAGTAGAAAAGCACCAGTCTTTCTTTGTCTTTGTGTGATGATCTTAAATTCCCCAGAGTCCAAGGAGAAGTTTGCAGAGTGATCATATTTGTCTCATGCCCTGCAAGAATGTGGTCTTAGCTGCTTAGTGACACCCTTGTATAAGCATCTCATTTGAGGTAGATGAGCCCCTGAAATTATGAAAAATCGTTACAGAAAATCTTCTGTGACTGGGAGCTGGGCAAATGTGAATGTTAAAAAGAAAAGAAAATCTTTTTTTAAAAAACAACTGTGTCTCCCTATTTGATAACTAAGTCAATGACTAAGATTTTTTGAAGTGTACTGTATGTCACAACTAACTCCTTCCAGATTCTGTATCTTAATAAAGGCCACCAGCAACTGCAAATGAAAAATGAACTCTGGGCTGGATTGTATGCCCATCAACATAACAGATTGTACATCAATGGTAACCCCAGACCTCAAAATTGAAAGTACCAATCAAAGCTTGAAGTTTAACCTACTGTAGAACTGTACATACAGTACAGTACCCTTGACCAATCCTTTGCACTATGAGAGTCCTGTATGAAGAAGCATGATGGCACAGTTAAGCTAGTTTAGTCCCTATACGCCTGGGTGAATGGGCTGCATGCTCTTTTGTTGACACAGGTATAATGCAAAGCTATGCAGAAAATCAGCTATCACAGCTTTCACATTCAGAATTCTTCAGAGATGGATCACCAGCAAGCTCAGCCATCTAATACTGGAAGAAAAACAGACGACACAGACATTGCAAGTTTCACATATTATACCTAAAAGGTATTCAGAAGCAGATTTGCTTGTTTTTGGCTGTGATCAAGACACAGGCAGCTCAGATACCTTTGATTCTGCATTTGCTAATAATAAGATGGCAATTCTCCTTGGATTTATGGCCTATAAACATTAATGCCCGAATATATGGGTGCTAGGGTTTAGAAAAACTTCAACTTCAAATTAAATTCCCTCTATGGATTGTATACATAATACACCTGTTCAGATGGAGAGGGATTTACGTACCACTGTTTGGCTAAAGAATGATTTAATTCACCCAACTACAGTCTAAAGCCTCATACATAAAAGAATTTGATCCTGCTTTCTGATTTAAAGTGAGATGTCCTGTTTCTCTTCTTAAGTGTAACACAGAAAAGGTTGACATACAGATTATAGAACTGAACTTGACTGAGGGATAGAGGCTCAGTGGAAAGACATATTAATCCTTACTGATATCCTGATCTATTAATAGCTGCAGTCTAGCTGACAGGAGAAAACTAAACTGATCAATAGCAACTTAATTTAAGCCAATAATTAATTTTTGACTAAGGTTTTGATGCTGCTGAAAATTAGTCTCCCACAACAGAATACATTACGTTATGTGAACTGTAGAAGACAGAAAGTAAATGGATACAGATATTAAAAATATATACAGTATATCTGTATATATCAGTGGTGAAAACAGCAATGACATTTACCAGTTTGAAATCATAGCACCAGGGAAAGAGTCTAATATTGTGACTGTGCTGTAAACTGCACTTTAGCAGTCTTCCAGCACCTCTGAAGATCTAGGATTCAGTTTGGTCCTTCAGTCATCACTTTGTCACTCAATATGAATAAATAAGGACCCAACAGAAACACACCCAAAGCACTCTTGAATTCAAGCCAGTAATACTGTATATATGTCCTCTATCCTGTACCTAGATTGCATAGATCAGTTGTCCATCACTTATCTGAGCTTGTCACATAAAACACAGACTGTATAATCAAGTGTTGCAGGATAGACTGATTTCTACCGTATCGAGGACTGGGAAAGCATGTTGCAAATCTGTGGCAACATATCCACTTAACAGGTACTTTGGACATTCATCAGTACTATTTAATGAGACTTGTTGGGGGACAAATCATCTAAGCTACTGTCAAGGTCGTACCAATCACCAGGACACACCTGCGTACCACACAACGGGTTTGCCAAGCACAGCACTGATAGGGCTCCACTCACAATACACTAACACCTGTCATTTTGCTCCCCTTGCTGCTGAACATGCCTGAACTGATGGAAAATGCACCACTCTATGATGTGCTTTTCATATTACGAAACCTGTATCTTATATATATATATCTCCTGTTTTCCTGTTTCCCTAAGGCTGTGAAGGTGCACTGAGCTTCACTGGAGAGCGCTTGGCAATCTGCTGCATCACTTCAGTCGTTTTCCTTATCTTAATCAGAGAGCATGTACTATCCGTGACTTAAAATATTTAAATCCACAGTCTGTCAGCAATATGAAAGTGAACGGATACCCATGACACTGCAAGCCTGTTTGTCACTCTATTTTCATTTGACACATACTTCCATATCTTTCAGCCCTGACCCAGTTCTAATGGCTTTGTATAACATGACTTTGCATGCTGCTATTCATTTTTAAACAATAGCCAGCACTGAAATTCCCTGGGGTTCTCCTCACCCTGACTCCTCTGTCACAGCTGTCTTTTTAGAAAAGCAATTACAGTAAGAAACATGTCTGCTTTTAATTGCCGACCCCATTCACAGGTTCTGGTTTCATCCCAGCATGATCCTCCTCAGCTGTTTGACAGATTGCTACAACAGACACCAGCCACTATTTGAAAGGAAATCGGGGGTCGGTACCCTGATTTCAATACTTTGTAACCCCAGATTAGAACTCACATGGTCTGCTAGACCCAGAATGCTTGCACACTTTAACTCTGACACACAGGAAAAGATTTCTGCAGCCTAATGCAACCCTCACAGCATGCCCCTCCCTCCTGACTCCCCTCCAAGTATCCATTTTCATCAATCTCTGCATCCTTAGAGGGTCACAGTGAGCCAAGGCCTGATCATGAAGCTAGTTTAAGAGAGAAGACTGAACAAAGACCCTGGCAAACTCATTGCAGGAAGCAGAGACACTCACATTCACTCACACGTAGAGCAATTAAGAGATGTCGGTTCACCCGGTGAAGACACATGCAGACAGAGGGAAACATGCAGACTCCACAGAGAAGGAACCCATGACCCAAGGGACTGTAAGGCAGTAGCACTAACTTCCATGCCACTATGCCTCTGAAAAAAAGTACAAAAAAGCTCCCGTCTGTGGAGCACAGCAAAGCAGAATCAGAACATCTGTAAGAGGAAGTTAGAGGACTGATGAAGACAGATGTTTGCTGAGGAATATTGAGAAGGCCTCCACCCAGCTGTGGATCTGTGAGGGCTGAAGATGATATATGTACATCATTAACAATAATTTAGTCTGCTGACATACTCAGGGCAACATTTCAAAACAATCAATGGACTGTAAAGGAACACAAAAAATAAACCAATGCAGAGGCATAAACCAAAAGAAATTAGCTTTTTAACGATTTAGTGTAATACAAGAACTGAATACAAGAGCAGGCAGGGAATTATTGTATTGCTGAGTTAAATGAGGAAAGTTTGCAGATGCCATTGTTCACTGTCTTTGGAAAACCAATTAACAAAATCAGCCCTATGCAAAGGAGCAGTCAGAACTTCCCAAAAGGTTTCGATCCGAACAACAAGACCAAGTGGCATTAAAGGCGTGGAACAGACCCATCACATGTGATCAGTCTGCACTGGATATTTAACTCAGATCTACATAGCCTTTACTGCAGTCAATAAAGGCTTGCTGTGACATTTTCAAACACTAGGAAGAAAAATGTCTCCCAGCCAGTTTTGAAGGGCAGGAAAAGAAATGAAAAGCAACACATGTAACTACCGTTTATGCAGTTAAGGCACAGAGTTGTGCCATTATCTGTGGACCGGTTGTTCTGTGGAAACAATAGCAATGAAAAACTGATTTCATTATTCCATACAGCCAAGAAATCTGTCCAGGAGATTTAGCTTGTATTACTAATAATTTAAATCTGCTCAGGCTTATTGAAAATACAAAATAGAATGCAGACACTCTGCAAGATGTAATCCATTTAGAAATGATTGTGAAGTAGTAACATTTTAATCAGCTCCTTTAAATATGCATTAGCCCTAGCTTAATTATTCACTTTCCGGATGCACCTAATTTGGGGGGGGGTTACTAATAACTGAATAATTCCCACAGAATCACAAAAGAGATAGGTTTTATGGAACGTTTACTTGTGCTATTCAGAAGCAGTGCATCTACAGGGACCTCTGTAATGCCTTCATTTTGAAGGCTTTTACTAAGCTGCTCAAGAACCTGTCCCTGAGGGTCAATGACAGCCCATGGGCAGCAGGGGTTTTCATGCTAATTTAACTTAACTGATGTTAGGTCTTCCTGTATCCTCAAAAGAATCCACTTTTAATAGAACAAGAATTTTGTTTAAAAAAAAAAAACAAGGCAGAAAGAAAGCTGCTTAGCTTGGTTTTTTTTAAATAGATGTTTTTTCTTCCTTTATTTGAAATGACTAGTGATGTTATATTGACTGTACATCAGAGCAGCTTCGCACAAAGCTGAGTACAGTACCAGTCTGTGTGCGTTACTGTATGTTGAATGACAGACACAGACAAAGTGCTAGCTAGGTAAATCAATACATATTAAAATAAATCAGGCTGTATACTTTGTGCTGCCACACAATGTGATTTCCCAGGCAGTTTGACTCTTTTTGACAAATACTTTAGAATTCTTTTGTTACTGTAAGTTCCTTTCTAACCACATCATAAATAAAGATAATATGGCCTTGCACTGCGCTGCCTGTGTTTGACAGAAATGTTTATGCAGTTTTGACTTGAATCAGACTGTATCCATGAACTGCTTAAAACATGAATTCTTTAAAGATGTCTTTTTTTTATTCTTCTAAAAATAGCCTGACACTGACATTTCCATTTCATTTA
The DNA here is from genome assembly GCF_055471065.1 of Atractosteus spatula. NCBI lineage: Eukaryota > Metazoa > Chordata > Actinopteri > Semionotiformes > Lepisosteidae > Atractosteus > Atractosteus spatula. The sequence continues at coordinate 47,537,702 of NC_142714.1, read as the reverse complement.
TATGCATTAAAATTTTCTTAAGAATGTGATTTGTGGCCTTCTTCTTTCCCCCCCCCCCCATCACAGACAGTGAACTTGATCCTAAAACCCTGTTTATCTAGGAGCCCCAAATCTGCACTTCAATTGCAAGCTAAGCTCAATGCTTCAGAAGAGAAGCCAACTAGCCAGAATTCCACCATGGGAAAGGGGTCAACTGGCAGACTGTCAGCAGCCTCTCATGTTGACATGCCAGGGTACCTGTAGAATTGCAGTGACATCAGTGAGAGACATGACACCTCTCCAATTAGCTCTAACTTTCTTGTGAGGCATTATGGAGCTGGCAGTATGCTTTGATAATCCTTGCACCTATATAGCGCTTTTCTTGACACTCCCCTCAAAGATTTTTACAGATAATGGGGGCTCCCCTCCACCACCACCCAGATGATGCCAAAGTGCAGCCAAAATGTGCCAGTACACTCACCGCACACTCCAGCTCTCAGTGGGGAGAGCAGAGTGATGAAGCCAGTTCACAGATGGGGATTATTAGGAGGCCATGACTCAGAATGGCCAGTGGAAAAACTTGGCCAGGACACCAGGGTTAACACTCCTACTCTCTTCAAGAGACCCCCTGGGATCACATCACATAAAATATCTGCCAGGAGCTACAGACCATGGCTAAAAAAACCATGAGGGCAATAAGAACTTCCTCATTCTGATCATTTATTCATTCGATTCATTAATTCATTTGATCCCGACCAAAGCCACACAATTGCATACATACACACTCAAAGTACAGAAGCACACCAGATTGCACAAATGGTTCAGCTCCCATTTAGACGAGTTGTTTTTTTCTTATCGCCAAAAGAAGGCCGTGTGTATAATGCTCGCAGAAACATTAAGAAGGATGCCAGTTTTAATCTAATCCATCTGACAGAAAAACATGGTATAAAACTACAGCATGTCAAGAGGATAAAATCACTTGTAGTCCTTTCTGTTTCACCCTTCTTCCCCACTGGGACTCATTAGTCTGAGCTTTCAAGTTTGCTTACATAATGTCAGTTACAGTCCTTTCAAATATGGTCACACATTTTATTAATTCATTCACAAGACTAAAATATTCCCAGACGAAATTCCAGGCCTTCACGTCTTCCATTAAGAATACAAACAGCCATCCATTGCACAAATCTAACACACCCGGTTTATAATATCAGACTCTCAGGACTAGTTTTGGGAAGGGCAGGGAGAGTTCATTTAGCGAGCTGACGTAGGACAACACTAGATTATATTTCACACTGACTTGTCAGACCCAGCAGCCTTGAAAGGATGCAATGGAGTGTTGTAATATTTCAGATGGAAATTACCAGACATGCCAGACAATTACAAAACCAGCAAGTATGCAATTTAAGGAGCTGCGACAATTTTTGCAGCTCTTTTAATAATCCTGCTCACAGGTGCAAAGTAGGATGTACAGTACCCGGGCTTCTAAACAGAGGGGGGTTTTAATGGGAAACTCAGGACGTGACGTCTGGGTTTAAGATTCCTAATGCTTTCCATAGCAGCCTGCTGGAAATGACCCACGCTTATCCCACAGTTCCTTGAGCTGCACTGGCAGTCCGGCACACCATGAAAAGGACACTAAGAAAGCAGCAAAATTTAACTGGGAGCTAATCGTGTTTGCGAAGAAAGAAAGAAAAAAAACATACCAGAAAGTGAGAATGCAATGAGTCACTCCTGAAATGCATGTACAGAGCACAATTCAATTTCCATCCTTGCACAATCAAAATTGGACAGTCCCTTTACACAGCATGAGTGCTGGAGGATTTGAGCGGAATAACAGTATGTTGAAGACTCAGAGACAGCCACAGCACGGCACTCCTTCCTGCTGCTGCTACGGCTGACTGCCTCCCATCTCCCAGAGACATTGCTGGAGATCTAAAAAATTCAGCCCTGAAATATTTAAAACTTTGAATTGCAAATGCTGCAGGCACACAGGACTGAATCCTGTGATTCCGATGCTGTCTTCCTCGTTCACTCCGAGAGATATTTGCAAAGCTGTTTTCTCAAGGATGTTGTCAAGTGCTGGGGCTGAGGATGAAATTGCTTTCTGCGCTAGGAGTGGAACTAAGACCACGCATTTCACCACCGCATTCGGGAATTGTGATATCTGAACAAAAAGCATCTGGACGTCTGCAGGAAATGCTAAACCAATTAAAATGATACTTCCATTAAATATATAAGTGCATCATAATTAAAAGACATTTGTTTCACACCATTAATTGGGCATCACATGCAGAAGCACTTGTCCACTCAGCTATCCTTAGGAGCAGAGGAAGCAAATACACAGCAATTGGTCTGAAAGTCATTTTGCCAAGACTCTGTTCTGTGTGTTGAACCACCATATTTTAGCAGGTATCCTTCTGAACAAAAAATAAAGGCACTTCCATAGATTTATACCGTCACTCCTTACAAAGGGACAGATAGCTAGAATTAGTGCATTTAACTTTTAATATAAATTGGCCTACTGGGACCTTCACTGGCAGAATACTGAAGCTATATAAACTACTCCCACCCCATAACAATCCTGGTTCAACCACAGATTTATTCAAGCCTGGAGCTACAGACTACAAAATCCAAATAATTATTCATTATTCATACTCAAGACATTACCAGAACATGCCTCGCCATTTTCAAAGGCACATTCATAAGCGAGTCACAACACTGGCTTTTTGGTCAGTCATTTCTAACATAATGGTCATCCTCCCAACAGTGAGTGCGAAAGCTTCTCCAGAGGCTCAATATACAGTAAGTGCACGGACAACATGTGGGGACCATCAGTCATGGGGACATTTTTGCACAAGTGGATTGAACTTTCAATTAGACCACTCGCATCAGGTATAGACAGTTAAGGATCAATCTAGAATAAGCAAAGTCTTGTGAGGGGGTTGCCTAATGGACACAGCATTGTATTTCAAACATTTAAAAAAAATAAAATTAGGAAAGGTGAGTATGCAAAAAGATAGATGCATTTGAATAGGAATGGAATTTTTCATCTGTTTATTTCATTTTTCTTTTTTTATTTTGGTTTGTAAATCCCCAGGGCAGCATCCTAGGGACTTTAAAGTGCTATTCTATCTTTTTTTTTTGCTTAAAAGATATCATAATAATTAGAAAAAGGTGAAAGAGATACAACACACACACAGGCAATCACACCTAACCAGCATGTCTCCAAGAGGGCGAGGAAACTGGAGCAGCTAGCACAACCCCACATGAATACTAGACAACATGCACACTCCACACAGACAGCACTTAAACCAAAAGTGAACATGGGACTGCTGTGATGAAGTAGTATTAAGCACCACACCACTGCGCAGTTTGCAGCAAATGGACCTAAAGTTTAAATTAAAGTTAAGCTGAACTGTGCTTGTACTCAACATTCATCTCTGATGTTTCTATTACAGACATATTTTTATCTGCCTTTTTTATCTTCAAAGGTACCTTATGTCTTCTGTGTCTAATGATCACATTAAAAGAATCTCATAACACTTTAGTTATCCCTTTCAATGAAAGATTTACAGATTTTTTTTTTCCCTCCACTGAGCTTATCTAATGCACTCTAATGTACACTGCCGTACCCTGCACTCAAAGACACCCCTCTCTTCTGGAGCCCTGTCTCTCCTTCTGCGCATGATGAATTTTTAATTTATTTTCTTTTATAAGGAGAACAATCAAGGCAAGCTACTAACTGTCACTGCCTATTATAAGCCAATCTCTGATTTAAACACAGCGAAAACCTGGTGTTACGGCCTGAACTTTAGGAGAACAAAATGTGTAATTGACTCCTGTAGAACGGACATCATCAATCTCCGAAGATGAGCAGGAAGCATCAATGTCCGAGCCTGAGCACTGAGTCGAGTTCTGCTTGGCCGGGATTCTGGGATTCTAATTTTCCTAATGTTTCTGTTGTACTTGCTTTATAATGAAATCTCCCTTCCCGTCTTTCAGGTGGTGCCTTGAGGTTTCATAGTGTTAAGAAGGCTCTTTTTCTGCTGCAGTCCCTTTTAAAAACCGTGTCGCTCACTGCAGTACACGCGTATGTGTCTCCTGTTGACATCAGCCGAAAACACATAAACACAGATTTAAAGTGAGCGTTTCAAAATGGCTCCATTTGCTACATCAGCCTGAAGAAGAGCTCAACAAAAACTGTTGAACCAGAGCGACTTGAATCTCTCAGGTTGCTTTTTCAATGCACTCTGAAGAGGAAACATCCTTGGGCTGTCTAAAAAAAAAATTGAAATGGTTGAAATCATGAGCTTTCTCATCTCTTTTCAAGTCCACTGTCTTTTTGCAGTTCCATACAATCACACACAATGGATCATGGGAGAACTACAGATCAATGCTGTATTGCTCTTCTTTAACAATGTGCAAATCAAAATAATTGCAGGCGTTACAAAATTCTGAATGTGTGGCCTCCACCTACAAAATACATATTTGTCTTAATCATACTTTGCGGTTCACAAAAAACAGGTTTACATTTCATTTGTTGCATGAGCACTGAATTAAAGACAAACTGACAGTCTCATCTGCTTCTGTAAAAGACAGAAGAAAATGGCAAGACTGCTGAAATGTGTTCTTGTCCTACAGATCATAAATCCAGCTACCCTCTGTACTAAGATGGTAATGGCAGCTGGTTCCCCTGGGAAGTGTAAGTCTTTGGCTTCGTTTACATGAGTACAGGTTATTTTTTCAGACAAGGTCGGGAAATGCTGTCAGGTGAGATTTGGATTCTGTCTCCATGCTTCCTTGCAAAATGTAATGCACCAATTTTTAACCCGATTCTTTTGGGAAGAAGGTAGTATGCTCTTGATCCTTTCTTTCAAATTTTGGGATACATCTTTTCATGAGGTCAAAAAGGTAACTTTCTCACTACATCCTGCTCATTGAACAGATCACCTTTAGATCCAATTTAAGTCTGACGTAAGTATCAGTGATCTTTTCAATTTGACTTTAAGCTCCAAAGACCGATTAGGAGAAATCACTGAAATGTGCAATCAGCCCACTTTTTTCTGACATAAGGATTGCCTTAACTTACAAAAAAAAAGCTCAAATCTTCACAAAACCACTAAAACAGCTTACAAGCCGATACTCACACTCAAGGTTGTAGAGTTCTGCATTCAAAAGCTGCACCTAAGCGTGAGAAAACAAGAGCTTATTCTTCAATATCCAGGCTTTCGCAAAGAAAATTGGGGGTCAACGGCAAAGCTAATACCCAGCTTAACCCAAGCACACCCCAATAATTAGATCTGCTGCAGCCAGGAGGGTGGAGCAGGGAAAGGACACAGAACTGGGAAGCTAAGCTCAGAGCCAATAAGCTTTCTCCACGAGACGAATATAACCAATCAGGATATTTCTACAAAAAATGTACCTCATTAAAACTGCCTGATTTTCCTCTTTCATAGATTCAAAGCAAACGAGACACTTGTGGATGCCACTGTTGCAAAATGTTGCAAAATCCTCTGAAACTGACGTTTTTTGGCAAGTTTACATTCTGCTGAATCTATATTAAAAGGCAACAGTGTGGATTAGTGTCTACAAACGGATGTAACAAGCACTTCACAGAAAGGAAAAGAAACAAGTAAATTAGTAAGAAAGTACAAGAATTAAAATAAATAAAAAAGCAGACATGAACAGAGATGTTAGACTGTCCAATGATTCTTTTTCCAAGAATCAAGCAACATACATGAAATAAATACTTCTACTCTTGCCCTTTGTGCATTTCAATTAACCAAACTGCAAGCGTCTGAAAAGTACTACAGGAAATTCCTATCCCTAAATAAGCACAGCTCTTACTTTATTAAGGCACAATCACACAAGTCACTTTCTTTCCATTCGTATTTGCCTAACATTATAAAGAAACCAACGTCTAATACAGCACACTCTCCAAGACTGTTAAAAAAAACTAAACAATAATAAACAATAATAAAGGTAATTATTCGCATTAGAAGTACATTGGTTACCTTGGGCATCAAGACAGCGTGGTGGTTGATATTACCAAGAACTTTCAGGGCAGCATACAATACCACTGTCAGGACATTTCAATATCCATTAAAGCTTCTGGTGTTTAAGGTCAAAACTGTTTGCTACTCAACCTTCCTTACCGGCAATGATGCCTTTTGTAATCTTGCCTTGCAGACAGTGTTTGCAGAAATCTTGCTCCTTTCTGCTTATTAAACCCTATTACCATCAAAAGTGGACGGATGGAGAATCATCATTCTAACATCAGCCTCTAAAAGCACTGAACTGAATAACTGAATAAATACCTTTCTGACCATGCACCACTCCAGGCAGAAGACAATTTACAGATAAACATTTGATAAAAATGCATTTCGTTTAAATAATGTAGAAGCAACTCACGGAGGAGGGCATTAGGAATCTCTGTGTTCAGGTGTTTGTGTCCTGATTCGGAGGGTGAAATGCATGAAATCCTTCAGTTCTATAACTCATCCATCAGAAAGCCACTTATACCTAATAGGGACTATTGGTGAGAGCAACCCAGAGCCTTCCCTAGAAGCACAAGATGGGACTGTGCCCTGAACAGTGCGCTAGTCTGTTGCAAACACACAAGCGGAAAGGGGTTATTTACAGACTCCAATGAACCTTTGTCTTTAAAAGAGTGGTAGAAAGACATCCAGACACCCAGGGAGTACACACAAGCTCCACACAGAAGGTGTATCCGTCCTGAATCAAGCTGAAGGACTGAAGAGCTGCAAGGCAGCAGTACTAACTGCCACGCCACCATTCTGCCATCAGCTTTATAAATGGAGCAAAAAAATCTCTCACAAAGCCAGTGAGGTGGAAAACCCTGTTACATAACTATGTATTACCAAGAACATACTTTTTAAGGCAGAAAGTGCTAAGCCAGGTCTGACACCACTGTCATCCTCACTGACAGCTGAGCAGGCTGTGCAGCTGCATATTCACTGGTGATAATATGAAATAATATTAACTTTCTCCCTATGTCTGTATATTAAAGTTATTACAGTCAAGGTGCTCCTGTCCACAAAGAGATAACTATTACACCCCTAGACCCTTCCATAGAATGTCTTTATATTTAAGCTAAATAGTTTCAGAGCTTCTCCATGCACTGTACTAATGCAATATCAGAGAGGCTTTCTAGAGCCTCTGGCTACAGAAATCAGTTTAATGAAGGCATGGCGTTTGACATCATTTTATCCTCTGTCATTACATACACATGCTTTCAAGAATACGTTTCTTTTTAAATCCATCCTTAATATGACACGTAGAGTTAAACAGGTCTTTAATAAGCTGGGCTGCTTTGCTACTTAAAATGACTGCAGAAAAGGATCACGCAGGTTTAACACCGTGTGGTGTTGAAAACCGATTGCCAGTCAATAGCCTCGAGTTAAACTGTGCCTGACTGCCCAAACCTTTACTTGTCCTCCTGGAGAACAGGCCTACAGCACACATGGCTCTTTAAATGCAATACCACTGAGATCCACGTAACACTGGCACACTTACAAATTGAAACTATTTTTATATCTGGCGGAAGGAATGATCACATTGGATGGTTAATGACCAAGACATGACCTTACATTTTAAATCACGAACACAAATGCACCTCACAACTGGGCTTGATGTAAACAAATGGTAGCTATCGAATGGAGTGAAGGGTGGAGTTATTTATGAAACATCAGTTGCAAATGTCAATATTAAATGCAAATGTTTAGCTGTCTGCTAATGTTTATCAACTGTCATGATTTGATAGACTAAAAACGTGTTGCATGTTTTAAATCATTTCAAAATAATGCACTCACAAGTTTCTATATGCATTACATCTTTTATCTACTAAAAATATTCTTATGGGTATAAAACTGCCATGCCATAAAACTGTGACCAGCAAACCTATTAATGCACCCTTTAGTAATGGAAAACACTGCATCATTGATAAAAATGGCAAGGGACTGTATTTATATACTGATTGCTAAATAGTCAGTAAGCATCTTTTCAGAATTAAATAACCCTTCCAATAATAATAATTGCATAATTTATTTGGTACATTGGATCCAGGTTACTGATACATTTTCAGATAGATTCGCTAACAAAGTATAAGGGGCAGTAACCTGAAAATATTCTGCAATATGTTTTAAATTCTGTATACTGTAATTAGGAACTGAGACGTGAGCTTTTGTTTAAGTTGGGAAAGCGCCAATGGCCGTCCTGCCTCACACATTCTTGTCCTACAGAATATAAGGTGACTCAAGGAACTGATATATTACCTAAGATTTTATTATTCATAGTCTAAAAGCATGAAGGCACCCTGTTTCCTTTTAATCCAATCCGCAAATGAATACAATTGACTTACGGTAGGTGTTTACAAGTCACAAGAGTGTGTTTACAAGTCACACTTTCAGATGTGTTTGATCACCCACGATATACTGTTTCAACTCCTTTCGGTAATGAAATGAGTATGAAAGCTGAGTTAATGAATTAGTCCATTTGCCCATCCATTGTTGGGAAGCTGCTCATTTTGATGAGAGCTCTTGCAGAACTGGAGCCTCACTCAAACTCAAGCCAGAGGGCACATGACTGCCCTGTACAGGGCCATGGAGAAAGGGACAGTTTAGGAAAGTCAGTCAACAAATCTGTTGAAAATGGGGGTAAATCTTAATATCTTTACACCCACAATACCTCTGGGTGACCAGGAATACGGAGTTTGTAGAAGACAGGTTGTCAAAGCTGTCAGATCCCTATGAATAAGGATATAGTTTTATATATCCAGAGACTCTACCTAAGTGTTTAAAATGTGGATGACTAACAAAATCACAAACAATGAGGGTGATATTTTAAGGCCTTCTAAAGTATCAACTGTATGCCCCGTATAAACTGAGCACATCGCTGACCATGTCTGCACATGCAGGTAAGTGAATAAAGTCCAAGGCCAAAGTCTGTTAGAACAATCCATAGTTCCATTCTGGGAGATCAAATGGTTTCTCTAGCCTGCCAGTCTGGGGAGGCAGGAAGAAACTGGAGCAGCTGAGCAAGCCCCACGTGACCACGCAGCGAACATGAAACTCTGCACAAACAGAAGCTTGAGAATGGAAGACCAAGTCCTGGGGTGCACATTACATTAAACACCATGCCATAGTGCTGGCCGAACAAATCAATCCAACTGGCACATTTCAGATGTACTGCACCGTATGTCTTTCCAGAATCAATGAAGTTGTGCTGAAGAGCCCCAGTCTAACTGGTCTTGTACTGTAGGTCACCTGTTACTAAAGACTGGCCATACCTGCGTGTTACTGATGAATTAAGTAAGTGAACTGTTCAGTTAAGGGGCTGAAAAATACTCATATTTCTCAGTTCAAGCTTTATTTTGCTCTTGGGGAAATTTTATAGCATGGTCCAGTGCAACAATTCAACAAGGAAGACAAACATTACCACCAGAGAAGAAGAACAATAGTGTTACAAGAGATAGGAGAATTACTTTCCATTGTTTGAGAGAGGAATTGCAGTGGGGACAAAAGATTTCCTGGGTCTATTACTTTTATACCTGGGGACACATTTTGGTCCCAAATGATCTCTAAACTGCTTAGTTTAACAGCCTGCTTAATTGGTAGCAGTGAAATCGTTCAAAGTCTTTGGAAATTGATGATGTGTTAGTGACCTATAAAATCTGTTGGATTGGAGTGCAGGGTTGGAGACCTCTGTGCTAGTGTCAGTGTCAGTGAGTGGCTTTAAAGTACAGAAAAACGTAAGAACAGTGAAACAAGAGAGGGTTATTTGACCTATCTAGCCTGGTTGGTAGTTAGTAGATAATTGATTCAACAATCTCACCCATCTGTTTCTGGATCAACTTCACTATCATACAGTAGCTGAATAGCTAGTAGCCTGTTCCATACTGCAACAACACTTTGTGTAAAGACATGTCCTCCGTTTCAATTTTTAAATGCACGTCTACATGGCTTCCACTTGTGTTGTCTTGTTCTTGTTTAGAGTTTAGCCTGAAGAAGTCTACGGTCTTGTAATAACACTGCAGCAATAATGCATAATAACAGTGCTTTCTATTTCCACAGTGGCTGTGTCCGTCAAAACATTATGCAAATTTTAAATACAATTTTTGCCCTTGACTGAAGACAAGACATACAGCAGCTGCTTTCTAAAAATGGGGATGGGGAAATTGAAGTTAAGGTGTTTTAATGCAACTGGCAACGTACTGGAGAAGCCTATACAGTATGTAATACAGAGTACATACAGTACCACAGGGATCACCATCTCCTCTGTAGACTGGGAATTACACCCGGCTGTGTGACTACCCAAACAAAATCAAGAAACAAAAATAGTCGAAGAAATAAAACCACTTTATGACCCACCTGCAGTTGCTGTGGTTTTATGGGCAACTTGCAGCAAGCTTAGAGAAGTGCTAACACCACAGCTTTGTTTTTGAGCTTGGTCTATGAAAGTCAAGGTTTGCGAATATACAGGCAGGCTTTCATTTCATGTCATTTTCGATAAATACATAAACGCTGTATTCAAAACAACCAGTTTGAAACCAGGTATTCAAACCAGACTTTTAAAGATCCGTGCGCATCTTTCTTTAACATTCAACTGACCGCGTTTTACAACGTCTAGCCTCCCGACAGCCAGGTTTTATGCATTGCACACACAGGACGTGGAAAATGTGAATTTTTAATATTCAGTATATCTGACATCTAACTATGACTTATGCAATACTCCAGAAATAATAGCTACCATAAAAGAGCACTGCTACAGTACCGTTCCGACAGAATAAACAACATGTATTTTGTTTTTCACAAGGGGGTAACTGGAATCCTTATTCCACAAGAACAGCTCTTATACGAAAAATAAAAACGACTGTACAGTATCTCCGAATTTGGGCTAATACAGCCCGCAAAACGTACTGACCTTGCACATACAAGACCTAGTGAATTAAAAAAATAAATGTGCAAGCCAATCCTCGCATATCTTTGCAATTTATCTGACTAAGGTTTATGCTGGATACCCAGACGAAAACATTAAGATGCCAAGTTTTAAGCAGAGTTTAACGTTTCTCGTTACGTACAACGTAACGTACAAAGACGTTCCTCGTTCGAAAACCTATTGTCTCAAAAACCTGATATCGTATTTAGCAAATATGGCAACGATGTCACACAGAAAACCCTTTGCCCTTTGTATTTTGAAAGAGGTGATCCACTTCTTTTACTGTCACAAAGTAGCTATTTTATGAAACGTTTCAAAATATTTCATTCAACGCACCTCTCTATTTAGTACATCTTACTGACAAAACAAGGTAGGGACATAGCACTCCAGGACGTCTTCAAAAGTAACCGATTTTTAAAAAAATAATTGAATTCGCGTCTGCTAGCAATTACGTGTGGGAACAACAGGATTCTGTGTAAGTGTTTTTCTCGACTTACAGAAACCAAAGGCAAATGTTAGGCACAATGAACTACTGAGTTCAAAACTCAACTTGCGTGTAGCGCGGTTTAGCAAAGGCTCGCTGGAGCTTCACAAAGTGAAGCTGGGAAGACTTCCTCTCTGAATTGGGCTTGTGTGGAGCAGAGGGGACCCTGAAAGAGACCAGTCTACGAGACGGGAATGCGAATGAAACTAAAAGACAAAACAATCTAAGTGCACCGCCAAGGAAATTCCTGCGCTAAAGGCAGAATCCGCCGCACTTCATTAAAAACACAGAAGTCACCAGATCCAAACTGGGGGAGAAGGCTGTATGAATGCCTTGCCTTTAAAAGGGGGGGAATTTATTTCATCAAATATTACCGTAGTGGTAACTGGATATCGTGATTCTAAATGTCCGGCATTGTTCCACATAGAGGGCAATTTTCTAAAAAAAAAAACAGCAACTATAAATTGACGAGCCCAAATCGCGAGTTTTGATTCATCCCTTGGTCGCCCAAGGTTTTCGCGTTGATGACATATAAAGAATTCCTCTTTAATGTTTCAGCTCAACTAGCACAATTGCTTATTCACAAAATCACCATGACAACTCCGAGGCCGACAATGTTTCTCCCCTCTTCTCTCTGCAATTCAATTCCTTCTGTTTAATTCTTTCTCCCACTGTTCTAATGACAGTGTAACCTTTTCAATGCCGGAAAGCACCGTCCACAACAGCTTTCATCTAATACATTGCTACTTGAACAGATCCGTTCGTGTCTTAAATGCTAATGTGGTTAAAAACAGAACAACAGGACACCGGAGAAGAAAAATCATTAGCAGGGCTGTATGTGGAAAAAAAAAATGTATTTATTTATTCATCATCTTTGGTTTCTCGATCATAAAACTGAAAATCTCACCATGTAACAATCATAAACTTTATTTTTACGATAGATCGTTCAAACCGAAATGTTTGTTACATGGGCTATATTTCCTAATGCAGAGAACGTACTGTATAGCATAATCGCCGAAAACGCTTGATTTCACAACAGGTGTTACAGTTCCAAGCCCTTTAAACATTTTGCCATGGAATAAAACCTTCACGTACGCAATGCAACTAAAACTGAGAAAATGCAACATCACTGGAATAGTGTTCGGGAGTAGATCAGCAGACGAATTATCATACCAATTTTGAAAGAACGATCAGTTTGCTGTTGGTCAGCAGAGTGCTACAGACATAAACGGCGTCTCGGATGCAGCATTCGCTACCTTTCTCGCTGTACAGTAGTATCTTCTGGAGCTAAGCTAGGCGATCATTCACTTAGCGTGACACAGAGGCTATAATTCTCCCGGACAGCGTAAAGCGCATTTCTTGCCCTTGCACAAACACACAGTGCCATTTTTTTAAACAACATTCAGGAAAGACTTCATATTTTGAGAAAGATGAGCCACTCGTTCGCCACCACTCTCTCCCTACCCAACAGAGACTGTAGACGGGAATTTTTTTGGGGGGGGATTTCGGAACCAAGTTAATTCACGACATATAACTACAGCCATGTTTGTTCAATAAACTGCTACCGTATGAACCCTAATTGCGGAAGCTAACGGCTTAACACATTATATAGAACAGGTTTTGTATTTACTCGCTCTACTTTTACTATCGACTATAAAGCTTATGCTGCACTGCCACCTCAACATGAAGGGTGTCTGCTACATCTTTTATACAGTATATTGCAGCCACAGAAGCGCGCTTTTAATTGCCATCCAAAATCTTCGGTCTCGTTATTTTGACCAGCAAGCTTTAGAAACGCGTCTAATGGTGAAAATCTGCCCTTTAAAAATAAGTTATTTATAAAAGTAAATCACCGTCCTAAATGTATACGTCTCATTCGTCTGTAACCTACCTGTCCTGAAAATCTATCCAAAAGAAGATAAAACCGCAACGATTTCACTGAGCTCGGGGAACGCACTTTTCCTCGCTTCCTGTATCAACCCAATTTGCACGACATTCGATAAGTTAGAGATAATCAAGGTAAAAGACTGGGGGTAGGGAGTGAAGAGATGTAGCTGCGTTTTCAGCAAAACGATTAATGAGTGTTATTTGCATTTTGATTGCAAATAAGTTTGGAAAAGTAGCCCAATAATAATTCGTCTTTTTGTTTAAACGTTCTGATCAATCAAAAACGAATCACAGGGCGTTCAACACAGCAGATACATTTTATGACCTCATAATAGTTCAAAAGTGTAAACAATTTGTCGTGGAAAAGAAAAACAAAAAGATGTCCGATTAAAATCCAGACTGTTTTCCCGACTGACAGACATTCCCAAAAGGTCTTTCTTAATGTCACCGTGTAACCGCTCAAATTACACTAGCAATACGCTTCCAGATTAGCATCTAGTTTTGACCGTTTCCCTGCACATTTCTCGTTAACACATCCTGAAACATAAAAGCAGACGGAAATACGACTCACCTGCTTTGGCGAACTATCATATCCCCCATTCCTGATGGAATTAGAAAAAGCCACGTTATTATTTTACCTTAGGAAAATATAGTGATATTTCTTAATGATTTTCCGTAAAAGCTTTTTACTGTCCTCTTTATTCTGACACTTTTCTACACGGTTATCCTTTTTATGCTTGTCCCGTCCATATATTTTATTTTACCTCCTTTTTTTAATCTCCGGGTACAATCCTCCGTAGTGATGCATGCCCTGTCTTGCCCATCCGTGAGGTCCCAGTGTGTGTGCGCGCAGCTCGGTCGTCGAGCAAAGTCGGGGGCGCCCATAGAGACGCGCGTTCCTAAGCAACCAGGGGTACGCGCATCCCTGTTCACGGTGCTTAACTGTTGAAGAACCCAAGGAAAAGCCATAAACTAGAATTTTAGAAGTCCTTTCGTTTGTTTTGCAGTTTGTCTTGCATGTTATACAAAATGTCTTGTAGAGAACGAAACCTTGGCAAACCGTGCACTTTTTAAATATTAATTCGAGGATAATCATTATTTCTTTCGCTCCTGATATTTTAGGTTGAACCTAAAATGTATTTCATGGCATTTTTGTTTCAGTAATGTCAGTGGATTGATGAATATTTCACGGTTGCCCTCAGTCTTTTGCAGTCTTGTCCGGTCGTACACAGCCGCACCACGTTTATATTCCCGTATACTGTATGTTCCCTCCCATCACTGATAAGTAAATTGGGCAATTACATACTATTGGGCATATCTTTGGAGGAAGAAACAAATAAACTATATAAACATGCCTTTTCAGTTGAAGAAAAAGTTTGGAAATAAACAGTTTTGATGAGTGCATTTGAAACCACAATAAAAGTAAAATGTACACAATAACTTGTAAAACCTCCAATTTACATCACAACATAGACTAAATGTGCTGGTACTGTATGTGCAGCATCATATTCAGAACGAGGTGATAAAATTTCCAGTGATGAGAGGCGGCCCTAGTACATTGTAAACAAGCAGAATTGTGAACACTGTCCATCTCTTCTAATCCAATAGAAATGTTGCTCTCGACTTTGAGACGATTTTGCCAACAAATACTACTCACCTGTTCACTCTGCATGCAGATCATGTTGAAACATTTCTGGGGTGAAATGTCCGCTGCACAACCTGTAATTATTCGCTTGCACGTCACATTACATTAGTCATTACGGTGACTAGTGAGCAGGAAGGGCAGTATCACAATTTGTGCAAACTCTCACTCTTGGTGCTAAGACCAGCAGTCTGTGACAACATGGCGACTTTGTAGTTTTTTTCCCCCCAATGCCATTAATGAATGTATTTTCCTGCTGAGATGTAAGAGAAATTGGGACTGCAGATCCCCTTTAAGAGTATAGAAGGAATTTATTTGCATGGACAATTGTAACGAACAGTTCTTTCCGGACCCTTTGCGGACGACACAATCCGAAATAGTGAGGAAACACTGGGGGGGAAAGTCATGCAGGAGTACGGGGGATGAAAACAGGGGGGCGTGTCCAAAGTGCGCTGGTGCACGGGGGAGGTGTGGCCGAGGCAAACAATCCAAAAATAATCCAGACGGGGAATCCAAAAACAAGCTCTAGTCCATGACCAGGCGATCCATCCGAGACAGGAGATTAAAAACAGGTGCCGGGTCGGGACCGGCGGGGGAAACAGGAACAGGAAGCTAAAAGCATAATGGAGCCAGGCGCAACCAGGTCCCGGGCTCGCACGATGTGGAAATCAGATGTAGAGCCACGATTGGCAACTGCGTCTGGCTTTTAAAGGGAAACAGGAAGGAGACTGGAACAAGGGGCAGGTGCGGGGAATAGGGCAAACAAGGAAGAGCCGGAGCGCCCTTAAGGAGGAGGGACTACAATCGTGACAACAATATTATCTGTACCTTAATGTACTATGTAGTTGAGAGGCTGGTCATTGGGAGGTGTGGCCATTTTAGTGATCATAATCCTGACATTTGCCAGATATTTCAGTACAGCAGAAGAGAAAAGGCCGAAAAGTTGGAAGACTGAGTTGGAAGTTGCTTTTCGAATGCAATGACTGGTATTCTGAACAGTGCCCTGGTAGCGTAATTTAATTCTCTGTCTGAATTATGTGTATCTCTCCAATTAAATACCTGTGAAATTGGATTTGAAATTGGAAAATATCTCTTTCATTTATTTTAGAGGCCCTAAATTGATGCCAAACTACAGATTATTATTATTATTTCTTCTGTTCTCCCATGCCTACGGACAGACATATTCAGGGTTTGCTGGAAATTCATTCAGCCTCTTTTCTTGCTTTGATGGCTTCATAATGAAGCACAGTACAGAAAGCATGATATGCACAATTAAACTGATAATATACCAATTATATGAAAATCTCCAAAGCCTGTTTATGATGAAAAATACACACATATATGCACCACCAAATAAGATATTTCTCAATAAACAAATTCAATACTGGCTGAGAGAGAGTAGTAATGTTTCCCATGCTCTTGAGACAAAAGGGGCAATAGCATGTTTTCTACATGGTTGCTTCACTGCTGGTACTGATAATCGTAGCATTTCTGAACTTGTTTATTGCCTGTTGGTTTTGCAACAAATTGCCGTAAAGCCTTTGAGAATAAGCTTTTTGTTGAAAAAGTTAGACCACAAAGTATCCGATGCTGCAGGTTGCAGGTTGCAGTTGCAGGTCTCCTGTTTTTATTGCAGTGGCCTGCAAGCTGCCCGCTGAATGAAACATGCCATTTTACTGGTGCACAAAAGAAATGCAATGCCATAATTCAAACACAGATAAAAAAAACAAAGAATGTGTGAACAACAATATGGATAAAAGAAAGTGACTAGAAATTAGCAGAAATGCAATGACACGGGAACAACAGTAGTTCTACAACAGAACTATCTTATATTTTATTCGAACAGCTATTAACCTGATTTGAACAATTCATGGTATATTTCACTTTAAATATATTTCTCATTAAACATGTTTCTTGTTTGCTAATGGGTTTATATTGTGTTTAATGGGTTGTGTATTGTGTTATGTCTTTTACCTGCCAGCCAAGCAAATTTCCCATCTGGAACAATAAAAGTATAGTAAGACCTACTGTAGGGGAATATCAGTAAACCTGCAAGAATTCATCTTGTGGTTGCATAGGAATTGACAATTAATATGCCAATATGTTTGCAGTATTAACTATTTTGATGCATCCAATTTAGATAATATTTTTAATGATATTGTAAATTAATCAGATTATATAAACATCATCCTATGCACTATGTCAGTACAATCCATACAACTGTAATCTGTCTTCCATCACTGGTTACACTGTGATATGACATTTGATGCCTAGACAAGGCACATCAAACACGTTATATACTCAAATACTACATGTGAATTTACATATTTATTGTTTCTGAGTTGTTGGAGTGTTTACATGAATGTTAAATATTCAGGAAGAAGGCGAGGCAGCACGGTCCCCATCTACTTCTCTATGTCTGATCTGGTTTGCTGTGTCCACCCCACAGCTACCTCCTCCAGGTCCCATCTCTTGGGCTGTCCAGGTAATTCCCACTGCTGCAAGGCAAGGGGGTGTTTCTCAGACAAACTCGTCTGATACAGAGTCCAAAGTAAACGTGTGACTGAATTATTATTGATTGTGGGAAACGGATGCTAGTACACAGGTTCCTGCGTGGCCCTCAGCTCTGGAGCAGACAGCCCAGCCCTGTGCTTCAGAAACAGATCTTCACATGGACTCTTAGAGTGACAGCAATGTATTCATTCCGTTAATAAAAAAGAAAGAAAAGGAGTAATCGGTTCCACATTATTCAAGCTGATCCATATGAATCAATTTGAAGATGAAAGTCTGTTTCTTTCTAAAGATAATGTGAATTGATACATTTTAAAACGCAAGCCAATCAGCCCCCCTCTCTGTTCACTACAGGAGTGATGGAGGTCAGCGACATACTGTAGAATGACAGAACAGTAATGTTGACCAGACTTTGCTTAGTCTCTACTATTCTGTCCAGAGTAGCTCCTCTGTGATCCCTGCTTTTAGGCTGTAAAGGACTTTAGTTCTTCCCTCATAGCCCTGCCACAACTCTCAGCAATAAATTCTACACCTTTGGGACTTCAAGGGCCAAGGATGCAATCCAGTGTTCAATGCCTATGATATAGCACTGTATGTGCTACTGCCCAAGCCCCAGAATGGATTTTGACGATTAAACATGCCAATAATAATTATATTACTACTAATAATAATATTTACACTCTTGACCAAGATCCATCTCTAATACTACAGAATAGGAGGAGTAGAGCTCTGTCAATATTCTGTTTATCTGTTACAGATTATAAATAATTTATCGATGGGCATTGTAGCCCCTGAACTAAAGTGCTCCATATTTATTGGGAAATTGCAACAACATTAAAAAAGCAAGGTGCTCAGCAAGGTGCACTGTTGTAGCACTGCCCAAAAGTGTACATGTGCCACAAAAATATTTCCTAGGGCACACTGTGCTGTTTTTTTTTCATTTTGCATATGTTTACTGCTTGTTTTTCATGTTCCTTCTACGCAGAAATGTATTAACATTTCACCATCAGACTAACAACACCATCCAGAAAAGTCTCCCTTTGAATGCCAGAATAATAACAAACAGTGGGCTAATAGCTGCTTTATAACCATACAAGTTTGAGTTACAGCCATTTAGGTCCTGTGCAAATGTGCCCCACATCAGAAGCTCACCCGGATGACTTTGATGATAAACCCGTTACCTGCTCCTTTGCAGATGACTTTAATATGTATACTTGCTTTGGTGAATGATTACAAATGGCTTGAAGGAGGAGATGCCACATATTGTAGGATGTCTCTAGTCTCTATTTATTCTCTTCTTCGAACGGAGAAACCTGAAAGTTCCTGGAAGGGACTGGGGAAGAATATAGACAATATAGTGGCATTTTGTCAAAGGCTCAGAGCCACGGGGGGGAAGGCAGTTTTCAATGGTCTGTTGGAGACAATTACCTCGTTTCTTTGAGATATTGAGCTGGAGAGGTAGAGCAAGACACCACTCTGGGGATTTAGAGTGGTTAATGTCCTTTTGCAATGAAGGATCTGAGTAAACAAAACAAATGTACCCGAAGGCAAAAAAAAATGAACCTTTGAATCAAAAGTGAGACATTAATCAGAGGACCCAAGTGGGAACAACCGTGTGGCCTCAACAATCCAGAAAAAAACAAACAGGAATGTTTTTTTCCTGGAAGGATGTCGAGAAAGAAAACATAGTTCTCTCTGAAGAACACTGCTGCCCCTTTCCAGTTCACCTGGACGATCCACAGAAATACTGGAAGAATGTTCTCTGGACAGATGAGTCCAAAGTTCAACGTTGTGGTCATTATGAAAAGTAATGTTTTGTGTGAACAGAAGGCCCTCGTCCTGACCGTCAAGCATGGAGGTGGTAGCACCATGGTTTGGTGCTGCTTAGCTGCCTCGGGAGCTCTGTGGCTTGCCGTCATTGTCAAAAACCAAAATGTAGATGTTTTATCAGCAAATGCAGGAGGAGAATGTCAAACTGTCTATTTGTCGGCTGAAAAGGACTAATGACAGCTGTTCATGCAAGGACATTTTCAAATGTAACCAACATGAAGCAGTTCTGTGAGGAAAAATGGGCTGAAATTCTTAAAATCCAATGTACGGACTGAAAAGCAATTATAGGAAACCTCTAACTGAAGTCATTGCCACAAATACTTATTGATTTCAGGTTCTTCACTGTTGAATCATTTTAATAATTCAATAATCCCAATGTATTGTATGTCTTTGTGCATATTTAATCAGGTTATCATAAGCTTTTGTTTAAACCTTTAGGAAGATCTATTTATGTTTTAGGTCTAATATAATCAAGAATAAGTCTAACTGTCACGGATGTCGGAAAGGACGAACCGTGGAATGACAGGAGAGCGAAAAGACCCTATGCGTAGTGGCGAGACGGGGGTAAGCCTGGGCTCAGCTGTTCAGGAAGTGCCGTATAGAACCCTATGCCCTCAGGTAGCGGACGTGGGGCGACCTGGTGCTAGACGGGTTTCAGGACATCCGAACGTCAACGCTGAGCGAATAGCAGAGCAGAAGCAGGAAATAAATAGGCTACACAACAAGACACACCAGAAAGACAAGAAAAATCACAGGGAACTAGGAACAGGAGGAAAGTAGAGCGCCCTCTAGGTGTACTGGGCGTGACACTAACCTAGAGGGTTCACAAACCTTTCCTCATTGACTGTTTTTTCCAACCCGACACTTATATATTATTCCTTAAATAAAAAAGGATTGACTTTTATTTCATATAATTCATATACCATTAGTAGTTGGATGGTCTGAAATAATGATCCAGCTAAATATTTCTAAAATTAACTTACAGTATTGACCCTTTTTTGTTTTTGCGCTCAAAGGATGAATATAGTTCACCTTAAATCAGAGAAGGGTGACTCACTGTGCCAACAACTACGGGGAGGTGTTTCTGTGAAAAAGGCAGGGGAAGTATCTGGAGCAATGAGCTAACACTGGAAGTGAAAATGTGACGGATAAATTAAAGAACACAAAAAGGGCAGAAATGAGAGGAGAGCAGTAGGTCTCTCTTGCTCATTTGGCAGTTAGCAGCTAATTGATCAGAGGAACTCATCCGGCTGATTTTTTAAAGAGAAACAAAATATCAGCTCTAACGCTAGGTAGCCTTTTCCATATTCCCACAACCACAATAGTCTATTCACAGTAAAGGAGAAAGAGAAAGTAGTTGAACATATAAAAAATCCCAGCCAAAGACAGCACAGGCCTCCTCCTGTTTTCCTGATGCCCAGATGATGGCACTGGAGCAGGGAGCTCTTTTAACATCTGGAGCTCTTGCTATTAATCCTGTAATCTCTTAAAAGCAAGTACTTCTCGCTAATGTACTGTACTGCTGCATCTCTATCAAGCCTTACAGCGCCTCCCTATGTTAGGAGGTTGAATTCTATGCAGATTGCTCTTCCTTCAGAAGCCTTAAATGTCATTTCTTATGCTACCCTCCAAAACTTGGTCTTTGGTCCATTCAACAAATCAAAGAAAGTTAGGGTTCAAAACACAGGAGATGCAATATACGAACTCAAAGTTATCATTTTAACACCATCTGTCCCATGTGTCACAGAGTAACCTGATCTTTTACGGCATGTCCAGACAAAGTTGGAGCATCTACTGAACTGTAGCTTGCTTGGCAGTTAATCGATTCAAGGGTCTTGAAAGAAGCCATGTTGTGGTTTCAGAAACATGGCTGAGGAGCTTGTTCCTGACTCCCACAACCCTCTAAATTCAAGCAGGTACCTGTTCTTGTTGTGTGCTGCGCCTGCCTGCTGTTAATAAAGAGAAATTTCCCCGACTTCCTGCACTGTCCCTTTGCTTGTAGTACTGTCTGAGATATGTCTGTAGCTTGAGGAGGAACTATGGAGGGGTTTATTTCTGCTGTGGAGGAAGAATAAAGCTGATGGTGACCTGCTGCAGACACGCAAGGGACAGAGGATAATGATGTGCCTGGAGCAGACAATAAATCCGGTTGCAGAAAATAAATCAGCCATCCAGACAACAATAAGTGTTGTGACAGCAGCAGTTGCCTCAAGAAAATATTACACTTCTGCATGGGAAAAAAAAATCACCAAAGTAAAGGAAGCATTAAGAAAAGGCAGAGGAATGGAATGCCTCAGTTTCTGCTGACACCAGGTTGATCACTCTTAGTTGAGTTTGCCATTTGAGTAAATCGCTTCAATACATACACCTCGCTCAAAGAGCACAGGCTGCAATGCACTGGGAGGAGTATGAGCAGGTACTCGTACACACTAGGAATGGATTCTGTTTGCCCTGCTCTCTGAGTGTGGGCTCTTTGAAACGGATGAAACATATTTTCAGCTACTCTTTTGCCGAACTGAAAGAACTGCTTTTACAGTTTTATGTTATTGAAATGTAAATGTTTCCCCACTCTTAAAATAGTTTATGTTATGCGAAAAGGGCAGAAAAGTTTTGCTTGCTGCAGACGCCGATAATTCTATTTGCCGGGTGGCAAAAAGTTCTCAAGGAAATCTCCCACAAACAAAAGAACAGCGAAAGAGATAAAACATATGAAGCACAGACAAAAATACTAATACAGTGATGTCATACAGAAGACTCATTTTGTACAAACAAAAAAGATCACCAGCTTTTTACTTGAACATCTTTGATTGCGGTAGCCAAGCAATACAGCAGTGTATAATTATGCTCATAGATTATTTAGCATTTCATAAGATCATAACATGACAAAGCCCATTTTTCTGCTTGCCTATTTGCAAGTTAAAAACATCTCCAGAATGTAGACTTCCCCATTGCTACAGTATTATTACTACTATATTGCCACACTTGTACTTTCACTTTGATTGCTATTTCTGTTGTAAAACAAACCTGAAGTAATTAAGAAAAAAACTAAATTTTTGCTTTTCTGCACAGACGATTCTCTTTGTTGTTGAGGCTTGGGTTTGTTTGAGTTCTGTGGTATGTTCCTCTCTAGAGACATTAAGTCCTGAATATTATCGAATCAGTGTTCACAGCCTCATGCTTTGACCCAAGAGCTCCAGATCAATGGTCCCTTGTTGTAGAAAAAGACATATTTTATTATTTGTGTTTTGTGAAGAATATTGTAAAAAATTGTGGAATTCTTCTCTTGAAGACTGCACTGTGTATGGAATAGAGAATGTAGAATTCTTTTTCAACACAAAGTCTAACAGCCTCAAAATGAAAAAAAAGGTGGACTTCCAAAAACATTGATGTGAAAATAATTGAACTGCAAATAGAAGTACTGAGCTTTAGCTCACTTCTCTAATGCACTGCATGTACAGTAATGTCAGGCTTTTATCTTGCCTTTGGAAATGCATTACCTGCTGTACACATCCCATGTGCAACAAATACATCCATCCATCCATTTTCTAACATCTTCTTCCAATTCAGGGTCACGGGGGAGCTGGAGCCAATTCTAGAAAGCAATGCAGGGTACACCCTGGATGGGATGCCAGTCCATCTCAGGGCAGACACACAGACACCAATACTCTCACACCTAGGGCCAATTTTCCCACAAGAAAATTAATCTACCAGTATGTCTTTGGACTGTGGGAGAAAACAAACTCCATGCAGATAGCATTCCCAGATTCAGGATCGAACCCAAGGCCCCAGCACTGCGAGGCGGCAATGCATAACATAACATCATTTTATTAGCCCAATACAATTTCTTGCATTAGGCAATTCGCCTTTTCGCATACCCCAGCTTGCTCTCCATGAGACACATAGACAGGGAGAGAAGCCTGGGGTCAGAGCACAGGGTCAGCTATTGTACAGTGTCCCTGGAGCAGTTGGGGTTAAGGGCCATGCTCAGGGGCCCAACAGAGTAGGAGTCCTCTGCCGGCTGCGGGATATGAACTGGCAACCTTCCAGCCACAGATGCAGATCCTTAGCCACAGAGCCACCGCTCCATCCCAATGCTAACTGCTGCTTACAAATACATCTCAAAGGTTTCCAGTATAATTTATCTGCAAGCCTCCTGCTTATCACTAGAGTAACTTTGCTTACTTGGTGACTGTCTCTCCACAATTCCTCCCCTAATCAGCACAAAAGAATCACATTTCAATTTCCATTCAGACAAGAAGGAAAAGATCAGAGATGCCACTGCTTGTGCTCTAAATACTGCAGATTTTAATCTTTGCGTCTTAATCCCAGCATTATCCACGGCTGACATCCCAGACTTATACCTGTTCCTTCTCCAACGGAATGCACTGCCACCCAGGTTGCTACCACAGTTACTTGGGGATCTGTGTGATATAAAATATCATAGCTGCTTTCATGCATAATCAACACTGGCGATTCTTCCCATTCTAAACCAACTACACTTCGAAAAATAATCATTTTCTCTCACGCTTCTTCAGTACAAAAGAAAAAGCTTGCATTTTCTGACCATCATCAGAGACTTTAGGGAGTTTGTCTTGCTTTTCCATGCTCTGTAGGAGTCTTGTGAATTTAACACACCTGACACCGTGCAAGAGCAAATCCTACGAATGTTAGTAGGCAGATCTGAATGACAATGATTTCAGCTCACTCCCTGTTGCCTAATTTAAAGTATAATAGAAATTTAAAGATCATAGAATTTAAATGGCATTATTTTAGAACTTTATAGAGATAAAGGTTACAAGCGAGAGGAGGCCACTGGGCACATCTAGCTCGTTTGGTCAATAGTAGCTAATTAATCTTGAGGCTCACATCCAGTCATTTTTTAATAGAAATGCTTGGGCAGGGGTTTGCAGTCCAGATCCCAAAGAACTACTGCCGTAATGTAATTTTAATTTCAGTTAATCTCGAAATGACTTTAATTAGATCAATCACATGCACAATTAAGAATAAATATGCTTTCCAGATCTAACCTCATTGGCCATTTAAGGCTGCTTTTAAAAAGTACAGTCTGTGGCCCTACAGACCCCAGGCATAAGGAATCAGGTTCAACAGCAAATATGAGCAGCTTGTTCCAGACACCCACGATCCTCAGTGTAAAAAGGTCACTCCTGTTCTCAGTCTAACCACTTGTGTGCTCTCTGGTTCGTGTTTCATTGTTGATCATGAAGACGTCTATTTAGTTTGGTCTTGCTGGGTCCTTTGAAAATTTCAGGGATTTTAAAATGTACTGAATCTGTTTCTTCCTTGTTGCAATTGTTCCAAGGTGCTCGCACAAAGGCCTGAATGAGATCATATTCTCACTTAAGCTAAAAATAATTCCCATCATGACCCAGGTATTAATTAAATAAAACAACAGTAGAAATCTAAAGTTAATATTATTTTTAAATGACTGATAAGACCATTTTTTTCTGCACATGTAACAATAACAATACAGTGACATAGACCTATTTTTGCTCTAGCTCTCTTCCTCCATGAAGGAGTGAAGAAACATTCGGTTATCCACGGAGAAGCCATTCTAAGCGCTTGTCCTGTGTTTCCATATTCCAGAGATTTCGACCTTAATAATGCATGCACTTTTAATTTCATTATTTTTTCAATGACCTAGAGGGAAAAGAACCTGCTTGATAGTTGTGGAATATGGTCAAACATATGTGACAGGGGGAGCTCAGGGGAGACGCGCCTGAGGGGTGTTCTGGCTGTTCGTGTGGAATTATGTTGATAAATAAAAAACAATTGATTTCCAAATAGAGCTGCCACAGCCTCCCACTGCATTATAATTCCCTTTAAACAGAAAGACGGGAAACCATATATAATATGAAGCAACATTTATGATCTTTCAACATCGTATAGTATGAAGATAAAAAATAAGCAAGCAGGCTGAAATGAGAGCTTGTGTTCTACAACTTTTATACCATCATGAGTAAAAACAGAACTTTAAAGTGGAATTTGAGCAATTTGGTTGATTCTTGTCACGATCGTAATCCCTCCTCCTAAGGGCGCTCCGGCCTTTTCGTATTTTAGTTGTATTTTAGTTAGCTGACCCCTGTTCTGTCTCCTTATTCAAACCTGGCGCTCTCGTTATTCCTGGCTCAGTGCTGGGAGCTGGACGCCCGGAAGCCTGCCTACCAGCAGGTCCAGGAGAGACCCGTCCTGACCATCTGAGTGCGGGGCTCGCTTGGAGTGCCTGGCCTCGTCATCCTGGTTTTATTCCCTGTCCCTGTTCCGGATCCCGCTCCGGATTTTAACTGTGTTTGTTTCGTCTTGGATGGATCCCCTGGTTTTGGATTTTGGACTGCGCCCCAGATTCCCCCTTTTGGACTGTCTGGACCTGGTTGCCCTTGCCACACACCCCGAGCATCAGATCACCGTCGTCACGCCCCCCCGTCTGTCTACCCATCCTATCCTGCTGTACCTTCCCCGTATGCCCTTCTCCACTTACTTACGGATTATACCGTCTGCATAGGGTCCTGAACTACGCTTCGCGGGAACCTGGACCGGCTCCCATTACAATTCTGTTGTCTCACATTAGCCTTTGTTAAAAAATTGTAGTTACATTATTTAAGAGAGGAAGGAGGTGTTCATTATCCCCATAACACATAAAAACTTAATGAATACCAATATACTATTATTAGTAATTACTTTGTAACAGGAACCTTGAGGCACTGTGGAAAAGCACGCTGGTACTTCACAAAAATGGAAGTAGGAAGAAAGAGAAAAAAGGCAAGCACAGCCAACTGACCAAGTGAAAAAGCAACAGTGAAAAGACAGGTCTTTAAGTGAGTTTTAAAAATGTCGACAGCGGTGGTCTCGAATGGATCTAAGCACTTCGTTAGATGTAATACAGCAAACAAAGAGGCTCCATCTTTCCACTGTGTGGAGCCTGGTCTTGTACAGAGGAAGAAATCCTGATTCATCACATCCCACATTATGTGCTGGATTACACTGGATTATATTGAAGATTGTATATAATCTGCCGCTACCCAAACCTGTGTGTTTGTGAAAAGTGACAAATTGGTACTAGGATTGTAAATAATAAGAAGCTACCCAGCTATATTGGTGAAACTGATACCCTGATGTCTTTCAAGAAACAGCTGAACTAGTTACTGGCAACCAAAAAGGTTAGAAGATCTCTTGTTTGTAACCTTTATTATGTTGAATGACATACAGTAACATTGCATTGGCTGCTTCCTGACCAACAAACACTTGTGGTGGTGTACCATGATAAAACACAGTAATGTGTAGCAATACCACAGTAGAATCATGATAAAAGCCTGACAGAGCATAGCCAGGTATGAAAACAATCATGATACAAACTCTGGTCAAACGGTAGCCAACCAAAGTCTAAATAAATGATATTTGAATGAAAAGCAAAATGAAAGGAAAAAATACCAACCTAAAAATGTCCTATTGTCTTTGATACAAAATGCACACAGAAAATATGAATCACTTGTTAAGTACCACATCCACAGATTCTGATCCTGCTAAACCTTCCGCAATCTACTATATACAGTATATGGGCGCCATCTTTACTGGAGGTGCATTCTTTTGTGTTGCAGGCAAATTCGTTTGTTAAGAACGTGCCACGCTTGAGACTCGGATTTTGCCAGGTTTTCCTCATCATGTGAGAAATATCCTCCCTCTGACTTGTCTGTGTTGCCAGCTTGTCAAATACTAATCGTCCCTATTTCATATAAGCAAGTAGAAGGTCACCTCACAGAGGTCATTAAAGTCTAATTTGTCAGAAAGAGGCAGGGCAGGGTTCCACATCATGTCCAGGATCTGTGCAGCTTGGAAGGAGGTAATGACTTGGGCTCAGGATAAAACAATGACATTGCATAACCTGAGGGCATCCAACAATCCCCTTTGATGTAAAGAAAAATGTCACTGATGTACATATAAAGGTACGTCTCTGTTATCTCTGTATGCATCTCTTTTATCCATTTTTCATTCCAGTCAGACAAATCATTGATCTACAGTAAAAGGAAAGAGGGAAAAAGCATTGAAAAAAAGTAAAGAAATCTTCAGAGTGCTATTTTTTTTACCTGTGGCTATATTAATAGGTATCAGCTAACATCTGCATCTTTTTTTATTAAAATAAAACTCCGGCGCTGAACACCAGTCACTTTGCAGAGTCACACCAATGCAGAATTCGTGATGGAGATCAAAGTGTCTGAATGTGACAGTGAATATATAAAAACATGCAAACAGGTTTTCTTCTTTTTCCAGTAAGTACAGAATTTCTGTAATGGCTCAGCTCCAGTCCAGACAGATCCACTGTCAAGCTTAGCAAGGAATAATTGGCTATTACCAGGCTTTGAAATAAAATATTTTAAAAAATGCTAATTTATGTTGTTAACAGTGTTGTCCAAAGCATTTTTGCACTCATTTATATAAATGGACATTTTATTGGACCACTTTGGGCAAAGTGCCTTTTTCTAGGGCATAAGAGCAATCCCTTCCCTGGGATTTGAACCAATAACCTTTTAACAGACGTAGAGAACCCCAACCACTGCTTCACACTGGTAACCTGGCATAAATAAGCACCCTACACTGACAGTTTAAAAGAT
This sequence comes from Atractosteus spatula, assembly GCF_055471065.1. Taxonomy (NCBI): domain Eukaryota; kingdom Metazoa; phylum Chordata; class Actinopteri; order Semionotiformes; family Lepisosteidae; genus Atractosteus; species Atractosteus spatula. The sequence goes on along the minus strand of NC_142714.1, from coordinate 47,509,789 downwards.
TTAAACGTTTTCTCGTTATGAGCAGGGAAGACCCAAGCATTCAAAATCATCAATATTGGACATCTTTGGGTTACACTGTAAAACAAGAAGTGGGAAATAAGAGGAAGAGCATTCAAAGAGTTAGAAAAGAAGGTACAGAGGTCTTTACACAAAGCGGTGTGGGAGTTTGGAACAAACTAATAAGTCATACCCTGACTTTCTTCGTGAAACAGCTGGATGAGCAAACAAAAGACCAAATAACACTTTTATTAATAAAAAAATAAATAGATGGGCTGAATGACCTTCTCTCACTTGCAACTTTCCTTATGTTCCGTTTAATTTGGCCTGATTTTAAATGGGCACCTTGTCTGTCGTTCTAATATAGGAAAAAATGAGAACCCATATGGTTTGCCTATTATTGACCTTAAACACAACAAGCAAGGCTACAGCAAATAACACTACACAAACAAACCTTGTTCAAGAGGTATGGAATCCTGTAAAGGGTGTTTGATTTCCCAGAATAGCCTCTAAAGAATAATTGGAAAGTTTCCTATGACAAATTAATTTCATATTGGTTTTATGCGATTACATGGTGTATTCCTCAGAGAAATGTCTGTACAGGGCTAAAAAAAGAGGCTGGCCAGAGCAGATTGATAGGCTGTCGCGTGTTTTCACGTTCCAGCACAGAGACAGTTTCTGCCTTGTGCTTTTGCTGCCCCAGTTTAATTAGCTGTTTGGTTTTGCTTTTTTTTTTGCAAACCTCATTCCATTCTGCCATGTCTCTTGTCTCTCTCTGTTTCAGAAAGCTTCGCCGCCTGCTTCATTAACTACATCTGTTTGAAATGCATCCTGCATATATATATATAAACAAAGAATACATATTGTTGTGCAGTTGTGTGTATTAGATGTTATAAATTGAGGCACTGAAAATCATGTCTTGCAGGAAGGAGGCAATGATTGTAGAGAAACGGAGAAGGGGTTTTGACTAGTCACAAATCTGTCACAGAATGACTGACAATCGCAGGTGTCATTATGTTAATTGTGGAGTATCTTACTCTTATGACTGGCAGCCAGCATCCTAGGTAATATGGCACAGAATGCTGGGAGCTGTGTGGTGGGATCAATGTGCCCCTGAAATATCTTCCTTCAACATCCCTGATCATTTTGATTGGCACAGTTACTGGCACAACTGTTGCAAATGACCTCAGGATTTTCCTTTGCTCGAGCCCCTCATTTTGTTTTGCAACGTTTGGTGGCCAAATTCATTCTGTGTCTTGTTGTTTATGGTTGGGGGGTGGGGGAGATTGCTATATGTATCCTGTTAGAATACAAAAGCTGAATTAAACACACATCTGCCGTTCTTTCTGGAAATTCGGTTACAAATATGAAATTAATACAGATTGGGGTGAAATCAAAAACAGAAGGCATTTGCCGATTCCATTTATAATTGTTTTCCTTGTATCAGTATTAAGAAAGCTGGTTTAAAAGGAAGCACCTATTTGTATTTACTTCTTCTTTTTAATTTCATTCAGATGGAAATGGATTGGGGATCCCAAAAGACTTTGGACCCCTTTCTCTCTCCCCTCTTAGAAAGATACAGTACTTTCCCTCCAGAGCTTAAGATATCCTCATCCTGTTGAATGTGAGACCAGTGACATCCAATTGTCAAGCATATTGCAGTGTGGGTTTAGCGGCGCTGAATATGCTGCAGATATCAAAGCTGAATGAAAAATTAAGGTAATCCCTACCATGGGGCTAGTCTCTCTCTTCTCAGATAGAATAACAGGGCAGAATCCCTGCAAAATGTGTGCTCTCAAAACCCCAGCAAGGAAAGTGGACCTATGCTTATGTAATTTTACTGACACAGCCAACAATGATGGTGCTGGTAGGAACTCAACAGCACTCATTGAAAAAACATTTAATATATGACAACCTCTTTTGCCTCAGGATTGGAAGTATTGAATTAATTTTATACTGTAGGTGATCTATTTTTAAGCAAGTGTAATACAGGTCTTGCATTGTTTATACATACTGTATTGCTCATCTTCTCCAAAGTTACCGAGCTTTCTGTCCTGTCTCAACCAATCGTCTCTATCCCTGCAGAGATCATTTCTTTTATTAAACATTATTGCTGTAATGTTGCTGCCACTGTAAGCTACTGTATACTGTCACTATTACCACTACTACTATTGCATTTGGCCATTCTGTCCCGTTGGGTGCTGTCACTAGTTATTGACTCAGGTGTGCGAATACTTGTGCAATTTTAGTGGTGGATTTCTCTTTGCTGGTTATGCTGATGTTGACATTCTTTCACCCATGAAAGTGCATGCTAATATTATTTCATGCCGAACTTTGTCTTTCCTCAGTCTGAGGCAAGTGGCTGATTTCATCCTCAGTGAGCACCTGAGGGAAATGTTCCTTTATTAATACATCAGCTATTTCCCCTTCCTGGGACCTTTGACCCTGTCTTCAGCTTTTAAGTTGTAGTTTCTCTCTGCCTCTCTTAACACTCTAGCGATTCGAGAAACTAATTTTTCTGACTGAAATGTTTTTTTTCCCATTTTTATCTCTAAGGCGCATCATCCTTTACTGATCTTTTGCTGTTATAATATGGGAAGACAAACTTTTGGTATTTATTTTAGTCTCCATTGCAATATTTGTCTCTGTCTCTCTTGCGGCCTTTCTGATATCGTTCTTACATTATTGTACGTCCATTCATCACAATGGAATAATAACATCAGGTGGCATACAGAGCAGAAAGCATTTATAGAGGCTTTTAGGTTAATTTCCACTTCACTCCTCTGTGCTCCCAGGAAGCACGAGTGCGGGAAAGTTATCTCCCACATACAAGGATCCCATCTGTTCGTCTGTTGCGCTCCAAACAGAAAAGGAATTAACTGTAGAGTAGACACATCAAAGCGCACAGCTAAGTAAAACAAATCAGAGGTTAAACTGCATTTTTGCTAAATGATGAAAGAAAATACTTTGGAAACTGGGCCAAAGCAAAGAAGAATCACCTTTAGTAAGGAGCTGGCTATGTGTGTTTCTTAGACTTGTCACGGAACTTGTAAAAGAGTGACATTTCCTTGTGTTGGTTTGGGTGTCTCAATGCCATTTATTGCCTTTTAGCTGCAAAGCTCTGTATACAACAATATTTATGTCATCTGATAAATGCTGCATACCAGTGAGCATTCAGTATTTCCAGCCCACTCACAGAATTGTTATATGTTTTAAAACCTCACTAATTAAATCCCGCAGCTGTGGCAGCAGGTATAGCAGATGGTATAATGGAGTCCATTTATCATATAGACTGACACAATTGTCTAAGATCATGGTATAGAAGCCATAGCTTTTTGCCGTTCTTTAAAGAAAATCATTTTGTGTAAAGAAGTGAATACTTGCATAATTTGCCGGAAAGCAATAACAAGATCGATACGAGTCCTTCCCTGGTTTCCCAAAAGGATCACCTACTGTACTTGGTTTTAAACAAGTGCGATACAGGTCTTGCTGGGTGTGCTGGTGTTCTGCACTTTCTTCTTTCTCTCAAGAGTCATTAGTTGTTTTTTATACCTATGCAATTCAAAATCGTCAATGTTAATTTTAGCATTCTCCCGGGTTATGATGTTTTTTGTTTGTTCTGAAACTTAAGCTACAGACTTAAAAGGGGAATATTATGGTTTTAAAGCAAACAGCAGATACGGTCGAACAGAAAATCAACAGAACAAATTCGCCGGCCCGATGAAAAAAAAATCTCAGAAGCGCAGTATATTGGCAAAATGTTGAAAGCCTGAAAAACGAGTCTGTTGAAATGGCGTCATGTATTGGAAGGAATAACACAAAGATGCTTTTAATCTTTCTGAAGAGTAACACAGAAAGCAATTCTCACCTTTTCGAAATGTCCAGGATGGCCACTTGGGACTTTCCTCAAGAATGAACTACTGATTCAGCCAAAGCGATGATGATGAAACAGATAATCCCAAACTTTTTTTCCTCCTCATCCACCCTTAAATAATGCAGAGGGATCACATAAATATTTTTTTCTCTAATGGATCCTACACACTCAGTAAGGCTTTTAGCTCGGTTTTTAAAAATTTACGAAGTGAAATGATGCAGCAGTATGTGACAAAGTGATGTCAGTAGGCAAACAGATAACACAGATCCAGAGCATCTGAAAAGATTCAGCAGCCCTGTGATGAAGACTGCTGAACCCTCCACTGAGAACTCACATTCCCAAACATGCGTTCAATACAGCCGAGTTCAAAAATACTCACGATAAATTTGTGGGCTTCAAAACCTTTTGGCCATGACTTTTACAACAGAAAAGCACATTGTCTAAAGTAAAGGTAAAGTAAAAGATAAAATGGGTAGATAAAAAGAGTACACATGTCTCCATCCCTTCTGTGCATAGATGCCAAAATAAATAAACCTAACATTAAACCCTTTTTTGATGAGTTGACCCCTAACTCACCATGTAATGATGTAAAACAGAGCTATAGCACAGGCAAGAATTTGCAAGGATTTTGTGCTGGAAACCATGCTGCAGGTGCAAACATTTGCAAAGAGCCCTGTTCTGTGGCAAGGTTTTAAAAACTGGGATGTTACAGTCCATGTGCATGATTGTAATCCCTCCTCTTAAGGGTGCTCCAGCCCTTTCGTATTGTAGTTGATTATGTGCACCTGCTCCCTGTTCTGTCCCCTTATACAAGGCGGACGCTCTCGCTATTCCTGGCTCAGCATTGGGAGCTGGGTGCCCGGAAGCCCGCCTACCAGCAGGTCCAGGCGAGACCCAATGGCATAGGCTTCATCACGGCGTCCTGACCATCTGAGAGTGGGGCTCGGGGCGCCTGGCCTCGTTAACCTGTTTTTATTCCCTGTCCCTGTCCCGGATCCCGTTCTGGGTTTTAATCATGTTTTGTCTCGTCTTGGATGGATCACCCGGTTTTGGGCTTTGGACTGTGCCCCGGATTTCCCCCCTGGACTCTTTGGACTTCTTTGCCTTGGCCACACCCCCCCGAGCACCGGATCACCGTCATCACGCCCCCTATCTGTCAACCCCTCCTGATCCTCGTCCTCCCCTCCCCGTCGTCCTTTTCCACTTACTTCCGGATTATACCGTCTGCACAGGGTTCTGAACTATGCTTCACAGGAGCCTGGACCGGCTCCCGTTACACCAGGTTTCTATAGGAAACGTTAAATTAAGAGGAAATGCTTTTGATGGATGTCTTTGAAAATCTCCACAACTCTGACACAAACATCCAAAAGTACAGAGATGAAGTTCTGTGATTCATGTTCCTTCAGTTTTGCTGGAGGGTGGATTGCATGAACCAATTGTGATACTGCACAGCAGCCTCTCAGAGATTGGTTAAATATGAACCTTATAAAAATTCAAAGCAGCACATCAGATAAGGAAAAGATACACTGCATGCTGCACTATTGCTTCTTAACAACTGTGTCTATCAACTGACCATGCTTGTTAGCTTAGCTGAGGTCAGATAGAGTATTGAAGTCTAGTGAGCACAAATGCACTCAAAATATAACATCTCCAGTGGCTCCATGTATCAAAGAACAATGAATAACGATGAGCACTTTGTCATAACTGTATCAGGATCTGGTGGGCTGGATAGGCTTTTTCCCTTTCAGTCACATGTTTCTGAGTCTGTCTGGGTGTCCATCAAAGATAAAACACAAGCTGCCATGGTCACATTATCTATTTTATTTTTAAAAAAGGCTGCTTGTTTACCGAAAATTCAGAAACTGGAAAAATAAAACTCAAAACCATTTTGGAATATGAGTCACTGAGTCTTATTTATAGCAATGGAGAGCAAAGTCTAGCACAAATGTTCTTCACAGGTCTGTATTACTCTTGTGATTTATGTAATATACTATATAATATGATATTTATTGTACATATATGTCATGATATAATATGATCAAATCAAAGGAAAGGCTCATCAAGGTGATTTTCCATTAACCATCTCAAAAGGTAAAATACAGTCCCTATAAAAAACTGTACAAATGTCTTAGATACTGATTCTTAATACATTGGTACTCTCTGCAGAGGGCAGCTCCTCCATTAATCTTAGCTTGGTTAACTGATCTGAACTATGGCAGCGTCGTACCTAGGGATACTCGAAAATGGACATAGACTCCCATGCCCATCCGTCAATGGGAGATGATTATCTAGGGAAGCAATAGAAGATCATTGTTTTGGGACAATATGCCTCCTTTTTTCCCAGTGAGGTGACAGTCTCTTTTCTATCTTGTCACGCTTGCTTGGGCTAGTAATGGCCACAGGGCCTGAAAGAGAGGTATTGCACTCACACTGCAATGTTCTTGATAGAGGACTTGATTATCTAAAGGGTCATTGGTCAGATCTTCTTATTGGACTGAAAGATGTAGCCTCTATGACAGATTCTCTACAGCCGATGGAACTGACAGGCACATGCAGGAGTCCTGCCCATTCGGGAAGATATTTCATTTATCAAAAGTGGGACATTGTGCACAGCACTTCAGTACTTGAGCTAACCTGATATGAGGGGCATTATCTGATATCTGCTTCTAAGGTGTCACTGTGATGCTGTGATGTAGTCAGAGAAAATGATGCTGTTTAACCCCTTACTTAAAATAAACGCTCTTTCCCTGTCACCCTGTTTTGTCTGAGTCATTCCAGAAAGGAAGTCCTTCATGCATCAGTTTCTGTGCTATGAATAATTTCTACATTTTGCTGTTCTTTAGATAAACTCAGACACCAGAGGCCTGACATTTCAGATTCTTTCTGCAATTCTGATCTCTGTAAAATATTATTTTATTTCTTGACATGAGATAATGTTCAGATCAAAAATGTCAGATGAATCTTTTTAACTTTAAAAGCTGTAAACACTGAATTTGAATTAGATATCATTAATAAGCTGTATGTAAATGTTAAAATAAAAAAATAAAATTTAACAAAACATTTGGATTGTGTACATTTCAAATGCAACTCAGAAATTCCTACTGTGTTGCAGGAAATAAGGTACTCATACATCACTTTAATAGCTACTGTCAACATTTTCTTCATATTCAGTAAATACTGGTCCTAAAGTACTCAGTAGTGTACTTCATTTTGAGAGCACTCTCAACTGGTGTAATAACAACAATCTCTTCTGCTTCCTTTCTGACATTTGCAGGTAAGGACACATGGATTATATTGTAAATACAATTTTTCAAAGCTATGTTTTCTGCACAAGTGTTATCATATAGAGAGAGAGACTGTGTGTGAGAGTAAGCTTTAATTCCAATGTGATATTAAATCCTCCATCAGAAATCCTTACTGTGCAGGGCATAAATGTTATCAGATCAATCCACATCAGAAAATAATGATAATCACAATAAAAAATAATGCTCAGTGCAGTACATATTTCTTTTCTTTTAGAAAGCCTTTAAGAAATTATATATTATATCTGGAGAGATAGATAAGAGAGCTTAACTTACAGTAATCAGTGCCTTTCAAAACTATTCAGATCCTTCCTATGGTGTTTAATTTTGTGCAATTACAGAATTATTCATTCTCATTTTGATAAACTTCATATTTTATTTTGTTTTGAGTTTAGGTAACTTTATATTTGGTGGAACCACCCTTGGCAGCAATTATAGCCACAAGTTATTTGGGTAAGTAACGGTTGTAGTAAAAATGGAAGGAGAAACTTTAATTTTTCTTTATTTTGTGGAATTAACCTTTACTTCTTGACCTTGTGATTTGTATTCTGGATGTCCTGTTGAAAGGTGAGCTGCTGTTCCAGCTTTACTGTAGTTCTGAAGTGGGTTTCCCTTTATACGTCTGTTCCCTCTCCACCAGTATGTTGCTCCATCTATGTTCCCATCAGTCTTGACAAGCTTCCAGGTCCCAGGCAGAACCAGAGCATAACATGCTTGACAGTCGGGATGGTGATGATTGATGTTGATGTTGTATTTGCATTTAGACCAAACCACGTCCTTGTAGAATTTACCAAGCAGGCAGGCATATTGGTGACTTATGGACATTTCTACCATCCCATCCATTGAACTCTGCAGCTCTTTCAAAGTTGTCATTGATGTCCTACTTGGCTGCTCAGTTTGGAGAGACAGCCTGATCTAGGCAGTGTCTGAGAGGTACAATGCACCTTCCATGTCTTGATGATTGAGTAGACTGTTCTTAACTGTGATAGTCAGAGACTTACTTTGGTATTTTGTACCCTTCTCCTCATCTGTGGTTTTCAATGTGACAGTAACTGCGCTAGAGCCTGAATACGTTTGCAAGGCACTGTATGTAATCATTTTGTACTTGTGCAAATGTGAATACAATATATACTGTATACACCCACACTCGTTTTTGCTTTGAAATAGAAAATCAAGCTCTAGAAAGATTAAGGGAATATGTGAATCTTTTTCTTCTTCAGTTTTGTTCTTTTCCTGCTCAAAATACACTTTTCTGAATATATTGGCATAATCTAAAGGCATCAGTGTTTCCCAAAGCAATTAAAGTAAAACTTTAAGGGTTTAGCTACGCAGACTGCAAATCACGTGTGTTAAAACCTGGGGGAAATACTGGGTCTTGTGTTGTCCACCGGTGCAGTCAGTGTACTAAATGAAGAACAAGGTGAAGATCTGACAGTGTATGAACTAGAGAGCATACTTCTATCAGGGGACGGGTCCCTGGTGACTCACCTCACTGCAGCAGCCCAGCTCTTGATGTAGAAGATAAGAGGAGACTGGAGCATCCAAAGCACAGCTGATTCGTGTCTTTGCTGCAGTGGAATTTTTGATGATCTCCACTGATCCTCAGAGAATGCAAAATGCACTTCCCACAGGTTGCAAAAGAAACATTGACAGGGGCTGAGCCTAGTTCCCCAGTTCTACCAGCGAGGTGTGTGTTGAGGACAAGCAGCCTCTATGAGTGAGCTCCATTCTCTCGTGTGACAACGCCAGACAAGACGGGGACACAAGGACAGCTCTTCCATGCAGTGGAGTTCACTTTCTGCAGTGTTTTCCTAAACTGTCCAGGATTCCAGTACTTAGAAAGAAACCAAATCAAACTTGGAGTGAAGTATGTCACTGAGGCTGCTGAGGGCAGCTGTAGTGAAGCTGAGATCTGAGATTCCCCTCTTTGCTTATTGGATAATACTTCCCATTACCAAGTGTAGATGACAGGAATACATAATGCATTACAGCTGCTAACTAATGTCCTCCCATTAAAGGATCAGGTCTGGTTCAGGTCATACGAGTGTATTAAGAGCATTTGCTCTATCAATTTGTTTAATGGTAGTTTGTTTTATAATTGCTTTAGCATATTTCAGTGTGTGATAGAAGGTGTTAACCTTAAGCCTTCAGAGATAATTAAATAATTCCGTTTTTAATACCAGTAGAGGGCTGAAATAGTTTACATATTCAAATGTACCTTTTTCGAGTCTTCTTAAATAAAAATGCCAATTGTGCTCTTTGAACTCCCTTGCCTTCCTTTATTTTCTCTGGATTTCAATATATAGGCATTTCCTCTAAGCTGGATATGTTAGGAAAACTGATTTTGTGCCAGAAAATGCTTAAATGGACTAAAGCAATGATTTTAGATAAAATTACTGTACAGTATGTAACAGGTGCTCACCTTTTCATTAACACCACATTGGATTACTACACTGTGATCTTGTTAGCTTTCAGATTTTTGAAGACACTGCCTGGCAAGATGCTGTGTTTATGACCAGGGGCACAGCTGTGTGTTACAGCAGCTGCCGCCCAGGAGAGATGAGCATTACAGCTCCATGCATGTAAACAAACAAGTGGCAGACAACAGCACATGAGCTTCGAGACGTTTAAACATGGGGTTGCTGCTTTTTTTTTCGTTTTTGTCCCTTTTTAATGCATACGGCTGGTATGAGGCGGCACTGTGGCGCCGTGGTTAGCATTGTTAATTTGCAGCTCTGGGACCCCGATTTCAATTCTGGACCTGAGCTGCTTTCTGTGTGGAGTTTGTATGTTCTCCGTGTTCACATAGGTTTATTCTCCTGGTCCGAAGACCTACTGGTAGGCGAATTGGGTCCTGGTGTTATGATTGTGTATTATAGATTGAGAGGAATTTTGGATCCTGCGCAGAGAAATAAACAAAGGTCGAAACACTATAGCCAGGAACATAGTCCAGGGGTCATAGTCGAGTAGAGAGCTGAGTTCCAATAAGCCAGGTACTGTATGCGATAAAGTAAGCCAAGTGCATTAAATCCAAGATGATATCCACAATCCGTAGTCAAAAGCCAAACAGAGTTCGGGAAGCCAGGTATCAAAAATCCCAAAAAGCCGAGAACAAAAACAAGAAATGAAGTCCGCAAGCCGAGGCCAAAGGGAAGTACTGCAAGTTCAAAAGACCTGAAAGAGTTATCCAAGACGAGACGCAGGGAGTAAGCAGCTCAGCAAGAGAGAACGTCCAATACTGAGCAGTTTGTGTCCTAAAACAGGAAATGGCCAGGGTGTGTGGTGATAGAACAGGTAAACTGGTTGGTTAGGTGCTTCGGCGGGGGGTCTACGCCGTGTTAAAGGGACAGTGTGTGATAGATACAGGAGTTATCACCTGGGCAAGCAGGCCCTGCTGTGAGTGTGTTTGTGTCGGTGTGTGTCTTGTCCACAGTGTACCCTGCCTTGTGCTTGTTGCTTGCTGGGATAGGTTTCAGCTCCCCTGTCACCCTGTATTGGATAACATGATTAGAAGATGAATGGTTAGATTGGTATGAGTATTAACCATCTAAGTAAACCTCTTCTAATTTTTTTTTTAAATATTATTGTTCTTAGTCTGGGTAAAACTGGGAGACAAGTGTCCTCAGTCCTGTTCCTTGAGGACCTGTGTGACCTCTGTGATTTTCTAGGTCACGTCAAGCACCAGCAGCTGAAAATCTGGGAGAAGTGAATCTTCAGGATGGGGACTGGAGGCACCCATCACCCATCATTGTCTTCTGGGCTGTGTTGCTCTTTTTTCTTGATTTGGAATCAGCATTTCTTTTGCATTTCAATGCTTTCACAACATAATTCTGCATTCTGAGAGATGGCATATTACACAAATGATGAAATTATGAATGTTAAGCTATTTGTTTAACATGTGAATGAATGAACTCATCCTGGAAAGACTATAAAAACTGTGGCCTTTGCTACCTGCTCCATTGCACAATTTTACAACAACCATCTCCTTAATTATTTAGCTGATGATTAGTAGAATCAATACACCAATTAAGGAGCTGGTAGTATCAAACTGCTGTAGGGCTGCTAGTGGAGTAGGCCTGTAATACAAAGAAGACCTTACAGGGAGAACGTTATAAAAACACGACAATGATAATTAATCATTCAAAAAGTCCCTTTTGTTGAATAAAAACAATTGCTGTGATAAACTCACGACTAATGTACAGTGTTTATAATTTAATGCAGGTGCAGAACCATACGTTCCCATGCTGTTTTGTTTGTGAAACGTACAGTAATTTGTTTTCCAGCGAGCGTTGTGAAAGTGAAAAAGATATCCGCTCAATATCCTCTTCCATCTGCTTTGATAGCCGCACTTTAAAAAAGAACTGAAATCTGTTCATTTAATTATACACGCCACAGAGCCGGTTTAGGGTTTTGACTGAGCTGTTCTAACCTACAGAGCAGCTTGAAGTGTCGGAGATTGAAATCGAAAGTTACAGGGAAAGAGGAGCCGAGACGAGAGCCTTCAGTGGGGCTTTCACTCTTGCTATTTTTAGAGGCATTGATGTTTCAACTTACAGGCATAAAACATCTTGAAATAACAGGACAAATTAAGGGCTTCGTTATGTTCCTTGTAAATTGGGTCTGTTTGCCAGTGTGAGTATAATGAGGTCTTACAAAATGTCAGAGAAATTCAAGGTGAAAAACAGACACAGCCTGAGCAGCCTCTGCGGTGTAACAGGGCCACCGAATTAAAGTCGTTAACAAGCCTTTAACACAGTTTCCTGTTTACTTCCTCCTTTATGCACGTCTCGTTGTGATTTCTGGTGTGGTGGGCGAGAGGTACATGTTTCGCCTGTCTCTTGCTCTTATTTCTTCAATGTGGCCAGTAGAGCTACTGTACATCCGGAGACACAGCAGACAGACAGGGAGCGCCCTGTGTGCCCCCCTACCCCATCTCCGTCACCATGGCTGTGAGAGGCTTGTTATTCCCTATTTTTCTGTAACTGTGAGTTAACGTCAAATAATAACCAGAGACATTTCAAGGTTATGAATGACAAAAATAAACATACATGCATGTACTGTATTTATGCATATGAAAAGAAGCCTGAAGAAGGCTCCACAACTGAAACTCCTTTTTTTATCTTTTCAGCATGGAATAAACCTTTACTTGTTCTTTTGCAGCCTACGCATGCTGACGCAGCTACTGTACCTGTAACTTGCTAGCTGTAACTACTCATGCATTTACTCATATATTATCTGATACATATTGTGAATTAGATACGAGGCACTAATCTCTATTTCACTAGAGACAACAACATCCAAGAATTGAGTGCTTTGTGAATGTTTGGAATACTTGGTGAGATCAGTTTGATATGGTTAAACCCACTTGGTTAATGAGCAGCATCCATTCTCAGCCATAGGATGGGTATGCTTGAACCCCATACAGAGAGGAGTGAACCCAGGGGCAACTGCAAGGTGGAGATGGGGTGGAGGCAGGGAGGTGTTTGTGTTCAATATACAGAGCCGATTTCTGCCATGATGCTGAGCTTAGGAAGAGCTGTGCGAGATTGACTTGTCGGTGTTGTTAATAACTTCCGTACATGCAACGACCAGAAAGCCACACGCGAATGTGTCTTTATCAGAAGCTGCTACTGGGGACTTCGTCTATACATAATCAGAATATTTGTCCCTTTCGAGCTGCTGATCCCACTGTTTCTTCCATGTTCAGCTGCAGATGCAGATGGGAGAGCCGTGGGTGGCAGCCATTATCACCTGAGAGGTTGCTGCAGAAAACGCTATTTAAATCAAGGTGATGGCGAACAAAACACAGACACCCACAGTGGGGCATCGAGGAGAATCAGATTAAGCCAAGAGGGGGGCGATGCGAGGGAGGCAGGGCGGGATTTCACCTTCAGTCAAAACCAATGGCACTCTTCTCCCCCTTCGCGCGGAGGTCGCCGTGAGAAAACACTGCAGGCTGGCCGAAGATGGCCGAGCCCTTGCCCTCCGTGGGGCTGCCTTGGGGACTGCCCTCGTGGCTGGCATGGGTGGTGAAAATAGCCACCTACATTCTCCCCTCGTACTCCCTGGAGGGCACATCACTATGACAACACACCGCATGAGTGGCGTATTTATTTATGTCGTAAAAACCATTGTACCTTCCAGGGCATTTTGTATTAAATTTAAATTAAGTTTTTTAAAAGCCCATATAACGGTCCACAAAAGTGATTTGCCTCTCTTGGAGTTTTGTCCTTTGCTTCTTGTTAGGGAAGTCATTTCGGCGCCAGCATCTTGGGAAAGAGCACTTCTGAGCTCCGATCAGTCAGTATCCCTGTGATCAGGTGAATTCAACCTTCTCGGGGGAAGCAGAGTAAGAAAATGATGTACAGATTGGATCCAGGACAGATAATTTATGCGTAATTTTAGTTGCCCACGTACGCCACCCCACAGCATCGATGGTGACTAGTCTAAGCAGGTCTCGCCTACATATAACCTATTTTAAAATCAGATTGCACCTCAATTTACCTTCACAATTCAGACAGTAGCGTGAAGTTGGTCCTTACTAGGACTGGAGTTGCTAGGCAACGAAAGACACTCTCCACAAAACCTGCTCGCAGTGCAAGTCCTGAAATTATTCTTTGATTCAAGCAGAGAGATAAAAATACGGCAAGGTTGTTTGTACCTATTAATGAAAATAGGGAGAAAAGAAAAGAATAGCGTATCGCAATTGCATGCAAAGAAATATCAAAGAGATTCTAAGCTCTCTGTACAGGTACAGTAGCAAGCGAAGAAATAAGACGGTGAGATTCAGAATTGAAGGTGGAAGAAAGGAAAGATTTAGTGACAAAACCTGGATTGAAGCTACATTTCGACAAAGACAACACAAACACACTGCTCCCATTGGAATTTTTAATGTCATATTTTACTTACGGTATTCAGTAACGCGCTTCAGTGATTATTTATAAGAGCAAAGAGCAGAACGCAGGAAGGCACCCATTACTAAACAGATTAGAAAGAATAGCTTCAGCTAGATTAAAAATAGATGAAAATAAACTTTTGTTCTAAAATTAGTTTGGAGTTACAAACTATTTAATCTAAGCTACGCAGAATGAGTCTGAAAAACTTGTTAAATAGCAATCAACGGCAATTAGAAATAATTGGTAATCAGACAAGCCAAAAATTTACATAGTAGAATAGATGAACTTCCAAAAAAAAAAAAACGGGTATCTGTGAAGGAAGGCAATATGGAGAAAAACTTGAAGGGCTGAGGAGGTGTGGTGAAAGGGCCACATTTATCAAGCTGCCCACAATTAGACAAGACATGACCCCAATTATTTCCCAAATGCATCCTCACTGATACTCCTAAATAACATCGTTCTAAGAAATGTATTTTTATAAGAAGGGTATGAGAATCAAAAGAAAACTTGTCGATGAGAGTTCCCATTTTTAACCTTTTGATTGCAACTTTTGTTTAGACAGAAAATCCATTTAGATTCCAACAGAAATAATCTCTTGCACCCTTACAGTCTTCACACACTAGTACCTCAGATAGTGCTATTATGAACAGCTATATCAAAGATCCGATTGACGTGGTGCTGGTTATTTTTTTTAGGTAAATATGTCTCATTTTGTTTGAAGGTGTGCATCAGGGAACCTGATGCTACAGTTCTTAGAAAACTACAGATAATTGTACCAGGCAGAATGAGTGACATGGCATCGCTGTGAGGTTGTGTCTGCTGCCCAGTATGTCAATACGATTATTGCTGCCCAATAATCAATATGTATAGTTATTCTTAATAAAGTACAGGGTCATCACACTCAGGTTCTGAGTCACTCAGCCTGTCACTGGAGAGATCCTCTGCAGCACAAAAAGACAGTAAAGATGAAATGACTAGCAATTACCTGTCAGCAGATCTCTTATAGAAATATTTTAAACCTTTCACACTTTAGGCATATATACAGTATGATTTAAATGTTTTGCTTATAAATAAATCCTGCATGTCCCAGTATGTGAGACATGCAGCATTTAATTTAATTTAAAATATTTCTTTTAAAGAAATATTTTAAATTAAATGAACATGTTAGTGCTTGATCAACTGAAAACCTAAGAAACAATGTGATAGAAAGGGGACTAGAGAATAGTTATCAAGGGAGGTTTTCTATACATTTAGAGTTGCTGTATGACCTACAACATCCATCCGCCCAGAGACTGAATTTAAGAGTTGAAATGATTTTGATATTTTGATCAAAGAAGGTAACTTGCTATTCACCTTCATTTGACTTTTAAACAGCAGGTTTATTCCACTGAGGGAAAAGTAAGCATACCGTCTAACCTACAGGAAAAAAAGGCTGTTTGTTTCCATCAACTTTAGAGTTATTCAATCTGTCTGTATTTCTATGTTTGTTTGTCTGTCTGTGTAGCTATCTCTCTGGTCTGACTGTAGTAGTAGGAAACACTGCTTAGGGATTATGTTGTTTTAAAGAGCAGAATTTACTATGATTTGTGAGATACTGTATATTAACATTAATTAGCTCACACTATATCACAATGCAGGAAAGCAGAACTCTGTAAAGTAACATCTAATTAATCACAGTAAAGATACCATCTAATATTGCGCATCAAGCAGAGATAAAAGTTTGCTAAAAATAGTCACGTTTACCTTTTTACACTTGTTGTCATCCATAAGCAACTACATACCATTTTCTATGATTTTAGATTGATCGATAGTACATTATGTTTGCCATTCTATGGCTATGTGAAGAAAATTGACAAAATTAAGCCAAATAACTGATGTATACACTGTATCTGTAAATATCTGTTGCTTTCCAGTGATCAAACCTCTGAAATGTTTGTTGTCATGGTGCACAGATAATGTGTGCAATGACATGTTACGCTACATTGCAACAGAATCATAGGAGACCTATCCTTAAAAGAACAATCTGATAGTTTGCAATTTTCACTAGAACCCTGAAAAATTGATTTTGCTTTACATGCCCAAGGGATGCCCTCAGCCTCCACTTCAATAATCCAGACCAGAAAAGATTACCAGTGATAGTGTTCTGTATACATAAACAAACACACCCAGATCTGCAAATGCAAACACACATACACACATAAAACAAAAGGAATTGATCTGGAGGTTACACTGAGGATTATAATAAACGTACATGTGTTTTTAAATGAATTTAACATAAAGCAGAATGCAGGTAGAATGCATTTCCAGCAAACGGAGTGCAGTAGCTCTCCCTGAGTGCACACAAAACAATGACTAATTTCTGCAGGGAAAAAAAAAATAAGCCACAATTGAAAGTTTTCCAAAGCCAGGTCTAATAGCAATTGTCTGAGGCTGAAACATTTGTTGGTGTAAAGTGATCATGTGCTCTGAACAGAACTGCGTCCAATCAGTCAATCACCCAAACTGAAATGCTTCACTTCATTAAGCACCGCAATCAGGAGGGGCCGGCATAGAAAGACAGTACGCTATCAGTTAGAGATCAAGGGAAAAATAAGCTGCAAATATTGAAAGCCGTACTGTACAGTTTCTCAAAGGCACTGACAGTTGTGGACAATTGACAAGATGCAAGAGACCTGTACAAGTGCTCAGCAGATTAACTTGCTGCTCCAGTGTCGTGACTGCAGTTTCTCCTTGAAAAAATTGTTTCTTTGGCAAGCAAGTGTTGTTGCAAGAGGTCGTCTTCTGTGTATACAGAAAGTGCAAAAAAGGAAAACTCCTTGTGCATGTTTATTTAATTTAGTTTGGCTCTTAAACATAAATTATAGCTCACTTTCTTAAATTTGGAAATGTCAACAGGTATTTTCGGAATGTGAGCGTTATTGAATACAATGTCATTGAAACACCCACTTGAACGTGCAGGAAATTTTAATGAAATATGAAGGTGACGTCTGAAGGGCTGACAATGAAAAGAGCTGAAAATTTGTCTAGAAGTGCAAACATCTAATTTTCAGTCTGGGAGTATTCAATCAAGGTAAAAGTCTCACAAAACAAAATATTAACATAGCATTAGCATACTGAGTATATAAAGAATGATACCGCTGGCGTCTGTCCATTAGCCCTGGTCATAGAAGATCAAGCCAGGAGGTTAAAAGGTGAATGCAAGTAGATGTAATAGAATCAACTGCAATAAAAACACAAGAAAAATATCTAAGGTTAAATGCAGTGCAGATCTATTAACTGTAATAATTGCAGCATACTTATTGTATTTACAGTAGAATAACCTGTCAAAGGTTATCAACTTTTTTTTTTCTGAATAATATTTTTGATTTTCTTATTTAAAACCGTATAAACAATTACTCCAAAACAACAAACAACATGTACAATCCAATGCTGCTACAGTGCCTTAGGTGAGGTCTGTGAGGTTCGTATATGAAACTGCTAACACTCTGTGAGGATGAGTGCTTTGGAGCAGATTGGGCTGAGACACTGGAACATGTTTCCTGGCTATCGGAATCCATTAGTTCATTCACTAATTACACTGCTAATAAGCTCCCCTAGCCTCTCTCTCATGCACACGATTGATCAGTCATATCCGTGCTTTCAAAAATATAAGCCCCACTTGGGTACAAGGCTGAGTTTAATTAAATTTTGTAGAATGAAAGTGCAAAGTTAGTCCCTAAATGTTTCTATATTACATTTTTTCAGACATCTAAAATACAGACTAGGATGGGGCCTGGATCTTTGTTCCCTATTTAGAGTGCTGAGGAGAATAAGAAGTGTTTCTGAAAAAGGATGATATCACATTTTGTTTTGGGTTTTTTTTTTGGGGGGGAAAGGGTATTCTTATATCTGTACCCACGGTTTCTTGGGGAGAAACACATTGTTTTAAGCCAGAGGAAGTCTTTCCCCTGAAAGCTTTTCCCACCAAATACAGCAGCCGTGGCCTTGAATGATCGGGTTATACGGAGCGTCTCTGAAAAACATGCCTCTGCATTTGTAAGCAGAAACCAGTCTTGCGTTAAAATTTAACAAAGTCCAAAAAACACAAATAAAGTGATGCTCAGTAAGCCCTGCCCTGTCAGTGGGAGAGGGGACGGAAGTTGCATTATCTTTTGAACGACATCCAACCTAAGGGAAAAAAAGAGTTCATTCACAAGCACAGCATCGCGTCTTGACCCACATTACTTCCCTGTGCCATGGCAACCTTCAGCCATCTATTGTTCCAGAGCGAAGTGCGTGCCAAGGAGCGCCTGTCACCTTCCTGTGCTTCCGCCTGCAATGGCAGAGCAGAACATCCCAAATGCAAGACAGCTCGTCAAGCCTTATTTTGTGAAATTCCGCCTCCGAGAAATATTGCATGAATCTGACGCCCTGAGACGAATCACCACAATCCAACTGCGGTGCACCCTGGCAAACATGCAGCTGAGACACCAGCCTCAGTCTGATCTTGCCAAGTGGCCTGTGTTCAGGAAAGGTCGCAGAGAAGCTGCCAGAAGGCACAGAGTCAGACTGCACAGTGGGGCGGCAGTTGACAAGGACCAGGAGCTCTGCCACTCGATGGGCTCACTCTTTGTTGCTTTTGCTACGACGAACTCAAAAGGCTCTCGGTGACTGTACTGCAGCCGACAGGTGCAATTACAGGTAATTGAGTCCTGTAGAATGTCTCAGATGCCAAGAGCTGAGTGAACAGAATCAGCTAACAATCAGGCTTAAGGCATTACAGCATCGCAACATGTGGGAGGATTAAATCAAACACAACTTCTGTTATTCTGAACTGCAAAGCCGAGAGCATTCATTAAAATGTAAGGTCTCTCACCTGTGGATATGAAATGCTTATTCCCCAGAAGCTACCACAAGCTCCAGGGAATGGGAAAAAAAAGTCATAACTGTATGCATGATGTATACCTCGTCACATTTTTTCAGAATGTGCATTTGGGTAATTACTCTTTTAGAATATATAGCACAGTGATAAGGAATAGTAAGCACATAAGGGGGCATCTACAAGACAAAGCCTTGAAAACCAGATTGCTAGCAGCACTGAGGGTGCTCAGACAACAAGAGCACTGTGATGTGTGCACAGTGATCCTTTTCTGAGGAATAAAAGTCAGAGGTCTGGATATAAGACAGTAAAATCAAAGCCCAGCTGGATCTTGTTGCTGAGAGCTGGATTGGCGTTTCGTGCGGTTTATGTAAAAAGTCTTGCTCAAGGAAAAAATAATAATAATGTGCAAAATGTCAGCATTTTTCTTTGCCGCTGTTGAGTAGTCTGCAAAGCAGGTACAGTACATGCCAGTGCTAGAACACCATAGTTTGTATATGGACAGGTGGGTGGGACATCACCGAGAGTAGATACTAAAGTCTCCACAGACAAAGACTAATCGTGTAACTGCGTTGTGAGAAAGGCAGAGGGAAAGCTCTAAGATCTGTAATAAAATCCAGTCAATGGCACCTAAATACACTCTTCCCAAACCCCCCCACAACACAATAGTCTATTATCGTCTTGGACATGATGTACATTTATCCAAGAGTTTAGTCAATTTAAGACTTTCCCCTGTATACAGTAATGCATACTTCATGTAAATTAAATAATTTCCTTCTTTCTGTTTTTTTTTTTAAATGCACTCATATTAAAACAATTCATTTTTTTTACAGCTTGATTCAATTCTGTTTCTGGAATTCATGGCAAAAATCAGTCGTGAAGATTAAGTTTTATTTTTGAAATGTGGCCAATAAGGCCTTTCTCAGTTCAAAGGAAACATGCTAGCTCAATCGCCAGACACTTTAAGAAAGTTCAGACCTCTCTGGAAGAGCGAGATCTAGTTCAGATGTACTTTGGGTATAGGTCTAGCTAAATTAATTTTGATTTTTTTTTTCTCATTTAATATAGACAGAGCCACAAGTCTTGATATTAATAAGGGTGAGATTTTATTAAATGCAGCAGAGATCATAAATACTTAATTTGCTGTTGGTAATGCCTCCCTGTGCAACCTATTTAGGATGTTTTAAAGCAAACAAGGACGCAATTTAAAGGGCACTGGCTGGACGCTGAGTGTATCTGGCCACCAAGAGCCAAGCACAGTGAGACTGTCAGCTGAATCAGGCTTATATTTCCCAGATGATAGAGTACAGAAACACTGGAAGATCGTCTTCATGGCGAACAAAAGCAAAACGGAAAAAAAACAACTTCTTTATGCAGATTTTCATATAGTTGATGATGCATATTTTTTCCTTCACATTTAGACTATGCACATTCATTCATGTTTGTATGGCTTAATAGTTTATGAAATACCATGTCATGTCTATAATGGTGGTCTGAAGAAGGAGAATTTCTGTTGATTCTATGACAATATGTGTTTTCAAACAGAGGTATGCTTGTATTGTAATGTAGTGGATATACTGTACAACAATGTTTCCAGCTTGCCTTTTTAATAAGACTTATTATTATACTTTCAGTTCCCTTGTCAAGTGTCTCATATCACACAATGCAGTGATTTTCTTTTGCCATGTAGCGCCAATTATTTGCTCTATTTTCATGTCTATGAAAGTAATGATATTAATGTATGCACAAATAACAAATTTAGGATTGTACTGTTTTTATTAACATTGCCAATATCTGATTGGTTCTAATATCAGACTATTAGTATGTCAGGTAAATGTTACACTGCATGCAGAATCCGTATGTCATATTTTCAGTAATTTTTGTAAGTGAGGTGACAATTTGTCTTCTTAAGAATTTTTATTCTGCTCGCTATCCTCTGAGAAGTGTAAGAATCTGGTAGAAATGTGTTTTAACAACACCTGATGGGGATGTGAAATGCACAGAACAGGGAATAAAGGGTGTTAAATAATTTGTTAACACTTTGAAATCTTGGTCATGGAGTCCTTGTGAATTTCCTTGGAGGATCTGTTATTCCTGTGAATATGAAATCTGTTTCAATGCATTATGCATAAGAGTCCACATTGAACTTCTAAAGAATCTCTGAGAGAAACAAAACATTCTTTTGGTACAATTAGAAACACAATAAATAATCATTGTTTATCTTTATCCTGAAACCAATGGGCATTGCTTGCATTTATTTGAGTATTGTCTAAATCAGAAAAGAAATATATTGGACTTTTTACAGAGAACATCCATGACCAGGGTTTTATGCACAGTGTGTTATGCACTTTTACCTTATGCATATTTTAATAGGCTACATCCCCACTGGCATTTGGAAACTGTGCTAATTGACAGAAATCCTTTTCCAGATGCTGGATGGACTCGGTCTGCCCGCTCAAGCTGGTGCAGCTGAAAGATTGAACTCCCTCCCTGAGTCTCTGTGTGTTTTTGAAAAAGGTCCCCCTACTCCAGACTTAATTGCTGCCAGTTCTTTTTACACGGGCAGGAATGGCTTTCAACCCAGCTATTGATGATACCTCAAAGTTTACTTTACACTTTCAAAGAAAATGTGAAGCAGATACAGTTGTGAAACTTTTGCTGCACTGCTATCATTTTTCTAGTTGCTAATTACTTCTGAATTTCAAGGTCTAGTTCTCATGCTCGTGGTACCATATATGTATGGCAGTGTTATAGGCGAAGGCACACTCAGTGCCGGCAAGTCTTTACTCAGGGGGTTGTGTTAATAGAGTCACCAGGGTGCTGGACACTGCTGAGCTAATGAACTGCTATATAGAGAGGTTGGCATGTGTAAGCCTGTGAGGATCAATCCTGCCAAGTTTCCCACTTTTAAAAGGTGACTCTCAACAAAAAGGACGGACAATGCTTCTCCCACAGAGAAACTGCAGACAGTGGTGGGCCACTCCCTATTTTCTTGTTTGCAAACTTCGTAGCAGCTCATATGATGACTTATTGATTGAGAAGTTATTTGTTTCCTATTTTTATAACTGGAGGGTGCTTAGAAAGTGTCCAGTGGAGTAATGAATCTCATTATGATAAATGATCAATATGGTAAATGCCACCGTTGGGAACATGTTTCCAGGTACAGTGGCAGTGGACACTGGACATCTTCACGCAGATGAATACTATGTCCTCCCACTACCAACATCAGGTACACAGATGATGATGGGATGGATCTTTATTCAAGGAAATGATGATCTATATATCATCATACATAGATCAGATCCATGGGAGCATGTCGCACCAAAGTCTGATTCACAATACTGTACATATAGTAGTTTTCAGACCACAGGCTCCAATCATAAGCACTTACTTTAGATCATGCCTGAAATAATGCTGTTGAGACAGAGAAGAATGGCATGTTTTGTACTCTCACTGTCTAGAAATGTGATTGAGAAGCCAGAAGGTGTCAAGTGGACTGATTACATTTCTGGGAATTTCAACCTGGTTTCTCCCTTAGTAGAGGTTTCCTGAAGTTTCAGCAAATTGTCAAGAAACTGAGAATGTTTTTCAACAAAAGAGTTCATGAGAAAGCCAGCTTCAAGGCTTTGCTTGCTCTTCGTCTTGGGCCACAGACTGGACCTTTGCCATGTCTGGTATTTGACTCAACCATTTCACCGATGCATGAATCACATCTTACATAATTTAATGTGGCAGTTTAAAGAAAAAGGACCACTGGGATCTCAATGAAATGCTGAGGGCGAATGTTTACCCTTCCTTAAAATGTCTCCTATAACAGAGGTTCACATCCATACACTGACGAATTCAGTCTGTGTTGCAGAACAACAACTTTATACTTGTTATGTTTTCTATATTAATTAACATAATAGCACCTTGCGCTAACTATACTTAAGAAGCCTTGATCAAACTCAGTTGTGGCACTGCTATGGTTCAGATACTGTAGCTCCTTACACAGCTGTAACAATCATTCTGCTTTTAATCGTAAGGCCTGCTAAATAGAAACTGGGAAATAAAAGTCTGCAGCTAGAAGCTGCCAAGAAAAACAGTACTTTAGATAGATCGCGATTTTCTGCTAATTGACAATAGCCTTCCTCTCATTTATGAGCATTAACTCTGAAAAGTCAGTTTGAAAAACTAAATCTTCTCCAAACGCTACAAAAAGTAAGGATGTCTCTCTAATTGGCCAGCGTGACGGAGTGAGTGACTAACAATTGCCAACACACAGATGGGACACAGAAGTTCAGGGAATATGTAATCTGTACTCAGGAGACACAAGAGAGAGATGAATTAGCGTATTTGGACAAATTGTCTCGGGAACTAATATCACTTGGCCTGAACATACACAAAAATCTAATGGATATCCAAAGATAGTGCAGCAAGCACTTAGTTCTTGTTTTAGTGATCACTGGGGGGTTTTACCCCCACTGTTTTTCTGCTAACACTAACAACAGTTACCATTAACTGACACAAATTCTGTTTTATGTAACGGGTTAGAGGCTTTTACTGTATATCTATTCATGTTCTATCATCTAGTGAGGACTGTTCCTGGACTGTTCTGTGGATCTTAGCACCCTTGTTTTATCTTAAAGCAGACTTGTCCTATCCTGTTCCTATAGGGCCAGTGTGTCTGCACATTTATATGTGCAGACTGGCTCTTAGTGAGCTAAATATCCTGGTTGCTGGCTTAACTGGATCAATTTCATGGCTTCTCCAAGCCTTTCAGGTACTACTGCTCTAAGGAGACCTTGAACACTAGCAGACAAACTGGCCAGGTTTTAATATTCCCGATATTTTTACTTTGCAATGCCTTGCAAATGTATTTAGGCCTTTGTCTTACATTTTATTTTACATTTTATTGCTTTACAGCTTGCAGTAATGATGCCTTGACGTAACAATATCTGATATATAAAGTGAATATGAAGCCAAGACTCAATTATGAAGACTGAGAAGCAGGGGATAACATAATTGAGCACAGATCAAGAGAAGGGTGCAAGCAATATTGAAGTCTTTGCATATCCCATTTGAGGACAGTCTACTCAATCATCAAGAAATGGAAGGCGCATCACTGCCTAGTTCCCCCATGTCACAGTCTCAACCTTTGATTTTCATCCAATTGCAAAGAAGTGCAATGGTGTTTATTATGAGGAACTGTGGTCCCAAAGACCACACCCAAAAAAACAAAGTGAAAATACAAACTAGCCAAGGGTGGAAAAAACCACGAAACTATAGTACAATAATATATACATTAACTGATTAAAAATAGATTGTTGTAGGCAGCTCCTATTCTATTCTACACTACGACCAACTTCCTCCTATTTTGTCCTTAGACAAGGAGTCTAGGTTAAACCCCTCCCCCTAGAATATTCCACTATAAAGGAAAAAATAATTTTACAAAATAATAATCAGAATTCTGACATACATTCTCCAGTGAGTACACAATTAAATAATGAACATATTATTAACAACAATAAAATGTCATTACTCCTTTTATGTGTATTAATATTTTTAAGAAAATACTACCCCCTCTTAATGGTATCTTCTTACAGATTGATCCACGGATGCGCAACACTGGAACACAGGCACTACTTAGCCAGCCCCTGTTGCCAGGCTATGGTTTGGGTCCTACAGGTTGCAGGAGAAACCATTTTGCCGGCAAGAAATCGAAACAAGGTATTTATTTGAAACACGTGAGTTGAACACCAATTTAGTTAATTTCACTTATTAAACAAAGAAAAACGTGTTTGGTTTGAGTTAGTGTTTAATTTCGACCATAAGTGAACAACCTTACTTTACTCTGTGTGTGCAACATTTGCTGTATCTTGCCCCAAAAGACTCTAATTTGATCATTTGGGTATTGTATAAAATATTTAGTTTTAAAAAAATGTGCATGGATCATTTTTATTTCGTTAAAAGGGACACCATACTTTACAAATGGTCTGAATACTTCTGCAAGGCATAGCAGCTTGTGTCTCTTTCAAATAGGAAACTCATCACTCCCCCCCAAAAAAAATAGATATAAAGTCTAAAAAAGACTATGCTTTACTCATATGCACCTAGAGTGTCATTGTGTTAACATGATCATCCATGTACAGTATCTGAAAAAGAATTATTTTTTCAGTTTTTTAAAAAAATACAATATTCTCAAGAGCTCAAAGCTTCCCAAAGTAATTGTTTCTTTTTATGTGATAGTTCAGATGATGTGCTATATTTTCCTTTGTTTATAACTGAGCAATTAATTTTAGCATTTGAAAGCAATGAGATATTGTGAAACTGTATCCATGTTTGATATGTGCAGTGCAGTTCGCCTCAGTAAAACACTTTGTCTTTCAAGGTGAAAGAGTCTGGTCTGACAGTTTTGCACTGCTATTACCGCTAAGGAAATGCAGAAACATTTCACACACCTGAACCTTTGAGCGGGGCAAAAGTGAGATGAGACTTTTTTTTGGCATTTTCAAATGATTTGGGGTTTTCTTAAATTACAGAAATTCAGTAATAACTATAGTTATAGTTCAAAAGTAAGTTCAATGACCCTGTACTGGATAAAGTGGTTTATAAAATGGCTAGATAGAAGAAAGTATTGTTACTGTGTGTGCAGATGGAGATATGGTCCATAGTCTTTAGCATGGGGTGAGAGAGCCTACCTATTGCAGTAAAAACTAGAAGTAACCATGTGCAAAGCCAGTATCTAAAACCAATTCAACATAATTAAAGTTTTCATTTCAGGGATATAAATGACAACTATGAGGTCTTGTAACTTTTAATATTTAGCAATTTATTTCAGGTATGTTACTCTGATCATACCACTGAGGCACTTCATCTAAAATGCCAAAACGTATTTAAATCTTGTGAAATTGTAGCCGTCATTAACTTGAGGGTGACCTCTTCTAATAATTAACGGCATTAACAGAATAACCTAATTATGAAACATTTATAATGTTACATTTGCAATACTTCAGATAGGAGAGTGCTCAACACCATTGGTATTTAGATTTTAATTAACAGCTACATTTACAAGTGTTTCTAATATAAACATAGCTGTATTGAACATACAGTACTTGTTTCTTGGTGTATTGCGGCACGTCGGCTGACATTGAAGATCAGCCACAACCTTTCATTACTCAATATTTTAATCAAGTATTCAGTATTACAGTAAACTCTAGTCTTCAAGGGGGAACAAAATGCCACAAAATGACAAATACCCCTCAGTTTATGGTTTCAGTTATTCTGGTTCTTTCTGCCTCAATGGAGAGTGGTTCAACTGTGAGGGAGCGCGTTACCCTGCAAGCCCAGGGCATTTCGTGGTTGCCTGGTTACAAAGTGGCAAAGACAGGGGGTGGGAAGGAAAGTGGTTTTAATTGCAAATCAGGTCACTGCACATTAACCTTTCTGTTACCCTTCCCCCTACTGAGCGAATGGCAAAACAGGTCTTTGATATTTGCACATTGACAAACATACCCCTACCATCCTGTGGACCACTGTAGCCGTTTCAGCTGATTGTCTGGTAATGTGAACAATCTCAAAGGCAGGCCACAAATCTGACAAATGCACAGCAGTGGATTAAGAGTAGTAGTACTTGTAGCTATACTACAGTAGGAGCCCTAGTAGCAACAACAGCCATCATCATCATCATCATCAAAGACACTGTGCCTTTATTCAGGGCAGTGTAGAATGGAATGATGAAACGGCGTGAGGACTCGGGTTTGGAACAAACTATGCACAGCTTAAAAGAAAACTGCATGGCTACAAATGACTAAGATGTGTAGGGTTAAGTAGGTTTTTTTAATTAGTTGGAGTCACTGTAGATCACAGTGGGTGATGCATAAACACGAAGGCTTATTAAAAGAGAAAAAAACGCGCAACTCTTAGCTCCAGGTACAGATGAGAAGGAGGCTGTCTGAAGTGATGAGCTCTCCTCTACAGCCATGGGATTCCAAGAGTGTTTTACGCCAGCTGAGTGTAACCCTTAAGGTTATGCTGCATCCTCTGAAGTACTAAAAAGGAGGAAAATTATAATGTATGCTGTCTTAGTCATCTCCTCCAACATGCCCCAGTATGCGCTCATCTGTATGTGATACTGACATGTGTGGAAATATCATTATCGCCACCATACAAAAAGATGCAGTGTGCTTGGCAGGAACAGTCAAGTCTTTCACAGCATTAGTGGAAAAAAAGAGATGATTTGAATTTGGCTACTTTAGCTTGGAAACAAGTCTTAAGAACCCAATTCATATCATATTGAATACATACTACTGTATTGAATGACACGTTAATTATTTCCAATTTAAAAATACAGTGGTAAGTAATGAGGGTGGTACAGTATTTTAGAAATTTAGAGATAAAGCTGAACCCAAGGAGGGACAGAAACTAGACAGTCAGGACTGACGCATAAAGACCCAAGGTCCAGGAAAGACGTTGATGGAGTCCCCCCTGTATGGGATTGCACTGTCAGGGCTGCAGAGGCTGTGGAGATCATCCAGAACACTGGTGAAGACTCCAACTGCTTGAAGGAGACTCCAGTGGGAGACAGTAAATTTGCCCCCAGGACAAAGTCACCTCGCCCTGGAGGTCAGTTGGTAGCTTGAGACTGTAAGAGAGGAGTTCGGCTTAGGGGACCCTTGCTCAAGAAGCTGCACTAGATCTTGCCGGTAATGGGAGAGGTGTCCCTTCAAGCACCTTCATCTCTCTGGAGGTGGTAGTGGGTCTCTTCCAAGCCTCTGCTTCCCATTTTTAAAAGACTCCATTATCTGCATGGCTTTGGGAAAGCAGGCGAGCTGGGTGAAAGCTGTGAGATAGATAAACTCTGCATGTAAATTTGGATATTTTTGCACAGGTCATTATTGGTCTGTTGGGTCCCAAAGTTATTTATTTCAGTGTTATTTATTTTCTTACCAGTCTGTGTTGAGTATGGTTTGTGAATGTGTTGGGTGGATGCTTTCTATTAGTGGCTTTGTTGCTTATTTGTCTTTAGTTGTATATGAGCTCATTGAACCAAATTCCATGCAACTGGTGGTTATAGCATAAGGTATTGAACTTCAACTTGAAATCAGGTTGGAAAGACAGTCAGTCTATGAAGTCAGTCATGTACCAGTTTAGCTATTCGTAACACAGACCAAAAACTACTGCTTTAGCTTTAGAGTACTTTATCACTGCTTTATATTTCTCTATATTATTATTACAGTTACTGGTTTATTTACACCAGTTTATAGTACACTTTCCTATTAATTTTGTCATTTGCTGATTATTTATAAATGAGGTCTTTCATAAGGGGGACTTCAAGCTGGCATAGACGTGGGTAGGATCTGGTTTCAGTGAGATTACTACTGCTTGTTTTAGCTGTTGTTTTTAATCTCTGTGTTTTTACTGTGCCAATAAGCTACTTAATTTGATTTGATTATTTGCCCCACTTGCTGTTTTCTTACCCCACACACTCCCACATTAATCAAGTCCCCCCACTGGCTATTGTTGAGGTGAGGATGTAGCTATGCTACCTAAACCCCAAAGGTAGGGTTTAGTGGCAACACTAAAAACTGAGCAAAGTAATACCTACTGTACAGTTGTCTTCATATCTGTTCTTATTAATAACTTTTAGACTGTAATTAGTCTACATAGACTAATTACTGTAACTGGTGGTTTAGCATGACAATCCAGATGTACAGTCAGCATTTTCTGATGGAAATAAGTAACAAAAAGAAATGTATATCAATCAATATTGAATGTGTAAAATGAACATCTGCTAAAATAGTTTCTTGCAAAGCTTGCATTTTTACCCTCTTGCAAAGTCCATTTCTGACTAACCTTGATTTTCTTGATGTTACCGTTTTTGGTAAAAAAAATCCTATTTTTTTTTAAATTAGTCTCTACCTCATTTCTAATTAAGACACAAGGACCACAGGTGGCCAAACAACATCAAAACAGAACATTTTACGGAATGAGATGGAACAGATCAGTTCCATTTCTCTTCTTCACAGAATGGATAGCATACTTTTTCAACACAACATTCACGTTTCTGTGCTAATCCTTCTCCAGTTGAGGCAGTTTAAAACAGACTGGTTTTTGAACAATATTCTAACTTTTTCTACGATGACCTGGTACTGTGTGCTTTGCCTTTGTGTATAGCCTCCTTAAATAACCTCTGACCTTAGAGAGGATTTCCTGAAACTTCTAGAAACTTTGGGAGGCGTTGTGAAACCACCAGAAAACTAAATCCCATTAAAGGATTAAGTTCATTTTCAACATAATTACATGGTATGAATAATTGAACACCGTGAACTAGAAATCTGTGTAGGCCCCCTGAGCCACTCAGCCAGTAAAGGCACAATTTGAGCTCTAGGATTGTGGGTTTGAGCTGTCACCAGCCAACAGTGACCATGATTCTCCATGTGATGGCACGCAGGAGGGTAAGAAAGAGATTGGTTGCCTAGGGTTCTCGGCTCTCAGAAACACAGGGACCCCTGGAGGCTTCCCAGGCACCTACAGGCAGGTAGTGTCTCAGTGAAGGATGCAACTCTCTTCCAGGTAGTGCTGAAAAGCCTAGGAAGGCGCTATACTGCCCGTCATGTGTTAAAAGATATATGTCTACAGGGTGATATGGAGGAGTCCGACTACACTTCTTCATTTTCTCCCTCTTATTCAATTATGTTATTATATTCAGTGCTCCTTTTCATACATTTTAATGGTGCTTTAATTCATAAATGTTGAAAAATCCTGTTTGTACATCCATATTTTCACTACCAAATCAACTCTTAGCTACAGCTCATTAAGGGCTTGAATAAATGTGGTGACTACTGTATTTCCAATGTGTTTATATATGAGAACTCCAGTGCTTTTATTATAACAGTTAATCATTAGTAGAAGATGATTTCTACCAGTTTTAATGACACTCGTTTCACACTGTAAATACATTATAGACCATAATGACTTCAGAAATGTAATTATGTAATTTACAATATTAGTAATTTTAGAATGAGTATATTTATAATAGGTAAAACAGAATAAATGTAATAGTTTCATAAATGTAAACTAATGTTTTCATTACATAATAACATTACTTAATTTGGTTTTAACAAGTACCTATGGTCAAACAGGGGAGTGTTGCTTTTTGCCTTAGGTTATTCCTGCTAAGGATGAGGGAGTTGCCGAGGAGTTTGAAACAGCCTCATCATTAGAATCCCATGATTACTGAGGTCTGAACGATGAAGAAATGATCTATTCCCATTCTGGATCACTTATATTCCTTTCTTACTGTGTATTGACAGAATGCCGCCGGGAACACAGGCCCCAGTGAGAGACGCGGTGCATTAATTTCACCACCAGTTTGCAACAGTTGAGCCAGGATGCTTCTTCCAAAAACTGGTAAAAAAAACAACAACAAACTAAACGAAATAAATGAAAGAATAAACGAAGATATAATCCATTTCTCCACATGAATGATGACAACTGGAAAGACAACTTCTATTTACTACTAAAAAAACATAGTTTATCGTTGGAGTTGTGGTCATTGCGTTACTTAGGAGATACAAATGAGCAGCCCACTCCATATTCAATGTGCCACTGCCGAAATGTACCGGAAATTGAATTAGGTAACCATTGAAGCAAAAGTGAAGTGTGTTGTATAGGTGCCTGTTTTTACCTAGTTTTTGCCAAAATGTTTGCTAAAAGTTAATATTTATATATAATATGAATTAATAAAAATATAATAGAATCATTATAAATACAGTATGTACAAATTAAGTTATTCTGGGTTTACTGAAGGCATTTTTCAAAACAACTGCATTATAAAATTAATATATATGACTATTTCATTAATGACCCAAAATAACCTTTCCTGGGTTGTCTTTTCTTATGTGAGGGACAAGGCGCTGGCCGTATGCCCTCTCAATTACAGAATCAAAACTCGTCGGCTCCAGTAAATAGATACACCACTCACTTTGATTTCCTAGCAATTTAACGGGATTATTATGTATTAAACCATGAACAAATCCTTCTCTGATCTGCCGTCAAGCAGCAGGAATGACACGAGACGGGAATCAGCCGTCTGAAAAATTACAGCATTACCAATCGCTCATCGTTAGCCTGCTGCCTCAGACACTATCTTCATAGTGCAAATCTAATAACTATTAGTGCGTGACAGGCAAGCTTTTCATACGACTGGAAATTTTACACTATTTATCTAAGGCATTTGAAATCAGCTTTGCACTTCAGCAGAAGCTTACCTCTATAATATGGAAATTGAAAAAGTATGTTTTTGGTAAATAACTGTGTGAGTATAGCATGTCACATTTTTTTTTGCTTGTTTTAAATTGATCAAAATAGATTCAACAACAGCAGAGAGTTTTGCAGTTCATTACAGTTCTATAGAGTACTTTATTTTCCGGTGTGTGCACCCTTTGACCTAAATACAAGAAGCAGAATTTAATCAATAAAAAATGGATCCAATGTTGTCTACAGTCCTTCTTCCTTGAAGCATAAAATATTATCATGTCATTATTGTATATCAAATGGCTCAATTTTTGTAAAGCTCCATGCTGATGTCTTGTCAGAAATATTTCACTGAAGGCTTTCTCGGTAAGCATCTCTTAGAAAGTGAAGCAAACTGCCAGGTTTCAATTTACACCTAAGTTCAAATCATTTAACAAGAATTTACTGAATGCATTAAAAAGTGATAATTGCTCACCTGTGATTCTTTATGAATATAAATTAAACTAGTAGCTAAATATATAGAGAGATGTTTTCTGCGGTTGAATTAGCAATGACACCTGGGAAAAAGCTGAAGGACTACATACTGTAGAGTGAGAAGAGAATTCAATTAGCTGTCCTTAAATCAAACATAACAGACAGGAAGGTCACCTTCTTTACTGACCTTCTTAAATAGCACACCTCAGAAAAGACACTGTAAAATGGGGGGTGGACTGTGTAACCCTTCACAACCCTTCTTAGTCAAATGGGAGAGCTGCTTGTGTGCTTTTCCACTTATGTTTTATAGCATTGTCAATTAGTATAATTAAATTGTGCCACTTAAAAAAGGCAGTTTATGAAGGCTTTAAGCCTGTGACTCTAGTGTTACAGTAGGTATGCTGGGGGTAATATTGATGTTGATGCCTCAGATAGGAAATAGAGATTGTGAACTGGTTGTTCTGCAAATAAGGCTGCCTTTCCAAGCTCTTTTAGAACTAAGAACCTCCAGGGAAATGGGACTTTATTGAATTGTGAGTTTTCTGCTTTCTCAGTGCCCTGTATTCTCCTCAAATGCTGTTTAATTTCAAAAAGTACCCCTCCCAACAGCATCGTTAGCATTTATTTAATTCTGTGCCTTTGAGGCATTCACAGTAAGGCGGTTTAAAATATACACTCCTTTGCTATTCTTATCCAAGTCAGGAAAGAATCTTCCTTCCATTTTTTTCTAAGGCTCTTTCAATCCATTATGCCCCACACTTCTTCACAAACACATTTCGCCTGTTATTATTCACTGCAAATATTGACTTCAAAATTGCCTAAAATGCTCCCTGTTTACATTATCTGCGAGAGAAGTCAAGCGGGCATTTTAGAAAAGGTTACAGTTCTGTGGCTGGAAGCTGATTTTACAGTCAGACATGATGGCTGCATTTAGTTCCTTTTCTCCTTTTTATATTCCCCAAACATTAATTCACTGATGCAAAAGGGTGCTTGCCACAATGTCTACTGAATAGTAAGTAAGAATTCTGTTTGGCAGGTGTGTTGCAACACCCAAGATGCATGTGACAGTATTTAACACGCGGAGCTCTGTCACAGCTTTTGGCTCTGGATAATGAAACTGATGGAAGAGGGGTTGAAACGGGGTGAATCTCTCTCCCCCGTCACCATTGACGAAGTAGAAGTATCTCTTTCAGGAGCACAAAGTCCTTTCAAGCAGCTGGCAACTCTGCTCAGACTAAAAGAGGCTCAGGAAGGCCTTCTTTAGCTGAAAAAGCAAGTAAACTGGAAAAAAAATCACATGGTAAGCAACTCAGTGATTAATTTTAAATTATTTCTAAAGCACTAAAGACAGTGACCTGTGCTAAGACCCTGCCAGGAGAGTTTTAATGAAACATGACATTAGAGTTATGTTAGAATCGGTATAGACAGCTTAGTTAATACAGACATCACCCTTTTTCTGATCAATGCTGGAAGAGGGGAAAAAAAACCTTCATGGTTTCAGAATGGGCATTTCACAGTATTAGGTTTACCAGCCATTAGATTTGGGGGAAAAAAGGTGTGTGATTTACAAAATAATGAGGGTCTACTGTGGTTACTAACAGAACAACTACCCCTAAGCCTGTTTTTTCACATTCACTAATTGTTCTCGTGAATGGACTATTGACACTTTTCCTATATGGAAAAAATCCTTAATAGACATAATTCTCAAATACTTCAGCATTAACCTATACATATATTATATGTTTGTGAGTGGTCTTAATAAGAGAGCAACAGCTGAATATGACTGCTAACTTTAGCTTTGTATACTAGACAGACTTATGCAAAAAGCAGAATTAGAAGTCTGTTTAGACGGTTCTGTGTTACAGGCAAGAGTTAATTCATATTCATTCCCATAATGTATGCTCTTAAAGAAACCATACCCTGAAAGGTGCTCTGTGCGGGTGTGAGACTCAGTGGCTGGAAATGTGTGGGTGCCTTAAGTGTCAGACTCTCTTCTATCACCTGCCCTGGCCAGAACAACTCTGTCTGGATTCCACTGGAAAATAGAAAGTATTATTTGATCTGACATACCGTTACTCTCATCTTAACTGCACCTGAAGGAGGTTTTGTTTGAGGAACTGGACTAATGATAATTCAGAACCCTGTAGAATATATACCATGCGCAGTTCAGGCTGATTTTCCTGCTTGTAGAGACCCAGCATGTGGGGTTTTCGTAATATTGTGACTCTTGAGCCCAATCGATTCTTACAGTACCTCCATTATCAACAGGTCACCTGAAATGCTGAGACATATTCCTTTGGAAAGTGGAAGGAAACCAGAATTCCCAGAGAACGCCCATATGGACACAGAGCCAACATGCAAACTCCATACAGACAGGTTTCCAAGGCTGGAATCAAGCCCAGGCTCCTGGAGTTACAAGGCAGCAGTGCGAACCCCCATGCCACTGTTCTGCCCCTCTGTGTCTGTTTGCATCACCAAGTTTCTTAATCTGTTGCAGGACCACGTCCTTCCTAAGAGACTTCCACAGCCTTATGCTACTTGTTCCCAAAGATTCATGTATTTCATCTTGCTATTTTATGGGATGCCATCTTCTTGGCATTTCAGTTCTCTTTTGGATCCATTTGAGTTTTTCCTTGCCCAAATCATAACCCATTTTCTTTGACATACGTAATATTCCGTATATGATGTACAGTATACTGTTTACAGCAAATAATATAAAAATATAAAACATAAATATAAAACCTGCTAATAAACCGGAAAATAAGGGAATACACATTTTTGGACAAAAAACAAGAGGAATGTTTTGTGGGAAAGCCGTGGAATTCTACATAGATGCTAGATTTAGAATAACTTGAAGGAAGTTTGTAGATAATACCACACAACTAGGATTAGCACTTTAGAGGCTGCAAAAAGAAACTGATAGAGACTTAGAACAAATTCAGGGCTTGGCAAACACCTGGAGATGAAATGTAATGAGGAGAAGTGGAGGGTGTTGCATGCAGAAACATAAAGAGGAAATATAAACTGGAAAATACTTAACTGGCTTCTTAAGTGAAACAATTAGGTATTCAAGTCGATACAGTAAGTTAATCTTCTAATGTAGGAAAGCAATACAAAGGCAAACGGAATGTTAGGATATATACTTAAAAGTGTAGCATTCAAAATAATTGTAATTTTTTAAAAATGTACAATGTACCTAATTTAAAATACTGTGTAAAATTGTTTCCTACTGACTATAAAAGAAAACTTTGAGGAGATTTGATTCAAGATTGTACAGTATAATCCACAAAGGCATTAATAGTGAAATATGAACCAGAGGGCACAAATGAAAATAAGAGTGAAGTGTATCTAAAACTGAGAGCAAGAGGAGCATCTGTACACAAAGGGCTTTGGGAGTATGGAACAAGCTGCCCATCCATGCCATTAAAGGTGATACCCTGGCATCTTTCGAGAAATGGCTGAATGAGCTTATGCAGACCTATTTTCTACTGAAAACAAAAGAGCTAATAATAAGCAAAGACCCAGCTCTCTTTTGTTAATGTTCTTATGTTAAATGAGGCTTATTTAAATAATGCCAAGTCTGACAAACCACAACAGCCTGTGAAGCCATTGTTCTTGCTGCTAATTATCAGTTATTCCACTAAACCTGTGAGGTGGTCTATTAAAAATACACCCTATAATATTTCATATTATATATATATCTCAATAGATAAAATATACAGAGTATTTAGAATACTGCACTGCTAGTGGAAGCATGGACGTTTCTCCATGTAAACACAGGATTTTGAAGTGCAGCTGAAATATTTTGCAGACAAATTTTTTTTAAGGTTAGGGAAGATGATACAGTATAATGGAAGGCTTGGGTAAGCAGATTGTCCAAATTTAATCTGTTAAATTTGTAACTAAAATTCAAATCATATTAGCAATCTTCATTTCCAATAACCAGCACTTATGAAACACATCACAGATAAATTGTGTTTCTCACAAATATCTTTTAATCTGTTTATGTCTTACTTTACTGGGCTTATTCTTCTGTAAGTGTATTAATTAAATTGGAATCTTGTGCATTTCTTGTCCCTTTTTACAATATTTGTAATTAAGGATGGAACAGTTTGCATTGTACGGCATCACAACTTGCATTAAATTTAATAAACTCACCTTTTTAATCAGATATTTAACACACTGTTAATTGAATTCAACCATCTGTTTTTAATGTGAACATTTTAATCACATACTGTAGCTTGCAAAACAGCAGTATTCTAAAAGTAGTGCACAGACAGGGGTTCACCTTCAGTTTGGACCTCCTTGTGTCCATGGACCTTTTAATTTAGAAATAATCCCCAGTACGTAGTGCTTTCATATGGTAGGATGATATATTTTATACTTTGAAAAACCGCATTCATGGTTAAAACGGATTCCTGACTGCATGATGTAATTTTGTCTTAAGGATGCTGTTGACCTACCACTGAAGTGTCTGGCTTGAAACAATGATCATTTTCACATGGAAAGTCATGATCAGTCACGAGTGGGCTTGGTCCAATAATATAGAATTAAGACTGATGTACAGTATTTGCTCTGATTATAAAAAGGACTTTTGGGAGACTTTTCCCTTTTGTGTCTCTCCTCCCACTTGGAGCCAATTAGGCTCCTCATCAGCGTCTTGGTTGAAAATTCAAATTTATTGATTTTACCAGTAAGGAGAAACCTTGAGGTGCATCCAATTTTCGATTGTGTCCTGGCAAGACACAGCAGCAGTAAGTGAGTATAAATCTGTCCTGACTGTTACAGATGAGGTCTGGTTTTCCAGAGCCGTACGGGAAGCAGTCATGTATACGGAATAAGTACATTCTTTCAAAGGTAACATCGCCCTCACCGGTTTTGATTTCTCTCTGTCTGCGACAGCTTTGACATTTTGGTGGCGTGACTTAGCAGTGTGTGGAACCCATACTGCTGTTAAATGATATTCCTGTTAGGTATAATGGCTGACTGCAATAAATAAAATTAAAAAAAAAACCATCAGTCCCAAATGCTCTTTGCTAAACCAAAAGGGATCATCCAAGTATCTGGAGCTCACATTATTCAAGCTAATAAGCCAAGCACCTGAATAATGATTCTTCTTATAGGTAATTCATATTCCCAGACATCTCTGCTAAGCAGCTACTACACAAATAGGGAAAGGGAATAAATCACGACTACAGTACAGTCGAATGAAATCCAGCAATTTCTACCAAAATAGCACAAGAGCAAGGCATGCTCCTGAGTTGGAGGAGTCAGCTGTATGCCTGCCTGTCTTAAGAGGGGCTCCAAGCATGAAGCATGAGACTGAAGAAGTGGATTATTGTAGTCTTTATTAATGCATAAAGATGGCATTCTTCTTATTTTTATCAAACTCATGTTATGTCTACCTATTTTTTAGAACCATAAAAATATCTATACTTATTTCTGCAGATGTAACACAGGTTCTTAAATGTGGTCCACAGTATTCCCTGTGCAAATCTGCTGAGGGACAAGAGGCAAAGAGCATCTTGTTAAAACACCAGAGGCTGGGCGTCTTGGTTAGGTACAGTCACAACAGACACAAAGTGGCCTTAAAAATGTGCGTGACAAAACTGATTTAGTTTAAAGAGCTTAGGTACAAAGAGCAAAACAAATGACAAATAATCCAATAAAAGGAACATGGAGGTTTCAATCTGAACCTTGAAACTGTAATCATGGGTTTTGAAACTATACAAAGGTGCAACAATACGAAAGCAGTGATGTGCACTTGGTTGCTGGTGCACCAGAAAAATTATTTCTACATAAGAATGCAAAAAATCACTAATTAATACTTTGTTTCTTAGTGTGCTTGTTTTTATCTCTTTTTCAATTTCAGTAGAAGCACTCAGTTTTTTTCTCTGATACATGAGGGAAAGGAAAAAAAATAGCCAAATAGTGATATGTTGGTGCCAAGATTCCATAAACAGTAGATAGTGGTGTTTATGACTTTTATACTAGCACTTACCACATAATAAATAGCAAATACAGTATATTTGTCTACACTTACAGTAGGTGTAAAATGTATCCATACCCTTGATTAACTGCAACTAAAAGTTCATTTACCAGAAAATGTATGCATATCATCGTTTTACAACATTTATCAGTTCAAACGTGATAAAAATGGATAAAAAGAAAATATTTAATATATCAACAGTATAATATAAAAAAAAATAGTTGTTTACATCTTATATTTTTAAATGTATTCAGCCCTGTAAATACATAAAAAATTAATCCTCTGATATGTTTAGTCTTCTGATGATTTCAAAAAGCCGCCAAAAGTTTATAAAAGCTTCTGGAAAAGCGTCACTGATTGCTGGGTATTAACAGAAACTGAACCCAGAATCAAAATTCAATATGGGAAAAGCAAGAGACTTGCTTGACTATCTAAAGTAAAAGATAATCGGCTTCAACAACTCCAGTCATAAGTAATTTGATAAGACACAGTTGTGTTTTCAACTGTGGTATCCATTATGGGGACATTTAAGGTTAATGGGGTGCTTCCTGGCTCACCAAGTATATCGGAGCCAATGCAGGGCTCACAAAATACTGATTGTTAAGTTATGCAAGAGTATTAATGAATTGGAACAGCATGCATTTACAAACGTTTTTGAGATACTCTATTTAAACATACAATATTGAAAGTTATACGGATTATACAATTGAAAGTTATAAATACAGACAAATCACAGTTTTTTTTATTTGTTTCTATCAAAGATATTTGAATGTACATCTGGATTCTCATGCTAGATACCTTTAAATTTGTTAGTTAGAAGTTTAAAACAAAGTTTAAAACATGGCTACTCTATTCAAACATAAATCCCCAATACATTTAATTAACACTGGCTCCATCCTTCAGATGAGATGTAAAACCGAGGTTCTGACTCTCCATGGTCAATAAAAATCCTGGCCTTTAACAACTGTGGCATCCTAATAATCCCAATCATTCAGCAGGGTTCATTACTCTGCTCTCCTCCACACCGATAGCTGATGTGTGGGAATCACACTGGCACACTCTGGCTGCCGTTGTTAATTATCATTACTAACACTGCTAAAATGCATATTAAAGATTTATTTTTATTTATTAAAAAAGAATGAATTATTAATTATTTATTTTTTTCCCATCAAAAATGAACTAAAACATACCCTTCCAGTACACTTTAAATAAACCATTGCCACCACTTGAAGATTTAGTTGAAATTACTTCACCATTTCACTTCAGCATATCCAGATAAAATAGTAAGATATAGATTGTCCAGGGGTGTCAATAATAATAATAATATCTTTAAATAGATTTTATTAGAGGACAGTGAGGAACCCAATTCATAGATTGGCATTATTAGGAGGCCATAATTGGAAAAGGGCAGAAGGAAATTTGGCTAGGACACCTGGGTCACACTCCTACTCTTTTTGAAAAACACCCTG
Organism: Atractosteus spatula; assembly: GCF_055471065.1. Taxonomy (NCBI): domain Eukaryota; kingdom Metazoa; phylum Chordata; class Actinopteri; order Semionotiformes; family Lepisosteidae; genus Atractosteus; species Atractosteus spatula. The sequence continues at coordinate 47,470,693 of NC_142714.1, read as the reverse complement.
TGATTTTTAATGACACTGTGAGTGAGGACCTCGGTTTTACGTCTCATCTGATGGACAACGCCTTTTTTACAGTATAGTGTCTCCATCACTATAGTGGGGCACGAGGACCCACACAAACCACAGGATTAGTGCCCACTACTGGTTCCATTAACACCTCTTTCAACAGCAACCTTATCTTGCCCAGGAGTCTCCCATCCAGATACTAACCAGGCCCACACCTGCTGAGCTTCAGTGAGCTGCAAGTTCTGAGTTGCTCTTTTACGTATATTTAAAAGATTTTTAACAGCTGACCGGGTGAAATAAAAAGATTGAATTAAATTAATCCTCCTTTCCTCTACTGTGCACATGATCCAGGAGAGCCCTCTAAGGATTTATAAATACAACCCTTCTGTTGGATATTTGGAATTATGTACAATTATGCATCTCAGAATCTTTTCATGTACCAGTGAAGAAAGGCAGTGTAAAAAGCACAAAGCTGGAGTAGCCCTAGTTTGCAGTATCAAAGCATGGGGTGTTGCCCTTTAAAGAAAAGAAGCATACAGCTAATTATGTTTCATGAATATGTTAAGCCAGCTTGGACAGGAAAGCCTGGCATCCAGGCAGTGCCAACTTCCTTTCAATATACAGGTTAAGCTGATAATAATGTTGAGGGCAAACGTGCAAATTACAACGTTCAAATGAGACACCTGTCTGACTGTAATACAATTTACTGCGCATGAAGAGGATCAGTTTGTAATATGTATGTTATTGTTTCTGAATCAGTTTAATTTGTGTCTTGACCCAGGCAAGGAGGGAAAATAATTTTCTCTTTCTGTTTGATAAGTAAATTAAATTCCCATAAACTGTCAGGCCAGTTTTCTTCCGTCTACAAATGCTTTCTTTATTTTCAAAATGGTACTGTATGTTAGCTACAGCATTTTCCGACAGAGGATGTCCTGATTTATGTCCGCTTGAATGTGCAATGGCAAAACTGAGAATTCTAAAAAAATCACTTAATGTTACATTAATATAAGTAGAACTTAAAAACAAAGATTTAAATCAAACATAAATTTTAATTCCCCTTGAAGTCCTTTCCATTGAATTACTTTCAGCATGGCAGTAATGGGATGATTTCTTGCCCAGTAACTGAGCCCTGGTGAGATCATGCACATCAATAATTAGAGTCTTCATTGTATATCTGTTGTTTGCCCAGACATCCCACTGAGCTGTCTCTCTGATATAGTGGCTGTTTTTATAAGTTCACCAGAGTCCATTCACCTTTGAACAGCTAAATTTGAACCCAGTTTTCTGAGGGGCTTGTGAGCAAGCTCTTGCTTTTTTAACAGAGCAGTTCGGTCATCTGCCTTTGAATCACAGTGTTTATCTACAAATCCCACTTCTTACACTCCACTCCAGTGCATCTACTCTTAAAAACAATCAATATCCCTGCCATGAAAGTAGTCATCCTTTCAAGCAGAAAAGAAGAGAATACAGCAAACATAACACAATATAATTAAACTTGAAGATGTAGGTCAGGAAGAATAGGTCACTGATCTTTCTTCAAATTAAAGTGACCAAGAGGAATACTAGAATATTATACCCCTCATTGCACCATAAAGTAAATGCCCAAAGGCATGTTCACTTCAGTACATTCCCTTTGCTGGTGAACACAATGGGTTTGTGACGCTAGCTGAGAAACAAGGGTTATTTTAACCCTTAATAACAGCAGGTCAAGAGGTCAGATACTGCGGCATACAGACCTATTAATAAGTGACTGATGTTTGGTTATTATAACCAGCTCTATTGTTTGAGATCATTTACAATTTCAGATAAAAAGAAATTAATTTTCTTATCTGTGCACATACCCCCATTATTTCCAAATGCAAATAATAATAATAATAATAATAATACCTGATACCTGTGAATATGGATAATGCATTAGAAATAGAATGAAGATAAACAATGGTAACAGAAGTCTAAAATACCACTCACAGCGAGGAGTGTATGATCCTCAGTAATCTACCTGTATAAAGGAAGCTTTCTCCAAATGCATGTTCAACACAGTTAGTTCCCCTAGATAGTGATAGTACAGTTTTTGGTATATGTTTATTTATGATTATTTTCAGGCGGTGAAAATCTCTTGGATCAAAGCTGTACTAATAACCTATCTCATTTCCAAACCAGTGTCAAAGGCTTGTGGGGTAGAGTCTCATTATTATTCTGTGTCAGCAGGAGGCAGGCTGCCTGGCTTCTCAGCACAGGTTCCTGGAAACAGCCAGTGACACTTCTAAAGAAAAGAAACCTCAGAGGAGAGCTTTGCTCCCAGTGATATTTGCTTTTCTCCGAAGAGTTAGAAAGGGGTAAAATGAGAGAGAGAGACTTGTTAGGAAAATGACATCAGCAAACAGCCCTGAAAAAACGGAGGGGCCCACAGTCTTCTTCCCTCTTTGATGTGATTAAATGGTTTGCATAGAACTGCTTGCGGCTTTCCGGGGTCATTATTTTCAGTAGCAGAGAACTTAACCTTTTGTTCATTACATTGGGGCTAATGGACTTGCCTACAGGAAGAAGAGGAGTGTTTTACTGCTGGAGAAACACACACGCAGCATGAACTACAAAACCTTCCACTGGGCTGTATTAAACATCCTGTACATTTTAAATTATAAATCCATAGAATCAGGTTGCCATTTACGTCAGTGTTAAATAATGAATGGATGCATAGATTGTTTTAACTTAGTCTTAACTCCTGAACAATTTATGACCTGAGATACAGTACAGCAAGTGTGCAGCATTTAACTTGTGAGAGAAAACATGTTCAGTTACTCACCAGTCAAAATCTATAATGTGTTGAAATGCAGGAGTGGGATTTTGATTACATGTTTTCAAACAAATGGAGTTGGAAAGAAAAGTTCAGAAGAAGGTCAAACTCTAATCTCACCCATTTCAACCTATCTTTGTATGAAAATCACATTTCTTGCTGATTTGACTATCTTTGTTTCGTTGTCATACCCCTCCATCTGTCCTGTTTTAATCTTTGGAGCAACATCTCATCTCAATCTCCATTAAAAAGGGATGTAGGGGGTTAAAATAGTCTCATCCTGTTTCTCAGACAGGTGAGTTACCCATCAATAGCTCTCTGTTTGAATCACAGCTCTTCTCCGGTTTGACTGAACTATTGAATCACAGTTTTAGGAAAACGTGTCTAATATGAGATTTCTAATATAAGATTTCTGTTTAAAAATTGTATATATACAGTAGTAGCAGAAGTAAACAGATTGTAGAGGAAAGTTCATCTTTTCTATGCACATATGCTATTGTAAATTAAGATTAGGCATCAGACAGTTCGTCTTATTAGTTGTCGGTAAGCAGAGTTTTAAGAGGAAAGGAGCTACTGCTTTTTGACCACAAGGAAACTTACATCTATCAAAGGTCACTTTGAGGTCACCTTGGGGTGGTAACTTAGCAACTGACAAGAAGATTTAAAATTGAGTATAGATTTATGCTATACTGTACAACTGATTTGTGCTTTTCAATGTAAGCTGTATGATGCCATCTACCTTTATATACACGCATCAAAAACTGTTTTTCAGAGAAGCATTTTCTGTTCTCCAAAGGCTTCTTTAGACAAAATAAACTTTCTTTTGATGATCTTTTCACCCTGAGTTGTTGGCTTTTTACTGTATTGCTTTTCCTCAGAAAGAACCTTTTCCTTTACCAATGGAGAACTTGTTTTGTTGCCATACTGCCATCCAAAACCCAAATTAAATCATTTAAAAGCTTCGAAGAAGACAGATTCTCGATCAGATGTTAAACCAAAAAGTCAACATTTGTCACACTTGTTTCACTGCCTGTTGATATGCAACTTTAATTTGTAGAAAAATGATCCTAATGTGGCAAAATAAAAACACAGATAATGAATACAGAATTTTATGATACAGTAGTTAGGGTTGGTAACTGGAGTTTCATTTCAGATAGAAATATCTGAATAAAAACTAATGAAAAGTGAAGAGAATTAGAGTACTGCCCCAGTTTTTGAAAAAAAATATAAAATATATACATAATATATATTTAAACATACAGACCACGTGCAGCTGAAGACAGAAAACCATTAATTTCAAAGGGGAGCGCAAAAGAAGGAGCAAATCTACTGTATAGAGTTTTTTTCCCCCCTTGTAATTTAATTGCCATTCATTTATATAATTCACCTTGTAAATGAGATTTCATTTAAAATGCAGTAAATTCTTCGGCACAGTAATGAATCCAAGAACTGGTAACGAAACCTGCTGTAATGTGCTTCTCATATATATATTATGACTGACAACATGTTCATTTAAAAAATACTCCTAAATCTATTCACAGATTCCCCTAGTGACTGTAAATTGACACATCTAAGACCTAGAAAGAAGATGATGTCCCTCTCGCTAGACTAGAGTTAATTGCTATTATAATGGATAAATGCTGAAAAGACATGCATTGCCACATGTGCTCTTAATTATATTACATTACTGAGCATCCCTTATGCAGAGCCAAGACGTGGGGGTCTCCAAGGCGGGGGGGGGGAGAAATGACTCGAAAGGCTGAAGTGAGCTTGTGGTCTTTATACTTCAGTATAGAAGTAGAAGTTGGGTCTTTCCGCAGATTCAAAGCAATTTGATAGAACGGCTTTGAAGGAACCCAGAACCTTCTGCTACAGACTGTCAAAAACAACTACTTTTTCCATCCCTTTGGTCACGTTCCAAATTCAGGAGGGGTCTCCCAGCACCTTCTTAATTTTTTTTTTAAATGCATAGTATGTAATTAAAAGAAGAAGAAGAGTGAAGGAAATAAAAGGAGGAATTTATAGGAAAGTTAATCTTATGGGAGTGGGTTATTTTAAAAATACACTTGAAATGCCTCTTTTTTTTTTTTGGCAATGTTGAAGCTTGTACCTTTTAACAAAACCAGTGAAAGAGTGCATCAGGAAAATACGGTTTGTGCAGACCAAGACTGAGCTCATAAAAAGGTACAGTAATAGTCTCAATTATCTAATTGAACCAGTTTAGTGACTGTTTGATCCTTCTCTGATATACCACCCCCACCTCCATGAACTGCTTTTTCCTCAGGCATGCTCAGTGGGTTGTTCAGCTGGCAGTGTTCCCTCAAAGGATGGGGCCTAAGACCATAAATGACTCAAAGCTCTGCTTCTGATTTTCACAGCAGTTTTATTTTGCTTATCATGTGATCGCTTTATCCTGTGATCACACAATCTTTGTTATACATTACTGTCAATTACTGTCATTACTGACAAACATGTCTAATCACTCCCATGTGAGAATGTGGTCTGAGCCCTGTTCCTGTTATTCAATTAACTAATAATCACCCAGTGTGTCTATTTACAGTTTTTAGAGGCCTTAACAGCTTTTTGTGGTCGACCAGCTATAATATCAGTCTTTCCTGACCCAGAATGCCACATTTCTCGACCGGGGTGAAGTATTTCGTTATTACAACAGTAGTGCTCTGCCCAAGATTTGAGCCCACAATCTTCCAATCACAGTTCCAGAGTCCTAACCACTACTCCACACTAATGACTGCTACACCTGTGCTAAAGACTTCTGGCTGTTGGAAGTCCCTACACTGGAAGAGTGCAGGGGTGGTGTCTAACATATTGAAATGGCAAAAAGCAAAGTGGTTAGCTCCTTGGAATGATTTTTTTTCATATAAAGTCTCATCACCAGTCAAGAGGATTTGCATGGACTGAGTCAATCACCCTACACATGTACTCAATTTAGTTTGAAAGCTGTTCAGTAATTTTAAGATGGTATTCCATATTAACGTCTTTCTTATAGGTGTTACATTTTTGAAAGTTTGCACCGTTTTGTATCAATAGAAAAACTGCCTTTTGCTACAAAATATTGTACTGAACAGTAATCACAGCACTGGCACAACTAAAATAGGTAGTCGCTGTATCTGTGTCTTATTTTATTATCCAGCTGCTCATGTTGGCTGTCCTGAAACTAAAATAATGTGTTCAGAAAGACTTGTCGTAATTAAGTGGAAAAGGCAAAACTCCAAAAGAAATATAAAGTGGAAAGCTGTGTGCTGCTGCAGTTTTGGGAAACCATAACCTTCCTAAAGAACTACAGATTGCAATATGTACAAAGACAGTATATAAACCATATGGTTGAGCATATTTCAGTGGTTGTTCATTAATCATGGCACTGCTCATTTTGTAGATACTGGTCATTTAGCCATTTCAAACTCATGTTTTGGTTAATAATTCTTACATGCCTTTAACTAACAAGCTGTAGCAGTATGCCTGAAAATCAACATAGCAGTTCAAACAGTAGCACTCCATCTCCATGGAGACAAAGGCTCTTTGATCCCCAGCAGGCCAAAGCTGTCTTAACAAAACTGACAGGCACTCATCTCTGTACATCACAGGACAGCAGATTGTGTGTGTAGGGCTTTAACGTTACACTTTTCAACTGTAGCCATGATAAATATGTTTCTGCACAAACACATGTGTGTGTTTGAAGGAGAGCTCTGAGTGTGTACACCAAATTCAAAACAATACCTCTTTGGACTGTTCTATAAATAGGTCGAAGTCTCTTATGGAAGATTTCTAATGCATTAAGAGAAATATATAGCTCTGAGGATCTAGAATTTTTAGATAGTTAAGATTTCTCCTAAAGATGGAAAGCTCTGTCACACCCAGTAGAGACTTCCTCTACAATCTTCCTGCTAATTGTTAACAGCAAAACACATTCTAAAAATTCAATTTACACTCTACTTTGTAATAAATCAAACTGCTTAATGTCTTTCCTGAATTTGAAGAATTACACCTTGTGTAATAACTATTAACTACTGTGCATGAAACATAATATTGACTAAATCTGGAAAATATTGAAACCATGAAACCTTAATATCACCAACTAAAGTGTTTACGAAATGTTAACATACTGTAGGGAAATCCATTTCCATCTTGACAAAACTATCATTGCCATTTTTGTACAGTGGCCATACTATGTACAATATTCAGAATTTAGGATCAGTGTGTTCTAATGATTAAAGTTAATAAATTACCTTAATTTTTGAAGAATAATAACTTAACATTTATTGGAAAGGAAACAATGAACTACAAGGACTTAATTTCAGCATTTCATTTTGTGAAAAGTTATTTATCAGTACCATTTACCATGGTAAAATGTAAGACACACCTTTGCTTCATTCAGATTGAGTGAATTTGTAGACTTCATACTGTCACTTTGTTTCAGAAAATGAGTTCTTTGAGGAAACTGCAAGGCCTAGACTCCTGGGCATTGTACAGCCACCTTCTGTTCAAATTCTGAAATTAATTCTGGACAGTTTTCTCTGGAGCGAAGTGGTGACCTTCTGTCACAAACCTCTGTTTGGCAAGATGAAAACAGCCAAGAAGGTGCGTAATGTGAATTTCTACACAGCGAATTAATTCAATTTTCACAAAAGCCATTTTGGTACTCAGTCTTACCAGTAGTAGAAACCAAAGCTTGATGTTTTTTTTTTGTTGGTTTCTGTGTCCTTTCACGAGTTGAAAAATGTGTGTGTCCTAAGAGTTTAGCCACAGCAGGACATGTCCTCATCTGTTCCACCGGGTTCTAAAGCATTTCCATCTCGTTCTTCTAGAATGATTGCCTTTATTTGAAATTGTGAGGTGGGTAATGGCATGTGGGGTTTTTGATAGGATTGCGATCCGGGGCAGTTTCGGTCTCTGTGCCTCAAGCATGATTTGTCTACTTGTCTGACTTGCACTTCTCAAAACTTTGGCCAGTGAATGAAATATAACATGTTTTACCAAGTGGTATATTTAATAAGAAATATACCACTGTAACGTAACGAAAGCGTTCTTTCAGGACCCTATGCATCCGGGGAAGAGTGAGGAAAACACGTGGGGGATAAGCACGCAGGAGTCGGGAATGAAAACAGGGGGCGTGGCCATGGTGCGCCCATGGGAACCGATGCAGAACCCACACACAGCCAGTCGTAGAGTACATCTTGAATGCCTAGGCGTGAGCAGAGGCCACTTGATGAGGTTGTGGAGAATGTGTTTTTTCGTCTTTTTACAACCCAGCATAGACCTAAACTCTACTTGGTTCTCTGAAGCTCACACATTGACACAGCTCGCCACTGTAGCTTCATACATACAAACCTATGTACAAAATAAAAAAAAGGTCATGTTACAATTTTGTGATATCAACAACATAACTAAGCAACAAAAATTTTCTTTTGGCTCAGCTCAACATCAAGCAATGGGCACCTGTCTCACAAACTCAACATGTTGCCTTTTTATCAGTAAAAAAGAAAGTTCCGTACAGTAGGTCAGTATTTGTCGATTGCCTTGCTAGAGTTACAGAGAAGCAGGAATATGAATGATTTCTTATTGTCCAGGACAGGAAACAGAATCATCTGTGTTCTTTATCTTTCATGTCCTAGCAGAAGCACACTTTTGCAATAAAATTGCACTGGAGACAATATTTTGATTACTTAATATCTAGGTGATTACTTAATATTGCAAAAAACCTATACTGTACATTCTGATGTTTTGATGTTTGATGTACAGTAGTACTGAACACGAAGTGAAAGCCTAATGGGTAACATTGAGAAGAATTACCTGTAACAATTACATTAATTATTTAGGAATGACAAAAAATGATACGTTTTCCGTATGAAACAGGACTGACCAAATTAAAATAGGAGATAAATTTTATTTATGCACCCCTGGACCATTAACACAATGTACTGAGAGCACTGATTCTGATCTGGAGCATAGGGGAACACTAAACTACGGATCGAGCTGTGGTTCACTGTGTATCGGTAAATAGGTTTCATATCAGGAAAGTGAAATTTCAGCTCAATCAAACTTGCGGCAGGTACAGAGGAGGACACTGTCACAGATATAAGGACTGAACTCCTACACACTGTGCTTTTCAGAGCTCGTCATCTGCTTTATTACTAAAAAGTTAACATTTTGGTAAAGCAACCTATGGCGAAACACTGAAAAAGGCCATTGTGACCAAAACATTGGGTACTGAATAATCAATTATAAATCAATATTTATAATACAAGGCTTTAGGTCTAATATACCTTCAAGCTACTTATCTTTCTTCCAAATACTAACATATACTGTATGCTCGGTTTCCAAATCCCTTTTCCATACTGGCAAAGTGTTCAATATGAACTCTCCCAGCCTCTGAGAGGTTAATACTCAATGACAGGAAGATTTCTCCCTGACCAAACCAACCAAAATTTTGGGTTGAGCATTCATTTTATTCAACGTGCAGACAATTCCCTTTTCTTTCTGTATGTATATCCATTCAATTACTAATAAAACAGAAAACATAAATCCCATGCAAATAACCTATTAATGCCTCAATTTATATTCATGGGTTTCTCAAACTCCATACTAATTAATGGTTATCAAACATATCTTAAATCCATACAAAAAGCATAAGCCGATTACCTTAACTAATGCTTAACAAAGCTTAGAGCTCTTAAAGAGACAAGTGCCTATAAAGACATTGTAAAAGCCCCCTCCCCTTTCTGAATAAACAAGTGAAATTGTGCTGTTTTTATAAGACGAGGCCAAGTAAAATGTGTACTGCCTAAAGAGCTCTTTATTAGCTAGCCTGTTTAACCCAGACATGGGCACATAATTTAGTGCCTCTGTGCAAAAGTTAATGTGAAGTGCACAGCTGTTACAAATTCGGAAACATAAATTAAAAAGACAAGAAGGGGAAAAGACGACAATGCTCATTTTGTAACACAAAATGAAAGAAGCAAAGATAATGATGGTTCATAAGTACAGCACTGAAGGTGTTGAACGAGTTTGCAAGCTTTCATGCGCGCTTTTTCTGCACGTTGCTATATAAAAACGTCATGCAGCAAAAATCCAGGGTTTGAGAAATTTGCTCTTCTTTGTCTCAAATAGTATTTCTCTCAGTGAGCACAAGACACCTCATAACAGCATGGAAGTTTTAAATTGACAGCTGGGTGGAAGATCTTGGAATTTCTGACACAGTGCAGACAAAAAAAAACATGACCTGTAGTTCTATTTCAATCGACCTGTCACCAACCTGAGCAGAACACTGTAGCAGCCAGGGATAATTACTATTGTGCTAAAGGAAATATCACAGTTTTATTTTCTATGAATCATTCTTATTGTAGTGAAGGAAATATCACAATTAATTTTCTTCCACATATTCCCAGTTGAGAATAATTATGATTCTACTTAAAGGCTTTCAAACTGTAATAGAGAACCGCAAAACTAATTTACAGCATCTGTGTTCAGATAAGGCATATCCAATCGTAGATTAGTTTGCTCAGTTCTAAATGTCATCAAAGTAGAAAGTAGCATCTCTTAATAATGAGGATGAAACCAAATGAAAATCGAAAAAATTAAATTTCCCCAGTGATTTGTTTTATAATGTGTTGTGTGTATGTGTATGTATAGAATTAATTAGATGTTCAGTTTTCCCCTTTGTTAAAGATAAACATTGTTCCCCATTAAGTTAAGTCTTTACACATTGTCAATGGAATATGACACGAGAAAGGTTTTCCAGTTATAATGATATCATCCCAATAACCAGTCCTGTTTTTGTAATCAATACTACATTCCCCTGCATCCCAGCTATATTATTTAAAGGAATTCATTTTAGGATGAAGTATTAGGCTTTGTTAAGTAACAATCAACTAATCCAATAGCATATGAGCATGAGAAAACAACCAACTGCAGTATATCCTTGTGAAATTCTTGACTCTTGTTTCTATAATAGGCGATCAACAGTATCTGGATTTTAAAGTGTTCTTATAACAATGCAATAAATATTTTTAGCCACTTACAGGATGCACAGTTTGTTGCAGAAATAAGACGACTCACATCTCTGGCCCCCCTGTGACCAGAACTACTGTTTCCATTGATGAAACATGCAGGTAAAAACAAGTCAATTGCTATATTTTCAGCATTAAGCACAAGGTTGTGAGTACCACCACAAATACACACAGATGCCTCAACTAATTATCTATCGCTAATATACGTTTGCAACAACACAAGCTCTAGGCTATTTGGTCTTTCTTCAAATCCCCCAAAGCTTAGAGTTCCCTCTTCATAATGACACGTAGCTTGTTATACAGTAAATATACCTGTGCTTGCTGCAGACCAACACCTTCATCAATAGATCCTTGTGTTTTTACCATACCACAGCTCAGAAAAGTCATATCGGATATACAATCCACTAGAGGAATTCTGTGTTTTTTTTAACTTCAAGCAAAATACACACAATGTAGAGCTGTAGCTGCTATAAACACATTGTTGTTATAACATTGATTATTACCATTTGGTAACAAATGCCACCTAATACGATGTTTTATTTTAATTGGACCTCAAGTGCATAAAATGCATGCTTATGGATATCACTGCATGTTGCAGTACAAATGAGGCAATTCTGCATATGGCTTTATTTGTATCCATCTATCAATTAATTTGAAATCAGTCCAAATGAAATAAAGCTTTGCATTATTTTGTAATGGTTGTTACCTAATAATAGGCTTTTGATGCAGTATCAGCTATACATAGCACTGGAAAAAGGTTTTCCTTTTTCTTCTGTCTGTGTGAATTACTGTATGTCTTTTGGAAGCAGCTTTTGCAAGAGAATGAGGGGCTAAACTACCTCACCATGAGTACAACAACCACAGATAAATTAATCTTTATGATCTTTACACAAATTATCATGCATCACAGTCCCCTTCCAATTAGCACCGGAAACATTGAGCATTTGTCTGATCAGTAGGGAAGACGAGTAGAGCGCACCTCTTTTATCTTTCTCAAGAACTTGCATTTTTAAACAATACTTTCTCTGTTAAGAGCTCCACTGCAGTGCAAAGATAAAGCACTGCAAAGAGCGAAGTAAGAAAAAAGAGAAAAGGTTAGTGGTTGTAAAGAATGTATATAGCAACAAAAGATTTAATGCACAGATGTATTTATTATTGATTGATGTATATAAAACAGATGGCAAGTGAGAAGTGGCAGTTCATATATGAATAAATCAATATAAATATTAATGTCTGAGCACTTTCACATGTGCACACAGTGCATATAAATGTCATAGATGTACCTATATGTGTGTATATCATTATTATTAATTTAGTCTACACCTTAGTCCAAGCAGCTAACAAATGGTGATCTGTTAGGGTGTCATTGTAAAAGCAAAATAAATCTGTACAATACTGTCACATCACAGAATTACCATAACAAGGCAATCGGATAATTAAGACAGAAGGGTCTACAACTATAGTCTACAGCAGCAGAAGCAAAGCATCACATTCCAAAGGACAGAAATTAATGTTTTAAATCATATAATCTTCAGCTCTGTTTTCACGTAGTATTGTTAGCCACTGGACAAATCATACTGAATGAAGAGGTCCTGTGCTTTCAACAGTACTGGAGTCTTGGCTGCAGATATCCCTTTATTTTTGCAAGATGCCTGCCACAACTGGCTAGAGTGTACAAACATATTAAATAGTCTCAGTTACATTACTCATTTTAATTGGGGAGAGGGAACAATTGTTTCTTTTTTCACTTTTTGTTGCAGAACATAAATGATTTCTTAGGTCTTGCTTAGAAAATAAATGAGACACAGGTAAGAGTGTTGCAACAGAAGAATCTTGCTCTATTAGCTATGCCAACAAACATTTTACAACAATAATGCTGCATTTATGTACTTGTAAAATTTAACTTGGCAAATTGCCGCTGTTAGTGATGCCATTTCAGCAAATGGTTTATTATGTATACTAATAGTACAGATCATTTTGTAACCTCATAAGATGTTAGAAGTACTAAGAAGTACTACTAGCAGTAGTTAAAGTCCAGTACAATGTTAGGTACTATTGTAAAAAGATTACAATATATTATAATTATTTATTGCATTTATATAACACTCTTCATTTCTTAAAATCTTAAAGGATATCTATAAGAGATATGTAGGAGGGAACCAGGGTGAATTTGCACTAGGTAGCAGACATTATGTCCACCATAGCTGGGAGACCAATAGAAAAAATATATAGATGGCTTCTGTAAGAGGTGTTGTTGGACCAACATCTCTTCCTGCTTCCTTCCTGATGGAAATCTCCCAAACTAATGCCTCAGTGTCAGGATAATGGACACTGCTGTAAAAGGTGTCATCCTTCAGACAAGATGTTAAAGAGAGATCTTGTCTAATGTGGCCCTTAAACGTCCCATAACCTTGTTTGTAACAACAGGGGCGTTAACCTCAGTCTCAATTATAATCCAATCTGGGCTTATGCAGCCTGCTCTCCCAAAAGTCAAGCTTTAATTAAGTCGGTGAAGCAATTGTTCTTTTCTCTGCACAATTCACACTTCTACATAAGCACATAGTGAATATGCCAGTGCAGAATGGGTGAGGCCTTTCTCCCAAGTCGGAGCTACACTTCAATGGCGGGTGAGATGGATAATTATACAGAAATTGCTTTGGGGATCCTTCCTGAACAAAAGCAACGAAAAAATGCTATTTCTTCTTCTTCTTCTTCTTCTTCTTCTTCTTCTTCTTCTTCTTCTTCATCATCATCTAAGTGTAAATTGAGAATTAATGAAGATTAGCAAAGTTTCTACATTTTTGCTCTTTCTCTCCATGTCAAAATTAAAATTCATCATTTTTAAATTTGATCATTTGCTTTGGCACACGCAGCATTTCACTCTGCATTAATTACACTCCTGATGTGCTGCAGCCACAAGTCTAGCCTTCTGTGACATAACACCAAACACCACTCTGGACTTCACTGCAGGAAAAGAAGAGTGAGCAGGACATGCAGCTCTTCTCCGAGTCTGATCTATTGCAGGACTTTCTAAATACTGGCCTGCAATGGCGCTTTGTAACTGGGGAGTCAGAGAGCTAAAAGTACAAAGCTACAAATGACTTCAGAAGAAGCAACCTCTGGAATATTTGGAGTAAAATAAAAGGTTTTCTGTTCTGTACAATAATAACAAAAGGAACAAAGATATTTTTAATTGTGACCTGAAACCAATGGATTCCTGGTGCTTAGGGAAAAAAAAGCGCTTGTAGAGGAACTCAGAGTGAGATATCATCTGAAGTAAAAGATGAAAAGGTAGAAGGCTGATCAGTAAATTGATATACACTGGCAGAGAAAAGTCATTAAGTAGGCTGCATCGTACAGAAAACATCAGAGGAGATAAAATCATTAAGAGACATTCTTTCAGCTGAGATAAATGAAGTTTTAATGGGTTCCGCGGTAAAATATTTTAGTGCGGGGCTAAATGTAACACAATAATTAAAAGTAAAACAACCTGAGACAACATTTACAAGTGGATAAGGATAGGTTATGACAGTTGCTTCGGCGCACCAGTGTATGTTATCATAACAATCTGTACCTGTTCTATAACATTTGGAAAAAAAAGCTTCTTTTTTTAATTGTTTCCCTAAAGACCTTAAAGCAAACATAACCTGGACCAACCGCAGCACAAGAGGACCCTGAACTTAAGCCTTTGCAAACTATGAAATGGTATCTTTTGTACCTTTAGTCAACATATAATAGCTGTTGTATAATATGTTTTATAAAATAGGTTTCTATTTTCTGGTGGCTTTTAGGAGAAAACCACTTTTTTTGGTGAATGTACTACATCTTCTGTGGCATCTCAAAATGATTTTGTTGACTGTAATAAAAATACTGACCACACAGCACTCAATTTAGGCTGGTGAGACAAGCTGAGAGTGTCTTGATAAAGCTGTAAAGACAGCACATACTGTATGACAACCATTGAGATTGCCTTTCTCTTCCAATACAAACTGGTGGACAAACATGCAGAGGTCATACAGAATGGTCCCGGTGTGGATATGATCCCTGGACCCAAGAGCAGTGAGACAGCGGTTCTAATACTATTCAATTCAATAGGTACTGTACATTCATTCATTGTTCTGTATAGAACCAGGAAGGCCAAGTCTCTTGCTGCTGATCAGTCTCACTTAGCATTCCATGTATTTAAGTTTCTTTCATATGGCTGACACCACAGATCTTTAAAAGCAAACACTAGCTGCTTCAGTTACAGGTTTCTATCCTGCAGGAATACTTTGACAAGGCATGTGCAATTTTAATTTGTATACTTGTATGTATGTATAATCCAGTGCAGTTTATGTACAAGAGTATTTTTGTAAAATAGTGAGGCCATTTTACATGTATGTGCAGTGCACAAATTTAATATGTAATAGACTAATAATACTTAATATTACCCTTAAGAATAATGATAATAATTTTCCATCTTACAAGAATAGGTTTCTGTGATCATCCAGGGGACAGATAGTGTCTCACTTGCTGAACTGCGTAAGGTGTATAGATCTTAGATCAATGACATGATCTTTAAATAGGTTAAAAAAATAGATTTTGCTTGCGTTTAACAATAATGCAGTAATCCAGGCTACTAATGCCTTGTTTCACAATCTGTATGGCCTTTTCACTCCACCATTAATCTATGAGCTGATATTGCAGATGAGCTGCAAAAGAAATTCATTGACACTTTTCTCAATAAGCACGTATGTTAAACAGAACTTAGCTAGTTCAATAATTGGAAGTACTACTGATTAAATGAAAGGGAATTAAGTGTTCAAGACAACAGGAGCCCCTGTTGAAAATCCTTTGACCTGTGATGGAAGATATGCTGTTTTCAGGTTAAGTGCACAGTCTTCATGCCACCTGATAATAGGTTTCCTTCCAGCTCCTGGGTAGTGCCAATTAACAGTCTTCCATTTTTTAATGATTGGGAAGGAGCCAAGTATATTATCCTTCACCTGTGGTGCACATCATATGAGGACTGTGTTATTGTAAAGCTGTGTATGGAGTGTAGCAGTTAACAGCATGGTGGAGATCGTCCTCCATGTTTAAACTGGCTTGGATGGAGACCATTCACATCTTAATGTTCCTGATATTCATGATTAACTGTAGCCACAGAAACAGAAGATACAGAAAGCATGTCTGCTTTCATGTTCCATTAGCAATTTGCTTATTGTTTAGCTTGAATGCTTAACGAGTTAGACTGCTTAACTAGAAGGAGTTTCAGGATTGCATTTCAGATTATTTTGAAATGATTTATGGAATATCAATACTTTGGACAGAACACATTTATTCAGATCTTGCAAACAACCCTTCAGTTCTTTCTATATCACTTCTCCACTCCATCTCGCCATCATTATTATTATTAAAACGCTCCACTTGCTAATTGGAAATTGCAAGCCGTTTTGTGGAGTACGAGATCTGGAATTTTAAGAGTGAGCAGGTCAGTGAAAGTACTAGTTTACTCTGCTTTCTAAATTATGTCACATATCACATTTACCAAGTCATTTGATTGGAACTTTCATCATCCGGATTTAATTCATTTAATGTTACACAATAATCGGCTAGCAAAAAAAATGTTTCATGTATTCAGGATGTAGATTGAACTCATTTCAGCAAATTGCTATGGCTGCCATTGAATTAATTAGCTGACTAAATGAAGCATATTGGTACAATGCAGCATAGCTGGAATGTTCTGTTTATTTTCTTACATCAGATGCAGACAGTAAAGCCAGTTTGAATTATGGGCATTAAATGGGTGATAAAGTGGCAGTAAAACAATCTTAGTGGAAAGATAATCTGCCAAGAGACTGGTCTGGGTATCATTAACTTGACATTACGTAGATCTGAACCGTTATGTTCCTCCTGCCTAGATGATGCAGAAGAGAGTAACCAGGAACAATGGGGGGAAACGAATTCTTAAGAAAACTGCATGATCCTGACCTTTGATTTAATGAGTCAGCCTGGATCCATTTTTGCAAAAAACGAGGAAAGCTTTATGCAGAAGCAGCAGAGGTAAAATGGGTTGATTGACAATCATCAATTTGAAAGCCAGGAGGTTTTTTTAAAAAAAAAACTAATTGCATATTACAAATACAACTAAAATGCCCAGATCTGTCCGGGCTCAATGCATCCTTCTGGGACTGATGATATCCTGAAGAATTTACGCTGTGACAAGGCTGTTCTCTGCAACTAGAGCCAGAGGAAGAAAAGAGAGTTGTAAACTCAAAGCAGAAGCTGTGGCTTTTCACACAGAGGAGATAAGAAGGCCCACCGTACGGAAGTTCCCCTGTAGAAGCTTGAGGAGCTGTTGAATTACAATTCCTATCGATTGCTTGCTACTTCCATTCTTCTGGAATTTTTTAATGCGTTACAGAAATCTATTCACATAATTTACATATTTAATCTACTGATTTGCAATGACACTTTCTCAGATATTTGAAAGAACTCAAACAGATGGGAAGCTTTTAGGCTGCAGCGAAGTTTTTGTTGCTTTCTTTTATCATTATGTCTGTTATGTTGTACCACCACAATATTTCATCATGTATATTGTGTATTTAGGTCGATATCAACTTTATCAAGAGAGGAATGTGTTATAGGAATGAATATTAATTAAACTGTGCTGTTTCACAGTGTTGAAAGGGTAGGACTGTGTGAGGATGTTTCCAATTCTGCCTCCTCTGAGTATAAAGTAAGGAGCCACATCTGTGTAACATTTGCTATCATGACATTTTGAAGTAGCAATTAATACTTATTACATACAGTACACAACCTCCACCACACATTATAAGCAAAAACAAAAGAAAAGATGTCAATAGATAATTAATAGAAAATGGGAAAGTCATGGTTGCATAAGTATTTATTGGCTGTGACAAACCTAAATTAATTTAGGGCACAACATTACCTTAATGAGCCACACAATTAGTTGAGTGACTTCTGTGTGTAATAATAGTGATTCACGTGATTCCAGAATAATGTAAAACACATCTACCTGTATCTCCGTAAGGGCCTTCAGTCAGGTAATAAATTTCAAGCAACGTTTCAACCTTGAAGACTAGGGATATTTCAAACCAACTCGGGTACAAAGTTGTAGAAAGGCACAGACCAAGAGAAGGGTATGTCAAAGCCAATGGATATCTCTTTGAGCATGGCAGAGCCTATCATTAAGAAGCTGAAGGTACCCAGAGGCCCAGACAAGAGGCAGAGCAGCTGGACAAGGAAAGGCCAATAGCTAAGATGGAAGAAAATGTCTGTTAGTCAAAGCTGGCCTGCATGACAGAGAGACAATGAGGATGCTATTACTAAAAAACACCATCCAGCCTCTACTATAAGGACGGTCGTGGCAGCATTATGTTATGGGGCTGCTTCTCATCAGCACGCACTGAGAAGTTGTCAAGATAGAGGGGGAAATGGATGGAGTGTAGTGCAGGCAAATCAGAGGAAAACCTTCACTCTGTTAAGGATTTAAAACGGGGGCAATAAATCACATTTTAGCAGGACAATAACCCAAAGTACAAGACCAAAGCCACACTGTTAAGGCTTAAGAATGAGAAAGTGAATGTCCTTGAATGGCCCAGTCAAAGTTATGACTTGAATCCTGCTGAGAATCTGTGGAAAGACTTGAAAAATGTCCATGAGCAATCCCCAAGCAACTTGAGAGAACTTGAGCAAATCTGCCAAGATGAATGGGCAAACATTGTGCCACGTCAGTGTGCAAAGTTGGCAGAGACTCACCCAAAAAGATCTGAGAATGTCACTGCTGCCAGAGGTGCCTCCCACAAATATTACGTTCATGGGTCTGAATACTAATGCAATCCAAAAGCTCCAGTATTTTACACGTTAGATTTAGCTGACATTTGGTGCAACTAATTTTTCTCTTATAAGTCTTCAATATGAGCATTCAGCTTTTGAATAAAATGTTAGGTTTAAAAAATCCAAGTATTTGCAAGTATCATTTTTGTGATTTTGCAGAATGGGATGGCTTGGGAAAGGTCTGTATCTATCAACCCGGACATATTACAAAAGACGAGGTGAAATTAATTCAATTTACATTTTGTATCTTTAAATTTAAACACTGCTTCTCTCTGAGGACCGCATATCAGAAAACAGACAAAAAAGCAATTAAAAAATCCAAATAAGGAATGCTGAAGTGTGCACACGCTGGAGCTCTGTGCCATAATTAGGTTTGAACAGTTGGCTTCAGGATGCTGCAGCTGCATGCAGATCATTGTCAGTTAATGCTGTGGATTATTGGAAGTGTTTGTGAGATTCATGCCCGTCCCAACAGGAGGGAGATCACAGTGTCTCCTTAACATCATGTCCCAAATCGCCATGGGATGGAGAAGCCTTATTGGGTGCTTGATTTGTAAATGACAAGGTGTCAGAGATCACCGTGAATGAAAAAAGCCTCTCAACCAGGGACGACAGAGGTAACGGAGCACTTAACTGTAAAAGAGGCATAACATCATTGAAAAGCACTTTCCACACTTTTCCAATTCACCACTATCAATAGATGCTAACAAGGTAACTTAAAAAAAACACTTTTTAAAACTAGGAGCATCAAATACCATAATCACATTGTATTAGACACTACAACGTTTCATATTTCCACTCTAATGGACCTTACCAATTTCATTATTTTCATAGTGCTGTGATTTAAAGACACTGTGGATATAGAGAAAGGTGTGGAGTGTAATACTATTAAGGCACTTTTTTTCCATTTAAACCAGTAATGTCGTCTACATCAGCCAGATTTTAGGAACACACTGAACTATTGTACTATTTTTTCAAACATGTTTCTCCTCATTTAAGCATGCAATATTGGAAGGCAAAATCTGTACAATAGCCGTCCTGTTCAATTCCTGACGATCTACAGTGGTATAGTGTGCAGCGTTATTTGAAGATTTTCACACATAGTGGAGAGAGCAAACAAATGCGGTTGAGGAGTCAAAGGATAAAACTGTTACCTTTTAAAAAAATTATATTTGTTTAATTTGCAAACATGCATGTTAGATTTTTTGTGTCAGGAGGAAGTAACAGACAGTCTCAAATTATTTTACAATACCAGAGATCAAATGAATCATACCGTAATCAAATTACAATGCCGGAGATGAGTTTCAGGGAGCAAAAATTAAGCACCGGTCAAATTCAAATACTGTTGGATAACCTGCGAGAAACATCAATTTAAACTTACCTCCACCTGCTTTGCCCGGAGAGGAATCACCACATCTCTGAGATGAACATTCAAGAGTACAGGTGACATCATTACTCTGTTGGGCACTTTTGTTATTCAAAACACCTGTGGCTGCATTTTGATGCTATTTTGAGCTGCGTCATTATAATCTAAATAATTAACTGTTCACTTTGATATTTTTTTGTTATTTCTAAAAGGCACAGGAACATCATTTGAATGTTGTATTTTCCTTTTATATTTTCCCTAAACACGATGTTGCCAACCTCATTTGTTTGCACAGAACTGGATTAGACATGTTTTTGAAATGCACAGCATGCTTGGATGAGTGAAATTAGCTAGTTTTCTGATGTTAGATGACTGTATTAAGGTGCACTGTGCGTATTTCATTAAAACATCACAGACTTCACAGTTGTGAGAAAAGTCCATTCATTCATTCATTTTCTAACCAGTTCTTCCATTTGAGGGTCATGGGGGAGCCGGAGCAATGGGCACAAGACAGGCCACACCCTGGATGGGACACCAGTCCTTACTGGGCAGACAGACACACACACACACCAGGGCCAATTTTCCCAGAAGTCAATTCACCTACCAGAATGTTTCTGGACTGTGGGAGAAAATTGGAGTCCAGAGGAAACCCATGCAAACATCAATTAGTTAATTAGGATACATATACTGTATGTAAGGTGGCTTTTTGTCTCGCATCTTCAATTCTAGCGAGTGTTGAGGCAGCAAATCACAACATTTTAGAATGTCTCTTATGGTTTTTCGAAGATACAAAAAGGATGCTTTTAGATTATTTTTTTGTCTCAGTCTGAGCTATTTGAGAACAACTTCTACTCACTGAAATGAGAGAAGTCTTGTTACAATGGTGCTGTGCAAAAGCAAGCCAGACGTTTGTTGCAGTAATTGATTAAGGAAGTGAAAATTCAGTTTGCTAACATCATAATTTTTAACTTTGTTGCAATTAGAATAATGGTGCACTGAACGTGAACATCAATTTTGTGCCTGTAACCCCAAAGGTAGTTTAATGAAATCAATTAATAACTGCACAGTAGTAGTCTTGATTGTGTTTATTTTTGGTTAGGTAAGGTTGCAATCAAAAGATTTCCGAATTGAGAAAACTAATTAAATGCCTCTAGTAGCATGCATTAAATACTTACCTAATAAGAGACATCCTGCACTCACCACAGAGTTCCATTTATACCAACCTAATTAATTTTCTAAAACTTTAGAATTTTTTTAATTGTGAATTGTTAATATCAATCTTTCACTGCACACTTGCTCAAAGGCACATACGGTAATGTTGCAGTAGCTCAAAAGTAAACCTAAGTATTTATCTCCATGCAATACAAGTCACAGGCTGTGGTTCCTGTGACTAAGACTCCCCAGGTGGATCCTTGTTGGTAGAACACCCACAGAACTCGCAGGGCTCAGTCCTTACAGTGAGCACCTGTGACCTCTCAGCTCCCAGCTACAGTACATCCTTCATTAACTCTTATGCTGCAATGCTCTCAAATGCATTCAACACTATATTTGATTGTGTATTTCTATTGTTGCACTTGTTCACTACAAAACAGAGTACAGATCTAAAATTCTGCTTTGTATCTACACAATTTATACTGTATATGCTTGCAAGTATGAAGGAATTTAAGAATCCATTTATTTATTTCTGTATTTTCACATTTGCGTTTTTACTTATTATTATTATTTAGAGCCTTAAAAGTCAATACAAAGATCTTAAATGTGACTACTGTATATAAACAACCGTTTTGGAGATGTAAGTATAGGAGAGATATGCTGCCAGGGTCTGGTGTGATTTTGATGTCAAACTGCAGAGTTTTGGACACATTGCAGCTCACTGAAAAGAGTATCTCATAGAGCAAAGAGTTGCAGAAATCAGGCCTTGAAGTTATAAATGCGTGAATCAAGATCTCAGCTTCGGACATTGATAGAAATTCCTAAGGTGAAAAAAAAAAGAATGAATGGGGAAGCCATCCACCATCACAGTGAAGCCCTCCAGCTTTTCCAGCTAACATTTGCTGTCCACCAGTTCTGTTTTGTCACTACTGTATTTTACTGCTGTACTTGATTTTACATGACTATAACCATGACTATTGTTTGCTTTTGTACCTTAATGTCAATTAACCAGGATAAGGCCTGCTAAGCAATATGATAGATACAATACAATAGGTATACCATACAGTATCAGATACGATAGGTTTTTAACAATTGCCTAATATATTTTCACTAACCACATATTTCAGATCACGGGTTTTAAAAAACAGGAAAAAGTTACAAAACGTCTTCAATAAATGCAAAATGTTAGACCGATGCTGAAGGCCTGTACTTTACAAATGCAAGGGTGGATAGCTGTATACAGTGTATGGATGGAGAACATGAAACTGTTCCCTTTTGTGATGTTGGCTCACCTGTAAAGCACCTGCAAGGGTAGTAATACCCAGCCGATTAACAGCTGACGATTCCACACTAGGAAGATGTAAAAGAGAGAAATAATTAGTGATGCTGAGGTTTCCTGAAATTCGAAATTTTCAATTTACCATCAAGTCACAAAGCTTGGCTGATCCTCCCACTGAAGAGCGCTTTATTTGCCATGCTGTAGTACAGCATCCTGTGGCATGGTTTCAGCACATACCTGCAGATTGTCAGAGATTGATTTGCTCTAAGTGAGCTGATCTCCGATGGCCTTGTTGTGCTAAACCTAAAATTGGAGACAGATTAAACAGTACAAGCACCTAGAAAATGTTCATAATTCTTCAGTCAGCTCAGCTGTTATGGATTTTACTGGATGTGCTTGTTCCACCTGAGACTCAGAAAAATAAACTTTTGTAGATTTGCCCTAATGCTCCTACGATCTGCAAAACGTCAAGCCTGTTATTCTGAAAAAAAAGCATTTAATTGATAAGGATCGCATCACTCAATAAATACCATGGTGATACGTAATGTATTCATTTGCAGGCACGCTCCAGCCTCACTTCCCAAACGGGGAAGCTTTTACATCAGTCCAAACAACAGCTGCTTTCGAAGCCTCTGATAAAAAAAAATCTATTATAGACATCACCAAGGCAACATAAACAGAAAAACGATGCATAATGAAATGAATTTCTCCTTTCTAATGTGAACACGCTGCCTATGATAGTGTAACCTTTCTTTAAAGAAAGAGCTTTACTCTTTCTGTGCAACATTTTGTTTACGGAGATAAATCCAGCTCCTTCACACAATAACCTAAGGGAAACTGAGGAAAATAAATCTCTGGTGCATCTCTTCTTTATTATAATGTTTCTGGGACAACTGCATTACTTTAATGATTTGGTCTTTCTTACACTCCAGAAACACATTGTGGGGGCAACACAAATAACAGAGAAACCAAGTCGTGAAAAAGTATGTCAGATAGACTTACTTTTTGCTGATCGTAGCATTAATGGCAGAAATTGTATCCTATATACTACAGTGCTCTAGCACTCTAGTGTAACACATTTAACTACTTCAGGACATAACATTTAACACCCAAAGTCCAGAAGTTCAAGATCTAAAGTCAGGGCTCTGCATTTGGCACTGCATTATATCACAAGTAATTTGATTAGTAGTAAGTAAGTATCATTGATTTTCAATTCTTTTGGATGAGAAGTGCAATACAAATACAATATAAAATAAAAATAATAATAATATTAATAAGTGTACTGATCTGTACTGATTCTTTTATATTGACAAGTTTTAGCTTCCCAGAGAACTTTGGCACTCTACGTATTCAAGACAGGTTCTTGGAATCATGAAGCTAGTGTGTCAAGTTCAGCCTCTTGTCATTTCATCCTACAGAAAGGTTTTGTTTTGGTCTGATATTGGGCAGACTCCAGTGTACTTTGGAAGCTTTTATTGCATTATCTAATTAATGTGCAGGAAGAGCAGACAAGACAACAGTATTATATTGTCAAAAATATATAAATATAAAAATATTTTACAGCAAATTATGTGACATATACAGTACATGTATTTTATCATGAATAATAAACCTACAGGATTTGACTTAATATTACATATAGTGTCAAAACAAGTGTTTAATACATTCAGCTGGAGTGCTCTGAAGCTATTTAATTGTATGTAATTGTAATTATCTAATGTTTTCCTATTTTTATAATTTGTATCAGTTCAACAACAGGCAGTGTAATAAAACTGTCTGCAAGTAAATCCAGCAGTGGTCACTGAAGTTATGAAAACACAGAATAAAAGAGTCGAAGTGCTCTATGAAGAAACATATTTACAAAAAGCAAAAAAAAACAACAAATTACACAGACAAGGCAACAACAATCAGTCAAGACTAGACAAAGACAAGCTCGCTTCACAGCGACAGCCAGGTTAAATACTCTAAGCTCCACCCAAGTTCCTGGGGAGACAGGAGACAGGAAGCCTCCATTTACAGCAGGGATGAGACGGGCTCTGTAAGTCTGGCCAACATGGTGGATAAGGACAAGAGTATGGATCCACAATAGGTAAGATGGATACAAAACAACCCATACAGTACGTATTTTAACTTATTTATAATAATTTACGCAATATACAAAAAAAAGTGACTTTGTTCCATGTTGATATGGGCAACAAGTAAAGAAATTATAAAAGCGGTTGATACCTGATACCTGATAGTGGTAGAAACGTCCAGCAAGAATTAGTATTATTACAACTTCAAAGGGTAGATGCACAAGCCCAGTATAGTGACAATGTGGTTCCCTAAATTATAATTAGGGTAGTGCAGGATTAAATATAATTGGTCTGTGAAATAAATGGATAATGTTCTTTAACTTTATATGCATACCTTATTTTATCACCTAGCTAGGCTTGGGTGATAAAATGCTTTGCTCAGTTTAACTAGTGTCTCTGCATATAGGTCATGCCACATTGTTTTGGCCTGCTAATAGGTTGTGTGGGCTGGTTAAAATTCTAGTATTGGTTCTCTTTTCCTTTTTTTTACTTGAGCCAGATGCATCAACCACTAACCCCTCACGAGTTAAAACAGCCTCCCTGCTGAGTCCAATCAGGGCCCAGAATTGCACAGAATCCCATAGCTCTCAGCCTGCCAGCCACAGCTGGCCATTTAATACAAATTGCTCAACATGAGCTACTGACTACCAGACCAGCCCACAGACTCTTAAGACAACACACACACACACAAACTGCGAATGAATAAATACATATTTGATTCACATAGCTTCTGTCATCTCTGTGTTCTCTTTCCACTGT
This sequence comes from Atractosteus spatula, assembly GCF_055471065.1. NCBI lineage: Eukaryota > Metazoa > Chordata > Actinopteri > Semionotiformes > Lepisosteidae > Atractosteus > Atractosteus spatula. The sequence goes on along the minus strand of NC_142714.1, from coordinate 47,445,402 downwards.
TTTTGGAATCCGATCAATAGTTATGGAATATTAGCAAACCTGACCAGCCTGAGGAAAGCTTTACCAAAGTAAAATTGTTTAAGAGTGGAACTCTTAGAGACTGTCGAGATTGGTTGTCATAGATACCAGTAGGCAATTTCAGGTCTCCAGATTACACACTGGCCTTTAGCTGTTTGATTATTGCATCATTATCTTTTTATGTGGGGAAGGTGCTCTATAAAATTATAGCTAGGGATCTGTAAAATCACCAAAACTTAACATTCACGAAAAGCAGCAAAAAGAAAAGAATAGCTAAATTAAACTGCATTTCATCTAATGGCTGTGGGCCCGTTGGGTTTACAAATGAATCGGCAGGGAGTGTATGAGTTAGTTGGTGATGCAGCATTCGAAATTGTTTCTTTAATATTTAAGGAGTTTATCAGAATTTCTTTGAAAGCGTATAAAACGTGATAATGTTATGAAGAGGCGAGCTCAGGCAGAAAGCCGTGTCATGCCGACAGCCTGGAGAATCCAGAGAAGGCTTGGAGAGGGTTGAAGGGTTGGAGATGGGCAGTTATTATGGAGGGGGGGAGAGTGCAGCTATTTGAACAGATGCAAACAGGGCAGCCAGCAGATTTACAGGCAGGGAACCCATGCTTGAGGAGGCAACTGGCCACAGACAGGTAGAACAGACTGTGTTCAGGACGGGAACAAGTAATAGGTTTATTCCATGCTGAAAAGAGAAGAGAGAAAACACAACGTTTCGGCTGTGAAGCCTTCTTCAGGTGTCCGGACAGAAATGCGTTCAGGACAGACTGGGGAACTTTCGGAAAGGATTCAGGCAAAGAACCCTTGCTGTGACTCGGATTACTATTGCTGAGTGCACTACTTGTGTCAGACGGTATCTCAGTGACAGAGCATCAGAGCAGTGACCAGAGTTTTGAGCACCTGGGTTTGATGGATTAAGTACCCATTAATTCTTCAGGAAACAAAAAGACTATTACAATTGGCCGATCAAGTCGGAGCTGTTAATTGGACAGGTGGAATTTGTCTCCTCGTGGGAATGCTCCTGCTTTCTGAGTAGACTGAGGGTCTAGGTTGCCTCTAGCTTGCCCAGGGTTAAAAGATTTTTAATATTTGTTTTTATAATGTTATGTTAATGTACTGTATATTGTGGAAATACTAAGTTGACCCTCCAAGTAGGGTTAGGGTTAGCATTCACACAATACTTAGACAATTTTTAAGATCACCACTGGATTATGAGGCCCAAGTCAAGTTTAGGACAAGTGATTTCTTGCTCCTATCTGAATTTTTTTTTTCAGAAACTCTGGGGCCTGGATAGCGCAGTGCACTGTGCGGTAATTGTATCCCAAAACTGAGAACTGAGTCAGTCGGAGAGTTAGAGCTCCTGTTTTCAGTAATGGCATTTTTCCTGTTTTATCCTTCTTTTTTTGGCAGAGCTGAAATAGCCATGACCCCTGGTTAGGTTGAGCACTTTTTGGATGAAAAAATTGAGATGATGGTGGTATGGCCAAAGATTAAGTGAATAACAAATATCATGTCGTTAGCAAATTTGGATTTGATTTTGGATGAACATATGCAAACAAAACGTTTTACCGATGATTTAAACAGCGAAACTTTTGAAACACAAAGCTGGCCAGCTGTAGGTCTGCTCCTGTCTGAATACTATTTGCACAAGTGGTCTGCAGAGGAAACTGCAGGACAACGCTGTCAGGTTCTTGGAAAAGTGTAATAAGTGTATTTGGTTTCTTGGTTTGGCACAGCAGGGCTTCTGGAGGCTTCAATAAGCCATGAGTGTTTCTCCTCAGACATTTTCAGTGCATTAGTAGACAGATCCAATTTTTGAAGGCATGTTCTCATGATGTTTTATGAGTTAAGAAGTGTCCTGAAGTGTTTTGGGAGAGTATCTGTTCAGTCACAGGATAGTTTCCTAATTATTTTTCAAGCTTGTAACTCCATAATAAAAACGAACTCAAATTTTCATTAGATTTTATTATCCCAATTTCTCCCCTTGGTTATCTAAACTCTTGTGGAATATTATTACTTACCTCCCATTGTTGCACAATCCTTCCTTTATCTGTACACAAACTTAAGCCCAAACCTGGGGTGCTATGAACATCACAATGCTTATATGCTATAATATTCTAGCATCAAATACCAACTTAAACAACTGGAGTGTTTGAATGCCGATGAATTCAATTGTTTTGAATTTGATTAAAACTATAAATGCAAACACTTTATGGACTAATTTAGAGCTGCTTGTTTTATATAATTAATGGAATTAGTCTAGTTTAACATTCAACTATTGTAAAATCAATTAGTGCTGAAAGTGGTATTTTAAGATTATTCAATCTCAAAGATGTATAGACTGTATCTTGCACGATATGTAATTTGTGCAACATTAGCCCATTTTTGCCGGGAGATTTAAGACTCATACAAGGTTCATTGAGCATTTATTTTGCCTCTTACCTCTTCACTGCACTGTTGTTGGTACATTTTATCCACAGCTCCACAATCTTCTGTGTTAATGTTGCAACAGCATATCTCCTTCAAAAAAGCAATTAGCACTCTTTGCATCTTCACTTGATCCCAATTGAGCAAAACGTTATTATGGCCCTCTAAGTATAGGATTATCATTATTAACTTTAATTATTTAAATTATTAGGTTTGTGATTATTGAACACTACTGTACATACTTCTCTCTTCTGTTGCAAATAATGTTATTGAATGCTTGAATCAACAACTGGTGAAAATAAAATTGCACCCACATACAGTACAATACTGTACATTAGTTAACTATAGGACTGTCACACGACCTCAATCGGCTCTGGGCTTAGTGATGAACATTACCTGTAAAACCTTCCTGAGTGTTTAATAAGGCAAAACACTCAGCAGCTGTGATATGAAAGTGTTGATCATGTCGTTAACTAATTAGCCTCAGTGTTTTCAAGCAGGAAAAAGAATCTTCCAAAACCATGTTTGAAGGAAGGTCACAGAAATGTCAATGAAAGAATGTCAAAGAAATACTAAAAATGTTTACCACTGTGTTTAAGGTCCTGTTGCCTTTTTATTATATTGCATTGTAAATAATTATTCCGAGCCAACATGAACTTGTTTCTTAAAACGATTCCCCCAAAACTACATTCCCCAAGCCGTACTCTTTTTCTCATTCCTAAGCAGTTCACAAACTATCTTTTTTTTTCTTGTCAAAGTTAGTCTTTTCCAGAATTCACCTTCAATAGTCTTGAATTTCACAGAAGCTGTGCTCCTTCAGAGAGTCTGTTTCCTGTGCTTTTCGTGCTGTGTGTTTAAGCAGCAAGTTAGTCAGCAGGTAATCTGTTTAGAGACAACAAGAGAATCCCCACACAGAGCACACGCTGGCTAATATGACACGCAACAAGTCCACAATTTAATTACATACAAATTAAGACAATGCAAGCGACTCCTCTGAACCTGCTAATACTGCAATGTTAGAGCTTATTGACATGAAGACATGCAAAATCTCCTTAATGATGATTCCAGTTTTCTCATGCCTACTGTATGTGAGCAATGTCACTGTGTTTTATTGCCCTTTACAGAACTGTGAAACTAATTTTGTTCCCAGAGAAAAGCCCCCAACAAACCTTGCCCACTGTCTCTTTATGAATCTCATCAGTTAAGCTTACACCTGACTAAAAATAAAGACTTTATGCCTGAAATGCAATGAGGCTTGATTCTGCATGGTGGTGAATGAAAATACAGAGGAACACATTTTGTAATCTTAAAAAACTTAACGGCTATAAAAAAGAACATTAAAATCTGACAGTGGATCACTGGTATGAGGCTATAAATAAAACCATCGCATCTATTTTAAATACGGTTTTATCCAACAAAGGGTCACGGTGAGTCCAGTTGAATAGACAGTGGGTGGAATGAAGCACCCATGGGTGTCAATCCATTTCTGTGCAAACACACATCAGTCATCTGTGTCCCTGGGCACACAGCCCATTCAGGCCAATATAGTCACACGTGCTCAGGGAAAGTTCTGAGATTGCAATTAAAGGAGACAGCATACCCTTGTGAAAGTGGGACCCAATCAGACCACCTGGCCAAAACCGCACATCCACAAGGTGAACATGCATACTCCTCACAGAAGGTACCTAAGGCAAAAATGAGCCCAATGCTGTGAGACCTCAAAGCAACCACCATGTCTATTTGCTGCCTGCTCTCATAAAAAAAAAATCAAAATTATATTGAATATCGAAATAGAAAAGAAAGTTAAATCCCATATACTTTACACAAACAGTAAGGGAGCTTTGATCAGAGGTATTTTTTTGATCTGAGGTTAATGTATTTCAGGATGGTAACTTGTGATGGTTAATTCTCGTCTTTTGGTGATTAGCGTGAACCCTTGGAATGAAAAGCAGGACTGCTTTAGAACTTATAATTAGAGGGAAAGGTTTTGACTTTTACTGCTAGATATCATGGTCTCATTCCATTGAGACTCATTCACATTTATATTCTATTGGTCCCAACAGCTTCAGGGTATTAGCAGAGAACTGCAGCTGTAGCAGCTAGCCATAGGTCATACTATCAAGTGTGTTTTGACCATATCCTAGAAAACCATTAAAACAAATATGTTGTAGAATTCTTCAGTGGCTCGACTATGCTGCTTGAATAGAGCGAGCAATGAAAAGGCCAAAAGTGAGGCAATTAACTTGTAGTAGTACATTAGATCGTTTTAAAGCCTTTTCTCTGTATGTGCTTCATTTATATTTTAATCCCCCCCCAGATCCAACCAGGAAGGGTTGAGATTTAGAGATTTAGCTGAATGTACTCGTTAGCAGTAGGAGAACCATTCATATAATATGAACTTTCAGCTATATGGCAACTTACAAATCTAGAAGCATTTAGCAAGACATCCACGTTCAAGTCAAGCAAGATAAATAGCTTAAAAGGAAAATAAAGATCTCTCGCTCTTTCATTTAAAGCAATTAAACTTAGCTTTTATTTTAAATCCAGACATTATTGTGCAAAATAATAACTATATGCTGTACATCCCATGTTAATTATTAAAATGTTTTTATTAGTAATATCTTATGAAAGAATATATTAGATATTCTCTTAATGCTAAGCAGAATTACTGAAATCCTTTCCACCATATAAATATTTTGTTGAGATTCAAGGATTATTTCCATTCTGACTAAAATATCAATCTTCTCACTTTGCCTTTGTTGAAAACTGAATGGCAAACACTGGGCTAGAAGAGGCTCCATGAATGTTGAATGTTGACACATTATTTACATCTTGTAGAAGGTTAAGCTAATCGACAATATCTAGTTCAAATGAAGGTATGTGAAAATTGTGTAATGCACTAGTAAATTGACTAGTAAATAGAATATTGTGTACAATTTTGGTCACCACGATGGAGTGGTTAAACAGACGTTTGGGAGGAGGTGACTTGCACTTCTGCTCTCCGCCATATCAATTTTCATCTGCTGTGCACCCCTCTTTATAACCTTTTCTTTCCCCCGTCCCATCTTCACTCTTTCAGCTGCCTCCCTGGATCATTCCCCACAAGTGAGGGGAGGGATTCGGGCAATCTTAACCTTATGACTATCAATTCCTCAGCCAGGAAAATTAATGTCAAACACTGAAATATTAAGTACCTATATATTCATGTATATCCGTCTGGTGTCAATGTCATTAGAATTTAACCAAACTACTGAATTATAGAAAATGAAGTGTTGCTCTGGAATCTGTCCAGAGAAAAGCAACCAGATGCATTCCAGGGTTTAAAGTAATGTCCTACTCTGATAGGCTGGAAGAACTGAACCATTTTAGTGTTAAAAAGACCATGAGCGGATCCGATACATGTAGGTACATGTTCCCCTTTTTCAGGCCATAAAGGCCCATGGGGGAATGGGGGGCAAAGGCCACCATTTTTCTCAAACTTCTGACACCGGAGGTGGAGGTGATGTGGTCAGCATCACACTACAGCCAGCCTATTACCCCCAGAAGGATTAACCCCCGGTACTCATTTGGAAAGCAGGCTGAGTGGACCTGGGAGCCGTCTGGAAGGAATTAGAGCAAGCTACATCGCTGATGTTTGATCGCTTGATCAGAGAGTTTATGACCTGATATTGAACCCGGGACTTTCCAGTCAGAAGCAAGACAATCCGATACATGTATTCATGTATTGGATACATGTATTCAAAATCAAAGACACTGAGAAAGTCAACAGGCTTCTTCGTAATAAACAGTGAAACAAAAAACAAAGGACACAAGTGGAAACTACGTGCAAGTACATACAGAGAGCAGGAGGTACTTCTTTATCTGAAGAGTTAAAGAAAATGTTAAAGAAAGAGTATAGAACAAGGTAACTGACTATGTTGTTGAAGCCAAAACCCTAGGTTCTTGCAAGAAAAGGCTGGATAAGATCCTTGAATCAATTAGCTACTAACTACCAAATGGACTAGATGGGCCCCCTCTCATCTGTAACATTCTTCAGCATCAAGATTTTATTCAACAAGGCATATAATTAGGTTTTAAGAAGTGGTGTAAAGTATTATGAAGTGTTTTCATGTATATGGGGCATTATGTACAGTACAAAAGCAAGCTGATTGATTGATGGATTTATTGAATGCAATAGGTTATGTCTGTCTGGGATATAAATTACGTTACACCATCAATAGCAGTCTGTGCAGAAATAGCAGCAGAGAACCATATGCAACTCTACATCTCTTTCTGCTAAGTTTTTTTTTAAACGTTCTGATTGCCAGCCTTTGAATGATGTGCACAATTGCTCATTTTAAGCTCTATGGGTCCTTCATATAAAAGTATCACCTTAGAGGTCTTTTTCCATTCTACTGACTGCCAGTCTGTGTTTGTTTGAAGTGAGTCATCAAGGACTATCAAAAAGCTAAGCAGGATGTGAGCTCCAAGCAACGGAAATTGTAAAAAAATTAAATTAGCAGAAGGATAATGTTCATGTAAGGAATGAACATGAATTTCACTGTAGAAAATGGCTGGCGTCTTAGAGGTAGCATCAACCTTTTATTCTGGTTGGACAGGAGGAAGCTTTTAAAGTTCCTGATAATGCAAAGCAGAAGATCTGGGTCTCTAGACACATTAAGGAGCTCAGGAGGAGTGCACTAAGCACAGCACTTTTTTACTTCAACAAACCTACAGACCTATATGGGAGTCACCTTATGAATCTGAAAGAGAGTCTTTGCTCCATTTTTCCCACTTGCATAGAATTCACAAGCCAAGTGATCTTCCTACTGCATGATAACTCAGCCTGAGTTCTCTACGAGGAGCACACTGTTAGTATCTCGCTCACAGAGAGGGGCACAGAATGTGGTAGCTAACAAGTCAACAATCTCCTTCTTCATGGGCGTGCAACACATCTCTCTTCCTGCCCTCTCCGGGTTTGCAATGTTCAATGGAGATTTTATTAGAATTTAAATCTTCTAGCTGATATGTAAAGAAAATTGCACTTTCCAAATCCTTCGATTTCAGAACTTTAGTTAGTATAGCTTCTGGTATAGATGGGTGATGCTGTCTTGCATTTTAACACTAAGTTAGAAGAGTTACTGTCATAGTTCTGAGTGTGGAAAGCTCTGCATTATTCTCAATGCTTTCTATTGTACCAAATTCCACAGAAAGGGTATGTTCTAACACTTTTAGTTATAAATAAAGTTATAGTTATAAATTTCCTATATAATATATAAATATAAACTGTCAGCATTTCAGGGTGATGCACCTTTGTAGAATCATCTTATCTTAAGTAGTGATTACAAAATACAGAAGAAATAATATTTATGTTCAGTGCTGTATCTTCATGGGTCAGATTTGCATTCACATTTTTGTGGGGTTGCAAATGTGTTGTGTGTGGTAGAAAATGAAAAGGTGCTGATTAATCTAGATGTATTTTCTTCTCATCTAAGCTGTTTTGATAAATTTAATTGTTGAGATTGTGATTATTGAGTTCAATGTCAAAAATTCTCTATGGAAAATTGAAAATTGCCCATGATATTTGTAATGTTCTGATTTTATTCATGCCTTATCGGGGACCCAAGCACCCATCTGTCTGTCTTTGTGTGAGCTGAAAATGAACAGGTAGAATTTAATTCCATGCTGAAAAGTAAAAAGAACGAAGAAAAAATGTTTCTGTTGGGAAGCTTACAAAGAACAGGAATATGAGGATGATGAGAACAAAGGAAAAAAAGTGAGTCAGACTTTGAGAAAAAGACAATGAGATTAGGAGGGCCAAAAGAAATGGCATTTTTAGGAAAACAATTCCAGGGGAAACACAGAGGGTGAAATCTGTGCATGACTTGAGAGATTCCGAAATATATTAGTCCACCCTTAAGAGGTGTTGGAAAGGCTCATTTTGGCTTCAGATGTATTACTGGAATAGGAAACTTGATTCCAGGTTGAAAAAGACAGACCAAAACGTCAGAGCAAACATAGCTGGACAAGATAAAAATAATAATAAATAATTTCTTACACTTATATAATGCTTTATTAGGACCCACACAGACTGAAGGGTTAGCACCCCCTACTGGCATCTCTACCACCTCTTCAAACAGCCAGCTTAGTTTTTCCTAGAAGTCTCCATCCAGGTACTGAGCAGACTCACACCTGCTGAGCTTCAGTGGGCTGCCAGCTGTGAGTTGCAGGGTGATATAGCTGCTAGCAAAATTTAGGAAGAGAAAGAGAGAAACTGTCTGCATGGAGAGATATTTGATCTTCATTTCTCTGACATGTTCATCTGAAACTGTCAGCCAGTGTTCTTCCTGCTTCACCTATGGAAATAACCCTTTCTACAAGGACCCTTAATTCCAAATGTGTTTAAGTCTCCAGTACTGATAGGAAAAAAAAAATAATTCTAGAATAAATGAGAGGAAATATTTGTATCTTCCTTTGCCAACAAAAACCTTGTTACCAAACCTTCTAACCTTCTTCTTTCACTGGATGAAAGATCCCATCTCAGGAAAAAAACTCACTTCCTGAAAATTCTGAGACTCAGGCTGACCTCAAAGGCCTTTACAGCTCTTCAGCACACTTCTCACATAAGGCTATCTCATCTACAGCCAAAAACAACCCTGTAATTCTCGCCATTACCAAAATTATTCCCAAACAAAACTGTTTGACACCCCTTCAGTGATGACTTCATCCAGACAAAGGCCTAGAAAGCTCACAAAGCAAAAACAAAAATTAAAATAAATTGGGATGTATGTTTTCAATTATACTCTTTTACTGCCTGTTTTCTACTCCCTTGCATCCATTTCCTGTTGTTTTTGGAGTGGCACCTTCAGCAGTTGCCGCACGCTTAGAGTTTAACGTTGAGAGGTTAATAAATTGTATTTGTGGAAAACACTGTTTTTGTTGTAAGGCTTAGTTTGTACACATGGTTCCGGTGAACCTTCCAGATGCCTAGAATTTGTTGTTTTTGCTTAACCGCTGTTTTAGAATTAGAAGGTGAAATCAAAGCTATATAAGAGGCTGACCAAGGCAGTAATCTTGTTACATCCTGAAGCCTGCAAAAGCAATAAGATTAGTATTGGGTTTATAAATTGAGAAACCCATCATGAATGCTCTTGCTGGTATTAGGTGTGAGAGGAATATAGCATTAGGTAGAAATTGCAAGCCAGGTCTGTTCTGTCTGTATGCTGCACAGACAAAGAGGAGAGGTTCTGTCTTCCACTTAGACATCTTTAAGGGAGCACACAAAAGGCAACTCACCTGAAATAACGACTGTTGACTCTAATGGTATACAAGTAACAGGACTGATTTGTCACTGAGCCTTTCACAGAAGGTGATGTCATCCCATGGGACCCCAGATAGCTTTGAAAAAGACCCGAACTGTCTGGATAAGGGGGGAATTGCCTTATACAGTATGTGTGTCTGAGGCAGGAGCTGGCTAAGAGTGTTCTTATCACAGCTGGGGGCAGAGCGGCTTGTTACTGTACAATAAACCCCAAATAAAGATGTTGTATTACTGGGTATACTGTTCCCTTTTCTAAGATGGATGTAAGAAACCTCTTCTTTCTAAATGCATTCGAAATCAATGGTGTAACCAGCTGCCACCACCTGGCACGAAATTAAGGAGGCCGGTGTCTGAGATGCCAAGAATGGAACATAAAGTGTGGAGTCTTTCACCAGAAACGTATTCTCTTCTAACACCTCTGAGTGCTGGCTTTATGTTTAATAGCCCACTAGCCACACTTCTGCTAAAAACACACTCCTTGATTTCAGTGCAACAAACCACAGGGTAAAGATTTTTAACAAAAATAATGTGGACAAAATGGGCTTCTCAGGACACTTAAGAAAGAATCACCTGAAACCTGGTGTTTATATTTAATGCCATATTAAGTACCCTACTATCACTGTGATTAAGGGAATCTATGCAAATATTCATTTATTGAAGTGCTTTAGGAGGAAATTGTATTTATTAAAAAAATGTTTATTTAGCCATAAAAGAGCTTTCATTCCTAACAATATAACAACACTATTTACAAAAAGTTTCATTCATGAACATCATACATTTATTTTTTAAGTACATTTTCTCCCATCTCATGGAATGAGACCAACACTACTTTACAGGGATTTCTAAATATTTGTCCCCTTATATGCAGTTCCATATCATTTAACACATCAGCAGCCTATCGAAACCTATGTGCCTGGAAAGATTGGTTTTATTTCAACTGGCTACTTTATTTTTAATCTGTGAGCCTTTTCACTTCAACGACACAAATCTCTTCCAATTGGCAAACGTTACACTTTCCCATCCTTGATGAGTTATAGGAAAAAAAAACACGGGCTGTGAATAAAAACCTTACACAAGAGTCTCTTCTTGCTACTTATTAATAGGTTTCTGGTAGTTTAAGATGTGTTTAAAGCGATAAACATGCATAAGTCCCTTTAATGAAGCATTAGACTCACAAAGTGAGCTAGTACTATTTCCCCAAAAGATTCATAATATTAATACACATCTACTGAAAGGCTGAAGAGCACAGAAAGTAGATTCTTTAGCTCTGCAGAATTGTTCCTTTTCCAATTAAATGAACAAAATGACTCCCTCTTGTCTGTAAACATTCTTATGTTCCTTATTAATTCTTATTAGAAATAGCTAATTAACTCTGTATTCATAAAGTCTGCTGTTCTTATAATATTAAGTGGTTCTATTCTCTCATCGCTCCCTACTTAATTGGTAAATATATTGTAGCATTGAGCCCTTGACTGCTCCTTCTCAATGATAATTCCCAAAGTTACTAATGATCTTCAGGCACAATGTCTTTTTCTCACTGGTCTTACTGCAACTGCAAAAACTATTTTATAAGGCTGTGTGCACCTTATACCCATACCAATAAATCGTACTTCATTGCATTGCAGAAAATGATCTTGTGCAACTTCCTTACCCCAAAAGCTGCCATAGCTGAGCCAGATGTCTTTCCCATGATGTTTTTCCAAATTTATTTTCCCCCCTTTTAATGCAGGTATCTCCCATCTTTACGAGCTGTTTGCATGACGGTGTTTCAAAATTAATTCAATTGTTAAAAAACAGGGATTACACCAAATCTTCCACTGCAATGAAAAAGCCCAAGGGAGGTTTTATTATATATAGAACCAATAAACAGTATTGATGCAATATACTCAATATAAAAAACCACACCCATTCTTTCTGTTGTGTCTAACCAGCAATTTTCCTACTCCAGCTCCTGGTTATGGTTGTTTTCTTGGCATCAGGTGCTTTTCCCTCATCAGGTTCTCCCTAAGACAGGATGATGTCTGAACATATGACTGGGCTGACCTTGTTAGGTAGTCAGATGCAACACTGCCTTCCTGTCTAGAGGAGCACTGAGAGTCTGCACTGGAGGGTGAACAGTTCAATCATTTCAGTGCCTGTCAGGCAATTATGAGCCAGGCGTATTTCCACACTCTCCTGTATTGAACTGTGTTTTCATTTATATCAATTACCACTTCAGCAGGATAGCCTTCAATCATGTTAGCAGCTGTTAGGCATTGGGTTTATCCCAAGACAGTTGACAGGAGGACCAATTAATTGTGTCCCACATGATCACAATACTTGAAAGTGTTTTATCTTGAAGGCAAAAGTTTTTAATCTCGGTCATGTGCAAGTAGCAAGTGGATACAGCCATGACCTTACTTGTCACATGGATTGGCACCATAACCGCTCATATGCTCTGCTAACTCATGCTTTTTTCAGAATAAACTGAGAGGAAACCCCAACACGTGCTTACATGGTGTAGAGAAAGTCTAAAATGGCTTGGTATGTTCTATATATTTTTGAATATGGCTTAGTCGTGTGACGATTCAATAAATCTTGCGTTAAAGGTTGCACAGGAGACAAAAACACAGTCAATCCAATTGCATTCAATTCAATTATTAAGTTCGAAGTATTTTCTGTGAATTTCTCCCATTCAGAGGGAATGACTGTAGCAGCACCACAGGGATTGAGAAGCAGGTGGTCTTATCTTTATTACCTCTATGAATTTCACTTATCTGAACAACGGCTGATACCAGCTCATCCGCTGATTATGTGGGGGCTACTAGTGATAAGATGAAAAATACAGTACTTGCTGTAGCATTTCATAGCTTGCTCTTTGATTGGATAAAACACTCAACCTTGGCCTCTCATTTCATATTCCAGCACACGTTTACATAATTACATTTCCTGGCTTACAAAGTGCACTCATGTGATCTGGTCTCCAAAACACCGTGTTCATTCAACATGTGAAGTTATTAGTCTGACTTGCAAACATTTGAAGGAGCTCCACACTGCTGCTTTGTCTTGATTGCTCCGTATCTCTCCAAGAAGACATTTGCCTGTATCAAAAACGTAACAAGTGTCACAAATGTCACTTAAGTGTTAGAAATACTATTTTATTTTCCACAGTAAAGACTGAAACCTGATGTTACACAATGCCATTAGTTGTCTTATTTAGCATAAGCACACATTGCTTTCGGTCAGTGATGTGTTACGTCTGTGTCACTTGTCATGAAACAAAGCAGAAGAATTCACATGCCTAAAGTCTATATACAGGTATGTACACATTGTGCTATATAAATTAAAAATGCTTTCATCAAATTGTTTGATAATTCCATCATTTTTACATATTCAATATTTCTTTTTAAAATCATTAATAATAATAATTACTTATTATTATTAATACTAATACTAGAACAAAAAAATAAAATTAATAATAATATTAATACTGATAATCATACTACTGTACTTCCAATTTCAACATTACAATATTGACATAAAGGCATGGAGAAAACATGTTTTCGATACAGTATGTGCAAATTTCAAGAAATGGGTGAAAACACAATCTTTCACCCCACTTTGGGCTTGGGGGGGAGCAGTGGTATTACAAATATCCGCTCAAGTAAAAATCAAAACGCCAGCTTAACATTCACAGAAATCAATTTGAAATATCAGTCTTTCACCCTTTTCAGTCTGGTGACATTTTTGAGTGAGAACAAAACACAAACAAATACTGCTTCTTATGTATCTGTGGCTTAAAGGTCAAAGACCAAATTAATAATTCCTGCGCTTTAAAAACTAACAAAAAATGTCAACTTAAACAAATAAAATGCCATCTGAATTATATACAGGCTAAAGCACATAGAATTGTACAGTATCTTTCTAAGCTGCTTAAATGGGTAAATAAATTCATGTGTGCTAGGAATGCAAGGAATTACTATAATGAATCATTTGTATTATTTGAATGATGGCACCTCCATTGGAAAGCCCATTTTAACAATTCAGTATCTGTTCTTTTGTTTCACCACAATGTTGAAATTGGGCTTCCCTCTCTCTGAGTGGCTAGGATGAGGGCTTCTCAGTCAACTGAATTATACAGGTGCATGAATTTAATCAGAGAGGCACAGTCTCTTCACTGCTTCACTGTGTGAGAGCCCCCTTGTGATTTACCTCTGGAGGCCCACATGCTACACCTTCTGGTTTCCTTTCCAGCTGAGCTTAATTACCTAATTGATGCCTTAACGGAACTAACAGGTTACTTGATTGGAATATTTGTCAGTCTTTTTTTTCCTCCCAAACGTTTTGCCATTTTATCTGATTTACGAAATGCAATAGTTAAAAGGCGACCTGCAACATGTCTAAGAGCTGCAAACAGTGAAATGGTTTTAATTAATCCTGTTATTAAGTCAATTAAGGATTTAATTGAGTAACTGAGAACTCAGCTGAATCATAAAATAACAGGTGTGGGGGCCTCTAGGCCCAGAATTGGGATTTCCTACATTAGATTAATCTACCTAGGTTATATGTAAGAACCCAGAAAATTGTCTATTTTAACCCATGGGGTTCATTTTTATATCAGTCATTTGCTTCAAGTCATTTAAGTAGTTTTCTTTTACATAGTTGTATTTGATTATGTTGTGACTTATCCCTTTTGGGTCTCCTTCTTCACGGTTAACAATAGTCATAGATTGTGTTCGGCAACTTGGAAATTGCAAGAGCAGCCTGTTGTAGACGTTCTGGGGTTAAGATTACAATGGGGGGGCAGGGATCATGCTACACATTTTCCCACCGGTTCAATTCCATGAGTCATCGGACACAAAAAGAAGTTCATTAGATAATTTTGTGTTGTTTATGCCCAATTCCATTGTCTAAATTCAACAGATCAGACATCCACGATGACTGAGAGTTTATTAATGGTAATAAACATCTGGGAGTGCAGCTAAATGGAGTTTCTGATGGACGTTTAGGGGAGATGATCGCAACCAAGGTCTCCCTCACCTCTGGTACTCTAGCTCATAATCCTCTATGGTGTCACTTGCTGAAGAGACAATAAACGCCGTAGTAAACCGCCCATTCCTCTTTCTTCATCCCTCCTCCACCCGCATCTCCACCTGTGCAGCTCTGAATTGGCCAACTTTTCGCTCAGCAAAGGGGTTTTTACTTCCTTTTCCTGTCTCTAACAGAAAAATGACACAGAATATTCTTCTTCAGATAAGCAAGTCAAGTCCATGCTTCTTATGCTGAACTCCTCAGTAAAGCAGTAAAGATTCCTGAACACGCTTTCTTCCTGGCTCATGTTTTTCGCTGCGATTCCACATCTATTCACACATCTTCCATCTTTTTTTTTTCTAGCATATTCTTCAGATGTTTAACAGTAACCGGCGTTTGCAAGCCGACTGTAATTCTCTAATAGCTACCTACCTAATTTATTTTTTTTCGGTGCTTTTTATATGAAACCTTGCTTTTCACCAATCAAATAGCCAATGTATTGCTCTTTTTTGAAAAAAAAACACATTATTGCAGTGCTAAGGTACCTTTGGGACTGATAAAGCAAAACCTCCTGATGTATAATGTGAGAAAGCCTGTGGCCAGACTGGAACATTCTATTTTTACTTATTAACTGCCTAAAGGGAACCCAAAACCAGTCCATGCTTTACAAGCTGCTTTTATAATCTGTTTTTCTTTTTCACTTGAAATGTGTATTTTTCTCCCCCTTTCGCCTCTCCCTTTCTGTCTTTACTCTTCTGAAGGTCACCCCAGCCATAGCAGGGCTGAGTGACTGAGCAGATGAGACAGTTTGTGGAGCTGATTTACAAGAACAAAGAAAAACGACACAAAATATTCCCCCAGTAACTCCCCTCCAGACAGCTCTAACACGGTAATGTAAACTACACTTAACAGCAGCTCCAACCTTACGGCTCTTTCAGTGTGAGAACAGAGGATTGAGATTTCTGTGCAGAGCCGCAGCTTTGTGTGTTATATAAGTTTTATTTTCAATACCTCTCTCTCAATAAGGGGAAGTGGTGCACGGTTGTGAGTCCAGAGACCCTGTCTTAGAATCTTAAGAAGATATATTTCTGAAAAAAAATGTGATATCATGAGAAAATTGGTTTAATATCTAGATGCAATCAACTCATCGTTCCTATGTCTTCCAAGCCAGGAAAGAGACCCAGCAGAAAACGATCTGCATGGTGGTCTGGTTGAAATATTGGTTTTATTTGCATTAGTTCTCTTTGGTAAATTCAACAGGCTAGCCAATGGCACCGTATTCAGAATTAGGAGGTTTGGGCGACTGATCGCCAACACTAAGGATACACTAATCAGATGCCAGAAACAAAGACAAATGTTCAGAGTGCATGGACAGATACTGGATATGGGCAGTATTTCTGAATAACGGCTGCAAGTTCATACACATTCTGGCTGAAAATCGTAAGTGACTCGTGCAAATTGAAAAATCATTCTGGTAACTCTTGATGTTGATCACTAATACAGTAGCTCCAACTCGAACTGAAAACAGACTGTATTGCACGTTGCTTTACCCTGCACCTGATTTTTATTTAATACTGTTTTCCACATTCAATATTAGAAAGTTTGTAGCTGTTTTTTTTTTGTTTCTCTGCACTAGAAAGTTTTAGCAAGTTACATAGGTTAGTGGCCATTTGTTCACATTATTCAGGTGGGGCCACACATTGGTGGTGGTAGAGGGGGGACCCCATTACTTGTAAACCACCTTGAGTGGAATGTCGAGAACAGTGCTACTGTATATAAATATAAGGATATTATATTGGACCTTTCCGGACACTATTTGCAACACGTGGGCAGGCCCAAACTAGAGGGGGTTACAGGCTTTTCAGAGTTCTAAGCAAACTTTTTAACAGCAGGCTGTTTCCGTGGGCAATGCTGAAGCAACATGTGATTGTATCATTAGCAGAATGGTTACCGCTACAGTGTGGCGTTAAATCAGCCTACGATGTGCCAGGGAATGGAGAGAGACTAATTCCACACCAAAAAATGGAAAACAACATTTTATGTTTCTTTAAAAATAATAAAATACAACTCTGCATAATATAATGTATTAATTTGCATGCTTTTACAAAAACCTCTTTATAATTAATAAAATATCATGACACCTTCTTCTCTGTCACCAAATATACTTAGAATGCCAGTACAGGAAGATTGTGCCAAAGACTGAATGAACAGTAACAACCAGAAGAATATACAGGAGTGAAAACTATGAGGAAGTGCATTTAAAATGTAGAGGAGGCACTACTTTGCACAAAGGGTCGTGGGAGAGTGGAACAAGCTAGCCAGCCATGTTGTTGAAGGTGGTACCCTGGCTGGATCCTTCAAGAAATGACTGGATGAAATCCTTGGTTCAATTAACTACTACTTACCATATATCCCGAGTAGGCCTAATAGGCTTTTATTTACAGTATAACTGTTCTTATGTACCTTGTAACAACTGGTTTGCATTACCACACATTAAAAAGCCGTCATTTTTACAGTCAATGGAAAATCAAAGTATTTAGATATAAAGCTTGAGGATTACGTCTGCTCTTAAACACTTTTCAAGTCCCTTGAGGTGGTCTGTGGTCCGTTTAGCATTTCGGAGTTCAGTGTTCCAGCCCTAGACATTAATATATCATGGCTAATTTGGGTCAAACGTGCTTTAAACAGAGCTGTTTTGCATGTGTCAAACAGTGCAAATACTTCTCTAATGTGATTTTTAACCCCTTTTTATTTATACTTTTTTATACTTACACCTTTTTCCAGAAAGGCAGGAGTATGGAAATTCTGTGGTTCACAGCGTTATTGGGCATTATTACAAAAATGGCACTGCATATGCATATGTGGAACATATCAAAGTCAAAACACAGCAAAACACCTTACTTTTAATTAATTTCTTAATGTGTAAGAATGCCTAACACCTCATTTAAAATGTGAAGATATGTTACAAAACGTACACATTGGAAATGCTCTTGCATTAAAAACAATAAGCCAACAGAGACTCTGCTGTGGTCTGGCAGCACTCACTGCTGTGATCTGCATACACAATAGCACACGCTGTGTAACAGTTGTCTTTGCATTGTTTCCTTCTGTAGCTTTTGCCACTGGTGTAATCTATTATTTATTATTTTAGCTTGCTTTTCATTGGTTTTACCCACATCCATCTCCTGAGCCCATGAAAGTACTGTACAAGAGGAAGACGTGTCTTGAGTTGCTAAGGTTACTGTTGAGCTACTAGGGTTGCCTAGAAACCATATGGCAGACATTGAGAGTACATCAGTCTTGAAAATGTTGTGCCTTGGGTTTCTTTTCTAAATTCCAGGTATCTTTAGTACTGAAAACATTAATCCTTTCACAAGGTGTTACCAAGCTTCATATTTATTTTGGTGTATCTGGTATCTCCCTAGGATAAATGGTAATGCAATTTTACTTTTATATTTACTTTATATTTTTAAAAGGAATATAATAGGCTCAATCTCACTGTAATGGAATTAAGCATAACCCTTTTGGTCAAGTGCAATTACAAGTGATTCCTGTGATTATTTACAATGCCTCCTTCATTCCTTATGAAATAATAGAAACAAACCTTGGCCGCCATATCAGATGAATGTACTGTATGTTCCTGTAAAACAGAAGATTAAATACTTTATTACGCCTGGATGACAGTACACTTCTATTATGCTTATTATTTTCTAACTTTCTTCCCATTTTCCCTGCCTAATTTCTAAGGAAATGTTGTATTAATTGGTTTATATTATAGATGAACATACCTCGCTCCAATTCTACATAACTTCTAAGCACATCTGCTGTTGATTACCTAGCTCAGATGTTTTAAAAATAAAGCCGAGCGCAGAAAGACCAAACATTTCCTGACAAAAAGCAGTGCATTGTTATTTTACGTAAGCATAAACTCATATGCTGTCCTTTTGACTTTATTCCCTCATTCGGAGAGAAATATATATATACGAGGAAGGCTGCTAATATTTGCAGAATAAAGCAACAACTGGATGCATCTTGACCTTCAAGTTAATCACATTCTGGCTGAAAATGTTACAAAGCAAGTCAGTGTGCTGCTGAGGATGCAGTCCCCATTAATTCTAGTGAAAGCTTTAGCTTGGGATCTTTCCAAACTACACTGTGTTTGAACTGCCCTTTCCAAAACATTCACCTAGAATAATAAACATGAGAAGGTTCTGTTCTCCATAAACATGGGGAGGCTTCAGTCCCAATAACTGAGAGCTTTTTCTCAGATTGACAGAAACCAGCGCAGCTGGTAGAATTCTGCTATCGCACTGCAAGCCTAGGAAAAGCCCAGAGGACTATACCATTCAGAACAAGACAGCATATTTTATAGTGTAGCATATTCAATAAAAAGTTCATCTTTCAGTATTGCACATTACATAATCTGTAATCAGTATAATCAATTTACCTACAGTATGATACTGTATGTTCTAGTAATAACAACACTCAAGTTTAAAAGGGAGAGTCGGGGGTAGTGCTTTCCTAGCTAGCCTTAAGAATCACTGAAAAGCTCATTTGATTTTATTTTTTGAAACGGAGTCACCGGTTATTTTCATTTATTCTCCACACTTCCGAACTCCTAATTATGAAGAAACTCCCCTCACAGCTACAACATTCATACAAGCTTGGAGGTGCTGAAGATGCACTTGTCTCCAGCAAGACATGTGGGTCTCTTGTGATTTCCCATACCGCAAATCCCACATTGCATGCCAGAGAAGGGCACCAGTTCAAACAGCAATACCTCAAACGTACAGGCATCCAGCATATATCCAGCTCTGCGGTTAGCATAAAGTACTGTATGTCCTGCTAACTGTGGTCTGAAAAGCATATTGGGCATTACAAAACTGAAGAATTCAAGGATGCAATCTCTAATTATCACTCTTGTTCTTGTAAAGATTCAACAGTGATAGTGTTCAGGTGCCACCTGAGAAACGCTTGCTTTTATTAACAAGGAATAAAATCTGTCTAAAAAATTATTTCATATTTGTTTCATGTAGAATAGTCTGCAGTCAACCAATTACTATTCCTACAAAGCTCCTATTCCTAAGAATTTTTAAACAAATCTATAGAATTCAGAAAGCTTTTGAAGACCCAATTTACCTGCTAAATATTCAAACTTTTCTATTAATTTGAAATGCGTGGGTAGTTATTCCAGAGCATGATTTTCTGAAAATTGCTTTCTTCTATAAAAAGGATACCAGCAGAACAATTGCTGACAAATAGAAAAATGTGCAATAAATACATTAATTAAATATTCACTATCGTTCACACTTGCACATCATTTAATAAAGGATTAGCGAGACCCATTTATAAGCCTTTATTGTATTATTTAAAATTCAACTTACAAAATACATTTAGGGATAATTGCACAGTACAAATCACTGACCTAAAATTAAAACCTGAAAGGGGGAAAAAATGACCTATTTGAATACATCATTGAATTTATTCACAGCTGGCTGTGCAGCATGACTTCTAACCTAAACTGCTTAAATAATAGTTTATGTAGTCTATTTAAGTTTAACTACTATTTAAATAGTAGTATGTTAGTAGAAATAGTAGGTAGACTAGACAAACATCTGTCAGATGACATTTAAGGCAGACTAGTGCAGAGCATTGAATGCAGGTAGTAAAAACATTTTCTACAAATACAAAACGAGAAACACTGAGCTAGAAGAGGCAACATATGAAAAAGACTGGTGTTTATGTTGACACACTATTTACAACTTCTATACAATGTGAGGAAGCAATTAAAAGGCAAATCAAACGCCAGGTATATAATCAAAAATGTCGAATTCAAACCAGGAGACTTAAATTTGGAAGTGCATTTAAAACAGTATGAACGGGGAGGACAAGAACGATTGGTTTAGCCAAAGGGTTTTGGAATTGTGGAACAAGCTACCTAGCCATGTTGTTGAAGCCGACACACTTCAACAACCAGAAACAACAGGAGAAGAACCTTGAAACAGTTAACTTCCGAACTATACGGACTAGATCGGTTGAGTGGCCTGCTCTTTTTTGCAACTGTTTTAATGTTCTTAAGTATTCAATAGGTTGGGACTATTTCTGTAGAGATAATTTGTGAAACTCTTTTTTCTCTAGTTTATCTAGTATTGATAAACTTGGTTTGTTTTCCCTGAACAACTCCTACAGTAGTTTCACTTCCTACTTTCAGGACTTTTGTCTGTTTGACAGATTGGCACTTGCCATGTGCTTTGTAAATAGAATAGGTTACTGGTGAATGGAGGCATCGTAGTTATATGCTTTAAAAACTCATACAGTACATTCCTGTGTTACAAGGGCACTACAAAAGTTATAATGTGTCCGTAAAAATTAATCACAGGAAGGGCAAAGCAAATTAATTTTTGCAGGGACTGTTGTTTTGCAGGACCTCAAAATAACACCATTTTTGATCTCTATTGCATAAAAGAGTATGTAGATGTATTTTTTTATTGTGCTGTAATATCCCGTAACGTTTTCAGTGTCACTCAGAGGACTTCACTCTTGTGGAATCTGGGTAGTGTTAGAATCTCCTGCAGTGGAAGGTCTATTCTTTTGATGTAGGCAAACGTTACCGCTGTCTGTGGGGTGGTGCTGTGTTTCTCTGAAGTCGGTGACCTGTACTGTTAGTGAACAGCAGTAGAGCTTCTGTCATCACACATATAGGAGACGATATATTGTCACCGTGCCACTAACCTCACCTCCGTGTTTCTAGTAATGGCACTGCTTTCACAAGGTCTCTTAAATGGAATTGAAAATCAGAGCAGAATTAGTTTCCTTCACAATAGGTAACTTTTCTATTATTATACCAGAGTCTGTATAATGACCTACAGTATTTCATTCAAAGTCTGCCTCTGTACTTTCTGCTTCTCAGTCAGTCCAGTTGCTGCAGCTTTCTGCTCTGTTCCAGACACAACAGCAACTATACTTGGCTATAGATGCTTGAGACATTAGCATAGATAATATGATAATCGCTCATTTAAAAAAAAAATGATGATAGGTTTTTTGCATTTGGCATTGTTGGCTGTTTCCAAAACATTAAAAAGGGAGCGTATTCTTCAATGTACAAATAAAAAAAAATAGTAGTTCTGCATTTGAGCCATCCATTTGTCCAGAAGACAACCAACCTTATCCTGGTTGCCGTAGAGTTAAGCAGAGATCACATGACATTGCCTTCCCCCACCCACCCACCCATGTGGCCAGTGCTTCACAGGAATTACCCCCTGTGAAATGATGGTTCACATCCATTCAGCTGGGTGAACTGGAGAAACTAGGGTAAAGTACTGCACTCAGCATACAACTATATCTCCAGCAGAGACAATCCCAACTCACCAGTTGTGAGTCCAGAGACTTACCCACTACACTATACTGCCCCAGTGATTTTCAGGCATACAGTACAATTTTTTAAAAAATATTTCTTTATTGTCCTGCCACACAAGCATATTGCTTAATTGCAGCAGATTACCGTGCATAAAATGCATTTACATAGTAAGATGCAATGTTGCAAATACATAATTGTCACAAGTGAATTAATTAATTTGAAAAAAGGACCTTATTTAAATACTATTTTAGGCACTTGCAAGCTTTGCATATTTTTGTATATATACATAAAATGCATCCACAGCATTAAAATCCCTTATTGCATTTTTTATCTCCTTCTAGGTTGATGTGGAGCTAAAATTAAACTGTGTTTTTGTGACTTGGAATCAGTTGACAGGATGTCTCCATCACTTTGCGGCCGGAAAGAAACAGAAATATCATGAATGTATTCTCAGCTGGTACGCCAGCCAAAAGGAGTAATAAAATCTAGGCTGCTTTTAAGGCATTACAAGCTTTATTTTCAGATGCAGGAAATCGATTATGATCTGTGGAAAATCGTTCCTCTATTACTGTTCCTGATGTGCTAACTGCCCCTGCTGTTCCTGCTTCCCCTGTTCATATTCCTTGGCCAGCTTACTTGGAAAACTAACTTGCTGTTATCACTTACCTTCGCTCCGGTTCATATGATAGTGCGCCTGTCAGAATTAATTTGTGCGTCCCCTGCTGCATTTATCTACCCTCCTGGGCCTCCTGCAGGAGTTTCACCATTTCTACTTATTTTAAAAGCCCTTCTGAATTAACAAGGAATGTGTGCGGGTTTATTAATGCTTTTCTGGCAATATCCCTTCACCAGTGGTGACCCTCCTCTGGTTTTCGCTGTGTATGTCTTCTGGTTGTGTACAGGGATGGGGTTATCATGTGGGGATCTGCAAGGGAGGCCAGTTGGAATTCTCAACTGCAACTACACTGTCTGAATTACCCTTTCAGTTCTGTAACAGCCTGGTAGAGAAGAGACTGCACCTAAACTGCATAATCTGGAATAAAGCACATCACCAGGCTGCTGCTGTAGTCTGTATGTTTTGTCAGGGAACAGAACAAGAAGACAAGGCTTTTACATTTTTTGTTCTATATTAGCGTAAGAATGTGGAGATTAATTGTGAAGCAAAAACAGTCAATAAATGTGCAATAACAGGTTGAGGGACAAGCAGAGGTTAATTCCACTCTTGAAAGTTGAAAAGAAAAAGGATTTTCCTCTGTTGAGGCTTCTTCAGGTGTGAGGAACCTGACAACAGCTCAGTAGCTAAGTGCTGAAATGCTTTTTTTAGGCTTTTCCGCATGGCATTAACCTCTACTTGTTTCTCTGCAGCCAACACACGCTGACACAGCTCCCCGTGCATTCCTGTCTAATAAATTAATATTATTCTGCTCTTTGCTGGCCACTGTTCTTGCTTTGTTTTGTGTCCTTTGTATTAACAGTGTTACAACCATAAACTTACCCATTAGCTGCTTTGCTTAGGGGACATTTTTCTCCACCATGTATAAGTAAGGCTACCATTAGAACCTACTGATAACAAGGCAACAGAGACACTGGTCAGCCTTCAGGGAAAAAGATAGACTTGCTTAAAGTTTGTAGTGGTCCCACAGTCACAAAAGAGAAGAGTTACATTTCCGCAGGGCTGAGAAACCTACTTCTCTAACTGTTCTGTCCTATCTGCACACATGGCAAATTTCTTTTCCACTCTCAACTACTGTAGTTCTTTAAAGAATCAGATAAGCACCCCTGCTTAGTTTTTGACAGCGCTCTTTATAAGATATGTAGTGCTTGAGAAACAGAGCTGATAATCTGTATGCCCAGATGTAGAATTATTATCTTATTTAAAATTTCAAACCTGTAAGTGTTGCCGCAAGAAGAGAAATGGCATGGCTACCACATCTATGTTGATTATTCTCGAATGTACAATATAGGTTATTGTACCGACAAAGCTTAGCTTTTGAAATCAGTGCCCCCAGAGAAACATGGAAATACTTCACAGTAAAACATCTTGGAACTCTGAGTCACTTTTAAGTCTACTGTGGCATCAATCATACAGTATACGCAGCAAGGGGAATATCTGTCCAAGTCAGAACATTAGCACATCTGTTTCTATCCATGTCAAGATATTTTATTCTCTGTCGGTTTTTATTTTTATACTTTTGACTGCACACTTTTAAATATTTAAAAGCCACATATTTGGCATGTTTCGTTTGAAACACTTTATAGACAGAGATAGAATCTAAAGGACACCAGCTTCATTTTCCTAAAGAGCTTGTCAGTGTACATTAAATGTCAGGTGTGAAGGAGCTGGAGAGGGATGGGGTATTGAATTTTGTCAAATTCTCATTCCCGATTACTGTGCATCAACTTTATCTAGTTGGAGTAGGAGTGACATGGTCAGGGCTTGTTTGTAGGGAGCCATCACCAGCTAAGGTTTAATTATCCTCATACTCTCTCTAATGAGAGAATTATAGTTCTATTGGCAGATGGCTCGTCTTTGAAAGACCTGGTGAGGGCGCAGGTCGGGAGAGCAGAATCGTAGCAGCTCAGTGAAGTGTGAAAAGAATGATGGGGATCCTAAATTTATTGTAGGAACTTAAACTGATCTGGAAATGCTGTCTTGACACTCAGTTCTCTCACTCATGCAGAGAATTCTGTGTGTAAAACTGTATTCTGGGGAAATGAGTATGGACATTCTAATTGCAAGAGAGAGGGGAAAATATCCCATGAAGGAGTCAAACTGGTATTGTATATACTTAAACATAGAGTTCTGGGTGCATTAAAGAAGCACTGCACTCAAGTAATGGAAGACTTCTGTACGTTAATGGAATAAGGAGCTTGTGTTCCTGTGCACTGAGCAACATGGATCAGATTCAGTTCACAAGTGCTCTCCTTCTCCTTGTCTTCTGTACAAATATTCTCATGTTTTTCATTTTATCTGTACCACATAATGCTTTTATTGCTCATTTCTAGTGATTGGCACTGTGTGATGGCTGCTGTGCATTGCAACTCTTACTAAGATCTCCCAATTAACATCCGGCAGTTGCTAATGGAAATGTGCCTGGGATGTCCCCTGATGCTGAACTCAGAAAATGGGTCATGTTAAGAAGGTAATATTTTATTTAAGACATTTTTTGTCTTTGTCCCATGCGAAGAATCTCTGTAACTGTGTTAAAGTATTTCCCATGTTAAGTGCCATTTTGTGGGGTACCAGTTTTACCAAATCTTAAATGCAGGCATTTCTGTGTCTATGCCACTTTGCGTGAAAGGTTGAGACTTTCCCCCTTGTGTCCACTGTGAAATGAGAAAAGAGGAGCTTATGAGTTCATTAGCTCACTAGAAGGAAGGGCTGAAAACTGTATTTAAAGAACTGGGAGGGAAGAAATGGAGTTTCATTTGGTATCATTTACCATTGATTTTCTGGTTGCTGCTAATCTGTAATTCAGTATATGTTATAACATTTGTTTTGCTAATACCCCACAAATGAATGCAATTGAATCACTTCCTGAAAACAAAAATATATTCAGGTATCCCCAGGCAAAAACACAAGAAAATAATTTCCAGAAGTTTTTCTACTTCAACTTTAAAAAAGCAAATGGACTGGCAAACCAATTACGTATTTTAAATGGCACAAGTGTCTACAAACAAAAGTGAATTTTTTGTTCTCCCATTAACGACATTTACTGATTTAGAGAAAGATTTGTTTTAGTCCCTAGATTTTTCCTTTTACTGGGTAATTTATTATTTGCCATAGTAACTTAAAGCCAATGAGTTAATGAAACAGAAATTACCGGGTTTGTTCTGAAAATCAAAAATCTAAATCCTACATATGTAGCTGAAAATGTTTAGTTAAACATGACCTATCAGTGAATTACTGAGATCTCTAACAAATGCTTTGTCTTCTAGTTCCAAGTCTGTTTAACTTATAAGAGTATACATACTGTACACATAGCAGAGGAAAATACCCTGCTGATATTTCAGCCTACTGAAATAATCAAGGAGAAGCAGGCAAACACAGATTAACAGAAAAAAAGAAGAGTGCTTGTTTGATTGGTTTATTGCACAGTGACTTGAGATGATGTACTGTGAGAGGTGCTATATAAAATAAAGGTTATTATGATAGAAGTGTAATTGTATAAAGGCTGTACAGACATGGTAAAAAATGTTTCTGTCCTCTTACTGTTTTCTGAACAAAACAGACATGAAACTATCTGATTAGGTAGGAAGGGGGGTGGAAATTACACTGCTTGTGTGTATATGTTAGCAAATACATCTCTGTTAACACTTAATGTCACTGGTGACTATGTCAGAGATGTATTCTGATTTTATTCAAATGTATGTAGGTGATAACTGGGAAACTTTATTTTCTTCTGGAGCAAACTAGCTGTGAATATGTCTGATCACATGTCTCACATGTTAATGTTTACTGACATATGGGAACACAAAGCTACACAATGCTGAGGCCTGGTTAACAGCAATGAAGCACAAATTGCCCTTCTGTATAAACAGGGAAATTGCCGCATTTAGCTATCCTGCTAGTTTATGCTGACGCACCCAGTAAGCTTTGTAAAAGGAAGAAAGAACTTCCTACTGCAATTTTTGGATTTAGATTAAGACTGAAAAAAGACAGTGTGGTGCCTGAAGCCACTGAAGTCCCTTCTCAGAAGAAAGGAAAAGAATTCAGACTCTCAACGATTCCAGAGCCAGCGGCACAGACACAGGGTGAGGCTGGGTGATTCAGGTCCTTCAAGAGAGGATCTGATGTTATTCCTGGATCCTTAAGATACTAGCACCCAAAGGAGCAAGAAAAGGCAAATGACCTTTTTCCATTGTAACCATCACACACTGAAAAATGTGACAATCCATAACCTACATGAAACAACTTCCGTCATTTGTGTTTACCTATGATGTTGCAGTATGTCATCTCTCTTGATGTGGTCTACAAGTCTGTTGTCAGTTCCCTGGTGCCCAATATGGTGCTCCTGGAGATGTTTCTATATTCACTTCCATAAAGCCTGCCTTACCCTTTCCCCTTACTGTAATATTGTACTCACTGCGTTACATGAGAGATATTTGTTTCCTGCTCAAAGACATTACTGTTATTGCTGGCAGCAGCTAACAGCAGTCGTGGTTTCAAAGCAGGGCTGACTGTCTGATTTCTACAAGTTGCCTTATGATAAGAAATGTATGGTTTATCAAAGTATGGATGCAAACAAGACACGATTCCCAGTGTTTTCCACATGAATTTACTTTGTGTCAACTAAATGTGTTTGATGTGTGAAGGCATGTCTAGTTTACAGCAAAGGGCAGCTCCTACAGTAGATAATCATAATAGAATTAAGGCTTGAACTTAATTTTACTAATAAATTGATTATTTTTAAGTTAATTAATGAGAACTGTCTCGTCCCTGTCCTTGCTGATGTATTTTCAAACGCAATTAAAGGTATGTACTAAAACATATTGTACGTTATATAAACAGTATATATTGTTCAGAAGCTTGATTTACAATACAATATACCTGGACACCAAACATAAAATATTATGAAACGGATAAAAAGTGCCTGAGGTGTGATCCTTTGTTGTTATTAGTTTGAAGCATCTCTGAAGTGGTGATGATGGGTTCCAAGGAGAGATGGTTCATTGGTTCTGTACATGTAAAGCGAACATGTAGGCCCAGGTAGGCCCAGCGGAGGGAGTTGGTCAGTGTGGTGAAGTCCTACTGCTCACAGTTATTCCACTGCAGGAGTTTAATGGAGGTGGAACATGAGGCACGGTAGAAAAGAGCTACTGATTTCTAATAAGTGGTAATGGATCGCATAGAATCTTTCCAAGTAGGCTCCAGGGTGCAGTGACAATGGTGCTACCACTAGAGGCCGCCAAAGTGGTAGTTCAAATAATGCTTATTGTGAATAGTTCACCTGTTAATTGCAGGTGTATGATTATTTACTGCTTGCTGTATAAACTGCACATTTGTAGAGCACTGTTTCACTGGCACTGTTTCACTGGGAAGCATCCTCAGCTAATCCTCTTGAACTAGGTGCTCCTTAATTTAACTGCTAATTAACAGGATCAATATACTGTAGCAGGTGCCTGTTGTATCAAAGTGCTGCAAAACAGCGGAATGTAAGGTCTACAAGTTGAGTGTCCCTGGTAAAGTGGATTCAATCTGAATACATCCAGGAGACCTTTTGAATCCTACAGTATGTTTACCATGCATGTGTGTGAGGAATGCAGAGTTTAGGAAGGTACCCAATGGGCATCTCAAATTGGTGATCTTCCACATAATGCAGTACATGAACGCAGTCAATTTACTTATGGGATGAGCCACTGTTCTTATACAATTTTATTTAATCTCTTTTCCGGAAATTCAGTGCTGTTCTAGTTCTATGGACACAATATACAGTACATGACAGAAGTTTAGAGAAAACAAAAAAAAAGCATAATAAAAACCAAGGGTAAAACCAAATGTGTTGAGAGCCATAGTGGAAATGAAAGGTTTTTAAACAATCTTGAAGGTTGCAGAGTTTAGATTAGACTTGGATGATGAGCGCCACAGATGTTGTGCTGCACACAAGAACACTATTACCCATTGAAAACTGGTCTTCGGCAGAATAACGACAACTGAATGAGCAGATCTCACATTAAGAATTGGACAATGCTCATGCAAGAGACACTAAAAGATAACCTGGAGGTGTACAATTCAGTGCCTTATACCTGAGCAGGTGAACATTCAAATTCACTCTAAATATCACAGGGAGTCAGTGCAATTTACAGAAGATGGGAGCTACAGACTGATGCTGAGTACTTTTAGTGCGCACCTGAGCTGCAGAATTCTAGACATGCTTATGCAGTATCATTGAAGATTCCCCAGCAAGCTTATAAATTATATTATGTTCCCCATAAAGCTTTGTACCAATATTTCAGCATCAGATTGGCAGTGCAAGGGTCTCAACTGAGCAACATTACACAGGTGGAAGGAACACAACCACACTACAATACAGAGTCAAAATCAACACCTGGCTTTCTAACTTCCATGAACTGCTTGACTTCAGCACTATCAAATACTACCCTGAAGTCACCACCTTTTTGCAAAGCTGAGGTTGGGAGACTATGAGTTTGACCTGAGAGCTCTGTTGCATTTACCCTGTATCCTGCCGTCAGACAGACTATTGTAAGGTGGAGAATTTGTAGCATTTGGTCTGCAAGTAAATCTGAGTGCCATTCAGTAATGATAATCAATATACAAACTCCTATTATATACTTGCAATGATATTCAGGAGGGGGTATGTGACAAATCAGTTTCCCATGAGCTCAGGGACACATTATTACCAATCATTATATGCATGATAGTTTATGGCAGTAAATCTGGAATGTTAAATGAAGGCCTGAGTAGAAATAACAGGTGTTCAATTGCATTTGACTCATCAGAATGAACTTAAAAGAAGAGCAGTGAAAGAAAGCGTTTAATTATTCATAAGACTTTCAAAAAAGAAGCTGAAATGCTGCGTTTCATCAAGCAAAATAATTTGGGGGTGAATTAAGGCTCTCCCTTATGAGGACTGATCTCAGGAGCTCAGATGTCACACTGAGGAATATGACAAAGATTGTTCCAGGTGTGATTCCTTTATTCGGCATTTTGTCTTTGATCAAGCGTCACTCGATAATTATGCCCTTTGATTCTTCATTCTTTGTCATCTCAAGTTCAAATGCTTAAGGGACAGCAAATTCTCAAGCAATATTGGCAAAATCAGGCAAAATCATAATACACTTTAATTTGGTCAATCGAATCAATTTAAATGTATTCATTTTAGTTTTGATCAATTGTAAGTTTATCTCTCAGGCATAAGAGGTGATACAAGCAGAATGCCGTTGGACAGATAAAAGAGGGAGGTGATTAAATCATGGGCACAGCTGGATTTAAATAAGAAGGCTTTGTAAGAAAAAGTAGGAGATGGTGGATTAAGGTGTATCTCATTTTTATTTTAAGCATTTTATGTTTTATTTTACAATACCAACCAGCTGTGGAGCTTCTCTCCTAAATGACTTACAGTCTAACAACTTCTGAAAACATGTGACTAAAAATAATGTGGCTTGTTTCATTACCACAAGCACAGCTCAGGGTTCTTGCTCAAAAGTCCTTGGGGATCTCCCTTCCCAGGTAGAAGCAAATTAAATGTGCTCATGAGATAAAAGACATTTCTCTTTGCTATAACCAGTCTTCCTAGAGAAAAAAAGAGTGGAACCGCAATCCACATCAAAAGTGCACAAACACATTTGCAAGAGAGAGACCGTATGTCTTCCACAAGGTTTAATTGCTTAAGCCATTGTAATTACAAGGTTGGAAACAAATCCCAACACTTTCCAGTTTTAATATTTTCTACCGTTTTGGGGTTTGCCTTTACTTCTTTAAATCCCTCTGGCTGAATTTATATGATACTGAAAATGATATGATTTTTCAAAATGTGTCGGTGTACACAAACTCCATTTAGGCTGGAACTGATACATTGTAGGTGCAGTGCTAGGACTACACTACGCGTCTTTTACCTTTTTGTAATGGCCGATTAATTCAAATTCCACACGCCTGCACCACAAGCGAATATCATACAGTACATTTCCAAAAAAGGGTCAGGAGCTCACCAGATGCTTCCTGTGCTTTGGTGCAATGGCATCATCTAAGTGCCCCTCAGCTTCGTTCATAGCACAGGCTCCCCTAACGCATCACAGCAGGGACTGCTCACATAGTGGTGCATCTCCCCACTGCACTGTGTTATCCATTAAAACGGTGTTGTGTTCTGCGTCCATCCATTCTTTTACTACCCATAACCACTACTGGATATGGATATTACATATCCACTTTGTCCACAGAGGGATGGCACCAGTTCAATTAGCTACCATTGTTTTGGAAAGCGGGAGGAAACTAAAAGACTTGTATAAAACCAAGGCAAACACTGTCAGGAGCGACCATGCAAACTCTACACAAAAGGTGACCCCATTCGGAAATAAACTTAGTACCCAAGAGTTATGAAGCCGCAGTGCAAACTGCCACTGTGCTGCCATTTCTAATGAGAGTGTTCATAAGATTGATAGATTATAGTATGCTTAAGAATTAAAAAGGTATTTAATTATTTAAAGGATTCCAGTCTTTTCAAAGACTATTTTATTAAGAAAATAATCAAATTCAATAAAATATAGATTGTTTTGTAAAGACTTAGATTAGTGGGCTTTATTTTTCTCTGGGTGAAGCTTGTGCAGGGACTGGGTATTATAAACAATGTTTTCTGGTTGCTATGGTAACATGACTGGAGACTTGGATTCTGTTTTAAAATGTGCTCAGTTAGGTCCAGAAATTTTGAAGCATTAACTCTTCTCATCAACAGTATGAACACTTGATTGTATTACTTAATTGTCATTATTGATTTTGTGTCACAGCCCTTTTTCGTGAGGACTGTCATATTTTCTCCAGAACAAAAACAGTGTTTTCTAAGGTCCTCTGCTCCAGAACTGGTACTATCACTGAGCAAGGACCTCTCCATATACAGTATGACCTGTAAAGCTATGTATAGAATTAAAATATAAATACCGCATAACATCAGAATTTCATAAAGCAAAGCTTTAAAAGCTTACATAACTTTAAATGTGATAGCACGTATAAAAACATTCCAAAACAGCAATCTAATTTCATACAGTTTCCAGCAACTTCAAAAAGGGCTAATTCTGACATTGTGAGCTACAGGAAACTCCTCTCTGCAGGAATAAGATTGTTAATTTGAAAAGAAATCGTACAGAAGATAGAACTGAATATTATCCTTTAAACTGGCAATTATATATATTTGATGTTTCAGTATCAGAACAGTTATGTTGAATAGTGTTAAAGTATTCTTCTTGTTCTGTAAGGTTGTATGGATTGCTTTAGAAATTACAGGCATTAGGCACTAGTCTCTCTGTTTTTGAGCATCAGGTGTGTTTTGCTTTGTAATGTAATACATGTCTAAACAATATGATCAATATTAATTATCGTACTATTATTGCGACAACAAACGTTAAGCAAAAATGAAGCTTAATTCTAGCTTAATTGAAAAAATCAATCAAAAATATTTTATAACAAGTATAAACTTGCTTTAATTGAGCCTATCATTGTATTGTATGACTTTTTCTGATTCCAATTTTACTTTAAATATTCAAGAGCAGAATCTTCTTAGGCAATTTTTCCTTAGAATTATTCAATTAAAATACTAAATAATGACAATAGAGAAACAGAAAATTACACAAATCAAGGAAGTAATATGTGAAATAGAGAAAATGCATCTGCTTTTAAAAGATAATATGTGAAGTAATATTTCATTATCACTGTCCCTTCTCTCACTGACACACACACCCATCTAAAGTCTGATCTAGTGATTTATGTAAATCTGCAACATTCTCCTGACTACTGTACCTTCCTAGGAAAGCAAACCATTACGTTTGAGTGCTAGACAACATTTCTGAAAACAAATAGAAGGCCATTTATTTAAGACATTTTGTTGTATTTTGAGATGTATGGCTTTTGATTACCAGAATGTATTACATTTATATGAGGATCTTCATGCAGCAGTTTAATTGAATTGGAAGCCTGAATAATAAAATGACAGTACATTACAGCAGGAATAGGCATATGTGTGCTTATGGATGTATATTCATGTCAATTCAAAGTTTTATCATATTAATTGCATTTATAATATATCCAACATATTGAAATTTAAGAAGTGCCTAATCAGAGTAAAAACACACATGTGATGTCATTAAGGTATGATGTTTTGGAATTAATGACAAATTATCTTGATCTATTGAGGTCATCACTCCAAGAAAACCTTCTAATATGAGCAAAGAGCAGGCTGTCATCTTACTGTACCGTACAGTGAAATTACTTTGCATTTAAATGGGTAACTGTTCCATCTTTTCAAGGACCTAAGGACACAAAGGGAAATGAAGTGTAGTGAATTCTGGACTGGAAAACAGGAGACACTTCCTTACTTGCAGCTTTCTGCATCGGGAGCAAGCTAACCAGCCAAAAGGATGACACTGATCCGTTGGGATCAAGATCACCGATTGATTGATATTCTTATTGAATATCAGATTCAATCAGATTCCTCCGTCAATAAGCTACTAAAAACCTACGGAGCCCCTATCCATTTGTCAAATTCCTTTTTCATATATGGCTTGTTGAAATCTCATACAATATACAGTATGTTCTTCAATATTTCTGCACTCACTAGTTTTCACAGCTAACTCTGAATGGGACTTGTACCAGAATCACCCGACACCAAATCGGTTAAAAGACTAACAGTGCATTAGCTACATACCTACATGTTCTGCAAAGAGAACCTTTCGGCCTTGCATATTTTTTCTTTGTAGTTTTGAGCATGGGCTTTTCCAAACAGCTTCCTGGGTCTTGTGTGTAGTCTTTCAGAAAGCACATATTGCAGACGTTTTACTGATATTATCCCCCATAGGGTTAATCAGGAATGCACACTTTCCTCTTGTAAATTTGGTATTCATACTGAATCAAACTTGTGAAACGAATGAACCAAATTTAGCCTGTCTGTGGGATTTCGAACTCAAGTATTAAAGGAATTCAGCTAATTATTAGCTGTAAAATTTAATATGTATTAAATATCATCTTTTTCTGCTGAGACCTTTTGGATTGTGGTTCTAGAAAACTGGAAACATGCACATCTCTTCCACTTACAGTTTCACTTCAACTGTTCAAGGCTAAACGCACGAAGGAGAACTTTGTTAGAAGTCAAAAATAATGCTAGAACTAATCAACTTTTTTATTCCTGACTTGAATATACCACCACTGAAGCTGAGGATCAAAAATACAGTGTATTCAATGCATAAATTAATGATCCTGCCTGGCTTGGATGCAACAGTTCATTCTTCAAGACAAGGACCAAAGAAGCTTTACTGTAGACAACCATGGTTCACATGAAATAGATTACCAATAATAATTACCATATTGACAGAAGATGCCACTTTGCTACAATTAATGGGCATTATGTTTTAATTGACATGCAGCTGGCTCAGAACAAAAAAAGTCTAGTTATAATATTAGCTACGGGGAAATATGTGAGCTTCCTTTCCCCTGCAAAGATTGGAGATATCTGTACAGTTTGTGTAAAACAAACAGGACATCTCAGGAATAATGCTACTGCGTTTATTTTGTACTGTACGTCAAGTACTGATGGCTACTATAGACTTTTGAAATGCACAAACAGTCAATTATATTTGTCAGTGATATATCATTCTGAAAATGCCCACTGAGGACACTTGCAATTCATTAGTGCTGCAGCCTTGATAATGTCTAAAATATTCCCACAGATTCATTAAAACTCTGCAGCCAACACTTATCCCACTCATTCACATTAGAGTTAATAACCTGTGGCCTGTTGAAAAGCACATTACACTGTGCTAATGGATAGTGTGAGTGAGAGACCATCAGGGTCTCACCATCTGCTTCCATTTGTCTCTTTTAACATTTCTAGGATTCAGGTTATCAATTTGCACTTTCAGCCAAAAATGAAAGAAGACATATCTTGTATTTTATTTTTATTGTTGGGCATCAGAAAAGGAGAAGGCACACATGTCCAGGGCCACTGAAATTGTATTTAGAATAGGAAAATGCAATTCTATAAATCTAAACAAAGTCAACCTATTTAAAAAAAAACATCTATAAATTTGCTAACATGCAGTCTTTTGATTACTGGTCTCTCTTTTTATTTTATAAATAGCACGCACACAGACTATGTTATTCGGATAATACTGTAAAATTATAAAGTTTCATTAATAAAAGAACAAGGTGGTGATGTGATGTTAATGACTTTTGCTTGTACACAGGAAAATACTCTGTTCTAAGAAACTTCAAACACGTATTTGCTTTAGACAGGCTTGTTGTTACTCCGATCAGGCACAGTGGCTCCATCTACACAACTTTCGCTAAACTAGCCTTTACACCTGCTGGGCCAGTCCGAATCCCCTTGGCCCACCTCTAAACACTGATCAAATGGATCTTGTCATTTTCCTTTCTGGCGCAGACTTTTTCTGAAAATATGCTGTTGAAAGAGCAATCCTGGGAGAACCTAATGAACAAGCAAAATGCAAAGTCTAGACGCAATCCGTTCTTTCAGAAATGGTTTCGGTGAATCTTAAGTGCCAACTCAGGGGAGAAAAAAAAATGACAAGATCTAGTCACTAGTATAATTACACTTCCATCAGCAATAGTGCTCATCAGAACCCTTTCTGCATCTTTCAGAAGTTCCCACTATTGTGTTCATTGTTAGTTGGAGAGTTATGGGACCCTTATTGAAAAGATGTATGCAGAACTATGGCTTCAGCATGTCATCTTTGTCTATATGTTCAGGTGGAGCTTCCATTTCAGGTATTATAGCACATACCTGGCGTCCTGGCCAAATTTCCCATTGGCCCTTACCAATCATGGCCTCCTAATAATCCCCATCTATGAATTGGCTTCATTAGTCTGCTCTCCTCCCTACTGATAGCTGGTGTGTAGTGAGCGTTCTGGCGCACTATGGCTGCCGTCACATCATCCAGGTGGATGCTGCACATTGGTGGTGGTGGAGGGGAGACCCCATTACCTGTAAAGCGCTTTGAGTGGAATGTCCAGAAAAGCGCTATATAAGTGTAAGCAATTATTATTATTATTATTATACAGTAAGTGGGCATCAAGTGTATTCTGGATATAACACTCTAAGCCTTGCAACAGATTGATTTATCTCCCCCAGGTTAGGTATACTAATAAAAACCTAACAGTAAAAAAAGCATTAAACCGACCTAGTAATAACACAATCAAGAATGCAAGTGTTGACTTGAAAGATATATTCATTTAGGTGATGAATGCTTTCAGCTGAGATCAAATCCTGTCTTGAAACCCCCCCCGTCTGACAAATGTATTTTTCCTGTTTCTCCTTGGTGAATGTCTTCTTTTCTCAAAGGGCTGGCAGGTGGAGAACATGGCTTCCACAGTTAAATAAATTACTGATACTGCAACCTCTCTGGCCTGGCTGCATACAGCTATCTAATATAATCAACCCAGCATGGAGCTCAGGAACCGAACAACAGTTTATCATTCACACAGCCCAGCTCAACCCCCCGAGTTCTACCACAGAAGGATGGTGTGACGTTTTTGGTCTTCGACTGAGAAATCGTCTTCACTTCACCAAATCTAGGTCAATGATTAAGCTTGCGCTAGGAAATATAGATTTCCGTACGCTATCCACAGCGTGCATGCTTTTGTGTTCTTCTACAAATGAGGATCTTCCACATTACAGCCCGGTAGAAAAATAATCAGTGAAGAGACAACATAATGTGTACATAAGTTATAATGACTTTCTTTTCAGGACAAGGTGACGACCAAATAAACTTCCAAGTAAAGTCAATATTTTGTTTTTTTTGTGTATTCTTCCAATCAATTTGTCTGACTATTCTTTTTGTACTGTGATTGTTTCAGTGGGAGGGAAGTGTTTTGCCAAAGGATATTGTATTGAGAAATGTTTTTCATGCGTTATTTCAGTTTTATTTCAATTTACTGCCAAGTTAACTAAGAACATTGACCCACCCACGCAGTCCACACTACAAAAAAAAAACCCAACATTTGCTACAGGTCTCTTTAGACACAATGCCATCTAAATGCCAAATTTGCCATCAGAGGCTGGATTTGTGTTGTGCAAGTAGCACACAGTTTGAAGTGCCTCTGGGGTTTTAGTTCTCATTAATTATTTATTTTCCCAGTACTTTATTCATTTCTTTGTGTATTCTATACTAAAGAACCAAAATAAGTTTCATTCCTTCTAGACTGATGATACTATGAGAATACATTAAAAAGATGTCTTTTCATCTTCAACGTCTTTTATGTAATCTAAAAGCACTACTGTCAATTTCTTTTCACATGGCCACTATAATATTTTCTTTTTTCAATATAAGGATCTAATTATGATCCACAAATTGGACACTGTTGAAGATGTTTCCTTCAGCAGGATAAGAAATCATACAGTTTCAGTTCTTAATGAAGGAGATTTCTCCATGAAGTGTGTGCTGTTGGTGTATGGAACTTCATTTCGGTTCCCTGGCATGTTCCGTTTGAGAACTCATTGCCTATGATTTCATTATGTGGTGTGATTTTGGGTTGTGGCATGTTCACTTTCAGTTTGCAAGGTTCTCGTCTTTGAATTACTCCCCTAGTGGAGTCTCACATATTTCAAGTTGCAACTTGCTTTTCAGTGACAGAGCTACTGGAGCAACATTGACCCATATCGCTGTTAAAGTGAAGTAAAGGATTGGATGTTTTTGCCGTTTTGCCAGCCTTTGTAATGGAAGGAGGGGGTGGGGGGTTGGCAGTGTATACTGAGGCCCAGCTGTGATTGAAAGTGTGTTTCTGAGTTGTAATTACTGAAGGCAGGGGTCTGACCTTGGCAAGCACCTGAGCCTGCAAGAACTGTGCACACCAATAATCAATCTCGTCACACTAATCAATACCTGCACATTCATTACTAGAAGCATTACTTTCAATATGCAGCTGTTGGGGTCTTAAGTTGAAAAGGCAGTCCATTTATTTAAATGTTAAACACTGCCAACAAAATGCAGGTCATGGGTATTGTTTGGAGACTAAAACATATTGTATAAGAAACATTCAGAGAGGGGAGCTCTATCAGGATGTAAGCTGTAAAATAAAAAAATAGGTTAATTCTATACTGAAAAGAAGATAATGAACATTACAAATGAGCCAAACTAGCCTATTTGGCTGTTAGAAACTAATTGAACCAAGGATCTCATCTAGCTCTTTCCATTAGAAAACCAGGGTATCGGCTTTAGTATCATGGTTGGGCAGCCTGGTCTTCTTCTGGCTTGACAGTTACCTTCTTTAACTGTATTAACTTACCTTCTTTAACTGTAACCAGTATTACCTAGTTCGTTACTCAGCTGATTCAGTCTGCCTTCTCACCTGTAATCCTGCTCCTGCTTTGACCTGTAAGTTGGTCACTGACTTGTACCAAATACCCCTTACAGGATTAAAACTCTTTCCAATGCCACCTCCCGTTTGCTCAGTGGAAACAAAGGCAAATTACTGCCAGCTAACAAAAAAAAAATATTTCCCAAACAGAGAAAGGTCTTCAGCCGACCTGGTAGTAAATCCTCCAAGTACTAAAAAGTGAAAAGAAAGACGAAAAACCACAACATCTGGAGATGTGAAAATGGAGCTGAAAGATGGGGATTTTGGCAACAAATTCCAGGGGAAGCAGGGAAGTGTGGGAGGAAGCAATTTGTAGATGAATGGAGAGATTAGAAAGGGATAAATTGATCATTGGGTGCTGGGGGAAGGTGTGATGCAAGTTTGTGGTTAATTTTGGCTTATGAAGTCTCTCTGGTGGTGCAGTGGTTAACATTGCTGCCTTGTGCTGCAGGGGCCGTGGGTGCTACCTCTGTGGGTTTTAGAATGCTCTCCCTGTGCTCATGTGTGTTTCTTCCATGTTCTTCGCTTTCCTCTTACAGTCCAAAGCCATAGTGGTAGGCAAACCGGCTTCTAGGAAAATGAACCCTAGGTCTGAGTATGTCTCCTGTGATGAACTGGCATCCCTTCCAGGGTGTATCTTGCCGTGCACCCCTTGCTTACAAATACAGGCCGGAGCTCCTCCGGTGTGACCCTGAATTGGATGAAGCAGTCAGAAAATGGATGGATGTCTTTCTGTATAGATGTATAAAGGTCAGAGTCATCATGACTGCGGAAATAATGGACTAGCTGAGAAACGTTTTTGAAACCTTTACTGCAAGTGGCATTTAATGATATCTCACATGTGTTTTGGATTTTAGATTTTTACCAAAGTGAGTTTCAGTGTTGCTGTTTTCTTGAAGTGTGATTTTTCAATGCTTTAATTACAGAAAACAAAATGTGTGAAAGAAACAACACATTTTCAGAGACCAATTTAGTGTGGAATAGCTACACTTGTGCCTTTATGTACTGTACCTTTGACATAAAAAGGTACAAACTCCACACCTGGAGTTTAATATTGTCCATATGAACTGCTTAGGAATACATTTTTTTAAATATTATAAAGACAAAACATTTGAAAATTTGAATTTGTTTTTGAACAGTGAAGACGACAGCTCCCTTGCAGTAAATATAGAACTGGAAGAATGATACATTTGTTGGTGATAAGTCTGTAGTTTTACACTGTGAGGACATCATATACAATTATGTTAGTTGTTAGTTAAGTAGCAGATGTGCAGTAGTAAACCTGAAGTCAATTCTTAGACAGCTGAGCGTGCTATCCTCTGATGTGGACTACAGAATATAATCATTATTAAAATATTTGGTAATTCCCTCCGATTTACTAATGCAGAAGAGTGTTCTGCCGGTACAGTTCTGTTAAATTAATAAACAGAACCTTTAGAGTCTTCAAATGGCAGTAAAAGAACATTTTCTTTTGACTGTTCAGTTGTCAATGTGGTAGCTGGTTGAGAGTGTTTGGAGAACTGATGTGACCTGCTCCACACAGCCTTCCTTGTAGCGCTAGTGGCGTAAAGTGTATCAGTAGCGTGAACTAGTTATTGATTAAGCACTGTCTGTTAAAGGTTTGAGCTTGTAAGATTCAACATGCTTTTCGTTCTGCAGAAAATCATTTTATCATTGCTTCATGCTCTGTATTTTCCGTAATTCCAGCCAACTGGAAAACCATGCTTGGATTTTTTTTTTCATTACAGCAAGTGTCTCTTTCTTCTTTCTTAACTTCGCATTCAATCGCTTCAATCACTTTGCATTGTTTAGAATCACACTTGATAAACAACACTACTGTACATGATCACGTTCCACAAAATCTTAATCTTGTTCTTTCTTATGACAAACAAAACTTCGTTCCAATATGGATCTCGACTCCTATGATATCAATCCTACGGACCAACTTTAGACCATTTATGTTATTAACGTAGTTTATTTTAATGGATCATTAAAATAACCTTGATCACAGTTTGATCTGGATATAATAGAGATAAGGCCTTCCACAGGTCGATGCACTGTTGACAAGAAGGCTCATATTTTTTAACTTCAAATTGATTTAGTGCTCACTTAATTATAGGCCATTTTTTCCAATAATCTCATACAAGATTAGAATGTGCCTAAATTATTTAACAGCTCTGAATATGACATTAAAATGAACTTCACTTTCTGCTACTGTGATATATTCAACCTCATCAGTGAGAAAGGGAGCGTGTGTGACAGTGAAGCTGCTCCTTTAGAGCACATTTGGTGCACTGATGCCTACAGTCTGGTTTTCTGGTTTTAGATCACATTAAAATAGATCACCTCTGTTTAAGGGCAAGGGTATTTTTTTCCACTTGTGGTTAAAACATTATACTAAAAATCTGGATGAGAACTAAGCCATATACTTTTTTTTTTTCTCGGTTGCTTCTTTTCCAGCCAAAATCCATTTAGCTAAATGTTGAACCCTTTAAATCGGTTTTGTAATCTAAACTGAAAGTCGCAGAAGATAGTTATATGGGATTTCCACGCAGTGCTCTACATGAATTATTACTAGACCTTAAACAATAGCTGCACCAAAGTC
This sequence comes from Atractosteus spatula, assembly GCF_055471065.1. NCBI lineage: Eukaryota > Metazoa > Chordata > Actinopteri > Semionotiformes > Lepisosteidae > Atractosteus > Atractosteus spatula. Next base: position 47,404,640 of record NC_142714.1, on the reverse strand, counting down.
AAACAAATCATAAAAATATTTCACAAGTACTTGCCGACACTGTTTTGGGGGAAGCAATGACTTAGGCAATAATAGTTTTCTTTTTTTTCCATGGGGTTTTTCCATCCATCTCTATACAGAAACCTGGAGCTGCGGGACCTCTGCAGTTCATTGACATCCCTATGCGAAAAAACCTAGGAGAAAAAAAAACTAGAACAAGACACATTTATTTCCTTTCCTGGATGTAACACCAGCAGTTCAATAGGGCTGCTTCTGTGGCTTAAAGAGTTTATTTTACAGCCAGTGTACAATCCTGCCCGAAGACTTGCTTGTTTTCCCTTCCACAATTCAGCGGCTATTGACATCGTGCCATCAGTGAATGGTCAAGTGGGTGAGACAGCGGGAGAGTAATTGAGCCAGGGTTTTAGAGCATTATTCTGTGTACTACTGGATTTCTTATGTGGCAGGACCTTGACCCCACGACCTCTGCTGCCTGTCAGGTTTCACAGCACCAGCAAAGATGAATGAGCAGGTCTAGGTACCACAGCAAGGGAGGGTTATGAGTCCTGTCAGGATGATGGATAAAAATCCAAATTCTAACATGATTGGACGTTTGTTTTCAGACCCTGTTCCTTCTCACATTTATACACATCATCCGATTGTCTCTTCAAATCAGCCACCTGCTCAGTCTGCACAAAACAGAAACCTGGGAAATGATGGCCACAAAAATAATCCTGGGTGTTAAATATTCTCTCTGACCAGTACGGCACTTAAAACGTGTGCTTGTTTGACTGGATTTGGAAACAGAATTACTGTATATACTGTACAGAATAAGAAATAAGGGGTGTTTAGGAAGCAAAAACCATGAAATACAAATGTTTAAAATACATTTCCATAGTCCAAAATACTGTACAAGATGAACATGTAACCTTTCTTATCTTTTTATACAGTGATACAGTATGTCTTGCATTTCAGACTATGCAAATATACTGTGAACATTTTAATTAACAAATGCCCTGTAATTTTGGTTGGAATGGTTTTCATTTTTTTTCATAAACACCTTTAGTATTTTTTGGGGGGGGTTGTTATGTTTATTACGTTTCATATATAACATAAACTTATATGTACTCATATAGTACAGTGTAATGGTCTTGCAGCTTTGAGGTGACATTTGAAATGTTAACTCTGAGACAACTGAAAAATTAGAGTTCAAGCCATTACAACATGCTATACCTGTATTTTTATAAGACTTGACACTTAAACCAGGCCCTGAGGTTGGTCATTAAATTTCATTAGGTTCATCTTTCTTTTACTGTAGCCTTTCAGTACAGTAATGTGCTACATGATTAAACACTTGTGTGATTTTGGCCAACATACTGCAAATAACTTTAGACAGGAATACAATATTTTTGCATTTGCAAAATCCCACCATGTTTGTGATTGTAGACCTAAATACATCAAAAGACTTAATGTAATGTGACACTTGGGGCCTTTTTGTTATTTGTCATAAGCTTGTTGTATCTACAGAGGAAAGCAGTAAGGTTTACAATCTAGATGTGGTGGATGGGTTGAAGTTTTCATTTTAACACAGTAATGTTTGATTTTTAATTCCAAGATTTTGTTCCACAATTGTCCATCATATTAATTTGAAAGATTAAACTAATGGTTGGGAGAAGGGATAGCTCCATATTACCCTGCAACTCACCACTAGCAACCCACTGAAGGTAAGCAGGTGAGAGCCTGGCCAGTACCTGGATGGGAGACCTCCTGGAAAAAACTAAGGTTGCTGCTGGAAGAGGTGGTAATGGGGCCAGCAGGGGGCGCTCACCTGTGGTCTGTGTGGATCTTAATGCTCTAGTATAGTGATGGGGACACTATACTGTAAAAAAGGCACTGTCATTCAGAAGAGCCATAAAGCCAAGGTCATTAAAAATCCCAGGGCACTTCTTGAAAAGAGTAGGGGTTTTAACCCCAATGTCCTGGCCTTTACCAATTATGGACACCTAATAATCCACACTTTTAAATTGGCATTATCTCCTCCCCACTGATAACTGTTGTGTGGCGATATCAGAGTCACAGGCAGAATGAACATGTGATGAATTTCCGACAGTATAACCTGTATAAAAGTACTTCCCAAAAAATGTTTACATTTATGTTACAATTCAACATTTGACAGGTTCTGGACAATGAACAATTGGCAATATTAGCTCAGCTCATATGGTTTCTAGGGTGGGATATTTTTCTCCCCCTAAGGGGACAGTGGATGGCTGTGCATTTGAATCCCTACCGCTGTACCCTTGAGCAAGGCCCTTTACCCCAAGTTACTCCTGTCTATCCAGGTGTAAAAACAGGTAAAAGCACTGCCAGGGGTGAACTTGTGATGGACCAGTAGTTCACCCAGGGTAGAGTCACATACTCACGATCCACTCACTGATGAAATCCAGAATAAAATCTGTCCCGATGATCAGTGTTCGAGTTTGGACTGATTGAGAGCATTGCACGGACTCCCTGAAGTTAAAAAAAAAATTCCCACGTATGAGTCGCCACTACTAAAAGACCTTCGCCAACCCCAGAACTGTGAACAAGAAGAAAAAGAACAACATGTTTGTCAGCTGGATCAGGGTTTGTGAGCTTTTACCTGCAGAGGGATCGGTGCTGACGGACAACATGTCACAAATACTGTCCGCCTGAGTCAAGGATGGCTGCTACACTTTGTACACTTTGTGTGTCCCTGTACTCCTCTTGAAATTTTACTGCTTCTAAAAAAAAAAGAGAACTTCTCGGCTTGCTTTTGCAGGCAGTTTACATGCAAGATCCTCTCCTCCTTCCTCTTATTCTTCGCCTGTTTTTTTTTTCCCGAAAGCAAATTATCCAAATCGATTGGATTCACCTTGTGTCACCCAGTGAATGTCATTCTGTCAGAGCCAACATCTTTCATGGCTTGGCAGGGAAAAAAAGCTGAGCCTTGTATGCTGCCAGCTCCCAGCAATGATGTCCACAAACCTGGCTGCTTCCCAAGAAGTATCAGCAGCTACATCTATACATACAGAAGAAGAAGCTATTATGTCTGACATAGAGCTGAATGGCCCCTGACAGATAGTCCTCTAAAGCTTCCTCAGCTGGGATAAGCATTAAGAGTACCAATATCATATTTTATAACAGTTTTCCCTTTTAAATTCTTCCCCTCTTGTGAGCGTCTTTAAAAAAAGTTGAGGCTCTTGCTAAGGGAAAGGGTTCAACTTTATTTCATCTGTTTATACATCCATATTCTTTCAAACAATACTAGCCAATGCGGACAGAGACTTCATTTGAACTGTGCAGTCAGTGATGTTTATTTCAACACAGTGTGAATTATTAACAAATTTGCGCAGAACTGACAGCTCCTGAGTGTGATCTTCACTCTTTGAAACCAAAGCCTTAGCTTCGTGTTCCTGAAATACAATAAAAGTTAGCCTTCTTCTGGCACTAACACACTAACGTCGGTTATAAATACATATTGAAATAGATATTTGGAGTAGCTATTGAAGTATATATATAGTTTGTCCAGAAATTGCAGCATCACATACTGTATGTGTATGTTCAAATGCAAAAAAAAATAATTCCTAAGGCATTTTTTATTATATACTACAATCTTTTAACTATTGGGAAGTCAGTGACATATAACACTATAAAACATTATGCCTTGGCACACAACATGTCTTTCTATCATGAGCAGAAAGCACCGAGCATTATGTTTCAAAGAAACTGAAATGCATAAGATGGAAAAACACAAAATGTCAGCTTCACCTGTGCATGACATATGCTTAGGAGAAAAATTTAGATTACAAGTACTACAGTAAATTACAGTAAACTGAAATAGGGGCAGAATGGGAAATGAAACACCATCACAATGTAAAAGGATTTTTTCTACATAATTCCTTAATTTATACCGTTCTTTAACATTCAGGTTGTATATGAAAATTTGTTTCTTGTTTCTTTCTTTAAATGAGTAAAAGGCACAGGTGAAGGTTGTATAAAATACTTCTTAGATGAAATTCTCTGTTGTCTTTCCAGCCGGAAGAGATCAGTAGAAATACATCTAATGAGGCAGTCCTCCTACTGACTTGATAATAATATTGCATGTGAATCCAGTGATTTGTAAAATTTAGTGATTAGGAGCAACAGTCTAAATAACAAGTGGTATTTGCTTCTTTTCTTAATAAAGTAATAAATATAGTTAAAGTTAGGTGAGATGATTTGTAGCCTAAAAGGCAAATCGGTCTTGTGTCCTTTCTTACTAACTTAAGTTGAAAGCTTTTCATTAATCCTGTAAATCTTACATATGAATTCAAGCTATATTTGGTGATGCTGTTAATTCTTCTCACTGAAATATTTCCAAATGTTCTTCTCCCTCTCCAATCGCTGTGATCAAGATAAAACCAGTTTACTTTGTTTGCTATTTAGGGTTCAGATAGCATTCAGCTCCTGCTGAATAGGGTTTGCTATAAACTCATCAGGTCTTAAGATTTAATACTTTCATCACAGTTGTACCCACAGATTAAACTCCCTTTAGTTGGCTCATTAAGCTGTTAACAACTGGGCAAGCAAAGTGTGTTGAACAGCCTCCCATCATCTGTAACTCTCCATCTGTTACGGTCTTACAGAGCTGGGCTGAAGGCTCTGGATGGACTATAAGTATGCTTTTGTTGGTACAGAAAAAAAAGGGAAAAGTCCAGTAGTGTGCACGCGATCCACTATGAATTGTAAAAGACACAATAAGTGGATAAAGTGAACAGCCAACCAAAACTGCAGTGCCACTCCAAACTGCACGTACTGTATGTCCCTGTCTGCACGAAATCATTGTCTGGTTGTTTATTTTAAACTGTTGATGATGTACTGGGTGTCTGTGTAACTGTAACAAGCTCTGGGGAAAAGCTCCTGATACTGTAATGGTCCCAGGTAAAGCCTGGCGTGGATAAGAACACAGAATGACGTTCGTGCATATTGAACATCATGTTAGGACATGCTACTGGCGCCATTTTGGCCAACTTGCCTCCGTCCTTTCACAAGACGTTGTTCTGCCACTGCCTAAAATTCCGCCCGATAACATCACCAGGACACACTCCCACATATCACAGGAGTCCTGTTGCGAAACATTAAAATATACATACACATGCCTACCTGTCTCAGTCCAGCTAATACACCTGCTGAATCAGTTTTGTAGATGAAGAGACACTCCTGAATTCTTCTCATCACCTCATGCCCAACACGAGGAAAAGCCCAACACGAGGCCCTGAGTTGAATGGGAAAGGTTTCCTGATTGTTTTCTGTGACTCAGCGCTCACCCAAAGGAAATGGGTGGAAACAATACACCCCTCACCTTGCTTTTGTGGTTCTCCAGCTCATCAAAATAATATACTGCGACAGAGACAACTACTTGACAGGAGGCATCTCCGCATCATACACAAGCCATTAGCCTTATTTATATAATAATAATAGCTTATGCAAACTTTCCTTATGTGAACTTGCTTTGTCATATTTCAAAATATGAACCCTTGCCTCTTTATATTAATTGACTCCACTTGCACTGCCCTTCTAAAAAGCCCTCTTAAACCTCTAGGTTTAAATAAAGAAAGAGAGCAGCTTGTGATTTTTTAAAGTAGTATTTTTCCTAGTAGGAGTTTTCTAGCTTGATTAAATTGACCCTGATTTCATTAAAGGGTTCTCGTGACACCTCAGTTCAATGTGAAAGGATAGGACCAACATCTCTTTCAACCCCTGGGCTAGTGTTGAAGATTAATTCTTTATTACAGCATGCTTTCTCCAATTAGAGATACGAACAGCATGGTGTAGTGAAAGGTATAAGGAAAGGAAATGAGCATTTATTAAATATGTGCAGGTTATGCACACTATATATTTTGGCTTCAAAAGTGAACAGAGGATTTAGAAATTGAAAGTCCATATATTTCACATATTAGGTCATTTACACATTCTATGTAATTTTAGTGCACAGGGCAAACAATATTGTGATACTTCAAGAACATTGCATTTGTGGTTGGTATTCACATAACATAATTCGATCAAATTTATACTTTACAATATGTCTTGTGACTTGAAACTTGTACAGAATTTTTAAATTTAGCATCACTTAAATAACCAAGGAATTACTTTTTAATATTTTATTATTCTAAGCATATTTGCTAAATACAAAAATCAGTGACATTCACACTCGGAAGCTAGAAATCTCCCCAGGTTGAGCGACACATTACTGCCTTTTGAGATCTAATTGAACTTGATAGTGTTTCCCTTTTAACATTTGCAGCTGTCATGCCATTTTCCTCACAGCAATATGTAAAATGATGTCTAGATTTTGAAGGAAAAATCTCATTATGTTAGCATGTTAACCAAATTAACACTGTGCCCAATGACAAAGGTCCTTTTTTTAACCTTATCTAGTGACTTCTTATCATGATTTGTCATTCACCCGTAAAGTTTATTAGGGCACAATTCTCAAATCCTGCATAAATACCCCATCAGGTGTAATTACAGTAAGAATGATTGGATATCTAAAAGTACCAAAGCATAACTTTATGGTCAATCTGGTGATTAACGGTGCAAAAATTGAGAACTGGAATGGAAAGCAGCTTCTAAAATACATTTGGAGCCTCTGATCGCACAAGCATTTAAACTGAGCATCAAAAGAAACTTGGCACTGTGTTTTATGCATGTATCTTTTTGGAAACATACATTTTTGAATGTTGAAAGTCAATTAAATGTTTGTGCCATCATCTTGATGAACTGATGGCTTTATCTTGACAAATGGGGTGACTGCCATATTTATCACATTAGTGATAAAGTTGATTGAGCACAGGTGATGAAGTGATTTAAATTGTTGAATGGTGGGTAGCTGCGTCAGCATGCGTAGGCTGCAAAGGAACAAGTTATAGGTTTATTCCATGCTGAAAAAGAAGAAAGAGAACACAACGTTTCCTCCGTGAGGCCTTCTTCAGGTGAGGCCACCTGAAGAAGGCCTCATGGTCGAAACGTTGTGTTCTCTTTCTTCTTTTTCAGCATGGAATAAACCTATAACTTGTTCCTAAATTATTGAATGTCAAGCCTGATCAAAATCAAGAAAGATGAACACAGAAATGAACCAATACGCTCTGTTCAAGATCAAGAAAACAGTGCCTTTGTACCACTGGTATGTTAGAGCAGGGGTTCCCAATTCTGGTCCTGGAGGCCTGATAATTTTCATTAAAGTTAAGCTTAATTACCTAATTGAATTCTTGACCGAACTTTTTATTGGAACTTGGAACATTTTATTGAACATTTGCAATGAAGTCAATTACAGGTTCTGTTCTGTAACTTGTCTGGAACAAAAATGAGCAGGTACTGTATGTGGGGCTCCAAGACCATGCTTGTGTTAGAGCAACACTCCAGATAGAGCCAGGCTCTCTTTACAGTTTAATCAAAATTGTGTGTACATAGATCAACAGGTGTGATGTGCAGAGTGTGGAATGACATGTGAACCTGACTGCAGGTGCTGCATTAATCAAGTCCTTGAAACCTCACTAACTGCCCAACTGATTCATGACGCCATCAAGGGACATCAGGCTGCTCGAGTAACAACAGCTTTCTTCTGAGATGAGAATATGTCAGTTATAAAGTGGATGCCCTACTCTCCAGACTGGAGCCCCTTTGAAATTCTGTGGGATGATCTAGTTGAACATTTGACGTCTAGGGCTCAGAGACAGTTGAAACAGGTACATGCAAGTCCAGACTCTGTAAGAGGGATTAAGCAGAATGTAGCCAGGAATTGATTTTTGGGTGGGCCTGTGCAAACGTGAGTGGCCTGGGCTCTAACTGACCGTCCTGCCAGCATAGGGGCACCCCTCCAATTTACAATGCAATCCTCGAGCGGTATAATCAAACAGCAGAATTAGCGAAACCGTATTTATTTATATATACGTTCTCTCTCTCTCACACACACACACAGGTTAAGCAACAATTACCTAGGCTGCCGAACGCTACTGTGCCACAGCGGACACACACAAAGAAACAAACAGTGCCTACCTCTGTTGTGAGGTTTTGGGCCTTCTAGACCAGACGCAGGCGTCGGCGCTTGGAATTGGATATGAAGATAGTCTCGTCACTGTCTAGAGTCGGCAAATTCCCGTTCAAATGACAGCTAGTTTGCAAAGGTCTCTCATATGAGGACTTTGTCTTTAGCTAAAGAAAAGCTGCAAGAGCTCATTTTCATTTGTTGCTTGCACTAGTTCTAAGAATTTCGTATGCCTGGTTGTAGATTGCTCAGTAGTTTTACGAGTTACTCTGAAGTTAATATTTTATTTAACACAATGAACACAACGCGAAACGCAAGATTCAAAATCCGTCCGAAATATTGTATTTAAAATACCATGCAGGGTTTACCCTGAGCTCCGTGAAGTTGTCCCCCCTACAGACAGCACAAACGATTAAACCCACCTCATTCGTTTGTGTCGTTTGTGCTGCTTTCGTTCTCGATATATAGCGCCTTGTTTTTTCCGGTGATCACGTGACCATGCATGGTGCCTTTGACCTCCAGTGACCCCGTCTGCAGAGTTCAGGCGTCTGTTACCGGTGCGAGAGTAACAGTTCTGCAATTGTCTTCCTCTGTTTGCCCGGGTTGGGGGCGGCGGTGGATTTTGCATTTAATATCAGTGTCTTCTGTGCGTTTGTGTGAGCAGGAAAATTAAATTTGTCACGAATATCACATACCCTAATCAGAAGAGTTGCGGGTGTAGTCTCAAAAGGCGAACACTAGCAAACAGTTGCATGCTCTTACCAAGAAGCTTTAACGAGCACGTCTTAATACTCCGCACCGGTGTACTTTTTTAAAAATCTGAAGAAGAGATCAGTTTCTCACTGTCTTCCTCTTAAATAAACACGCGCACCGAGGGACGTGTAAAGATTCGACCCGTCAGTCGACCCACGAGTTCAAAAAGACTTGAATCTGCAACTTTACGCACAGCAAGACCACTGTTGCACTTTATGCAAAGCACATTCGTTAACTTAAAAAATGTATTTTTAAGGGGCACTACGTACAAGGTTGTCGCGGGTAGTAAATAACACATCCGAGAAGCAACAACGGAAAGTCCACCGTCTCACACCTGCGGATCGCGGCAATATTGGAAACATTTTCAAATTACAGAAGTGAACATGTATCTGAATTCTTTAATAAACTGTCATTATCCGTGTGTTTGTATTTACAGGGGTCTTGCGCGCAAACAGTCCGTTTATCTTTGTGTTTCGGGCCAGTTCTTGGTGTAGAATACAGCGTGAGGGCACACCTGCCCTCTGAAGACACAGGTGTGGGCGCCTGTGTTAGATGCTCAGGTGAAGTGGAGTCTTCTGCAGCCTGCAATGTAATGACCCAGACATGTTTGCTTGTCCTGCTCCATGAAGTTGCCCACCCACCCGTCGAACAGCACAAACGACGAAACTCACCGCAATCGTTAGTGCTGCGTTTGTGTCGGTTTGTGTCGCTGTAAGTAGCGTTTGTGCTGCTTTCGTTTTCGAGATATAGCGCCTTGTTTTTCGGGTAATCACGTGACTATCTTCAAGGAAGTTTACAGGTACCAACAAACTCGGTACTTGAACTCCTGATTGTGATGAAAACAATGGGGGCAATTTGTTTTCCGAGTCTGGTCGGGTGGGGTGGATGTTTCAATATATTTCAATATAGCGCCTTCTTTTCCTGGCTGTGACGCCACTCTGTAACGTACAAAACAGCAAAGTCACGACCACCAGATCTTTCAGTTGTCATCTTTTGATCAGTTGACCCCAGACTTTGCAGCCTTTACGCGAATAAACAGTCTTATATTTAGGGAGGAGTTACTATGTTAGTTCATTGGATTAGGTGTTTTCTTTTAATTTTTAACCATGTTCTCGAAAATGTATTTCTTGTGTACTCCTTTCATTGGTGAAGAGATACAAGCTTCCAAGTACAACACGAGAGCCCATTCACATTTTTAGGTATTAGTTTCAAGTTCGATATAATTTAACAATAAAAACAAAATTGAAAGCACGAGCATAATAATATAATGATCATAGACTTTACATTTCTAGTCAAGCAGAAGGTGTTTCCCCTACCTTAAATATACGATTAAAATTGTTCAAATACCATGAATCCATTACAGAAAGCAGCGGAGACAGTTATATTGCAAATAAAAAAAATGTATTTATTTCGAAGAGTGCGGGACATGGTGAATCAATAAAGACGTTACAAAATAAGCCGATGTAGTTATTTTGCAAATGAGTAAAGCATTTTAAAAATAGATTCTCATTGACAGTAAACAAGCCGATCCACCTGGCGCTGCTGGCTTGAACAGCTCTCAGACCCGTGATTGGCTAAACCCGAGAACAGGTCGGGCCGCGATTGGGTGAAGAGTGAGAATCGACACTCTGATTGGGCAAAGCGCCACAGCGGAAGTTCCGAGAACATGTAGATACACAGGTGATAGATGTTCTTCTTGGTCGAAATACTGTAGCCCCGGGTAACCGTGTGTGCTGTATGAGCACGCTGGATATACAGTAACACATGCATTGGTTTCCAATTACTGGTCAATCTAAGTCGCACTGAGGTCAAAACTGAATAGCAGACAAAGAATGTCATAGCATCCACAGCGCGTTCACGACTCTGATAGCGTGTCACGATAGGAGTGCGCGCATCACGATCACATCGCAATATTGCGACTGGCGCATCACTGTCATGGCGCCACTGTCCATATTAAGTCCACATTAAGTACATATATCGCGATATGACATACCCCGACAAAAAGCCCCCTCCCCCCCATGTCGCGACATGGCGTCCACATATCGCGATATGAAAATGCCCCCCACGCCAATGTCGCGACATGAAGCCCGCATATCGCGATATGACATACCCCAGCAAAAAATGCCCCGCCCCCATGTCGCGACATGGAGCCCGCTAATCGCGATATGGCGTACCCCGACAAAATGCCCATCCCCCATGTCGCGACATGAAGCCCGCATATCGCGATATGACATACCCCGGCAAAAATGCCCCGCCCCCATGTCGCGACATGGAGCCCGCAAATCGCGATATGGCGTACCCCGACAAAGTGCCCACCCCCCATGTCGCGACATGGAGCCCGTATATCGCGATATGACATACCACGGCAAAAATGCCCCGCCCCCATTTCGCAATATGGAGCCCGCATATCGCGATATGGCCTACCCCCCCGACAAAATGCCCACCCCCCATGGAGTCCATATGTTGCGATAGGACATACCCTGACAGGATATGCTGACACAAAGTCCATATATCGTGACACGTACTATCTGGGTGTCCTGATATGAGACCTTTGTTGTGACAGCAGTGCCAGGGTGACATGGAAGCAAGGCGCCAGTCATAATATACACTGCCGTGATATACATGGGGTCCCTATCATAACATGCTGCGGAGGTTTTGTCGTGATGGTATTCCACAGTTACGCGTTTGGCAACAGCGTGTCACGGTAGGGTAAGAAAGGAAGACATGCCTTAGAAAGTAAAAACCATACATCTTAAAATCATGGTGATTTTACATATATTACAACCACAGGTTTATGTCATAGATGGTTAACTTGTTGGCATGCGTCATGTCTTAATATTATTCACATCTAAGGAGGCTCATATGGATATCGATTGTCTTTTAAATGTTAAGGGTACGAGCTAAACTGTAACAGAGTGCTTGAACTCGGCAGACGGGGTCACTGGAGGTCAAAGTCAACGTGCATGGTCACGTCATCACTGGTAAAACAAAGGAATATATCTCGGGAAGCAGCAAATGTACTGCAGCACTAACGAATGCTGAACATTGTAGGGGGTTTGAATGACGTAACGACCCCGAAAAAAACAGGCGCTATATCTCGGAAACGAAAGCAGCACAAACGCTACAGGTACTTTCAACGGCACACACCGACACAAACGCAGCACTAACGAATGAGGTGGGTTTCATCGTTTGTGCGATGTAGGGAGGCCAACTTCACGGAGCTTTTAACTTGTCTTTAAATATTCAGCGGACTTCAGCATAACATACCAGAAGAAGGTGCACGCACGTATGGGTTTCAGAGGTTGGAGTAAATGCATCGCCCCAAGGGTAATATCGAGTGAGGCGCCATGAGAATAAAAGTGCGAAGGTATTAAAATATTAAGTTCTGAAGATCTTGTTTGATCCCTCATGATGCTTTTAAACTTGTATGAAACCCACGAAATTAGTATTCTATTTTCGATACCAAAAGACACATAATTTGGAAATTCGTGACTTCCCACAAGACTTAACACTGAATTGTTATAGTCGCATTACAGTGCTAACCAATTCATTGTACAGTACCTTTAATTGCAAGAATGGTCTGCTAATAAAAGCGTCAAATACATATTTTGGATGTATTTTAGCTCTGTAAACGTCGTAAAAATACTGGAGGGCATTTAGAGGCGATATGAATAGATATCTGTAAAATGTACACTCGCATCTATCCGTCAATATTATCTTAATGTTATTCATGCTTTCCAAAACTTGTAATTTGTTTACAAGAGAAATTTTAGAACCTCTTCGTGCTCAACTCCTACAGGTCGAGCATGTATCGAGCTGCTACAAGCAAACACTTGCACTGCGCCTTTCTGTTCACGAAACACTTGTTCTCCTTAAAACCCTGTAGCATCTCATGTGTCTTATTTGTTTCGGGACTGGTCTGGTCATCTACAGGCGGCTTGTTGAAAAACGTAGATACAGTACATGCATTTGTTTTGCCATGTTGGCAAATAAACCGAAAGCCCAGCGCTAGGAGCGTCTGACAACAACGATAGCCAATTAGGCTACGGCTACGCATGCACCGCCCCACTTTACATAATTTTCTTATTGGTCACAAAAGATACAGCGAGCCAATAGCAAATCACATACGGTGAAAAAAAAAAAATCAAACACGTAACGTTAAAAAGCAAATCATGTAACGCAACAGGGGAAAACAAATCTTTAATTATTTTGGACTGATTGGGTAGGCCTACGATCAATCAGGGTGGGCCTGAGCCACACCCCTGACTACGCCCCTGGTGGGAACACGTTACTAACCTGAGACCGTTCCAGTGAAGAAACTGGCTTCTGTCTAAAGTGTGATGGATTTTCTGCTGCAACCAGCGATTGCATAAAAAATTAATTTCAAATATGCTTGCATATCATTCATCATCCCAGACACTAATATCTCCTTCAATGGACAGGGAGTCTGTGTGTAGACAAGTTGACAGCCTCAAGATCTTAATTTCTTTTCGAGAATATATGCTCTTAGAACACATTGATATTCCCTCCTGTTTTGGGGAGAGTAGGAGTTCCAAACTTCTCTGTCCAGAGGTAAGGGGTGGAAACGCATCCCTCATCCTAATCTTGAGGATCTCCAGCTGGATTGGTCAGGATCTGAACATCAATACGAGGGATGTATCCAGTAAAACTGTTTGACAGAAAGAGAGCAAAGGATCACCACACCATACACAGGTCGTTTGCTTTGTAGGTTTTAGAATGTTATATAATTATTGAATTATTTCAGATTTTCAAAAGTTATGTTGTGATCGTTACCCATTTACAGCACATACTTTCCAGAAAAGCCCAACAGTCTCTGACTGTGTTGTCCCAAAAGCAGGGCTGGTGTTAAGTGTGAAAGTGAGTCAGTAACTTAAGGGCAGCCAATTAAATCCAACCTACTCTTTGGGAACAAACTAGAGCACCTGGTAAAAACCCCTTCATTCCCAGGAGAAAGTAACTCTGCACAGTCAAGCACCTAATCCACAATCAGACCCAGGAAACTGGACGTGTGAGTGTCTAACAATGCCTACGCATGTTACTAGCCTGGGACTGTGAGTGGTCAAGCACTACAGCACTGCTCTATCTAGTCAGTTAGGATCAGGAATTAAATGAATATATGTTGTAATAAGCAATGGTCATACTGTATATGTTAGATTACATAAGACACATTAAATTAAGTCAAAGATTTGCCCATGGTCCTTGAGAGATACAGTGTGTTTTTTTTCAATCTCTAAACTACTTAATTAAACAAATCTCCTGCTTCAATGGCCAAAATGAAATTGGTCCAAGGATTTAGAATTGAGTTCAGGGTGACCTACAGAACCTGCTGTATCATGTTTCTCTAGGACCAGAGTTGGCCACCCCTGACATGTGCAATTATCTTACAAGTCTATCAAAGAAAAACAGTTTTCTCTTCCTGGCTCCGTATTTGTTTTAAAAAATAGTTGTCCCAGCAGTGGGTCTTTGTTTTTTTCCCTGAAGTATCGCTTAAAAGAATAAAGAAATTATATGTGGTCAATTGATGGTCACTACAGGGCAGTAGGGGCTGATGACAGGGGACAGGCTGTCCAGTGCACTGGACTCAATCATTCCTAGTTCTTGACCTTCAGAGAGCTAAATGAACAGCTTCCTCACTCAGCAAAATCTGCACAGCTTCCAGCAGACAGATTTTGAACTTGGAACATTAAATACAATTTCTTTACTGAAGCATTATGTCAGTCATCAGGACAAACTCTTGATCAGGATCAATTCTTTTGCTGGATAAATGAACATAGAGCCGCATGGTGTGATTAGGCAGACATTCAATTTGATTGTAAATTGATTTAAGGTCAGCTTCGCGTTGACTCTGCTGCACACATTGACGTTGTTGTAATTACATAAAAAGAATCTACTGACACTTAAAGCCGAAAAAATAAAATGAACTAAAATCTGAAATGTGGGGTGGTTAGAAAGTTTTGTCATTGTTCCCGAGAAGAATACGTCTGTGAATGTGCATGCGCTTTACCTAAAAACACAAGGAGTACATTCTGGATAAATGGCCACGAAAATAGCGATGAGAGAAAAAAATATTCACCTCCAGACTGCATCATCATGTGTGGCTTTCCCACACACAGAAAGATCAGATGCTTTACTGCGTGCATTAGCATGCACTAAACTACTGTATAAGGGTTGTCATGCATACGCATTGACCTTAGCTACTGGGGAGGCAATGGTCTTGCTTTAACTTTGTGCCTGGTGCCATAATCTCCTTAAGTGTGTGCCATGCCATGTCACTGCATTATCCTGATTGGCCCTTGCTTCCCTGAGGTACCGAGCCCATATGGTTTGCTGACATGCGCCATCAGTGTCATTTTACAATGATGTGGCAGTCTTTGTGTATCATCTTTAAGTAGGACTTCACACCTCCTTAGGAACTGGTCGTATTTCCTTTTGTCAGAGGGGGGCAGCACAGATCATTTCCAGATTGGGTCACCTCTAGGGATGTAGCCAGAGCCATCGCACAGCTTGACAGGTTGCCACTCCATTTTGGGCGTTACCTAAAACCCCAAGTTGTTTTAAATTTACCAATAAAAGAAAACATAAACGTAGGAAACAGTAGCGATGCGCCTGAAATGTTTTTTTTTAAGAGAGTACGTGTAACCTATGTTGTAAATGGACACTGTCTGCAAACAAGTGGCACATTGCAGGACATTTCACATGACTGTTTAACCTCTGCTATTTGTTATTGTATTTATGAACACCTAGTCAGTCCACAGGAATGTGTTGTTTAAAATAAGTCTGTCATGGTACTCTCCAGAAGAATACCTTAATAGAGAACCTGGGAGCAATTCCAGGCAAAGAATGTGCCTCAGTTTTCTTTCTTGCACATACTGTACTGTAGCAAATTCACTAATGGCTTGAATTCATCACATGCCTTTCTAAAGACTATTGTCTTTGTGTACTATTTGTCTTAAAATGTTCTGCATATTACATTGTCCAGTCTTAATTGTCAAATCTATCTATCTGTCAGTCTGACTGTCCATATTTTTAAATGTTTTAATTGTTTCAAACTTTAGCTTAGTATGTTCATTGTTGTTGTTGGAAATACAACAGTAAATGAAGAAAAAATGTCACTTTCAAACAAGACATCTGAAGTTTTTCTTTAGTGTCTATATTTATAGCCTACTGGCTTTCTCTTCAGGTCTTGGAACCCGCTTCTAGTTTCTAGAATTGTGACAGACACCTGCAGCCCTTCCGTTGTCATTCTGTCCATCAAGGTTAGCTGCGTTGCGATTTATATTATGCAGGAGATCAGAGAGCCTTGTGAGAATGATTGAGAGCTTTGCTGTTGGACAATGTCAGCGGCGTACACTGGCTTCCTCCTGTCCCCAGGGATAGCTCGGCTCTCCAGGTTCTCCTGTTAGTGATCCTGGACTCATTTATCTAGCAACCCCTTTCTGTCATAAGTCTCGCTCAGTGTGAGCCAGCTCCGCTTCCTCTGAAAAGTCAATGTCTTGCAGACTGGTGGTTGCTTTGAGGGGTAATACTAAAAAAAAGGTTTTCATATTTCATTCTCCGTGTCATTAGGTTAATGGGAAAACCTCACCTGGAGCAGCTTTCCTAATTGCCGTTTTTTTTCCCTGTGGTTTGTTTTTATAACGGCCAAATTACACTTAAAACCTTCATGCTATAAATTCATAATAATTGGGACTACACATCCTTCCTGTTCCAGAGCACTTACGTTTTTGTTCTTCTGAATTATACATTATTGCAATATTAGAATTTCAAGGAACCAGCATCAGCTTTCAGTAAAAGTATTTAAAAGAACATATAAAAAATGTCTTAGTTTGGGTGCAGCAAGCATTCTACCCTCAAAAGAGGCAAAAAATGCATACTATAGCTCAAGTTCACATTACAGAAGAAACCTAATAGTTAAACAAAATAGAGATCTTATTAACTGATAACCTTGTGAAATATGATTAGATAAGGTCCCAAAGATCAAATGCCACTTCTATACTTCAAATTGGCTTGTTTCCCTTGGTATTCTCTTCGATAGAGTTGATTATACCCGCTCAGAAAGACATGCTGACCTTTTCTGTCATCTATAGCGAAGCACTTGTTTACTTTAAATAACCACTGTGTTTGTATTCTGCAAAGTTGACTTCACAGACAGGAGTAACCTATTCTAGGGGAGAGGCTATTATACTGCATGTGCCACAGTTCACAAGGGACTAGTGGGTAAAAATAAAACTTTTTTGTGTGAGACACCCTTATCTTTTAAGTTCTGCCATTTTAATGCTTCTCCATTTCTTGAAGTTTGTACTGTTCTTCATCTAAAATCAGCTAATCCATATTAAGTTGATTAGTGTCATCTGAGAAGTTGGTAAATTGAGTAAGTTAATGGACATTTGTAAAACTTTATCCTTTGTCACTTTTTAATAAAATAAAACAAAATTGTTAAGCATATTTTTGCGACGTATTTAGCAGGATATCTTAACTCTAGTCTGATGTGGTCACACCTTTTGCCTTTTCTCATTAATTAACAGACGTGTTTTTATCATTTCTTTAAAAGACATTAGGCACTCTATGAACCACATCTTTGCCATTTGGGATCAGAATTTACATTGGTTTATGTCCTTGGTGCTGAAGAAAAGGCATTTATGTAATTATTGTCTGAAGGGAAACATTATTCTAACTTTTCCTGAATAGGAGGCAGAGAGATGCGTTAATTGGCCAAGATTATCTGCAGTTTAAAAATTTATAATCCATGAGCACATCAATACATCTTATTGAAAAAGAGTTTGTCATCATCATTCGAAAGGCATCACAAAGCGATTGCTCTGTAGCCTTTAATTATCGTAGAAGTTCAAATATTGCTTATATGATTAAAATGTTTTGGTTTAAACAATTCATAATAAATTTAAAAATCATTTCTTTTTTCTCATGGTACTTTGTTTGATTCTAGTCTTAATACCACATGCAAGTCCATCCCCCAGTCACTCTGCTCCCACCTGTCTTCCTCATCTTATCTTTCTCTACATTTCCCATTGCCCTCTCTTCTTTTTCCACCCACGTTTCTGGCCCCCCTCCCATTCCAGATCCCCTTCATTTTCCATCCTCACTCCTCAGTGGTGAACTGAACTTCCCATCGAAATCGGAAATGCTCAGTCCCTCGCCACATTTCAACGCCTGCTCAGGACTCATCTGTTTAGACAGCACCTGTGATCTTTCAGCTCTTTATCATGCTCTTCCTTCGCTTTGACACCACGCTGCATTAATGTCCTGAACTCTCAAACTGGCAATGTGATTTGCTTATTGCACTTCCTCACTGTAAACGGCAGGCTTCATCACTGCCTTTTAACCACAGTATGTACTGCTTTAATTCTTACTATTTCATTTTGCCTTTGTAGCACTTACATTGTACTTCCAGTGTGTGCTAGGCTTATTGTCATTTTATTTAATTCGTCCCTGTTGTACTTACATGATTCTTTCTTGTACTTACCCTGTTTCGGAGACCAGCGATTCATCTATGTTAAGCACCTGTGCCTGAATACTGTTTCTGATGTATAGTTCTACACATCCCCCTCTTCCATCTTTCCTGTCTCTTTAGAACACTTTGTTTTTGCTAATGTTGTGTTCTTCACCATCAGATCTTTGGTTAGCCATGTTTCTGTGATTCCGGGTGCATCATATTTGCCTGCTAATTGTGATAGCATCTTTCTCATGCATTTTGTTTATTATATTCCTAGCATTTAGGTGTAAACACTTATTTACCTGGTCCTTTGATGTTTTGTTGGAATTTTGCTCTTCCTTGTAGATTTTCTTTGGATTCTCTCTTTACATGTTATAGATTAAATGCTTTTGCACTTGTTCTGTGGATCAACTATAACTACAACCCCAAAGTTATGTGCATTTTAGTGGTGGATGAATTGGGTCCCCTCTTATGTATGAAAATATAATTACTTGATAATTATTATTATGGTAATTGTTAATAAAACTTGCTGCTACACAGTGCTACATAGTATCGGTGAAGAATGAAGAATCTCTTCCAAACTACAGGGCACTTTGTGATCCTTTGGACTGAGAAGAATTTAATAAATGCGAATTATTATTGTCACTAATTAGTTGTCACTAATAATATTGAGATCAAACAGTGTCTATGACTATTTGAGGTGATTAAGCATACTCTCCAACCTAAAATAAATATTTGCAGCCTGTATTCTGTAATACTAGTCTTAACAAAACAAATTTCAGTCTGTTTCTTCTGCCCAGACCTTCCCCAGTAATCACAAAGTAACCCAGATCAGCCAGAAGCTGAGAGCAGAGCTTGAAAAGGTCAAATAATCAGATCTTTTTGCCTTTGAAAGTGTTCAAACGCATCTTCAAACAGTGACCAGGGATATAATTAATCCCTCTGTCCAGATTCACTGCTTTTATGGAAAACAGCTGCAGAGCAGAGGGAGCAACACAAAACAAAATCTGTAAAATTAACTTTGTATGACTTTAATTGGCCACATTCTTCTGCTTGGAATCTGGCTGTGCTCATTACTGGAATGAAAGAGCACAATTTGAAGAATATGGGGAAGTAAGACACTCTCTAGGTTTAAAAATGAAAGTTGTTAGTGAATGGTTTGATAAGAACATTCATGCCTTTTCCTCAGGTTTCTGTGGCTGATGTGCCTAATGAGAGAATTGTGTAACCATCCTGGGGCAACAGTATTTTATTCTAGCAGTTTTATAATGTTGGATTTTTTCAAATTTAAATGGCAGTTTCAATCTTTACATTGAAGAGTTTGCAAAGTGATACTCATATCACATATACTGCTTATGGTGATACATTATAAAGATGTCCTTTAATGTTGACATTTTAAGTGTACAAACATGCCAAAATGCTTTTAAAATCTTAATCATTTTTTGAAGCAAATGAATAAATCGTTACAATAATCTTTTATCACAACTACATTTAAGTAATGCAGTTCCTGTACAAGAATTACCCAGCGCTTCCCAGCAAAACCAAACTTTACAAGCAAAACTACAAAGATTCCTCTGAGCCAAACATGATTGTGAGCATTGTGATTGTGAATCTGACTATTTCTGTAATTAATCATATTGTTCACAACAGGGGACAACAGTAATGTGTTATAGTCATCGATGGAGAAGGCACTTCTTTGCACAAAGGGTTGTGGGAGACTGTAACAAACTACCCAGTGATGTTGTTGATGTCAATACCTTTTCTTTCAAGAAAAGGCTCGATGAGATACTGTACTTGAATTAATTAACTACTAACTAAGAAAAGGCTAATTGACCTCTCCTTGTTTGTAACCTCTTTTATATTCCTATATTATTCTTTTTTTCTGATTGTCTAAAGATAGTTAGTTAACCCAGGATCTCATTTTAATTCCCAGATATTCAAGCTTTGATTGCGGTTTGGAAGGGTATGTCTAGAACATGTATTTTCAAAGTTTGTCACGGTGATACTCCCAAAACTATGAAAGTATAGTATATATATAAAGAGATTGCAAATTAAGATTACAGAGACTACAAATTGAAGCAGGTAAATGTAACCGCACAAAGATTCAGTGGGTCATAATTTAAACATACTGTATAATTAACAAATGTAAACAACTGATGATTCCAAATATGCAAAATGTCTACAAATATGTGATTATCCCAAAGGATTTAAAAATAATTTAAAAATATGGTGGAACCTTTAACATTACCTTACATAACGTCCTCCAAGGAGTTTTACTTACTTTTTAATGAATTTGTATTTTGCAGGAACTTTAAATCTGGTCGCTGTCTGTGAATATATAGTCTTGCATATACTCTAAAAATTGGCAGACTATACTCGGGAATTTGCTTTTTCTTAACTCCCCCATTTAAGTAATTTTAATTAATTAAAGGCGGTACTTCAGTCCTTCCTGCTTTGTAAGATAACAGGTTCAGATCTCTTGAAGGTATGCAGTTTTTCAGCTACCCTGACGAACCAACCCAGCTTCAGGTTACAAAATTTGTATTCAAATCAGGTCTCATAGCTGTGAAATTTGTCATTGCTAGAGGGCAATTTGCATTAAAACATGCTGATAAAACATTAATATTATTTTGCCAACAGCATTTTCATTCATATAGTTTTACGTTTTAAAGAATGTATTACTAAATGTGAACCTCATTTTTTCAAGACGACTGGAACTTAACTTGTAAGACATTTTCATACGATAATTACTTTTTATTTAACTATGCCAAAACATTTGACTTACATCAGGTATATTAGAATCTCTGCTTAATCTCTGCATTAGGCAGCAGTTTATTTTTTGCCTCTTTTCTCCGGTGTTTATAAATTGCCTCGGCAGTTCAAAAACACCAAAATAGGACAAATCTCTTCCTGGCAACAGATAATTATAGTATTATAAGTGAATAGCATTTAACAATATATTTCTAGCATTCAACAATTCTCTTTCTCAAGAAGTTTCTTATTTATTATACTAATTTATAGACACAGGTTACACTCCCAGATATCCAGGAACTATTTTTTTTCACTTTTTTCTCTTCTTATTTCTCTATCAGATTAATTGTTTGAAAGGGGAGGGAGGGAGGGAGGGACAGTGGTCTTCATGGTTAGAATCATTAACTTTTCACATGATGATTTAAAGCTAATTTTCTTCTGGAAAATACTGTATAGTATTATATTTTCCAAAAATTAAAAACACTGGAAACTTATGGAGGACAGTCGAGTACAACAGGAAACATGCCTGTTTATTAAGGCCCTGGGCTTTAATAAACACTGGGCTGTGACATTTTCATCCAACCATGATGACCCCTTCGTCAAATGCTGTATAATGGCATGTTTTAAATCAAGGGTCTCAAACTCATTTCGTAGTGGGGCTCAGTGCCCTGATATTTGACCATGCTTGAGTTATCAATCAACACAAGGAACCTCATTATTTTCATAAAGGCATTTATTTTGTTTGCCTAGCAGTTGATAACATTAACCATGCAATTCATTTCCAGGTACAGTACCTGTAAACAGTTGTGGGCCTGGAGAGAATTATTTTAATTATCTAATTAATCAAACAATTCAACCAATTAAGTAGCTGGGAGCTCAAGTGGAAAGGAGGCATGTAGATACAGTACTTTGGCTCAGAGGGTGTAGTGTTCGAGATCCTGTTCCACATGCACAGGTAATGCTACATTTTTTATAGTGTAAAACCACCCAGTCTAACACTCAGCACATACCACTTGTCTAATGTTCTAAATTGTATAGTGAATGAAAGATATGGTGCAAGACACAGTGTGTGCCCTCATAAAAATAATTTAATGTTTTCTATAGAAATGTCTCTAAAACCTAAGAAATGCAGGAACAGATTCTATAGAGAACTGGGACATTTTCCTTTTTTTTTCCAGAAGGATAGCAACCACAACAAACAAAGCAGACAATTATAGCACAAGAGGCTTGAGCAGATATTGCATTAAGATTAATCTGAGAGTGTACAGAGCAGAGTTCAACAAAAGTTGCTTGTGACCCGATCTTCTAAAGGTTGAGGAATGCAGTCCTGGTATTTGTAAGATAAAGAAATAAATACACAGGATAGAGACAGAATGAGAGTCAGGAGGCAGTACAAAAGTACAGCAGTCAACATGAAGAGGGTGGACAGAGAGGGCGAAAGAGACCAAGTGCTGGGGGAAGAAGGGATAGTGATGAGGACAGTGGTAGAAGAAAACAGGAATCCTTTAACTGGAAGTGAGAGATATGGAGCTTGTAAAGAGCTGAAAGGGAATTCAAGACTGAGACCGCTTTAGAAGCTGATAGAAATAACATGCAGTTATGAGGCCATTTAAATGGCGGCCCTGAGACGTCATTAGATTGTCTGCCAAGAATAATAACGTGAGGATACTGCAGAATATTATAGTCATCTGATAAAAAAAAAATACAGTTGAAATAAAATGACTGCAGAATCATGAAAACAGCAGGTGAATATGAGATTTGGCTAAATTCATGTTACTGTGCAGCAGCTTCTCTGCAGGGGTAAACAGATACCATTTATTGTAAAAGCAAAGACTGTTCCAGGCCATCACATGGACCTCAAATATCTTTTCCAGGTCTGGTTAACATGCTAGTTCTAGTTACTTGTTTCTATTGTAATGCATATGAAATACATACCCATATAGAACAGTGCAAATGAACATTTTATTTGAATTGCACTATTTAATGAATCTCTATTCCTTGCTTTCAGCTTCTCGTTTTCCCAATCTGAACTGTCAAGCAGGAGGGGTTTATAGGAGACATCTCAGAAACTAGGAGTTCCAAAAAACATGTTGTATGAAAAACAATCTATGATAAACTCTGAATGGTATCATATATATGTATATTCTCTGTTACAATTTTGCAAGTTTGCAGTTTGCAATCACATTATTTAATAATTTAATAACGAACTTTTAACATTTTAGTGTTAACTTTTTGATAATCTGGAAATCTAAGCAGGGACAACACTTTATTGTTTTAGGTTTTAAAATTTCGGGGAGATCAAATAAATTCTGTTACCATTTTATTATTAATTAATATTGAAAACAGAAGAATACACCGCACAGGTTCTGATCACTGTTCTTTGAAACCTGTATTCCCCCCCAAAAAAAAATCATTTTAATTTAAAAAAAAGGCGAATTAAGGAAAGCAACCAATTTTGAATGCCATATACTGTCACTCTGACACTAATACACTCAGCCCGAGGTTATGAAAAGGCTCTAACAGCCTGTGTGGTTTGGAGCCCAAAAATTCGACTCACGTGATTATATATCGTTATATGATTATATAACCCCATGTAAAAAAACAATAATAATAAAGTCTTATTACTGAGACTATTTTAAAAATATCGAAATAAAAAGAAAACAAAGTAAAACACAAAAAGAGCCATCAAACCAAAGTTCATCATACGTCAATGATGGAAAGGGTTAAAGAGTTTTATTTTTTTACTTAAAATGTGTCATTGATTTCAATGCATTGCACGATATAAGGTAATTACAGACCATATTGCAATTCAGTGAAACATCAGCAATACGATCCTGTCAGATTTAATAAGATGTTAACAATGTATTTAGCCAATATACATTAGAGAGAGTCTAGAGCATTGATTTGTCTAAGGCTTTTGAATTACGTTTTTAATTATGAAACCTTGTTTTGCAAAATCAGATTTCCTTGCCTCTCCTCAGACTAGATAGCCATACGTGATGCTGATTTATGTTATGAGAAATGGCTTTAATGTTTACAAATCTGGCTGAATGCATGTAAGGTCCCTATCACAAAAATTCCAACCCCTTATTCCCTTGAAACATTGCAGTTTCTTTTAAGGATTTTGTAATCTGTAGCTCCATCTAATGGAGACTAATGGATTTACTGCTTGCTCTGCGTCTGAGGTCTTTTGAGGTGGTTTGCTTTTGTCTTCCTCTCTATTTGTTGTGTAATTATCATATTGGTCAGTATACTGTTTTCAAGTTTAATACCTAAAAATGAACACAAAAGGAATTCATTGTCGTGGCGATAAAACTGTAATTAAAAATAACCGAACAAAAAAAACAAATTTAGTCATATCTGTGTTTTAAAGAGGCATGTTAAAGTGGTCAGATAATATCAGTAAAAAGGTAACAGTAACATTACATATTGAGTTTAGCTTTAATTATTGTCTCCATATTCTGCATGTGGTATAAATACAATTTAACTTAAACATCACTTTAACGAAAGATCACAAGTTCAAAAATAACTCGCCCTGTACAATGGGGGAAAATGTCAGCAAATCGTTGCTGCTCACTTTTAAGCGCTTATTGTCATGGTAAAACGAAGATGTCGGTAGATTTTAATAACAGATTGCCAAAACCGCCCCCAACGGGTAGGATAAACAGCGGTATCGAAAACTGCCCGCATGAATTTAAGGATATTCGCAAACAATACCAGCAGATTCGCTTCATTTGTAATCTCTTGGAAATCCCACTAAATGACCGTATACTTAATCCTAATAGAACTAAATTTATTTTCTCATTTATTCAAAGTCAGGATATTATATTTCATTTTCGAATGTCGATTCAAAAATGATTTTCAAACACCGAATCGAGATTTACAGATCACGATAGCCTATTGATTGTTTACGGAAGATGGCGTCGTTAGTGATGTGCTGTTGGGTTTGTGAGAAGTCGCTGGATACTGTACGGAGATGTGGCAGATGCAAAAAAGTATATTACTGGTGAGATCAGCTGTAATAAACCTTTGTTTATTGAGCCTTGCCCAAACAAGTGTTATGTGGGACATCTGCTTCTTTCAGTTTCTCTTTTAGCAAATAATTGCCTTCCTTTTGTAACATGAAATGACAAAGTCAATTAAATTTAAAAGCAAGCAATGTAGAAATATTTATTAGAGAGCGTCATAGCACCGGACGTTTTCAAGTTTAGAACCGAGTAACAACAGACAAGCCTTACTAGCTTGGAGTAATTGGTCAGCGAAGTATGTTGTCTTGTTTCAACACTTACATATAAGTTTATCTTCTACTCTTCTTATTTACTTTTCTAATTATTGTAGTTCATAAGTGAAATGGGAATCAAGTCCTAGTGATAGTGACATAAACTTAGCCCTCGTTTCCTGATAGTATATGTTTTGAATATCGCCTCGTCTGTTCATATAATTCTCTTTTCGTGACAGACAGCATGTACTGTAGCTAGGGAAGATATAACCCAATTTATGACGTTATATTTGTTCATTTTACAATTTAATTGTTTAGCAGGACTAAACTGGTAACTGCGTTCAGAATCGGAGGCATTCTGTTTGAATTTTTACTTTTTATTAGTCTCACCTGATGTTCTTTAATCAATATTGATGATGTCATCAGTGGGCTGTTCGGTGATATATAATTATATATCATACTAGTCACATGATAATGATTTAAAACAAAAACCTTTACAATGTTTGTCATATATATAATATAATAAGACATTAAACAGTGAAGATATATTTATTCGAAAACAGCACAAGAATCCTGGATTCATTAAATATCTTCACGTTTTGCATTTTTTGAAGTAATATGTAAGTGAAGGTTATATTGAAAACAAATTAAGTAAAAATTGGGGCTCCATTCCAAGTTTTTAATTGTTTTGCTATATTAAACAGTGACAATACTTTCCTGTTCTTTTTTGAGCTCACAAGAATGTCAGCTGAAGCACTGGCCACTTCATAAAGAACTTTGCTGGAATTCCAAGATGTTGACGGAGGATGTGGATTGTTTTGTAAACAACAGTGCAGAAACACAGTTAACCGTGCCTGCTCCACTTTCTGAACAAGACAACATTATGGGACTGAATATGCTAGACCATGCTGTTATAGTCAAAGTGAAGCACAATAAGTCTAAACACACAGTGGTTATCTCTGAGGGGACCAGTGGGGAGGAGTGCTTCAGTCTGATTTCCAGCCGTCTACAAATTCCCCGAGAGAAGATGAGACTTATAAGCAAAGGAAAAGTAATTCACAAAGACAACATCCTGAACTTTTTAAAGGAAAATGCTCTGTTTCAGGCCTTTGGGGAGCAGGCAGAGTGTGAGGATGGCTTGGATCAGAGAGACATCGAAGTCCTTATGTCTCAGCTCTCTGTGGAGCGCAACCTAGCTGTCAGAGCACTTCATAAAACTGGAGATCTCATTGATGCCATCTTCTACATCTCGGACAGTATGTAGAATGTAGCCACCTTAATGGGATGATGGCAGCATCCCAAATTCCAGGCTTCTTTGGATTAGGTGTAGGGCTCCAAGGCATTTGTTAGGATTTGTGAAGAAATTGATCTGTTTTGTTTTACACATAACTAATTTATTATACACATTTCAGGTTTTGTTCATTAGCAAAATGCATTTTTTGCTGTCATTTTGTTAAAAAGAAGTTGTGTATTGTTTACCAAATCCCATATGTAAATTAAGCCCGAAGAATACCTGCATGCACAGTATAAAAAAAGAGTTGTACTGTTGTTAATGAAAGCTGACTTTAGCCAAGTAAACCAGAGAATGTTACTACTGTAACATTAAAACGATTTAGCCTAATGTTAAGAGCTGGGCAGGAATCTTTGATCTTAATAAAAACAGTACAGTACTTTAACAGCAGTTTAAGGGAAAGTTGAAAATTAGTAATTGAAAAAAGTTAAGTGGTATGCAATTGTGAAATTTTATGCAATGTTTAAATGTGTTTAAAATTGTGCAGTGTATTTGGAAGTTTTCATTTCTATGTATATTAGTTTTTGTAAATTACTTTATACAAGCACATTTCTTAAATCTAAATCATATGATTTTAATTTCTTTTAGACTTTTTAAATTACATTGGAGATGTTGACAGTGTTGCACAGGTGTGAGATACAATATTTTAGGAGCATAACTCCTAAAATAAAAACTCTACATGCTCCTTGGATCCTATTCCTACACCTCGGTTCAAAACCTTATCTGTTCTGATTCAGTTTATCACAGACCTGATTAATAAATCCCTGGAGACTGGAGTAGTGCCCATCTCTGCTCAAAACAGCTGCTGTTACTTCCCTCTAGGAAGAAATCTAACCTTGACCCCAATCTACTCTCCAGCTACAGGCCTATCTCTAACCTCCCCTTCATCTCAAATTATCGAGAAGGCAATAGCTACTCAGCTGCAGTTTCACATGAGTTCTCACCAACTCTTTAAAAAATTCCAGTCAGATTTTAGACCCTTACACAGCACCGAGACTGCTCTTGTGAGAGTTTCTAACTTGGTGAACAGCTGCTGACTCTGGATCTCCGTCCATACTTGTTCTGTGTGATCTCTCAGCAGCCTTCAAAACTGTGGAGCTCAGCATCCTTCTGCAGAAATTGAGGGAACTATGCCGGACTGCAAGGTGCAGCTCTGAAATGGTTTTCCTCCTGTCTTTCCAACAGGCAGTATTTTGTCTCTACTGGGGAAACAAGATCCCCAATAGAGATGTCGCCAGTGACTTTCCAGTGTCCCTCAAGGGTCAGTATTTGGCCCATGTTGTTCCTCATTTACTTGTCTCCTCTAGGTCAGATCATACACATTGGGGAGCTAACTTTCACAGCTATGTGGGTGACACCTTTAACATCAAGCCTGACTCATCCACTGCCTTGAAAATTTGAAATAGCTGTCTGGAGGAAATCAGGATATGGATGAACCACAATTTTTTCATGTACCAAAACAGGCTATTCTGATTGGAACACCTGATCAGGTCACCATCACCAGTTACTCCAGCCTAGTCATTCATTGAAATGTTATCCCCCTGTCCTCAGTCAGTATTTTGGGTGTGAAGTTTTGAATCCTCTCTCAATGTTTCGGATCAAAAATATCTGGAAGTCTTTTATTTCCATTTGAAAAATAACTCCTGACGAAGGTCTGCTCTCAGTTTTACAGACGCTGAAAAATTAATTCATTTCATCTCCCCTGGACTATTGTAATGCTCTCCTTTGTGGTCTACCCTTAAGCACATTAATTAAATTACAACGTCTCAAGAACAGTGCTGCCAGGGCATTCACCAGAGCAAGGAAGTTAGACCATACCACCCCTATTCTAATAAAGCTCCCTTGGGTCACCATCCACCAGAGAGTGGATTTTAAAGTGCTGCTTCCTAGTTTTTAATGCTCTAAAGGTCCCATCTACATCACTGACCTCCTTCTTTTTAACACTTCTCCCCAGTCTTTAAGAGCAAGTCAATCTAATCTGCTGCAGGTCCCAAGAACAAAACTACAGTATGTACTATGAGTGACTGTACTTCTCTGTCTCTGCTCCTCGCTTGTGGAATATCCTCCCTGATCATCTCAAACATGCGGTTTCAATGGAGACCTTTCAAAGACCTTAAATCCCTTCTCTACCAGTAAGACTATTAGCTTCCAGTACTATAAACAGTCTGTTTTCCTATCATCTATTTCCTTCTTAGCAATTTTTAAGTTCCATGACTTCTCTTTAGCTTTTTTCTTTTATGTGAAGCACGTTGAGATTCACTGTAATGAAATGTGGTATGTAATTTATTATTTTTTATATATTCTCTAGCTGGTAGAAAAAGAGGTCCTTAATTGTTTTGCTAACTGTGACATTCATAAATTAATTATTAGAAAAAAACAGCTAAGGTAACTATTTAGAGCCTAGGTAGCTCATTTACATCATTAACCTTGTTCTTATGTTATTGTGTCTGCCTGAGCTTAATATAGACAGCAGTCAGACAAGCTAGAAGAAACTACAAAGCTAGTTAGAAATACTATGGAGCAGTAGAAAAAAAATATTCTCTGTTTTCTTATATATGCTTAAATGTCTTGAACAGCTTAGATGTGCTTTCTCTGATATTAAATCCTACTGTACTTTTCTAGGTTATGCAACCACATTGCTCATAACTAGCACTGTATTAAATAGTTGGCAAATAAAATGCCATCAGGAACTGCTTAAGGCTTGGTTATATAAGTGAGGGTCATCTTCAGTCAAAGTGCAAATCTCACAATTTTTTCTTTTTACACCAGGAACTTTCTAGGCTGTAGAGTGATTTGTGTTTTGCAGTGGTTATTAATTGAGTCTACTGGGTGTCTACCACTGTGAAAAAAAGTGGAAATCTTAGATTAGACTTGAGAATGTGCAAGCCTATTCATAGTATTATGTGCTGTAAGTTTTTTCTTTGAAAGGCTGGCTGTCTAACTCGGTGTAACGAACAGTAACAAAACAGGCAGGTGAACGGCAGTTATCTGATGCCCTCAGTCATAACATCACTATTGTGTTCCAACCTCCACTTGCATAACACTTAAGCTTCCATTTTGCAGTTGTGCTTGAAGATTATATTCTTTATCTGAGGGACTGCTGACAGTAAAGAATATGTTGCTGTGCTGTAGGGTGACTGTCTAAGGTTGGCCTTGTCATTTTCCTACCCAGTAAGGTTTTAGGCTTGTTATTATTAGCTGTAATAATACAGGGTTGAATGTGGGTCAGTGTGTTTGACAGAGTATGTCATCCTTATGCATAAATTAAGGGGAATTTTATTATTGTTTTGAAATATGTTCACTAAAACATCGTTTGTGAGAACACCGACTACAGTATTTCATGATCATTTACTGAAGGTACAGAAAACTTTTAGAAGGGATTTCTTGAGAGAAGAGGTCTGATTCACAATTGAATTTAAAGAAATGGCTTTGGATGTCATGTTTACCTGCATGCTTTTTTCAACATTCAGAAATGAAAAAAATAAATGAACTGGCTGACTTCAAAACCTTGCTTAGCGAAGTTATAAAATGGGGATTTGGGCTTTTGCTTTTATGGCTTTCAGCCTTTTCCTCTGATCAGCAGATTTCAGGTCTGAACACAGGATCATTATCTAATGGAGCCGGAATAGAATTTGCTGTGTATGATCGTGTCTGATAAGGATGATTAGGAAATGCAGCATTGTTTAACAGAGTTTGCATAACTGACCTCTTAAAAATGTGTTTAGAAATAGGCTCTAAACTGTGATATCATTTATACACTTTTTATCCTTTGAAAGACTTTTAATCCTTTGAAAATGATTTATGCAGAGCACCATTGCAAACTTGTTACCAAAGGTTAGGTTTTAATCTCATTAGGATTTTTTTATATTTATATTTTCAGGATACTGTTAATATTTATCCATCCCTTACACATTTAATAAAAGGAGTTAAAAGTTCTGAATCAAATTGTCTGGATTACGCAGGAACAGCACCACCTTAGGTAAAGTTGTAAAAAAGGCAAAAAGTACATTGATTTATTTTCAACCTCATTTCATTAGCAGCTAAGAAAAGGTGGACTGGTAGGTGTGGCGATTGGGACCACAGCTGCAGGTGGTGTGTTGTTTCAGATGAGATGTTAAACCAAGGTCCTAAGTACTTTCTCATGAAACAATCTGCTGGCACTGAGGGTAAGAATTGAGCTGTCCTTTGCTGCATTCCTCTCTGGGGCTTTACTTCAAGTTCCCTCTTAAGTTTCTCACATTTCAGCTCATGATGGCAGACACTCTTCATGAAAGTAGAAGCTATCCTTTTGGGGTGGATGAAGTGGGTCCCTTAACATACAGTATATACAGTATGTAAAGTGCTTTGAGATTCTTCAGGCTCTCAAATGGAAGCAATATATAAGGTCTTAACTAATCACATTTGTAGGTCAACAATCTTTTCATCCATAAAGCAGCCACTTGATAGTGTAACAGGTTTACAAGTTTTTATAATGTTTAATTTGACATGCCTTTACTCCGAGCTATTTTGAATGGTTACGTTGTGTATTTACAAAGAAATGAAAGCATGCTATTATTGAAGTGAACAGCTTGCAGGCCCAAACATGATGACAACATCAAGGGGAGGGAACAAGGCAGGAGGTTATACAACCGCAGAAATGTCAGTGTTGAAGGAAAACAGCAGTGTGGGCTAGAGCACCGAGCAGTGCCTCAGACAATGCACATTGCTACTAAAGCAGAGCTGCAGTGAATATTATGCAGTCCTACTGTCACAGTGCTTACACAGTTGATCGTTGTACAGACGTTCACTGGCACCATATCAGCCTGTAGTCTGTCCATAACCTCTGAGATGTCTATTCTGGGTGAGTTGGGTAACGGTTTCCCAGCATGCACTGCTCTGACCTAGTTTTGTAAGTGCATTACATGTATTTTTTTATTGGTGTGGTAGGTGTGTCTGCCAAGTTTCCATGGCTACATTGGCCTCTGGTGACCTTATCCATTCAGTTATGTAACCCTACTTGTCAAGGAAAAATGAGACATTGGAACTGGAGAATTGCTCAAGGAAGAGGCACAATTTAAAGTGAACTGATTTTAAGCACATGTAGGAAAAAGTATTCTTCTACTCCTGAGTAACAATTTTATTGGACAGCTCTTTCTGTAAGCAGCACTCCAAAACGTAAAAAAATATCTGTTTCCTTGTCAAACTGTCCCAAATGACTGTACATTTTAAACATGTACTTTTCTCCATAGCAGCGCTTTTGTTTGAATGCTGTTTTTGAATATCTCAACTTGAATTATTTAATGTTTCAATATTTGGTCTGTATTTTAATTTTTATATCAATCCACATTATTGACAGTTTGTTTTTAAAACTTGTTTTTTTTGTTACAACAGGTACATTCAGAAACTAATGAATGAAGTCTGATGACATCTTTGATATAATATAGACTATGTAAAAACAATATTTATTCACCCTACAATGATTTATGGTAAGACATATTAATTAGCTCTTAAGGACAAAACAATCTGTGGTTATAATGTTTATCTTATACAGTATATACCACAGATGGAATTAGAAGTCTCTCTAGACTACCTCCCTCAGAGTTGTGAACCTATTCTTATAAACCACTGACATACCATAAGCAGCAGCATTTGTACTTTCATGCCTTAAAGCACAGGTTTCTAGTCCTGACTGTGGAGAAACACAAACCTCTTTTTCTTTTCAGTCTAGCTCAGCATAATTACCTAAATGAAGCCTTAATTTGCTAAAGAGCTGCTTGATTAGGATATTTGCCTTTTTTTTTTACTCAGATGTTTGAGATTTTATTTATGAAATGCAATAGATAAGAGGTAACCACCCAGGCGTTCAAGAGCCGAAAACAGTCAAACAGTTCAAGATAAACCTATTATTAAGTCAGTTAAGGGTTTAAATTATGTTACTGAGAGTCCTGTTGGCAGATGTGTGAGAAAGTGAAACAGGCTATGGGTCGGATTAGTTTGACTTTCCTCTTCTCCATTTAGACCAGCAACTTCTAAGCTTGTCTTGAAAACTTGAGACAAGCAGAAAAAAATATGTTTTGATGTTTTGCACACTTTTCTGTGGATCTGTATGAAACATATACCTTTAACATTTTCCTATTATGTGTAGACTACAGTGTTTGTAGATAGTCTTGGAAATCTCGTTCAGGATATATTTAGCTCCTGTTTAAAACACTTGATGTCTCTATGGGAATCAGAAAATCTTGAGGTTAATCAACTGTGTTATTTTCATTCCTGTCAGCTTATTTACTTTTTAATTAAGTTAGTGTATGAATAACGTTTGTCATCTACATCATATGCAGTGCGTCTGAGCACTTTTCAACAAAGTATGTGTTTAGTCATTTTGTGTTAGAGCTTAATTTGTGTACTTCAGAAGGTGAAAATGATTTCTGTTTACAGACTGGTGGCCTTTTAATGATGTTTTTCCCCTCTTGGCATTTTTCTCAGATTTTATGATTTGTTCATAATTCATCTTAAAAACCCGAGACGTTTCACATAAAGGAAAGGCTGTCATACAGATCTGTCTTATGCCGTGTTCAGACTAAAGTTTGAAATGTGAGCTCTCGCACATACACCTCGTGATACCGAATGTGATAAAAGGTGATGAAAAGAGAGTGCCGTTCTTTTTTCTCCAGGTCTGCCGTCGCGGCACACTCCCTGTGGTTTTTAATTTTGCTGACACATTCCCACCAGGAAAAGCCCCAGAGAGGGGGGAAAAAAAACTCGGAAGGGAAGCTTAATTTAGATTGTTAATCACTTGACACCCGTTCGGTAAGTTAAACCATCTTAAACCTTTACGTAAGATCTGCACCCTTGCTTGTGTTATGTAAGGGTTATTAAGCATTATCTGGGTTTCCTTTCTAAAAAGAGCACCACGGAATTTTGGGGCGTCCTCCAAAATGCTCGAACATGTGTGGTGCTGGGCAGTAGGACTCGCAGTGGTCTTGATCCAGAATTCTTATCCAGAAAGGGCAGGGCACAGCAATGTAGGTCAGTGGGACGGCTGAACTGGAGCAGCATTTCCTCATTCCTTTTTGTTGACCTACATTCATCTGAACACTGCAACTTCACTAATTTTGCCTTGTGTTGATTTTTTTTGAAGGGGAGGGCCACCTTATATTAAGAGGACTGTAAATCTGGCCTTTTGTGAATTTTCAGCTCTGTTGTTCTGGAACCTGATTTTGAAATTTACAGCTGACACAGAATAGGTTGTAATACAAATACAAGTGAGTTTGAACCACACATGCTACTGTATATTATATAGAATACAGTATATTCTTGTTGTGCAAATGTATCCTACAAGCATTGATAAATATATATTATATATCATAATATTAAATATTATTATTGGGAGTTTCTGAAGCATGTTTTTTTTTGTTTTAAGGCAGTGTTAAAAACAGATTAATCAAAATGTGAGTTTAATAAATGACGTAACAGAGGAAATTCTGAATGGCTTTGTCAGATGTTGCCTGGGCTCATATACTGATATTTTAACCAAGATTATTTTTTCACATTTGCCAAGCCTACCGGCTGATGGTTTTACTTACATATGCAGTATTTCACATCTGACTTATCACCTTGTAAGGCAGAGAGGAAGCCATTTTCAATTCATTTTCATACGCTACTAATAGAGAGAAAAGGGGAAAAGAGACTAGTAATGTTACAAAATCCAAATTTAATTTTTAAACTTCCCATAAGGAATTAATCTTAATCTTCTTGAAAGTGCAGTAAGACATTTTGTCTACATCTTTATTGTGTTATCTTTAAACTAGGAGGTAAAAAGGGTAAAAATGAATTTGTGGATAAGTTTCTAAATGTGGTATAGACTAAATTTACTATAATTGAACCTTGGTCTTCCACATAGTCACATTCTTGAGTTAAAATACCTAGAATGTCAGTTTTGTTTATTCCTGGAAATTAAACACTGGAATCAACTTCTGTTTCTTTCTACATACCTGTATTAAGTAACCCATGAGATCTTCTGTAGTGCACAGAATAAGTTTGATGATTACACTTTTTTAATCTCATTTGTACCTGTTAGCATTTTGTAATACCTGTACAGTTTCTTGCTTATCTGAAAGTACACCAAAACTAATCACACCAATTTCCACTAATGCAAAAAACAAATCAACACCAAAATCTAAGAACATCACTTTTACTTAGAAGTATATGTAAACAGTATAACATATCATAAACTGCTACTGTAACAAAGATCCAAACTAC
Source organism: Atractosteus spatula (assembly GCF_055471065.1). Taxonomy (NCBI): domain Eukaryota; kingdom Metazoa; phylum Chordata; class Actinopteri; order Semionotiformes; family Lepisosteidae; genus Atractosteus; species Atractosteus spatula. The sequence goes on along the minus strand of NC_142714.1, from coordinate 47,369,896 downwards.
TAAAATATCTACTACATACAGTACATTCAGTTCTGTAAACATAGATACACAGAGGCAATTTCACAAATGCAGCACAACAACCAAAACAGTTTTCAGTGCTAATTACTGTATAAATACAAGTAAACCCATTCAATTCAATTTTTACATAAGCTTCATGAATGGAAGAACTAAATGCATGTTATAGAGGTAGTTGAACTTAGAAAAAAGTACTGAATTGACTTAAATCGGGAATCAATATATTGATAAATTGCTTGTTAAATATGTTCTTATGGAATTCCAACTTTAACTGCTGTACTGCAGTTACTGTACAACATCACTATAATTAATGAAAGAGAAGAATAGATTTAAGAAGTGAACAAATTAAATATGTCGTTAGATGAATAGAGTGTGCTTGTTTGACATACTCGTATGTCATTTATACTAAAACTGGATTTTGGTGGGGAGCCAAGATGGGGAGCAATCTTAAATATTGAGACCTGTTACGAATATTTTTTGGGTGAGAGAAGGAAAAAGAAAAAGAAAAAATTAAAGAAAACCACCTCTGGAAAAGGCAAATTGGAAACAGATGGCTTTTGTACCCCAGCTGTCAGCATGGATAGGAAAGCTTACCCAGGTAATGCTCCTGTTCAGATTGTAAATCACAAGTACTGTACATAGAACTTTCCTGACACATCTCAAATCCAGTCATTCAGCTTTTTGTAAGGAGTCAAATTATCTGTCCATATAAGCCCAATTTAAACTTTTTCACACAGACCCTTTCATATTAGAGAAAAGGTTAGCAACCTGAAGTGAATATGTATAAATAATGTGACTATCTGTGAGGACTAAGAAGCTGTGGACCAAGGGTCTGGGGGCAGTCTCTACCTTCTGTAGCTTTTGTATGTGGGATTGTGTAGTTCCATAAGGATGTCATGAACTACATTTCCCAGTTGGTTATGGCTACTAATGATAGCCAACAGCATGTGTCCCTTGGGTTTTTTAAACATACTTTAGGTGTTCTGTAATTAAAACTGTTTAAAAAGCATCATGGCAAACTTGGAACTCAAAGCTTTCTGTTTGACACCATGTAGAGAACTGGAGTACTGAAGTGTTTAATGCCATGCAAATTTGTTCTTATTGAAGTCTTTTGATAAAAGAAACCTGAAGATCTGAAAAAATCTCTTTGCTAAATAAAAAATGGAACATTTTTTTCCCTTCAGATAGGAGTTTTTTTGTTACTATCTACGTAGGACTCAGTTAACCATAATTTCAAATTGATGTTTTGTTATTTATATTTATTGTGGCAAATAAAATGTACTATGGTAAATACAAGCACACACGGAATTAAAATCTCATCATGAGACTGCCTCTTATCCTTCCTATACAAAGGATAAAGCTGAAAGGGTCAAAATAAGCATAATAGATTCAGTTATATATAAGATATATATTTTATTATATATATATTTATATAACTAGTTTAAATCTCTCATTAATAATGATTTTTACCAACATTGTACAATATATAATGACTTACATTTTCAGAAAATAGAATACATAAGTCAACCTGGTATTATTTAGTTTGAAGATCAAAAAAGCCATCACAAAAGCATGAAGATATGCTACTTTCTTGTGAACTCTGGCATTTTAAAACAAGGTGTGCAGAGTTCTGATCATTTTATTGCATGGTTCTGATTTCATAGAACAAATTCAGCTAAGGCACAAAATGCAAACTGCAAAAAAGCATTCTGAATGAATGCGTTTAAAAAAGGTTAAGCAATCTAATCAGGAATTCTTACAGTGAAACTCTAAAAGCCTTAAAAAGTACACCCTCTACTACATTCAGCATGACAGCTACTTCACGTTGACAGCTAAAGAAATTGTGCATTTCTGAGTTCTTAAATGATCCTAACAGAAAGCAAGAGCAAATTCTGTAGCTGAAGATCAAAACCGTACTGCTCTGTTAATCACACCATAACAAGTTTTTATGACAGTAGTAAATGATAGGGTTAGTCACTTGTCACTCAGTGCAAGAACTCTTTCATTTCATCCAAATAAAATAGAAACATGGCGCTGCAAGTTTCCTCAAGATCATTCCATTTAACTTCCCAACAGGTAAAAGTGCACTGGGAAAAGACAAACAGACCCTTAAAATAACAACACAAACTCTCCAGCCATCAGACTTTTTATGTGCTGTCAACATCTATAATGCATGATTTCCAGGAGACTGTAGTCAGGTTCAGAGGAACTGTATTTGCCGTTTACAATGTGCACACCTGTACACGGTTATTTAACCAGACTAAAAATCCAACTTGGCCTTTAAGAATTTAGCCGATTTTCATACAGCCTTTAGTATTACAAGAATATTGTTTTTTTCTTCTCTGCTGTTTCCCTTATGTAAAAAAATAATAGTACATCCCCTAGATTTCATAACATAGCTTCTGGTGTTGGGGAGCATTTATACACACTCATACAATCAATTTAGTTGTTTCTCTCCATAAAATAAAATGAACTTTCTGCCCTCCTCAGTTGGAACATTTTTTCTTGATCAAAAGCTAAAGCCAAGAACAAAGACACTTCTTATTCTCAGTTTACATAAGTAACAAGCCAACAATACCAGATTAGCCATGGAAACAGAACTTTCGATTATGAATCATAAAAGCCTTTTATTCTGCAATTCTAAATTTTAAAGTGTAGGAGATGTGAGAATTTCAATACTGTGTTTCTGGTCTTTTACTTGATATGCAAAGTATGGGGAAAAAAGTCAATCAACTGAGAACTATTCCTCCCCAATACACAAAAAGGGAAAAGAGAAAGTATTGGTACAACCAATACACACAAAATATATTGCTTCCATACAAAGTAGTGAAACAGCTGTTTAGTAACATTGTGCGGGGTCAGTGCCATAGTGGATCACAGCTATTGGCATTGACAACAGATGACAACAGGCACACCACAAGCACGCAGGGTGGCTTTCATAACATTTCAGTAAATCAAAAATGATTTGTTTTAAACATGTATGGGTTTTCAGTAGGTTCTGTACGTGAACTCATCTCTGTGACTGCAGCAGGGCCAACCTCTTTTTTTGTAGAATTAAACCCACTTCAGTTCCCTAAATACAAATGTTTTTAAAGTGCTCTTCAAAAGGATTTGGACAGCCAAGTCAAACTTTATTTCTGCTGTCCAGTTAGGCACTTTATATTATGGCATTAATGTGAATGACAAGGAATTCCATACTTACATTTGATCATACAAGGACAATATTGGAACAACGTACTTGTCAATCACATTCATCTTTCAGTCTCAAATACAAATTGCTTCACTGTAAAGCAAAAAATATCAGTTTTCACTTTGTTGTCCCAATTCATTTGAAGGGTAGTCTTTAACATAGAAGTAACAGTGTCTGGCAGCTTTGGGAATTAGACACTGCTCAAGCAGAGGTATAATAAGTGACGAGGCCGAAAGTTGCAAATGAAACATGCAGCACCTTCTTCTCTAACAATGCAACAGCCCTGCAAACCTCTTCTTAGACACAGAAAGTAAGTGGCTAAAAGAAACTCCAGTGTTAGCATTCATATGAAATCCTTTAAAGGTCATGCTAATAACATCAAACCTTAAATAGGAAAAGGGAAACCTTCGCTATAGAAACAGATCGAGATGAAGGCAATACTGCTGTAGTAGTTTTTCCTGTCCATCTTTTATTAGTACAATTATAATTCATTGTCATGGTCAGAATTTTGTTTCAATATAAGTTTATACTGTATAAGGCTTTAGTTCACTTCACTCCCATCAATGTTAGACGCTACACCAATTTATCATTATTTTCAATACAGCACTATTTGTCCCTTTCAAATCCCTTTCTCCATCTGTTTCTCATCAGTGCAGGGTTTACAGCACAATTAAAAACGTAACACAGAAGACGTATAGTGGCTACAATCAGAGCGATGATGCAGATGATCATGAATGAGAACAGAGCAACAGGGTTTGAACAACAAACCTCTTCAAATGAACTGGATTACACAGATGTAGTCCTGCATCCAAACACTGAATACACAAAACTGAAACACAGAATGGTTATAAAAATAAATGCAATACAAGCATGATGGCCACTGGTTTTGTATTGGAACACTTTGCTGAGAAGCACAGTCGCGGTGATCAGAATGGTATCCAAGGGAAAACAAACTGAAGAGAAGTTAATGATTTATCATTTGTTGTTTTAATTACAATGTTCTTTAATACAAAAAGGCTATACAAATTTTGGTCTTAAAAAACAAACAAACAGGCAAATACAAACTAGAGGGTGGCCAGGTCACCGCGGCCGGTTGCGGGACATGAACATGAGCACTCTGCGGATGCCTGTCAGCCGGTCCTTCAGAGACGTCAGAGCCAGGAATGGCAGCTGAGCTCGCTCTTCCAGAGGCAGCACCGCAAGTAACCACCAGCACCACGGGGGGCCATTGGGACTGACCTGAGAAAGATGGACATGCGAGATAAGTCCTACAACGTCAAGCGGATGGCAAGCTCTCTGGTTAATATGGACGTGGATAGAAAGCATTGACTGTGGTTAATAGAGATGTGGATAAAGACAACAAGCTCTCAGGTTACTAGATGTGGATAAAGAGCACACTCTGGGGTTAATACAGGTGGGGATGATGAGCATACTTGGAGTTACTATAGTTTTGGTTAAAGAGGAAATGTTCTAGGACTAGTACCGATGTGGATAAAGATGGCAAGCTCTCAGGTTAATAATGATGTGGATAAAGACATCATTCACAAATACTGAAGTGGATAAAGGCAGGTTAATTCAGATGCGAATAAACAAAGACAGGAAGCTCGTGTTAATACCAGAAGTGGATCAAGACAGCAAGCTCACAGGTTAGTTTAGAGGTCGATAAACAAAGCCCTCAACTGAAAGATGATTTAGCCATTTTAACCCAATATTACCTCAATTTCAATTCACTTTCCCTTCTTCTGATCGTTTTGGGATTATACTTGCTTCATTAATCCTGAAAGTGTGTGAAGTGTGACCTGATTTTTCTACTCTATTCTTCTAAGTGAGGACTACACTCCCAGCAATATCAAGAAGCATACAAACAAAATCACCAAAAAGTGCAGAGTCCTTTTACATTCCTTGTAACATATGGCACTATCTGCAGCCTGTAGAAGCTGCAGCTTTGGGCCTGCACCTCCCAGAAGATCTCCACCCTTCGCCACCTCGTGTCTATTGAATGCAACATCTCCACCCGCCCTGTGTTAACAAGCAGCCTGTTCGTAAGTATTTTACATCTAAATGTAGGATCCAGAAAGTTTTCTACATCACCACGGATGACCAACAGCTCAAGCGGCAGTGCCTTTCTGCTGTATTCGGAGCAGGGCGTCTCAAACCCAGTTCCTGGAGGGTCTTGTGTCCCCTGGTTTTTGTTTTAAAACTTCTAAAACTTCTTTTGTTCCAAGTACTCAAACTATTTTTTAAATTAGACAGAGTTAGAATTTTCCTTTAAGGGCTTTTACAGTTGATCACATAAGACATTCACTTTATTAAAGGTACAGTTACCTAGAAAATCACCTTCACTTCATGGTCAGAAGTATCACAATTATGCATCTAATGAAAATAGTTATTTTCATTAACCCACTATGTAGAAAAGGGTACCAGGCTCTCCAGGAATGGTGTTTAAAACCCCTAAACCCTTAAACTTCTATGATTATATTGTCTTCTTTATAGCAACACAGCAGATGTGAATGAATGTGCTCCTAACCTGTGGCTCTGGGTCTTTTTCAGGCATAGGCCCAAAATGCCCAATAATCCGTTCTTTCTGTTCCGGTCTGATAGAATTAATCCAGGTTAAGGCTTGATCGTACACAGCATCATGGAGTGCTAGCAACTCGGTCTCTTCTTCTCCTTCAACCTATCATGGAAAGCACAATAGTTAAAACTGTAATAATACCATTAATAAAAATAAATTGAGGGGATGATGATCCACAAGTAGCATTTTAATCTTAACCACACACAAACTCTTTGATCTGCAAAATGGTTCCATGAATTTCCCAAAAAATGTTTATGCTGACTCATTTATCTACAATGTTCCATGTTGGCTCCTTATTCCTGCTAAGGGGCACTGCAGTCGAATGCCTATTCTAGAATCAGCAGGCACAAGCTGAGACAACCCCCAGCATCAGATTCCAGTCCAGGGCAAGGTGCACACACAAGCACACGGGGACAATATAGAGACCCAGCCAGCATGTCTTTGATAGACGGGAAGAAACTGGGGGTTGCACAGAAAACACATGTGGTCATAGAGGACCATGCAAACTCCTTGCAGAAGGTGCCTCAGTGCAGAGTCAAACCTGGCACCTTAGAGTTGGGATATCAAACAACGCTTACAAAAATGATTTGCAAAAGCTACTGCCATACCTTCTTGTCTTCCAAGTACTCTATATCTGCGGTGTTGTAGCCATCTCTCTGGCCATGCTGGATTACTTTAAACCTCCTCTTTCCAATGGTATCAACAACAGAGCGGCCATCAGGGAAAAACTCCACGTTCCTGATTTCCAGAATGCAGCCATAATCTGCAAACCTGGAATGATATGATCATACTTTTAACAATACTAGATTACATTAAAATTAATCCTCTCACTGCCATAATACAGAATAGAAGGTTTAGTATATAAAGAATAAGTATTCTAATTGTTCACTAGTATTGGAAATCACATTTGCCCAATCTAGGATTTTTTTTTTTTATAGATGAGTGATAATGGTCCTGGAGGAAAAGAACAAAAAGTATCTGGAAAAAACAACAACAAAGTTTACTGTCTTCCAGTCATATAAGGTAAAATCAATCTCCCCATTGTATTTTAATTTGTACTTATTGTTGCATAAATCAAAACACCATGCCCTCATTATTGTATTTGCTATAGCCGTGTATTATGAAGAATTTGTTAGATACTGCAGTTTTGGCATAGGACAAAGTGTTTATATATTTTCTAGACATGGCTACTTGGTCTCTTTAAGTAAAGTGAAAACAAATCTCCTAGTACAATAGTTACTAACTGAACCAGGAAGTATTCACACTTATTATCAAAAACTTAATTCTAAATCTCTTTTTTTTCCCCAGAATCAACTGGTATCAATCTGTTTTTTGAGATCTTACTAAAAACTGTTTTAAATGAATGGGTCATTTTTCAGTAAAGAAAATCCACTTTTAATATTGTAATTACTGATATCAAGGATACTTTTAGGGATATCAAAATCAAATTACTTGATATCACAAATTATATCTGTGATATCTGCAATTGCAGATTAAATCTTAAAATGGCTCTCATAAAAGTTAAGCACAGTAACGCATTCTTGTTGCATGTTTGAAACGCTTTTATTTTCATAAATCTGTCATTCAGTCAGTATTTAGTATTTCCTACCCTTTGAGCGAGTCACTAATGCACATTCCAAACTGCTTTGTGCCAGTCTCCATGCATCGACGGATCATCAGCCGGTAACAGGGCTCGAAGATGTGCAGAGGACAAGGTACGGTGGGGAAGGCCATGGTGCACACAAATATAGGCACGTTCTTATTCAAACTGCAAAGAGAACACATTCAGCAGTGAAGCAACCCGGATCCACAAAAACAACAAAATATCTCTGACACAACGCAGAAACTACATCATTATGGTAGCCGTCTCATTTTGGTCTAATTTCAGTGCAGTCCGTAAGTATTTGGACAGTGACATAAATTTTGTTGTTTTGGCTCTGTACTCCAGCACATTGGAATTTTAAATGAAACAATGGCTATGAGGTTAAAGTGCAGAATGTCAGCTTTAATTCAAGGTTATTTACAACTATATTGGGTGAACCCTATAGAAATCCCAGTCCTTTTTATACATAGTCCCCCCATTTCAGGGGACCAAAAGCACTTCATCTTTAGTACTTGGTTGCAAATCCTTTGCGATCAATGACTGCATTAAGTCTGCGACCCATAGACATCACCAGATGCTTGGTATCCTTCCTGGTGATGCTCTGCCAGACCTGTAATGCACCCATGTAAAGTTCCTGCTTGTTACAGGGGCTTTTGGCCTTCAGTCTTGTCTTCAGTAAGTGAAATGCATGCTCAATGGGATTCAGGTCAGGTGATTGACTTGGCCAGTCAAGAACATTCCACATTTTGGCCCTGAAAAACTCCACAGTTGCTTTAGCAGTATGTTGGGGTCATTGTCCTGCTGAAGGTGAACCACCATTCAATGTGCTTTAAGGCATTTGGTTGGATCTGAGCAGATAAGATGCTTCTGTACACTCCAGAATTCATCCTGCTTCTGTTGTTGGCAGTTACATCATCAATAAAGACAAGTGAGCCAGTTCCACTGGCAGCCATACATGCCCAAGCCATGACACTACCTCCACCATGTTTCACCGATGAGGTGGTATGCTTTGGATCATGAGCAGTTCCTTCTTTTCTCCACACTTTTCTCTTTCCATCACTCTGGTACAGATTAATCCGTCCATAAGACTTTGTCCCAGAACTCGACAGGCTTTTTTATGTACTTTCCAGCAAACTGTAACCTGGCCTTTCTGTTCTTGAGGTTTACCAGTAGTTTGCGTCTTGTGGTGAACCCTCTGAGGTTATGCTGGTGTATTCTCCTTTTTAAGGTAGTCTTTGACACATCTATGCCTACATTCTGGAGAGTGTTCTTGATCTGTTCAACAGTCAAAAAGGGGATTTTCTTCATGAATTAAAGTATTCTTCCGACATCCATTACTGTGGTCTTCTGTGGTCTACCAGGTCATTTGCTATTGCTAAGCTCACTGTACACTATTTTGTATACATTTGCTGATATCCTTGAGGATACCCCGACCCTGGGTGCTGCAGTCAAAAAACTTAATGGATAACTGAAGCGAAGCACTGGATGGGAAGCGTGATCTCAGGTGCTGTCAGATCAAGACTAATCTTGAGGTGGTGCCAGAACACGGTCAAAGACTGGGCAGGGGCAGTTCTGATCTCATCAGATATCGCATCTGAGAGGGGCGAGATGAGACCTCCAACACTTACTTGGATAGCTCTGCCATTTCCTCTTCGTAAACCTTCCTTCTTTCCACAAGCTCCTCTGGCAAATAGGTAGCTATGAGGTCCTCCATTAGAGTGGTTTTGCTGTATTGCCTCTGAGCCAGGTACTGGAAGAGCAGGGAAAAACATGTCAGACAAAAATGCATATGGTGGATGTCCTTGAACATTGAAAGTCTGTGACTGTGTTTTAATATATGACCACGCAACGGACTGACAAGGACCTTTCAAATAACACCAGACACTTAAGACAAGCAACTGTGTTCACATACCTCTGAGAGACCCTCCTTGCATAGTGGACACTTGGCGTTGTGATCCAGGCATCTCTCTAGGCATTTCAGACAAAACGTGTGGCCACACGGAGTTGTAACAGGTTCATAGAAAAGTCTGGAACATATTAAGAAGACACAAAAACAATATCGTGCAACACAACGCAGTGGTGACTTTTTACTTGACAGAGAAAGCACCTGTTGTGGTTCAGTACCTGTTATTATTATTGTCTTAAGTATGACTATGATGCCATCTCAACACAATGGCCTTTGAAAGGCCATCAAAGAATTATCTTTAGTGACATCCTCAATCACTGCTACATCACCACCATTTTCTAATCGCTTACTCCTGGTGGGTTGCAATGGTAACTGAGCTGAGCAGAGAAGATCTGACTACCCTCTTCCCCAGCAACAGAGCTCCCACGCCAGCTGAGAGACAGTCTCTCCAGTGTGTCCTGGGTCTGCCCTGGGGTCTCCTCCTAGTGGGTTGTGCCTGGTACAACCTGGCTCAGCCCAAAATGGTGGCATGGAGCCATCGTGTGGGCTCACCACCCGCGGGGCAAAGGATGGGGGTCAGATGCTATGCCAGTCAAGTGACAGGCATGAGCCTAACAGATCTAGATGGACTAGACCTCAGCAATATAAGCCTTGCTACATTCCTTTTTTCATACTTTGCTATTGATCCTTCAATAGTGTATAATTTAGTACAAAGCCTACCTGCTAGGAATGGTATTAAATAAGGACATAAGAATGAATAGCAACAAGAAGAGGCCATTCAGCCAATCTTGGTTTTTGCGGTGCTAGTAGTTTACTGTTCCTTGCACCTCTTCAAGCTTCATCGGCCACAATAAGGTTAAGGGCTTTTGTTCCAAAGACTCACAACAGAGAAGCTTTTACAGGTGTTTTTGCAATTCGTACGAAAAAAAACTCTCTCTCTCTTCTGATTTTGCCCCTACTGTATATCATTACACTTGCATTAGCACTTAAGTGGTGTGAGGCTCAGCTAATCAGTCAATAAACATTGAAATTCTAAATCGTAGCTACAATATAATGTCAAATTATTTTAAATGTTACTTGATAAATTATACCTGTGAAGTTTTTAAATTAGACACATGTATTTTATCAAGAAATATAGCACTAGGATCAATACTCTACCTAATCCACTACGCAACATCCTGACAGAAAATTATTTTATTCATATAACAGCTATGCCCACAATATCAATTCATTTCACATCAAAGCTCCAGCAGTTTCTAATCTAAGACCTGCTCTGAATAAAAGCCCATTTTAGAACCAATCACAATTCTGTTTATCATTGAATGAAATTGCACTAATTGGAAAAAAAACAACAGGTCTTTTTTGCACGGTATGAAGATTTACTTGTTTTGGAGCTCACACACTGGCACAGCTCCCCACTCATACTGTACTTCTTTACATATAGCAGGTCAAGTGTGGCTTTAAAGTACATTTTACTGAGATGCAGGACCAATGAATTCAAAGTGACAATATGTAAGTGAGGCCATACAGCCACTTATAATCCACATTGTTTCAGACACTCAGCTGTTGTCATAAAGAAAGAAAGTCTTTTGGGAAGACTGTACTGTTTGTGTGACTGTTAAGCAATTCAACAGGAACCAAGATCTCTAGGAATTAGTGGATACCTCATACACAGGGAGCATTCCAGATCTGCAGCATCGATGAGGTCACGGACCACAGAGTACCAGGAGGCTGCCTTTTCTTTTAGTGTTGTTTCTGAGAAGGGAAAGAAACATTTTATGTTTCATGTAACAATGTTGGAATAGCCTTGTGTGTTACAGTGTTTTATTTAGCATCAGAGTCAGTATTAAAGAGTCATTAGTACAGCACAGCATCCATGTAAAATATTCTCCAGAGCAGAACAGGAAAAAAAAATACAGTATCTTGAATGCTTAGCCTTAACTGTCCAAATTAATTTACCAACAATAAAAGGAACAATTATAATCTGTAGTATGCTTAAGGAATAAAACAAATATTACATCTCAAATTGTCTAGCAGGCCTTATTATCTGTCCATAGTGGTTGGGTACATTCACATCATAAGACATTACATTTCTACAACTGGTAAAACTGGTGCATAGTAAAGGAGTGAGTAAGCAAGCTTACCTAATTTTAAGTGTTTACAGGAACCTTCGTTGCTTTCAACTTTATCTTCATCTTCTGAACTGTATTTCCGTTTGAGAAGGAAGCTCCTGTCCACAACAGGGGGATGACAGACTTCGCAAAAGCTCTCATCATCTTTTTCCCTATTTTCAGAGCAGGGACACCTAAAGCTGTTTACAATGCCGGATTTTTTAGAACTGATGGACGGAGGTGGTTTTGATTTCTCTGGCAAATTTAAGGTGGCACTTCTCTTCACAGAGTCCTGGTAGAAAGAATAGCCATCATTAGGAGAGATAGTAAGGACTTGAATCTTCTTTTCATTGCTTCTCCTTTATTTCTAACAGTATAAGAAAGCCTACAAACAACAAGCAGATAATTGATCTGTAGGTGTTCATGCCAAATCAGCTCAATATTGGCTTAATGGAATCGATTTACCAACTTGTACCAATTCCTCAGGCGCTGCCACTTTGAAGAGATCTCAAATCCTGCTCTAGAGGCCCAAACACCCACTGGTTTTCATTCCAGCTCAGCTTTATTACCTAATGGATGCCTGAATTGAACTAACAAATATTCGACTTCAAATATTTCTCCCTGAGCCTTTTGGATTTTGTTTGGACAGTTACAGTAAATGTCACTTTTAGCTGTTAATTTACCAACAATAAAGGCGATTTGGATTTAATTTTCCTCCTGAAGTTTATTTTTTAAAATGTCAACTCCAACACGTTAAGGAGCTGAACGCAGTCAACCAGTTCGGCTGAACCTTCAAATGAATTAAGAGTTTAACAGTGTAACTCAGACTTCAACTGGGATAAAACCAACTGGTGTGTGTGGGCCTCCAGGTGCTGCCAGCATTGAGAACACCTGATCTAAGGTATCAGCTTCAACAACCTAGCTAGGTAGTTTACTACAGACTCTCACAACTCTTTGTGTAAAAATCTGCCTCCTGCTTTCAATTTTAAATGCACTGCCCCATAGTTTCCTTTCATGACCTTCTTCTTATTGAGGGTAAACTAGGATCACAGTCTGTTAGAATTTTATTGCACAATTTGTTGAAATCCCAATATAATCCCAAGTAAACCATTAAAAGCGTCTTGCATACCAATTGCACTATGTTAATCTTATGCTCACCCGAGCTCATTAATTAAGATGTCCATGCATAATGGCAGTGAGAATCCTCACCTCCTTCTTACCTTATATAGCCTTGGAGTGCTGATGCTGTAGTTGGAGTTCAAGGTGCTCAGTGCATTTCCCTTTAATCGGACTCGAGCCGACAGTAGACTCATGCAGTCTGGTATCCTCTCCTGGACTTTGTCAGGTACTGGAGCAAACATGTCACTCAGCAACTAAACAAAATACACTGCAATTAATGAATGAATACGTTTGCAGGCAAGGTTTTGCTGCTTTGAATTGTAACAGGAAATGTGTATTTCTACACTCAGGAAAACACCGATATGTTTTATACTGCAGGATGTGTCCGGTTTCTCAACTGCACATTATAAAGCCTGATTTTATAAAACAAGTTTTCAGAAAAATCGCAAAAAAGAAACTAACGCTACATGGAGCAATGACGACTGAACTCCAGACTTCAACACTTACCTTCTGGGCTTCCGATTTCGCCAGCTTGCTTTCCGGTTCTAGTGCAATGCAAAACAGGTATTCGGTTAAAGCTTCTTCAGTTTTTCTAAGAGCAGCTAGAGCTTGTGCTTTCCTTAAATGTCCCTGTGGGAAAAAAAAATCTAAAATTAAATTGAAAGAACACACTGCTGGGCTCCCAAATACTTAAACTGGTAAAGGATCTCAATGCTTAACAATTCTAGACCACAAAAATAACATAATTTACACTATGTGAGTAAATATATACAGAGGTGGTTTTCTGCACAGCAACAGTTAACCACTCAAAGATCTATATACCCAGTAGCTGTGCTCACCCAACTTGTACAATGTTATAAAAGGCTATGTACAAAGTTTAAGTACTGTATACTGTTAGTATAATATACTCTAACCAAGATAAATTTAAGTAAGTCTGAAAACTTACTAAACTCTCTGTTCATTTATCACACTTTCTTAGATTTTGGTATTCATGTAGCAAGACTACCTTAGGTAGTCTTAGGTCTTTTATCCCTTGATAGGGGATACCCTTCACACTATGTTAACATATCTCTCGCCTGAGCTAAAAACAGTCCTCAGGATACCAACCCTTGGAGGAATTCACATTCCCAAAACTGCATTCCACCAGTCCTTCCCTTATGCTCCAATATCCTTTCTATACCCTAGGTCTTCAAACAAAACTACTCTATTTTACAGCATAACTTTTCTCATATAATATCACCAACAACTAATCTGCATAGTCTTCTTGTCCACAGATTCCTTAACTGGCCCATGCCTGGCACTTTTTGTTGCAACATAAACTAAAGCACAACAAATATATACCTCAGCAGAATACATATTCAGTACTTTCCAAAAGCATTCATTCAATGCCAATATTATCACATTATAAGTAATGTGTTTTATTAATTAATTAATCTGGGCCAAAACTGTGAAGATCAAAAAGAACACCATTACACGTGAAGGAGGATGAATGTCTGCCAAAACTGAAAAAAAGATAAAGGGAAATGTATCGGTTGCATATGTATTAAGTCCACTAAGTCATTCCTGTACTTGGTGGAAGCACAGTAGGGGGATATACCAGCTTTGCACAGTAGGATGGTATAATTTAGACCATTATTCCTGGCAAAATTACTCCAGTTCTGACAAGCTCATTGGGCACAGCTGATGGACTGCAATTGGTAAGCCTCACCACGAATTTTCTATTGGATTCAATATTGACTAGGCCACTTCAGGACATTCAATCTTTTACTGCCAGACCTCTTCAGTGGGTCCTTGGCCTTGTGCTTCAGGTCACTGTCCTGATGAAATCTGACCTTTTGACCCAGGTTTAGATTCGTGGGTGCCTCAGGTAGGTTACCCTCTCCGATAGACATGTCCTTTGCACCATCCACCTGTCTCAACTCTGACAAGCTTCCCAGTCTCTGCTGATGAGAAGCAGGCTCATGGCACTGTAATGCCACAACCACGCTTGTCAAGTGGCATGGAGCTTCCTGGCTGAGGTGATCTGCTGTACCTGTGCCAATGTAAAGCTCTGCATTTTCCCCATTTCTGAAGCTGGGATTTGAATGAGTCATTTTGGAATCTTTAAGCTGTGACAACCAGCTCTCATTCATGAAGTCGTCTGCTGTATGGCTACCGATATGGTTAATGTTAACTCAACGCCCTCAATGCAATACCCACGGCAACTTCAAAAATGTAGGGTAGGTTTTAGAACAGGAATTACAATTCCTTGTTAAAAATACATTTTAGTAATTTGTCATGTTCTGCCATGTTGTCAAGCCCTGGTTTTCAATAATGCATCTTCTAGCTGGTTATGCCTACATTTTTACATATAGCATTTGTTCACATGTATACACAAAAAAATAGAACAATTCATTCTGGGCAGTAAATACGTCAATCATATTTTCAGGGAATTATATATACAGGCACAGCTTTAGTTTTGAGGATCTGAATACATGCCCCAATGATAAACACTCTTTAATATTAAAATGGGATCTCACCTTTAACCCAAGTGGTTGAATTCTACACGCCATTTCAGCATCACAGAGTGCATCTTCAAAGTTTCTTAGACTGGAGTTTATTTGTGAACGGTTACTGAACAGTACATAGTCCCTGGGAGCTGAAAGAAAACAGACTCCAGTTCTTTCACATGCTTTCACAGAAATACAAAATATTACGTCTTTAACTCTCTCAAAGGAGGTGTAACGTTTTCAGTACTATTATGGATCTTTTTTCTGCTGGTAGACCTATATCTAAAAAAAAAAACAACTAGATCTGTAAATTTAAAAACACGCGTGACCTAACTTCATTCTACCACTAGACCTGACAAAAAGTCTTACAATTTAATATGTAAGTACAGCGAAACAGAAAAAAACATTTGAAAGCAAATGGTACTTTTAAATCAATATTATTTTACTGCTTAATGGTCGGATGATTGCCGTTAAGCCCAATTACATTGACCTGATCTGACTCCGGTCTTGAAAGATTTCCTGTGATATTTTTGTCCGGTATGAAATTAAGCCATGCCCTTTGGAAAAGAGAAATGAGATCACATTGTGACTCCTACATAGTTTATTGTCTGTCCGTGACTCACACACAACATAAATGAGATAAAAGAAGAACATGTGCTCTTCTAATCAGCAGGGGTTTCATAAGTTTAATTTAGTCATGCGACAAATACACTGTAGTCCTTTCACTCATTAGTAAATACAGGCGAAATAAAGTAAGTACACGGCCATTCGTTGGAATTTCTTTGTTTTTCCGTGTGCGTTTTATCTTTGAAAGTGACTGAAATAAAGACATCGATTTGTTATTTTATTATAAAAGAGTGACCCACATTTTAACGTTTCATTGTTACACAATCGTTGGATCGCAGGGGGTGCTGGGCCGCTGTTACAGAACAAAAAGCCAGCGCCAGGTTACGTAATGTTTGCTCTCCTACCCTACATTTTCATCCCCGCTCTTATTCAACTTCCACGCCCCTTTGCTAAGGTTACTACAGTCTTCCAATTTGCTCTAGCCCAGCTCAGCCTGCTGGTACTTGCCTGGCTTGATCAATTTCTGGAACTAGAGTATTGCCATGTTCTAGTTGCATATAAGACCGTACTGACAAATTTCACATTATCGACCTCGAAGGAATGTCACTTTCAGGCTCAGAGCCTTTAGAAGTTCACATTTTATTGGACCAAAATCGCTTTTCTTGTTTAGCAAAGTCGCTAAAAGGTTTTACAGCGGAACAAAACAGCGCCGCGTGTTAAGTCACGTATTTCGTCCGTACCACACTCAGGATGTTCACGATCAATATAGACAATAACTGGAATATAAATGGATAATTTAAGGCACTTCTGTGATATTTATAGAAAACGCCGGGGTTGATTTTGTCCACAACACCAGTCACCGGCAACACAAAAGCCATTGAGTCAAAACAGACCTTATTTAAGCACTGCATTACACTTCCTATTCTACTAATTCCCTTTTTTCTTTGTTAACCAGAGCTGGGTGACGGGTCATTTGTGTTCTAAAAATAACACAATGTCTCGGCGATACCCTGTTTTAAAAAGGGAATACAGGAAAGAAAACAGCAGTATGAGAGACGGATGCGGGACGGTATCAAGAAGTTACCTAGTTTTATTGCTTCATTGTACTTCTCTAAAGCGGCTTCCAGTTTTTTCTCCGAGTACGAAACATTCCCCTCGTGTCTCAGCTGCACAGCTAGGAGTTGGGTCGGAAACCACTTGGATAACAAGTTGCTAAGAATTACGTTGACTCGGTAGCTCTGCACGTCGGCGAGTTTCGAGGCGTCTTTGCACTGCCTGCAGCACACCGGCTTCTTCTCTCTGTCCAGGCACTTTTTGCAAAACGAGTGTCCACAAGGCAAGGTAACCGGCTCGTAGAGGAATCCCAGACATATCCTGCAGGTGAAAGGATCGTGCCCGCCGAAGCTGGCGGCACTCTGCCCCTGTGGGCACCTCTGAAGGGGCAAGCCTTCCTTGCTTCGGATGCTGCCGATGAGACATTCGGTGAGGGTCTCCAGCTGCGCAGGTCTTAGCCTTTCGAGTGCCGAGGCCTGCCGGTAGACCTCGAACGCTTCGGCCAGCTTACCCCCGAACGCCAGCGCGTCCGCCCGCTTGACCAGCAGATCCTGATGGGTCCCCTGGTCGCTGAAATCCTGTAGCTGGCATTCGTAGATCTCAGCAGCCAGCTCAAAGTTTCTAGCCTGGAAGGCTTCGGCAGCAAGCTCCAACATGACATTGCTTTCCATGTTTTCTGAGCCCATGTCCGGTACAAAGGCGTTGCTTTGCTAGTCGGCTACTCTTCCTTATTTGGATGGAACTGTTTATTTAGCCATAGTCGCATTTCTGTCATTTTCTCGGCTCCTCGCCTCGCGCTCTGCTTGCTTATTGGAACAAGAACCATCGTTCAACATTGAGGTATTGGGCTGTAGAAAAAAAATGTGTTATATAAACTACACCATGTGACTGTCTCGGGCCGTGCTCATTGGTCGGGGCTTTAAAACTGTTACAAAACAAGTCAGTTTTGTAACATTGTCTTCAGCTTTTCAATTTGTAAGTATGTTTCGTGTCCTTTTGTTTCAGAAAAGACAACCACGAACACATTTATCAATAGGGAATACGCTGCTATTGTGAAATAAAAGAACTTCTTTCAGCCTCACTTCTCCCCATTCAATCAGCCCAGGGTGCGCATATTATGTGTACAAGCGCTGCAGATGTTGCTGGTCTGATTTATATATACATTATATATAACGCATATATACATTTCTAATCTGCGGCACAGTAGGTCAAAGCAATCAAAGTGGCACATTAGAAAAGTCTTGTTGCATATCGGCGATATTAATTTATAAACCACCTGTAACATTAAACGTTTAATGGTCAATTTATATGCGTATGACTATCCCAATTAGCAGAGGAACAGCTCCGTGGTTAAAATAAAAGGACAAAAGACATTAAAATATCGGTAAGACGTGACGGAGTTTGAGTTTAACCACAGCTCTGTTATAAAACGTAAAAGATGCTGCAAATCACCTCTACAAATTTGAATGGGCAGTTTCGAGCACGACTGTCATCGTTACGGCCAAACATACTTGAATGGTAAAAGACAGCATGTGCCTTGAACTAACTAATGATAACGTAACTTCATAATATAACCACATCACGTCCCCTTATATGAATGATTACGGCGTTTGCCCTACATCGAGTGCTGCCCTGTATTACTGAAACGCTCTCAATCCAGGTTTCAGACGCCGCTCAGTCATACGGCGACGACAACCTTGATCATGATCTGAGTTAGTCTGGGAAAGTGGGCCAGTCGGGTCAACCCGTCAGACTGTCTAGACTTTGATACGGCTTTCAGCCTAACACCGCCGGTTAGCTCGCCGTTTTCCACTTAGGATCTACTGCCTGCAAACATGCAGATTTTAAAGCGTGCCTGCATACTTTTTAACCCTTCTTTTTTTCAGTTACTTCTGAACTTTTCTCCTATATCCATCCGATTATTAATCTGGAATTTGGCATATTAAATGGGACGCCTTGTGATTGTACAGATTTCCCTGAATGACGAGCGTTGATGACGAAGACCGAGACGGGAAATATTAATTTTCTGTACGTTCTCTGATTTCTACTGGGTCGTGCCATAAAAAGCAACATAAAAAGCATTACTGTGCGGTTAAAAGGTGATAATGCCAATTCAGAAATAAAACTATGTATGTTTCATTATGTACAAGTTATTTAGCTGCTTGTGACCCGTCAATGCCTTACCAAAGAAAAGTAATCAGTTACAATAAATGCTTCAGCATCGTCTCGTTTCTTTGTTGAAGGAGACGCGGAGCAACCCTCGCCATCCACTTAAACTGGTAGAGTACTCTTTATATTTTTATAACAGGTCAGTGGCGTTTTCTATTCATTTATCTTGGTCAATGAATTGAGAGCAACCCGTCGTTTACAATGACGACCTGGATACCCATTTATACAGGAGGGCGTTTACAGGAGCAATGCAATTGAAGTTTGTACCTTACACACGTGCAAAGTAGCCGTTCGGGAGCCCTAGATCTTAATGCAGTGCTGCCAGAATTATTCGTTTTTACAGTTAAACAACAGAAATAACGAATTCGTGCATTTCGGATAGAGTCTTCAGTAAGAGAGCCTTGAGGGTGTTTTCTGAACTTTTTTAACAATAAAAACTATTAATATTAAATGTTCGTATTGGTTCGGACTCACTCCATCCACTACTTAAGCGCAGGTTAGTTTCAGGAGCCCAGACTGACCAAATCCGTACTTCTCAGTCAATACAAAATTCAGACTGAAAATCTGAATTCGTGTTTGCAGAGAGTGATACTTCGAATACAGTACTTGACTATTATAGCCGCAACTTGATACGTATACCATGGTTCCAGTTGAAATGCATAGAGAACATTTTCTGTGCCTTTATGGCAGGTTTAATTGAACAACGTAGAAGAAGACTTTTTAATTACTTAATATCAGCAGAACCTGTTTTTTGCGTTTGTCCGGTCTCTACGTCAACTAATAAAACTGAGAGAAAGTCCTTCTATGGGGTTATGGAACTAATAAGAGCACAGGTTACCTTCTCATCACCTTGAAAATACAACCATAAAACCAAGAGGAGCCTGGAACTTACATGGGAATCTATTAGGAGCTAAATACTGTCAGAGGGCTAATAATAAAGTATTTACTTAAACATACTGTAGCATGGCACTTGAAGATCTATGCAGATAATACAGATAATAATGTGCAGAAACTTGCACATTTTCTTATTGACTGTTTGAAGCAAGGTATTTACAGTAGTACATTTTTCCTACTATCCCAATTTCATGATTACAACTAAAACAGCTAGGAATTTCTTCCAATTTCACAGTTTCATCTCCACTACTAATTCATTTGGAGTGGCACCTAACACAGGAAGGACTGGCGATCCAAGAGAAGATGACAGCTGATGATGTTTTGAAATGCAGTCAGACACCGTTAGAAACACAATTAGCTTGCTTTATTCACCATATATAAAAAAGGGGCAACCCCACAGAATTATGCCCCATGGCAAAACGATGTCAGTCTTGGATTTGCAGCACACTTCGTTTTTCCAGATCATTCATTTCCTTCAGGATAAGTGCAACATTGTAGCGAAGCTCCTGGAACTTGGAAACTGGCAGCTTAGAAGAAAAAAAAACAGTTGTAAACTGATAGGTCATTTATTCAGCAGCTATTTTTTATTGTCCACTTTCATAAGTACTACACCTGTATCTTTATATTTGACACAACACCATCTATGGATCAGAATAAATACAGTACCAACCAATCTTTTAAAAAGTGAATGATACTTTTTCACGCCATTTTAAACAGGTTGCTTTTTCACTTGGTGTGGAAGGAATTGAGAAACCTGCTCTACATGATGAAAACAGTGTTTACTGTAGCTTACATGCCACAGTTGGTAGGCTTCAGCCAGCATTAGCAGGTGTGGAGCAGTTATAATTTCATAATCAAATATTTATTCTATAGCCATGTTAGTAGAGAGATTGCCAAACCATTCTATTCCTCACCTCTCTGGTCAACTGTCTCCTAAAAATGTCAACCTAAAGAATCCAAACAGTGGTTCCTCGATTTAGGAAGGTTTATCAAATGTCTAGCAAAATACTGAGCATCTGCCAGCTTAAGACAGCCTCTACAAAGAATTTATTGTGCCAAGCATTTCATAGAATTCCTGTCTTTTGTGTAAAGTCAAAGGCTTTTTAAGATTGTACATCTGCATTTATTTTTTATTCATAGCTGTAATTACAAGTTAGTAACTTGCACACAGCTGGCTCTTTGTATCTGTTAAATATTTTTTAAACTGGAGATTGTGCTGTTTGAGTGAAAGATACAATAAAATAACCCAAAAATCAATGTCAAAATCCTAGAGGTATCCGAGTCTGCTGTAATGTGCCTCATCCCAACCTTCCACTCAGACTCTGTGACATGATACACTGATAAAAGTTCATTGTTTAAACACCTACGCTAAATAACTGAGGTTATATTTAGCATGTCTGTGTTGAAATCTACATTACTCTTGTTGAACTATGTAATGCTTCTTGTGAGTCTCTAGGCATGTGCATAAAACACTGTGAGGGCTTTTTAAGAAACTAACAACTTCATACTATTATTAATGGCATTTTAATCTTTTTATAGTCTTATAGTTTTCTTTATTTCTTCTTCTATGGTAAAGAAAACTGCAGAAGAGCCCCTACCTGCATGACACAATTTTGTGTAAGTAAAACATTTTGTTGGATGGAATCGTTTACTAAGGCTGAACAAACAGAAGAGCTCTGACTAGCATTTTCTCTAAAAGGAATAAAACTGATGAATGTCTGAACATTTTTTTTCAGTTAGCTTTCAGATGAGCTCTATCCAATGCTTTTTGCTTTGCTTCCTCAGATACCATTGAGTCTCAAACGGTTGTGCCCCTCTGCACATATTCTTTCCTCCTTGAATAAGTATCATGATCTCCAAGAAGCTGACAGAACATTTCTTCATGTTGGTTTTTACAATATAAAAGAAATGACACTTTTTTACAATGTCAAAGAAGTTGCAATCCTCAAACACTGGCTTCCAAGAGCTACACTTAGTATTCATGGGATGCTGGACATCTTTGTTGATATGAGCGATAATCAATAATCGCTTCATTGATGGCACTTTGCCATTATCCTTCTATGAATTGTGAAACCAAACTCACAGCCCTGGAGTGTGTTTATTTGGAAGGTTTTGATCTTACTCTGTGGACTGTTAAGTTCCCGTCTTCTCGTATGTCTCAGTACTGACAGTTACCGGGAAATCCATTTCTGTCAAGGCACAAACTGTAGCATCATCAGTGATGATTGAAGTCTGAGTGGTTTAAGTATTATACTGGAGATTAAATAATTTTCTGTCCATTTGGTAAGTATTCTGCACTCCAGCAGGGAGACTGTCTCATATCAAATGGAGTGTGTCACTCAGATATATTGAAATATAGAGCTTGGGTGATGACATACAGTACCCTTATTTGACTCCTGTCTGGATTACAAAGGAGTCTGTCATTGATCCATTAGTAAGGATTACTGAACACACCATCATGAAACAGGTGAAGGATGATGATGAATTTTGGAGAACACCCATACATCAGCAGGATCTTACAGATCAACACCTCATGATAAAGTCAAACATCTTTGTCAAATCAAAGAGTCCTTAGAAGGGAGACTGGTGCTCCCTACATTTCTGATGTAACTGATGAACTGTAAAAATAATTTCATGTCAGCCATCCTTCATGAGGCTTTGAATCCACAAGGCATCAGGTATCAGGCATCAGGCTTCAGCCAGAGGAAAGAGACATGTGCCATAGTCTGGATGAGTAAGCTGGATGTAGAGAACGGGTATAAGCAGTAATTATGCAGGTATAATGGTAAACCAGCATTGCCTGTTAATTTGTGATGAAGAATCATAAGGCACTCAGGACCAGACCTGTGAGGCACTGACAATAATAAGTTACAACACAGCAGTCATAAAGATGTTGATGATTTCATTCTTGATGTCACATTCCCTTCCAGAAAAATGTATTGCCATTTCCTGGTTCCTTATGATGCCCTTCTCTAGCTCACTGAGTTTCATGATGTCCTGGATCGTCTCGGTCTGGACAGTTCATGAAGGTTGTGATGTTGCAGATCCCAAATTTTCATTCTCCCTTGTACAATATGTTTTTTTGACAGCATGAAGGCAATCCCTCTGTATCTGGACTGATTTTGCCATGTGTGGAACATACAGGCATCCTAACAGTCCTTCACAGTAACTATAACAACCTGAAGACTTAAGGGGTCCTTCTGCACGTAGCCCTGTCAATGCTGACCCAACATTGCCCATCGTCCAGGCTCTGGGCAAGGATAGTGAAACCCAACAGCATAAGCAGAAAAGTACAATTCAGCAGGAAACTCATCTTTACCTCAAAACGATGGGCACTTCCGTCTGTTAGCTTCATCTGCATCAGAATGGAGGGTTGTAAAGCGCGGGCTAAGGAGCTGTTGGTCACAAAAATGGCTGTTTATTTTTCTTGCTAACAGTTGAGCCCAAAGTCAGTACACAAAGAACTCCTAAAATATATATTTTTTAAATAATACACATATCACATTCACTGATATGTTAATCAATCAATTGGTTTACACTGACATGCTGGAGAGCTTTTATACAGCAGGGTATTATACTGGAGCACTCTGAATGCAGTACCTTGTTCTCAGATACAAAAACAGTGCCCCACCTGGGATATAGGATTATATAAGATCGCTTTATCAGCCATATACAATTTCTTGTATTAGGAATTTGTCCTTTCGCACACCCCCACTTGCTCTCCATGAGACACACAGACAGGGAGAGGAGCTTGGGGTCAGAGCGCAGGGTCAGCCATGTATACGGTCCCCCTGGAGCAGTGGGGGTTAAGGGCCTTGCTCAGGGGCCCAGTGGAGTAGGATTCCTCTGCCAGCCACAGGATACGAACCGACCACCTTCCAGCCACGGGCGCAGATCCTGAGCCACACATCCTTCCGATAAGTGCACAGTCCTCAAAACTAGTCCACAAAACGTAAACCCAGCACAGTCCTAAATGTTTTCTGAGGAGTCTCCAGTCTGTATAAAACATTTTAAACTACACTAAACTTGCATAATCCCTCTTAACTGAATGCATAAAATCAATCAACTTCCTTGCATTTATCACTAAAAACATTTTAAACTTTACAAGCATGTTGAATTCAAATTTCATAAACTCATATATATGGCAGTTCCTATGGGAAACATGGTACTCACTAAGCATATCTGCATTTTAAAGAACAAGTGTATATATACAGCATATACGAAATTCTGATAATATACCATTCAAGCATTATGTTAACACCCAGGTGTGTTTATTTATGTCATCTATAGAAAGAGACAAATACACTAGGAAAATACTTACTCAATTCAAGGAAAGGTAGAAGACACATTATGTATAGCTCACAGAATCCCTTTTGATTTTAAATACTGGAATTTAAAAGCCATGAGCTGTTTTTATCCAAGTCACATTAATCTCTGTCTGTACTGTTGTGTTATAAAAGTATAAAACATCAGAGAAAATTCAAATATATATATATATTACTGTTAAATCATAGAAAATCCATGAGCTGTTTTTATCCAAGTCACATTAATCTCTGTCTGTACTGTTGTGTTATAAAAGTATAAAACATCAGAGAAAATTCAAATATATATATATATTACTGTTAAATCATAGAAAACCCTTTAAAATGTATTTTTCTTTTATTATAAATATTCCTAAATTCAGGTATTTCTGGATTTTCTGCCAATGTATAGTAACACATTAATCTTCCAACTGGAGGAACACCCATGCATGATTAAAGGACAGTTTACTCTCTGTGCTCAGCCAGTTATTGACTTAAGACTGCTTCAACACGCCAGAACTCAAGGCAGTTTGGCAAAGTGGACCACTGCTTGAGTCCAGGGTTACACTAGAACATTCAGAAGCTTTACTTGTGACCCAAGCTGGAATTTAGCCTTGCCTCCAGTGGTGAAAGTCCTGAAATAGCACTGAATTTAACCACTGTGCCATGTAGCCCTAAGACATGGCTTATATAAGATCACTTTATTCGCCATATACAATTTCTTGTATTAGGAATTTGTCTTTTTCGCATACCCCAACTTGCTCTCCATGAGACACACAGACAGGGAGAGAAGCTTGGGGTCAGAGCGCAGGGTCAGCCATTTATACGGCGCCCCTGGAGCAGCTGGGGTTAAGGGTTATGATTACTTATAATCATAGTATTTTCTTTAATACACTGCAAAATTAATTTTAAAATTCCCAGCTAAATATTCATTAACTTCATCACAAATGCATAGCACATCCTTTTTGTGCATCTATCACAAAAATAACCCTGCCAGCAGCAAACGTGATTGGAGTTTTATGTTAAAAAGGAAAGTGTTGAATTATCCAAACAGCAGCTTTAGCATTGGCTGTCTTAGCCATACTCTAAGTAACATGGAAAGGGGTATAATACCTGCACACATTAGTAAGAACCTAATGAAATAGAAATAAAGAGAATACATAATAGTGCATTATACAGGTAAGACAATAAAACTGTGGATACATCCGTTATTCATAATACTTTCTTAGTAGGTACCCCTAGAATGATGCAATGACGAAAATTGCCATTCAAGACTGATTGATGAAAGAATATGTATTGTATAACAAAGACATCAAAAAAGGTTTTGCTACAATAAAACAAACAGTATTCTGCTTGTCATTTATACCATTTAAATGGAGTATTATTACAGAGCACTCACACTGTTCTTGTGCATAGTAGGTGGGGGTCAATTACAGTTCAGAGAAACCCTGTGCTTTGAAAACTGCTTTCTCGATCACGTTGCATCTGTGAAGCAGGTGTTGTTTGACTTTGAAGCATGCATCGTTGTAAAAAAAACAGTAATAATGGCTTGAGTGACTTTACCTTGTTGAAATGGCCACATCCACTCTCCACCTAAAATCCTCAATGGCTGGTAATTGAGGGCCCTGCTGAGAAGCTGCAGCTTCAAGTGCTGATCGCCTGAAATGATTCATAACGGCAATGGCATTCATGTTAGCACGCACGTGACAGGGCACTCAGGACAGCACGGGTGAGCTCAGGGAAAAAAGCTGACGAGCTCTTTAAGGGGAGCCTATCAATCCCATCTGTACACGACATGTGAAAGGAAGAAAAGGGGCATTTTGATCTTCAAAGACTCACAATCGATATGAAAATCAAAATCTTCACTGTGATGTGCAGTGACGATTCTTTTTATTCATAAAGCACGGCCACTTCATCGCGGCACAGAAAAGACATGGAAAATAAAAAATGAAAGCAAAACGCTACAGTGCTGAGGGCAAACCACTTGTAGACTTCTGTGGACGACGAGCAAGTTTTCGAAATCCACACGATGAGAAACCATTGCTCTTAACTCTGTGGAAAGCGTCGTAGAGCAGAATGTCTGCATAATGACCACAGACCTGTCCACCAGCCTTTTCGATTCGGATTTCAGTTAAAAAAGTTCACTTTTTCACATTTAAAGAGGCCCTAAAATGAGCCACAGATATGAAAAACCATGTACAAATTAAAAAAATTTAAGCTCACAATTTGTCCTAGAGACTATAAAACAAGGTATGAACATGCAAATGTACTGTACTGGTAAATGTAAAGAAGAAATACTGTTGGCATAAAGTGGCCTATATACTGAGGATTTTCTTCCCATTACACATCCCCACTTAGTTTTCAATTCGGAATATAATGCAAAAGAAGGACTTCCAGAATACCTCACATTTTATTTACATATGTTTACACGAACATGTATGCCACAGTTTCATATTGAGGTTGAAATGCAACAGATTCAATTTGTTTAATTAAATACGAGATTCAAGTACAAGCACCAATAAAGCAATTTCAACCAGTGGTGAGAGCTGATGCGATTGACACATGTCACACTCGACTGATGAAAGTCTCCGAACAATCACAGCCCATTGCTGAGTGCATCTGAAATTTGGCTCCTGCGCCACGTTACGCAACTAGTCAATGGCAAAACTAAACAGGTGCCCCTACTCATCCACCCAGACTGACACACACCCAAAGCCAGCTATACAGTTTTCCTCCTTGCTGAAATCCACGAGGTTAGTTTCTAGATGTTTGAGAAACAAAATCAGTATACTGGCATTAGAAAGCTTAGGTGCTTAAAAACTATTTTACAAATATCTCACTGTTTATCTATGCATTTTTTTATTTTCTGAAACTGAATCAGACCTTCATAGCACAAACCCTTTTAATCAGTTTTGAATACATTTTTTAATATTTAATCTTTAATATTAATAATCAGCTTTACATAATCTTGAAGTCCATTTTTAAAATACATTAAATGGATTAATGAAGGGCTCTTGCTTTACTGGTGTCAGATTTTATGCCTACAATTTTCTTAATTATGCAACCATTCTCTTAGTCGAGATGTCCATGAGATATGCGATTGCATTTCCCCTTAAATTTCAAATGTGGCCAAAACGAAGATTAAAGAAACTAACTAGAACAAACATCCGCCTCTCCAAGCTTTTAAATCCCAGTGGTATTGACAAAAACACAGGATGTGACGTACATGAGCAAACGCTTATCTTTAAAAAATAAAAGTTCAACAAACCTGTTCCCAAAAACCACACTGGCAAAGTCTGTAATGAACTCCTCCGATATCCTGTAATGAAAAAAAAAAGAATGGGATAGATCTGAGGTTCATGTCTTTGACAAATCTAACAGCAAAACCGTATTCCTGTGTTTTTTTATTCAAATTCGTCCTTTGCTTTAATTGATCTTATTTGTTGTAAGAGCAAATGTATTAACAAGGTCTGTGGCCTTTTTAGCTGGATGAGTCCCTTCATTTACATCGCTGTTTCTCTCTCGATCTCAACCCATTGCCACTTTCTGCCAACACATACTGTACTGCAGCTGAGAAAATATGCGTGATAGTGGGGGAAATCATTTTATAATACACTAGAAGAAAAGCAGTGTGCTAGTATGGCGGTATGCCCTGCTGTCTCACAGCTATTGGATACTGCCTTTGGGTTTTTTTTGTGGGTTTTTGCTGGGTGCCCCAGTTTCCTGCCACCTAACCTGGGGAAGGCAGGAAGTGGCTAGCTTGACAAACAGAATGGCAGAGAAGAAGGAGCTAATAGAAATAATATCAGGTTTGTTGTGAAAAAAAGGTATCATACTATGCATTTTTACTGAAACAGCATAAGGCTTTAGAAGTGGGCTCGACTGAATATGATGTTAAAGAGGAACTGCAGTCCCAATTTCTCAGACTATGTATGGAATGTTGGTAACATAATAAATTAATTAATAAATTCCAAATTAAGCACAAAATCATGAACATTGTGAACGCACTGTATAGTTTCTATGTTGTCAGACATTCCTGGTCTTGCCACGGGCGAGAGCGAGAATTTGTTAGAATTGTGATGTTAAACCAGCCCTTCCTGCTAACTAGTCACTGTAATGTGTAATGTAATGTGCGAGAGAATAAGTACAGGTTGTGACATTTCACCGTTAAAGTGTTCCAACGTGATCTGCATGCAGGATTAACAAGTAAGTTGCGTTTGTCAGCCTCGAAGTCGAGAGCAATATTTCCCCTGGATTAAAAGAGATGTGTTCACAAGCCTGCATGTTTACGATGTGATAGAGCCACTTCATCTCACCAGAAGTCTGGCTGCCTCGTTCTGAATCGTAGAAGCGCTGTGCTTAGCTGGAAATGTAGTCTATTTTGTAAAATGGAGGTTTAACACGTTACTGTATAAGTTTTACTTTCATTATGGTTTGAAATGCACTCATCAGTACTGTTTCTTTCTAACCCCAAAATATAAAAATAGCTTTGCAGTTCCCCTTTAAAATTGGTCATTTGTTTCTGAAATGAGAATCATGTATACATTGTCCACAACTATAATTTTTCTGTGTTTCATGCCACCTGTTTTGTGGCTTTACTAGACTGTTCTAACCTCTCTCTGTGTTTGTATGACTGTAGTGGACTAAGTTTCTGTATTGAGCCCTATGTTTCTGGGATGGGCTTTATACATCCCTTACAAGGAATAAGTGGCTTTCTAATGACGGATTGTCTGTAAGAGTTCGATTCATCATGGTAGAGGAAAGATACCAAACTCTAACACGAAGATTAGCAAACAAACAAACCTTGTGCCACCCCAAGTCACTTTTGAATTTTGCCAACCAATGCATAGCTGACTATCAATACATTACATGCATCAATACATTATCAAACATTAAATGTGAAATTATAAAAGAAATATGCTTAGATGTTAAATTTACCTGAGTTCCCTTAAATCTTCTTTAAAGACCTAATACAGAAAGAGATTTTGAATGAGTGCCTTCTATTCACATCGGTTTTTACAAATATGCATTTGTAACAATTACTGCTTTACTGTTTTGACCCTCTTTTTAAAACCCAAATCCTCTTTGTAATCAAAGGTTTGGCTAGCACAGAACAAATAGGATTATTGTATAGAATATCCATTTATACCTAAAATATACAAATATGCAGTTAGGTTGCATTATGATAAACGCAGACTATGGAAAAGTAAAAGGCATTTTCAAATTTCTGTAATGATATGTGAGAGCAAAGACTGTAATTTGAAAAAATAATTCAGAAAACAAATCTCCTCCCAAAAGTATATTCTAATGTTATTACAATAATAAAACTCGGCCTTGCTTGCCATGAACTAGTCCCAGACTTACCTCTTGTTTTAGTGATGATGTAGGAAGGCGCAGGGCTTCTTTGAGAAGCCCATACATTCCTGCAATGATATAGCTCAGCTGCTCTTCAGTCACTGTTCCACTTTCAGCTATCATTCTCACAGACTCCCTACAGTCCTTTCCTTCAAGTGCGTTTACAACAGCTGAGGAACACAGAAACCACTGGTTACTTCATGTATTCATCCTGGTCTGCACCTTTTAGTTACATATTTGGCACTGTGTGTATGTTGATGGGTCACACACAGATGTGGTTCTCAAAGCTGCAAACTCCTTCAACATTTCCAGGGCTCAGAAGAAGTGCCTGAAGCCATAAATGGGATCAACTAATAGGGAGCTGGAATTAAAAACAGAAGACTGTAGTTCTCTGTGACCAGGGCTGCTTTTTGGTGGTGATTGAGGGCTATATCATTTCGGTTTTCGATGTTTATTCATAAACCTGTCACTAAGCACTTTTTAAACTGCCATATGACTACACAAGTCAAGCATTCTGTATTAGCGAGGGCGTTATTCACTTAACCCAAAAGGATTGCTTTTGCCCTCCGATAAACACAGCAATATACACCGTACTTATTTCTAAGTTCAGCTGGAAATCATTCCATATTTGATTAATCAGTCGGCAAACCAATAAATCAAATCGTAAGTGGAAAATCTGCATGTCAGCAATGTAGTGAACAAGAGTAGACTGGAAATGATTTATGTAATGTGCATGTACAGTATACAAAATATACATCTTTAGGACGCAATTGAAAACCATACACCCCAAGCTTGTATTGTACATTCTTGAATAGTCTATCGAGAGCTCCCTCAAGTGGTGTTTGCTTGTGTCAGAAGTGATTTCCCAAATATCTGAAGACGGAACAGCGCTACAACAACCCAACTCTGGCTGTTCATGCTGAAATGCGTCGCCGCGTTGTGTTTAGGTAGATAATAATGATGACCGGATGCAGGCGCATAATTATTTAAACTAGCGTTAAATACACAGGTGGTATTGCTACAAACGTAACATGCAACTTCTGATAAAATCGGTCAATACAAAATAAAATCATCGGACCGGAATAGGCTAGAAATAAGCCAAGCAGACCAAAATACGAAGCAAACTTCATTCAAGTTAAATGAATGACTTACCTTTTAGTATCTTTCTGAACAATTCTTTATCTAAATTCTTCAGATGTTTTACCATGATTTCTACTTCGGAGGGTATCCTTGCGCCGAGAAAACTGGTCCTGTCCGTCATTTGCACACCTGGTTTCCCGATAGCAGACACCGACATGACTGGTGATCCTGCTCAGCTCGTGTTATTACTAGAGACCCGTTAATTTATATTTAACGGGTATATTTATCCAGAAGTACCGGTTAAAGTCAGCTCTGTTTAACACCCACTTTGGAAATACAATTCAGTCGATGTCGTTCCCATAAATCTCGTATACTCGTTCAGAAAATACGCCTCAGTCGTGCATTGTTCATTGCATCACGTTATTTTAAAGAGAAATTTGAGATGATCGGAATAGCAATCCCTGCCAGTGTTTTGGTGCCGACAAGCTCTCGGTCCGTTTCCGTGAATGACACCCACGTGATAGAGAGCCGTCTCAGATTAGCGCCCAGTCGTGGCGCGCCTCCTGCTGGGAAACATTGGTATTGCAGCCTTTCTTACCTGTTAACGCTGTGGCGGGGCTGTGTACCGGCGCCTTGGATGAACCATGTAACACCGAACCTCGGCAGTATTTGGGAAAGTCGATCACAAAAACAGAATGAAAGCAACAAAAACGTGTCAGTCAGTTAAGCAGATTAAATACGTCAGAGCAATAAGATAAAACTTATGAGCTACATTTATGAAGTTTAAGCAGGAGGGAGATTCAGATCAAATACATGAATTTAAATTGCATAGCGGACTCCTAATTCTAATTTTTCTGCTCCTAGCCCTGTCTCGCTACCTGTCGTTCAGACACAGCACCATAAAAGGAAACGGAGACAACCTGTGAGGTTTACTTCGAGGTTTGCCGAGCTTACAATTGTCCAAAACTATTCGGCACCCCTTATAGTTTAGGCTTGTCGAAGAAATTGTCAGAATTCCAAATTTCCGAAAAGATTCTTCCAAGTTGGTGGTGGAAAAAAGGACTTTTGACATGAATAATCCGCCCGGCTAGAGGGCGCTCTAGTTACGATCACGCTGCCAACTCATCAGCTTCTGTGACGTCATCGGAGTTGCCTAGGGAAGAAAGGAAGTGGCGTAGCTTCGGCAAATGGAGTGGGAGAGAAGTAGAAGCTCCAAGGAATAATATCAGGTTTGTTGTGAGGTATTCGGAATATGTTTACCGGAGTAATATACAGCATTGGAAGAAGACTTGAGTGTGTAAGATGGTAAAATGGGCATTATTTGCAGAAAGAGAACAGTGTGTACTTTTTAGTTAAGGTTTTAATGCGACTACGGCAGATTATCGAGTCCCTCCATGGCTTGTCTCGGATCAAGAGGCTTTAGCGTGGTTTATGTACTTCGGTCATGCGGGAGATTCATTTGAAATGCCTTGTGATACGTGAGCAAGGGGAAAACAAACTTTTAAGCGTGTGGATTCCGTCTTCATGGTTTTGATTCTTAAAACGTAGTCGAACTTCTGAGTGTTGGCTAGCCCCATTGAACGTGTTACGTGTAACAGTTTTCCGAAAAACAGAATTCCTCGTTTTCATTTCTGCCCGAGTTGCCGAACTGTTGTTGCCTCGCCGTTAATTAGTGCAGGCTTGTGGGTTTTTCTTAAACAGTTCTAAGTAATTGCAAAAGTCGGGATTTAAATGGGGGGTGTAGCGACATTTTGCTTTAAAAGAATAAACCTGAGGTGTCTGGAGGTAAAATGGCAGGAGTGTGATTCCTTCTTTTCGGGTCAGAGCAGAAACGCGCACTGACCGCAGCCCTGCAATTTTGCTCCAAGGCGGGTGTCGTATCTGTGGCAGTGAGTTGGCCAGTTACTTTTTGTCAAGGCTGTCTCTATGTACGGTTGCTTGAGTTGCTGTAGACGTTGGTTTTGAAACGAAGAGCTCTGAATCCTAAGGAATTCCACACTTAAATGCACCGGTAGAGCCGTATAAACATTGTGAAGACTGAAGGCAACCAGCACACATGAAAGAATGATTGTAGAATGTGTCTTTTAAACGAGAAACTGTTTTTCTTTTTTTTTATCCGCGCTCTTTTTAAACCTCTCCGTGCTGAACGTGTCCAACGTCGTTCTGTGCTCTTGGTTGTAGTTCGTCGCATCTTTGCACAAATGTCGGAAAATCTCTACGAGAAGTTCCTGGCACCCGAGGATCCATTTCCATTGCTGGCCCAGCGAGGGAATCTCAGCGAAGTTGCCACCTTGGATGGCAGCGACTTCGGCTGCCAGCTGTCCTCTTGCCACAGAACGGACCCTCTCCGTCGGTTCCACAGCAACAGGTGAGGGGCGGCGGTAGGGGGGCTTTCCTGTCCGTGTTCTCAAGCAGCGTGGAAGAACTGCTCTTGGCTCTTGTCCAAAGTAATGCGTTTTAAACTCTTTTATGCAGCCAGATGTTTTACTGGAGTGAGCCGGGAAACGTACCTTGCTCAAGGGTACAACTGTAGTGCCTGACACTGGGAACTAGTATTAGTTTCCTCTCATTTCTGAAACATCCTTTTGAATAATAAAAATGCATTACACTGTACTGTGAACCTCAAAAAGTGGCACCATGAATTTTCACACAATCCAGCACTGTCTCATATATTGTTTTGCGTGAGCATGTTTAATTTCATCCCTCCTCTCGCAGTTTGCATTTATTTTAATGATTGGGCTAAAACCTCTTGGGGTTGAGTTTAAGATGTTGAAGTGCTCTGTGGATGTGCATTCTCAGATGGAACCTCACGTCTTGTGGAACAAGTGTGGCAAGCTCCGAGTGCAGTGAGGAACTTTTCTCCTCCGTCTCGGTTGGGGATCAAGATGATTGCTACTCCCTCCTGGACGACCAGGAGTTCACTTCTTTCGACTTGTTCCCAGAAGGCAGTGTCTGCAGTGATGTTTCTTCCTCTATCAGTACCTACTGGGACTGGTCGGATAGTGAGTTCGAATGGCAGGTATGTCCAAAGAGTTTCATGTTCGTTTGTGAGAAGCCTATTTTTGAAAGATGTTTAGGTTGCTTTCAAGAGTTAGCTTTTGGGTCTTAATGTATCAAAAAGAAAAAGGATCTCTGTTGTTTTGAAGGAGTGGGGACAGGAAAACCACAAACCACAGATTTGCTTAATTTCTATTTATTCTTAATAGTTAAACTATACCTTTGCAAGTATAGTAACTTTTGGAAGTAAAATCAGTAACAAATGTCATGTTTTGTCTGGTCAGGATTCTTCCTAAATGCTCACTTGGAAACTCACTACATTTTCCTTCTCAGCTGCCAGGAAGCGACATAGCAAGTGGAAGTGATGTACTCTCTGACATCATACCCAGCATTCCCAGTTCTCCTTGCCTTGTCCCGAAGAGAAAAAGCAAACCACACCGCAATCTGGACGAGCTAGCCTGGAGTGCAATGACAAATGATGAGCAGGTACATCTTACTGGCAGGAATAATATATACTTTAAACGTGTGTCAGGGATTATTCTATATTAGATATGAGACACAGATTAGACTTCAAAAGTTATTTTGAAGTAGAAATCTATGTGGAAATGTTATACACTGCAGTGCATTCTTTAAGATGCATGGTTTGGAATTGAAATGATCCATTTCTTAAACTTGGTGCATTGGTATATACTGTAAAGGTCTTTTAAGGCAGGGCATGGTTAGTAGTTAGTCATGGTCAGTCATCTTTGTGTTTGGCTGTAAAATAAGTTCAAAGCATTTTCCTAATGCTTTATTTTTGGTGTGCTTAGTGTTTATTTGCATGAGTAGACAGTAATTCCGACCCATTAAAAGTGTAGCAGCCTATTTGAACAATGAAGGTAGAACAAGATTCTGCCTAAAACATTAATTTCTTTTTCTGTTTCCAAATATCCAGGTAAACTTGGATTCTAAACAGATATAAATGAGTGCAAAGATATTTTACACTACTGCAAGCAAAACATTAGAACTGGCATTATGTGAACATACTGTATCTTCAATAGGGCAAGACTAATCTGTTACAACATTGTTCACAATTCACTTTCCTCTTTAGGGGGTTAAGAGTTTACTTCTGCATCACAATGCTGTGTTGAGGGCTGACCCACATCGCAGGATCAGAAAATTACATTGCTGTGAACACCTGTTATTCCTGAGGTTGTTCCTTTCATTTTTATTCGTGTATATTTTTTTCTTATGTAGGTGGAATATATTGAATACTTGAGTCGAAAGGTCAGCACTGAGATGGGACTAAGGGAACAACTTGACATTATAAAGATCATCGATCCATGCGCACAGATATCCCCCACTGACAGCGAGTTCATTATTGAACTGAACTGCCTGACAGATGAGAAACTAAAGCAGGTAAGGCACAATTTAATCTGAATCTTTTGATGATAAGTTTGAAACATACAGTAACATTTGTTTAAATTATACAATTGACCACTCTGAACACTGTTGCTTTCTAAAGCATCGAGTGGCAGAATACTTTAAATGCTTCTTCCATCATTTCTGAGTATATAGAACAGGTTGCTGTAGATTGGTTAACAGTAAAAAAAAAAAGTAAAATCTTTGTCAGATCCTGGTTTGTGATGTTTCTACTCTGGATCTGTAGGAATAGCAACTATTTATATGAGAATATCCTGTCATTTGAAGTATTAGACAATTTTTACATGCACTGTATCAGATTTTGTTAATTATGGCTAAACATTGCTAGTATTTTGCAATCCTTTGACAGCCTCATTTTCTGTGACACAGGTGAGGAACTACATTAAGGAGCACAGCCCCCGGCTGCGTCCGAGCAGCACCAGGGATAGCTGGAAGAGAAGTAGCTACGGCAGTGCCAGCACCAGCGGGGTGAGTGGTGCCAGCAGCAGCAATGCCAGCATGGTTAGCACTGCCAGTAGCAGCAATGGCTCTGTGGGCTCCAGCTGCAGTGCTGCCAACATGAGCCGGGCACACAGTGACAGCAACCTCTCCGCCAGCGCTGCCGAGCGGATCCGCGATTCTAAGGTAAGACCAGACCTGTAGGTGTTCCAGAAACCATTTTCATGAACTACAGTTCCAAGGCTGAGCATTAAGACAATATATATATATATCATTTAGAAATCATTAGTGTAAGGTAAGATCACTGTATTAGCCCAGCACAATTTCTTGCATTAGGAATTTCTTTTTGCATACTCCAGCTTGCTGTCCATGAGACACACAGGCACACAGACGGGGAGCACCAGGGCTCTTGGTTTTTAGAACAAAAACAAATATGCTAGAATTGTAGTTTTGCATGCTGTCGTAAGAAGTGTACCGTAATGCAAGCCGTTGATAATCAAGAATTAATAATGATGACCATGATAAAGAATTAAACAATTTGTTTGATTGTACCCATTACAGAAGTATTGAATTTTATTTTCCCTTGTCTGCAATAAGAACATTCTTGTAGGCGTCCTAAAATGAAGTCTTTGTAATTGCTGTTCTGGAATGGCGACCAGTAAAAAGTTGTTAGTGCTCGCATACACATTCACAATCACCTAGAATCAATGAGAAGACAAGGCAGCAAGGTCCTGTGATTCATGTCATCAAAAGAGTGACGATGTGGAGGAGCTGAACTTGACTTTCTTTTTGTGATGTATTGATT
Organism: Atractosteus spatula; assembly: GCF_055471065.1. NCBI lineage: Eukaryota > Metazoa > Chordata > Actinopteri > Semionotiformes > Lepisosteidae > Atractosteus > Atractosteus spatula. The sequence continues at coordinate 47,333,807 of NC_142714.1, read as the reverse complement.
TTGTCGGGCTTGTTCTCCTGTTGCTGTCGCCAGAAGCGATCTAAGCAGCGAAAGCTGCAGCAGAAGGCCCTGCGCAAGAGGCAGCTGAAGGAGCAAAGGCAGGCTCGCAAGGAAAGGCTGAGTGGACTGTTCCTCAACGAGGAGGTGCTCTCCCTCAAAGTGACAGAGGAGGACAACGAGGGCGACGTCGACATCTTGATGTGACGAGAGTGAATCCCTCAGTGTTCCTTCTAAGCCTTGGACTACGATGTGTGCCCCCTCTCCTTTCTCTTGTGGCAAATACTTCTGGGATGTTTGCTTTTGCCCATCATACATTTTTTTTTTCCAGAAGAATTTCAAATGCCGGCATTCTCACTCCTAGTACAACAGACAAGACTGTTGGCAGAATAGCTTAAGCCATAAATGTCACGCTTGATAACCTGCTATTTTCTAATGCCACATTTCCCCCCCCCCCTCCTCTCTGTCCAGTCTTTATGTAGCACCTTACCTTGATGGAGTAAATAAGGCACTTATCCGCTAGTTAAGACTTAAAAGCTTTTACTTGCTTTAAAAACAATGCACGTGGTCCTGGGGAGGCCTCATAAAATGTTTCAAAGGTCCAGCAAAATGTTTAACACTAAAGCAGTTTTTCAGTCTGCACCAGGGGGCAGCAGTAGACTGTGTCCAACCTGAAGATCTAAATTCCTCTAAAGCAGAACTGTTAACAGATATTTTTATATTAATGAGAGGGGGTCAGGGTGAAACCAGGCATAGAGGGAACACTGAAACAAGACTTGTGTATGCTAGGAATTCATAGCGGTTTGTGCCGTGAGGGAGCAAGAAAACTAAAATCAATTTTAAGTACTGCTGTTATGATATTTCCTACAAAAGCAAAGTTATATTTTTGTTTTTCTGATAGTTTATTTAAGTTTAAGACATTTTGTTTAAAATTAGAATAGAAATTAAGGGAATAAAATACAAGTGTCAAGATTTCCACCTGATTTGTTGTATTAGTGGGACATTGTGTTTTTCTTTGTAAACTGGTCCATATCCTTCTTTCTTAGTTTGCATGGTGAATTCTAAGGGTGGGGAGGGAGGGTTGAGGTTCAGTTCATGTTCCTAATTGTACAGTGTATTACAGTTTGGGAAGGAGAACAGTATCACATCCTTTATACCTGGTCAGATTTTTTAAAGGTATCTGATGGAAGCTTGGGACAATACAGTTTACTCCCTATGCAATTCACTCACGTGGTACATCATATCCTGTGGACATATTTTACTATTCTGACTTGGAACACTATGCTTCACAATGTGTGCTATATTATGTATATATATGTATTATATATGTATTTACTGTAAGGAGCTTGGGAAATCAAAGATAAAGGTTTACATACAGTAAGGTTGGGTTTCATTGCATTTTTTCTCTCTCGAGTGGATCTAGACCTTAACCTGTGTGAATGTGATATTCCCTTTGTAAGAACAGTATTCTTTATATCATTTCTAAAAGGCTTATATTAGTCCAGGGAAATCTATTCTGGAGATATATAAATACTCCTAAAACGGGGATATCCAAATCTATTTCATTTTTATAACGATTTTATAGCTGAGTATATAATTTGTCAATATGAATACACTGCAGATTTTTAAAAAATCTTCCCTTTTAGCCTCAGTGCTATTGTTAGTCGTATTGTTCATGTAGGGCTCACAAAGACCATCCTTGTTGATGTCTAGATTTTAAAATTTCTGAGTTTAAGACATTAATGAGTTTATAAAGTGTGCTCTACAGTTGGGCCTGAAAGACTACATTTTTCAACTAGGAGAAATTGCTGTGAATTAATTCTGTAACGCATTATTCTTTATCATGATGGTCTAATGAAAACATATTTGCAAAAGGTGTCATTTTGTCACTATGGTTTTGATTAACCTTTAAAAAGCAAAGTCATAAACTATGTATAGGTTCCTGTAAAAACCAAACATTATGGCATTCTGTCATTTTGCATATTTTTTTAGTTGTAAATCTGGAATATATTGATGTATGTTGATATAACGCATAAAGGACAGAACAGTATTTTCTTCTAGCATTTGCTGAAGTGAAACTATTTTGTGGTAAATCTTTGAAAAACTTGAATAAAGAATAGTGTGGGGAATGCTGGCACTCCTAAGATTTACACTGAAGTACTAATCAAAAGACATTTCAGGATTCTATATTAATGCTTTTGTCACATGTAGTTTAATTTAAATAAATGCCTTAACTTTAAATACCTTATATTTGGTATAATTGATTTTATGATATGGTCAGAATCACAGAATGATTTGTACATTTGTGGTATTTCGGATAAGTTCTTTTAGCTTGAGCAAACAAAATGATCAATGATACAAGAAAGTGAAAAGTCTGAGAAGATTCCACTGAAACTTGTTCTTAGATTTAAAGATGGCTTTGTGCAGTGATATTAAAGGAATGCAGCTGGTAATTTCATGTTACTGTTCGATTGCTGTTATAACTGCAGAAAAAAGTGTTTAGTATAATTTGTGCAATGAAAGAGATACTGTAAATGTGTGCTGACAACAAATAGAACTCCTTGGAATAATATGCAAATGTTTAATTTCACAGAAAGTTCATGAACTCCGATTAATGTGTAGAGAAAAAAAATACCTCCCTTTCTCAGTGTGTTAAATATGCATTTTAAAATGCCAAATCATTTTGAAATTGAATAAACTGTACATTTTCAGTGTATTTGAAATAACTTTTCTCTTGGTGTTCAGTTTATGGCCCCTTTGTGCTTCTTTTAATCGCTGTTTCTCTTTGAGAAGTAACAGTGAGATTCTTTACTGAATACATCTGTGATCTCTTGGGTTCTTGAATATGGTTTCCTTTTTATATTTGGTGCAAATTAAACAAATATATGTATTTTGTGCTTCTATATCGTGTTTCTTTCAAAAGAAAAGCTATTTTTCCGTGATCTCTTGTAAAGGCCTCTGATTACAATCATTGTGCCACCCGCAGCTGAAGGAAATATGGGTTTAATTGATTTCATTTGTGCCTCTATGATCACCTTTTAGGCAGCCAGTTAGTGTCCATCTCATACGAGTATAAAACGGTATCATTTCTATTGTGCTTTCTTATTTCAGTTGGTAGCGTAGTAGAATTTTCATTTTGTTTGCATGAATGCAGTGTTAAGGTTGCATTTTCGGTATATGCTGTATTTGTTGTGTGTATTAGTCTGTAGTGGTATCGGTATCAGCCTTCGTTCACTTTTTCTATAACTTAAATGGAAAGGTTTATAGGTTCTATGGGAAATGCTTACAATTGCAGCCACTTAGTTTTTGAAGAATTGAAAAGAATTTTGTAAAATAGCCACTAGGTGGCAATCGTTTACTAAACTTGTAGAGAACATTACTTTCAAGAAAATAAAAGAGGAACATTTGTCTATTAAGGGTCATTCTGTTAATACAGTATATTAAAAAGCGACAGCGATTTGCCGCTTGGAAGACCGCTTAAAAGACTAGGAACTTCAATAAGTCACGTTGACGCTTTAAGATTATTTTCTCATTGTGCTATTGGTTTAATTTCTGTTTGTAATATCCCTTACATTTCTGCTGAAAAATAGCATGATTCAGTGAAGTATTTGATTTTTGTTTTAATATTGTCTTGTCTATGTCTTTTCCCAGAAAACTATTGGGAACTGGCTTATTAAAAATTGAGTTTTATCAAAACGCGTACAGGTACAATAATAACGTGTATGACCCGGGACACACATTTTGAAACCCTATTCGGAGAAGGAGTTTTATTAGTGAAGTGGTAAGGACTGGACCGAAATAAAGCCAACAAATGTGTTCTCTCTGTGTCGAATATTGAAAAAACGAACAGTTTTTTTTAGTCATCTAAATAAAGCAGATTTCAGCTAAAACTCTTAATGGCATGGCCATATCGCACTTTCTAAACTTGGCCTTGTTCCGAAGTATCCCAGTATCACCCTTGCGATGTATTTTATTCAAACAAAGCATGTACTGTATACAATATATACATTCTGTACCCGAGCATATACATTCAGTGAATTAAAGTTCAACAGTAATATAGATCTACAGTTTACATTTTCGTGTAAAACTGATTTTCTGTAAAGGTTTGCAGTATCGAAAGGCTCTTGACTGTTATAAATTAAAAGAGTTCTTACATCTGAGATTAGATCAGTAGCCTTTTAGGCACAATTTGAAAATCCCATCCGCTGCCTGCGTGAATCGTTTTGGTAGTGTTACATCGTGGTGACAAATGTAAGTCATTGTGGATTTCTCTCTATGCGTGTGGTTAAATAGTGGTCAGCTGGAGCCCTTCATTGTCTTTTGCCCAAAAAAGCTCAGAAATTGCCCTTCATTGCACTGTGGGAAAATCGCCCCCTCTTCCTTTTGTCCTGATCTGTGCTTCTCGCCTATAGTAGTCTCTTCCACCATCGGGTGCTTCAGTTTTCAGTCCTCCGTGCATTTAGGCGTCCCATTTTAGAGATCAGATAGCTTTTCAAACTCAGATTGCATTAGCCATAATTCCTCTTTACACCACGGCTTCATTTGTCTATTGACACAATACATTGAAAGATAAAGAGGAGTGCTGAGAAGCAGGCAGTCGGCTCATCGTTTTCGCTTAATTGCACACAAATTTCCTGTATAGTTGGAGGCTTAGGCTCAATAAGTAGTACATTAGCTAGAATAAATCCATTATATGTATATATTCAGAGCCCAAGAACTGTTATGCAATGGGGTGATTGTCTCTAAATGAACCTGGTTACATTGATTTGCGATTAATCATTTTGCGGAGTGACTCATCTGTGTTCACAGTACAACAAAAATGTCATGTTTACCTGACGGCATTAACTCCATTTATCTCGGGAGTATTGGAAAAATGTTCTTGTTGCCAACGTATGAAGTTCGTCGGATTCAATCATCTGCTCTTGATGGAGCAAATATAAAAAAGCTTATTCGGGGAAGCTGTAGCTTTAAGACAAAAAAAAAAGAAAACGTTTACAGTACCTTGGAAGAGAGCAAAAATAATACACGTACTGGCCGTTTCAAGAACGTAGCTTCGGAGTGAATAAAATTCCTTTCAGTGTTTTTTTTTTAACTTGACCCATTATTGCTTTACCACATTGAACAAATCACCTTATTCTTTTTAAACAAGTAGTAAGCGAAGGAATAGTGCGTCACTCTGAGAATCCCAGCGAATATAACGTTTTGACTCTAAAATTATTTTAACATCCAGGAATTATAATGTCACTGCATGGCATGCCTGCAGTATACCCCTACCATGCATTCACGTGTGCGGAATATACACTGTCACACTTGACCCCCCCATTTGTGAAGAATGCTGATGTTTCTCAGTATTCAGAGCAGAGACAGTTGGGTCGTGGAATTATCGCCTCCTGTCGCAACCGAGAAAGATTTATGTCTGGTTCTTGCATCTTGCAATCAATTGCAAGAAGGGCAGCATTCATTTACGGGGACGTCAGTCCAAAAAAAAAACACACCAGTCCAGTTGAACAGCAACGTCTTAGCCCTGTGGAGCTCTTTCTTAAATTCTTAAATGTTAAAGAATCTGAACTTTATAGCATTAGGTTAAAATCACTAATATGGAAACGTGTGTTTCAAGATAGGAAACAGTCTATTATTATGAAGGTTTAAATTTGACTAAAAATATAAGTCTTAACCACTTCGATATTTTTTAAAAGTATGCAAAATACCGCAGAAACGATCAAGTGGGGTGCTGAAGATAATTCCTAAAAGCTATTACCACGTTCAGATACGTCGAACACATTTCCTTGCTTACGAAAAATAAAATTAACGGGTCTCCAATATAACACAGCGCAGTATTTCCGAATAAAAACGACGTTGTTAGTTTTCGAAGTCTTTTTAACAACTCAGTGTAATTGCTGCAATTAACACTGTGTACCATTTCCAAAACTTCAAAGTGATTTTCCGTAGAGCGTCGGTAGTTTCTGCAATTCTTTAATCCAATGCATTGCAATTTGTCTCAATTGTATATGATTTCCTGTAAGAGCGTAAAATGTTAGAACTTTATGCTTCTGAAAATAAAACTTTAATCATTTATTTTTTCATCAATTACCCCCCACCCCCCAAAAAATAAAACCGTTACGTAACCTCTAATAATACACTAAATTACTGATTAAATTATTGGGTCAAAAGTTCTGATTTGTCGATTTGACTTTCTGTTCAAACGACAGATTTACACATTTTCTGATTCAGTCCACTTTTATTAATTATTAATTTACACAGTGCACAGTGTTAGATGATCGATTTGCTTCACCTACACTGTAAAACGCAATTGTATACTCATAAAAAATGAGGAGTATTTCATAAAAAATGAGACTACTTTCAGGGTTTTTCAGGGCTACTAACTTGTAATTCAATCATTATCCTCCAGGCGTCACTGTAGACACTATAATCTCAGCAATCACTTGGTAATCTCAATGAGAACCGTGATTAATTGCACAATTCTAATATTTATGATGAGTTTGTTGGTACAAAATCAAGACAGTTTATATGGTGAAGACAATTTTAATTATATCTAATTATATACACGAAGGCTTCAATGTCCACTTGTTGTAGTATACACACATAAATAGATTTTATTTAGCAAAACCTACAATCCATCATCTGGCCACACTCAAAGGGGAATCGTCCGAGATTTAAAATCACCAAAAACACAGTAACCGGAGACTGAGGTTGACACTGTGAGTCCTTTAGTAAAAAACTATAAAACTGATTGACATTGTTTCAAATGAAGGATATCAGTCTGTTTGTCTACAGTTTATATAACTCACATTATATAATGATATCATATCAGTTTTAATTTGCTTTTTTAAGGAAGAAAAATTAAGGAAAATTAAAATTAAGGAAGAAAATATTTCACATGATCCTAGCTTAAGATGGAAAAACAGTTCAAAGTAACATTTACATAAAGAGAGATGAGTGGAAAAATAAACAAAGCTGATTGGTAGCAGGTGTAAATAGACAAAACAGCCTATTACGTTATAATTAGTTGACAGGCTGATTATTCCTCAGCCATTAGTCACATTTTGAAAAGCAGGGTCTTACGTCGTTGCGCCTATCAGTCTGAAAGTGGTCCATGCAGTTGATTCAAGAAGAGATCAGAATGAGCTTTACTGAAAAGAGCTGCTGGCTCACTAAGGTACATCAATTGCCCAATTAGCAAACAAAATACTTTTTCCATACATCTTGCTCAAGTGTATTTTCCAAAATCAACGCCCCTTGAGGACAGGCAATTAACATTAAGTCCTGTTTACAACCTTTTGACATGGCAGTGTTGATAATTGAAATTAATTTAATGGCATACATGAATGGCAACAAGCCCATCTCCTTTGCCAACCTATATGAAGGAAAATGTCATTTGAAGCATGAAATCAAACCAGCTTTAACAGATTGCCACCTTCTGCTGTTTGATGCTTTCGACTTGTTGTTAGTATGTCATATTTAATCATATTAAACCACATTTTCTATGGCTGTACTCACAATAAAAGCATAAAAACTGGTTCCGAAGAGTGATCTGAAAGGAGCTAATGACTTCTTCGTTATTCTGTTTAGATAATAGGCTTATTTTATACTTTAACACCTGCTGAAGACTTATGTGAGTTTGAAACGGTAGCGTGATGTAGTGTTAATCGCTCATAAGTGTCAATGGTACTAGTCTGGATGGTTGTGGCAAAGCCCAATAAGTGTCTGAAGGGAAGCTATAGGTCTTTATGTCCATTACTGTTCTGTAGCTTTGATACAAGCCTGCTTACATCTCAGCGAACAAACAACTTGCAATGTCAAAGCTGATTCCATAAGATCCTTCAAGAACCTCCCGGATGGGTGATACCATAGGGTCATCAAGCTACAAATAACCATCCATTCAGTTCTCCTTTCATTTGTCACCTTTCTTGCACTCTTCTAATGTGATCTTTTTTCCCATTGTAGAAATCTGCATATTTAGCTGGATACGAAACATATTGGGATGCCACTATTTCTCATATTTAAATTCATTTGGCAATATAATGTATATGCTGCACTCTTGAAATCCCATGTCCTTGCTCTTTTTTTGGTGATCTAACAATGCATTTACTTAGGAATACTAGATCATTCATAGAGCGATTGGTACACAGAAAATCCACACAAAAACAAAATGTTTTTTTACAAAATGTGTATGCTGTAGTATGCAAGCCTAATAAACAGCAGAGACTACAGTATATTTAAGATATATCTAAGCAATGGATTCAAATCTGAAAACACTGTAAATTCTACAATATGTGGTAAAAGAATTAATAGAACCAAAGAAACTGGTCTAACCTTGTCATTGAGCTTGCTGTTACTTGTCTTAAGGAAAGAATTAGGGTAGTTTTCAGTAGCCTTAGTCCATTCATATAAAACCAGAAATTTGATGCATGAATATGTGTGAAAGCTTCCGTATGTTGGGGGTGGAGGAACCATTTTCAAAGGAGAAATAATTGACTTAATAAACATTTACACCCTTGGAACAAACTGTTGTTTACCGGAGAGACTGCCTGGTCCAATGGAAATAGTCCTTTTTTTTGTCCTGCTCATTTCTCACACTCGATTTGCTCAAAACACAAAATAAAGATGTCAATTGACTGAACAGCACGATGCTTGTCAAAGCTGAAAGCCCTGCTGGGTGGAAATAATTTAAATTGTAAGTTAATTATCATTAGTGTGTTTATGCCGTGTAATAGCACCAGTAAAAAGATTTGCAGAAAAAAAGCTGCATTAATTACAGTTGGGAACATTAATCTTGTTGTAAATTGTTTTTGCTGATCCCAGAACCTGAGTTGCATTTCTAGTGGGTATTGGCTACACAGAAAAGGCTGGAAGTAACATTTTTTTGCCTGTGGAGGTAATGATAATTATATACCTAAGAATAAGGAATAAGTCTGTAAGAGGAAACGTACGTTATCATACTGGGTAACAACATTTTGTTTTACTGATTTATTGCTTTGATATTGTGTAAGTGAAAGCACGCAACATGAAGTAAACAGTATGTTTCTTATTACTCCTAGGGGACATTTGAAAATCAAATTTCATACAGACCTATGCTTTTTATGTATAAATACTCATAAATGCATTTGTGCCTCCTCCAACATTTCCCTCATCAAAAAGAATAAAATAGATTTGTAAAGATGTGACTGCATTCTACTGGCCAATGGTAAATTCTGCTCTGTGCATTAGCTCCAAATCATTTTTAAGACAGTAATCATACTCAGAGTAGTTATTTATTTAACAAAGCAGGGCCCAATGGTGTTTGCTCCCAAATGTTTCCACAGTGATTTGAGTTAAAGAGACTTCCACAATGAATTACACAGTTCTTACAGTTACTTAAATGTCATTCCCAGAGAAATTGTCTGATTGTGTTTATACATGGGTTTGTGTAGTAATGTGAGCTGGCATTCACAACACAGAAATAGCACTCCAAGAGAATGTGAAGTAGTTCAACATTTGTGCAGTTACACACTGGCACAGGGCCCAGGCATCTGAAGCTTGGCCAGGGATAGTGTTAGACATTAGTTATAACTATTACACTATATGGTTGTCCTGACAAAGAAAATTACAATGGATACGCACTAAGATTTGTTTAAACGTGTGCTTCAGAGAAAGGCATGATTCTAGCTTTATGAAAGAAATTGGAAGTGTTCAATGTTCAGTTGTAAAAATCCAACAAAGACAATGCACATATTTCATTTAAACATAGATTTAGAATTCTACCTACATTTTGTTTAATTTGGAGTATTTCTTCTTCTTGAGTAAAAAATATAATCATCTAATGTCAGCTTTAATTTAGGATAAGGCTCATATAGTGTGACTCACGTGCCTTCATGGTGTTATGATTGCCTTAACTTAAATCTGGTAAAATCCATTAGGTGGTCACAATCAGGTTTCTAGTGGAGAATGGTCTCTTAGGCAATGAAATGTTGGGAAATGTTCGACAAAATTAATCCTTCTACTTTCGTTTCAGCCTAGAAAGGTGCAGCAGAGGATGTTCATGTCAAAACAGAGTTACTCTGGCAGATGTATGTAGTGACATAGTGCTTGTTGTTGGCTTTGTGCCTGACTGCAGACTGCAACATACACTCAATTCCCATAAGCAGTGAAATGAATGACAGTGAAGTGAATGATACAGTGTGGTTCAGTACATGTTTTACAGCAGAAATAATGAAAAACCATATCTGAAAGAACAGCATGCATTGCACCATTATGTCAATATTAAAAATTAATACTCCTATACATGCACTTTTTTTTTTACAATTGACATTAGGTTCATAATCTGGGGCTTGGTGTAGTCAGTTGATCACCCAAGATACTATTTTCAGCAAGACAAACTTGTTATTAGCTTTCATAGAGAAGCAAATAAATAAATAGACAAGGGAAAAGGCGATGAATTCAGATATCGTGCCTTTTATCACCAAATAAAAGGGAGTAAAATTAAAGATAAATTGATGAATGTATTTTAATGTTTCATATTAAACATAATGATGTATTTTAAGCAAATATCAGACAAAATCATAGAAAACAAAATACTGGTCAAAAAATCATAATATCTTAAGGAATGAAAACATTACAAGGTACAAAGTTAGAATTGGGTATGACCTCCTTCCTGTGCATTATTACAACCCTGGCTACATTGATGCCTAAGACTGGATAGAAGGCAAAGAGATGTTCTGTCACTCCTCCTGTACAACTGCAGTCTGTTGATGAAGATTCCTTGATTGCACATACCTACTGTTGACAGCATTAGAGAAGTGGTCCCACAGATTCTCTGTTGGACTCGGGTTGAGAGAAAAAGATGGCCATGGCAAGACCTTTATTCGCCTGAAGTTATGCCATTGTAATCCTAGCACTGCATGGTCTTGCATTGTCAGAGAAACTCAGTGTATTCAGGAACAGTAAGGCGATGCTCAATCTGCATCAAGGGCATTCTTATGTTAAAGAAAGGTCCTTCACAAGTCATCACATTTTCACTGCCCCACAGATTGGCTTTAAGCCAATATAATGCTCAATACGTCTCTAGGCACAGTATATTCCATTAGGCCGATCAAGAACAAAATGGAATTATTTATTCCATATCTCCATCTCCTGCCACCTCAGATATCACTTGACCAATGGATATTGGTCATATGTTAGCTGCCAAAATTCCACCTGTGAATAGACTTCAAGCATATAGATCATTCACATGCAGATGGTGAGATACAGCCATTGCCGAACTATTTCCTCATGAATATTCATGAGTCCTGGGCAGGTGTAGCGGGTTTCTGGTTTCTCTGGTCCACACAGAAAATTGGGCGGCACGGTGACGCAGTGGTTATAATGTGTGTGGGTTTTTGTGCCCTAAATGTACTGGTGTCCCATCCAGGATGTTTCCTGCCCTACATCCTTGCTTGCCAGGATAAACACTAACTTCACTGCAACCCCTTATTGGAAATGGGTGGATGGGATTATGTTGAAAAATCCAGGTAGTGTGTGTTACTCAAGTGGGCATGGCCATATCTATCCTCACACTAACAAAAAACACAACTTATTAAAAGGGTATTCATAAAGATATACAGATCCTTAATTGACGAATATTGGCAGTTCTAACTCAACTGAAATTCCATATGGCGTTTTGATCTTAATAATTTATCCCATGGTACAGTACTACACTCTACATTCAACACAACAACCAACTATATGAAAAGCAAACAATTTTATACATTGTATGCCCCTTTTAGGTTTTAAAGTAAAACTCAGGCTGTTGCATTTTTATTGTGCATTATTATTGACTAGAAATTATATATATATGACAGCAATTATTTGACTCCCTTGAAGTAAAATTTCTGAATGTAAAATTGGTTCTATTAGAAAAAATGTGTCCTATTTATCTCAAGCCATTATGCTAAAGTAACATCAATTCATGGCAGATATTTTCAGGGTTTGCATTTTGAGAATATTAATTTTATCAAGCTGAATATTTTGTTATAGTTGCTGAAATTGTCAGGCAAGAGCTTGCTTAGTCTCCTTCATCTCTGCTTTAATGTGAAGTACAATGTAGCAAATGCGTTTCTCATGTAAATGTGACAACAAAATGGCAACAACATTTCCTCCGCAACACAAAATCCCTCGTCCAACAGAGTGCCAAAGATTCCTACAAAAATGCTATAAAGCGTAATCCTACAAAAATGGAAAGTCTAATTTATTATACACAAAAGAAGATGATCTATAAGAAATGCAGGGGTTCAGAACCCCTAAATTGTACAACATCTAAATTTTACTACTGCTGAAGAAACAACTCAGCGCATCTAAATTTTAGCTGGTGCTGGAGAAAAACAGCAAGACAATCTTATCCTAGCTAAGGAGTGGTGGGAAAAAGCTGTATTGTAATTTTTTACATAAGCACAACAGCTTTCTACAGGTTGAGTGTGAATAATTTGGCATAAAAAACATACAACAGCCAGGCAAAAATGAGAAACCTAGATGTCACCATGGTAATTCTGGACAGTCCTAATGGAAAAAAAAAGGAAATACAAACTTTCTACGGGATTTGTGAATTGTAGAAAAAGCGCTCAAAAGAGGAATCTAACAGTTAATGCCGTCTTCACAATTTTTAAGGACATTTCTAGTCAGCAAACTGAATTAAACACAAATTAATTTGATATGAGAATAATAATATCAGTAATTGATCAGAAACAGAAAAGGTACCAGGAGAAAAGATGTCCAATGTGACTGAAATGTGAGGAGGTAAGGAGTTAAGCACTCGACACAACATCCTAGTTGTTTTTGCAGGGGGTGAAGGATGCTTTTGAATGGTTGGTTTTTATTTAGGTCTCACATCACTTCTCTCCCCTCTAGTTCACTGTTAGACCAGTGAGGTGTCTCTGAGCCCTAAAATGTCACGAACAGCTGACAGCTCCGAGAGATTTAGAGAGGGTGGTGGAAGTTCCACTGCCCCATGTTGTAAAAGAAAAAAAGAAACTATTAAGATTGAGTTAATAAAACAACCTCAGCCACCCTCTGCCAGTACTATCCCAAAGTTTATTCAAATAAACTTGAGGCGATAATACATTTTTGTGGAGTATTGCACTCTGAAAGACAAGAATAGAAAAATGAAAAAACACCAAGGCTTTGTGCAAACAGTAGCTTGGGTTTCTGCAACACATGTCCACTTTCTTTCCATTTAGATAGCCCTGTTCAAAGAGCAGTATTATCATGCACCATTTCCTTTTTGATGGTTCTATTTGTCCCCTCCACAGGGGATGTGTGATTCAAAGCCCAAAAGGAATTATCTCTCTGCAAATTACTCTGAACACCACTTACTGAATACTAAACATCGCTCTGTTTACAACTGCGCAATCAGTAGAGATAAAACTGCAATTTATTTATTTGTTTTAGCGAAAAGGTAACGAAAAATATAAAATGAGAGCATGAAGTACCGAGGGCTAATTTCTGTGAAAGATGAAGTGACAAATTATCAGAGCTGCCTCAGAGAGTAAAGTTTATTTTGATAATGCACTGTGTCAAGATAAAGCAAACATCTGCTTCTTCAGCCATGAAGAATTTTAATGGCTCATCTTTTTTTCATGGCTAGTTGAACACTAATTTTCATAATAGGTGTGTTATTGCTGGTAAGTGTTCCAACCAGCAGATAAGGATTGACAAAAATATTCTCCTTTATTAACCTGAGATGAATTGTAGCCTTAAATAATTACTTACAGTTTGCAGATTGTCTGTCCAGTTTTTCAATAACAGGAAAGGTTTTCTTGAGGTAAACATGCCATATTGATAGTTCTTAGACAAAAAAAGTACAGGCTGTGCTTCAGCAGTCTCTAACATGTTCTTTAATAAACGGCTTAATGGTATCAACTTTTGATGTCACAGTATTAAAGTACTTTCAAGTAACTAACTTGTTTAGCAACATTTTGATTTTTCTTTGACTTTATAATGCGAATATTGTTTTAAAAATTGAAAATAATTGACGTGGTACCACAATGAAATAATCTGCACCCCACAGGAAAAAAACACTTCATTATCTGTTACCATTGCGTTTCTATATTCGCCATTACCTGTGTTCAGCTCTGTCAAAATTATACACCATTGAAAAATATAATACCTACAGTTTATGGAAACACTAAATCCATAAACATTCTGTCTTTAGATTACCTTGTCCTGAATAAAAGCACTTTCCTTGTACTTGTGTTCTGCGGAAAGGAAGTGTCTTTTGAAGGTCTGTATACCCTGAATTGATAGTCACTTCAGTAAAATAACAGTTAGGCCATTTTCAGCCCACTCACAGAGAAACTGCCAGCCATTTAAAACCCAAATTAATGGCTTTGTTAGAGCATGTGTGTATATGTACGAGTAGATGTATAGGTAATTTTATGCCTGTCTCCTGCTCTCTCTTTGTCAACAGGATTTATATGTCAAGCTATATTCTAATTGTGAATTGAGTTGACTATGGAAGTACCTGTATGATGGCCCATTTTTTTCAAACCTTCGGTTTGCAACAATGGCTGTCATAAAGCGAAGGTTATTTGTTTCTTATTGCAGCTCTTTTATATATAACTGTGCTTGGTGCCTTTTATATTCTTTTCAATTTGGCTGCAGTTGCAATACACTTTCAAGACAGGGAGCGTATTGACGCTGAATTTAGATGACTCCATTACAGGATTGTTGTGATAAAAAATGAGCTGCTCTTGTTTCTTAAATGCTTCATACAGAAAAGAGGGGGGAGTCTTCTTTTTCAGGAGGCTTTAGACAGTCAAAGTTCATTGTCACGAAATGTTGCCAAAATATTTAGGAACACACATTTTACAGCTTTAAGTTCAAATTAATTATTTAATACATGTTTTAGCCAATGGCAGGGCATGAAGCTCTCAAAAGAGACTTATCTGTGAGTGTATAGCATGCAGCACAGAATGATGACACCTTGATTGAAGTGGATGCTTTGTTGTCGACATTGTGTGGTCACCAGGGTGCAATTTGTAATTGCTTTTTAATTGTGTAGTGTGTT